>NC_058506.1:16287317-16912317 GCF_020382885.2 Scatophagus argus | reverse complement strand
GGATGTTCACTTTACTCCAAAACGGACAGCGAGCTCCTTCTGCCCCACCGGGAACGAAACAAAACTTAACTTTCAAATTACTGCGCGTCCGAAATATGGTAGATACGTCTAAGGTGTGACAGAAAGTTAAATCTGTGGGACATGTCTGGAAATCTGAACATCTTTGGTAAAAGGAATATCCACCGCGGTAAGTGGCGTCCGTCAGATCCAGGAGTTCAGATTTTAGATCCCTCCTCTTCCAGATCTGAGAGCAGTGAGAGTTGACGACATCTGTCTACCGGCTGCGTTAAAATGCTGTCGGAAATTATTTACGGCGGTGGTGAAACATGAATCACACAAATGATAGCTGAATACTGTATGCGTTTCTGGATCAGCCACAACACTACAACCGCTGAAAGCTGAAGTGAATATTCATCATCTCGTTATAGTGCAATGTTCTGCTGGGAAAACGTGGGTCCTGGTATTCACATGAACGCCACTTTGACACACAACACCCACCTAAACATCAGCTGTACTCCCCAAGGGCACTTTCTCTCTCCCCAGCAGGAAAATGTGAAGAGGAAGATGTCAACCTGGACTCCACATTCCCTAGATCCCAATCCAGTCCAGCATCCATGGGACATGCCGGAGCAAGTCTGATTCACTGAGGCTCCACGGTGGATTGAACTTGGCTCTGACCTGTCGAGGCATGGACACATTCTCTAAAGGCACCTACTCACATCCACGACTGTTCCACTCCTACCCCCACCCCCCATAAGCCTTAAACCCCTGCACACACATGCTCAGTTGGACTGGGATGTGGGTAGTCTGGAGTTCAGGTTGATCTCATTCCTCGGGTCATTCCTGAACAATTCTGCACCAGTGTTTTGGAGGCGTAATGAGAATCAATGGCATCTGCATAAATACCAGGACTTGAGGTTTCCCTGCTGTGGACTGCATTGTAACACGAAGCTCAGTATTATTCACTTCACCTTTCAGGTGGTTTAAAGTGGCTGATCTTTGTTAATGTGTTAAATGCACATCATAAAATATTTGCTGGATAAAAAAAAGATATATTTTTTTTTCAAACTGCAATAAAAATTTTCTTAATTTACTTCAGGTGTGTTTTGAAACTTTACACCAGCTTCACAACACCAATATCTGCCTTTTATAGATGTGGGTAACAGATTATATATGTTTAGAATTCTATAAATTTATATTTATTTATACAGTTGTACATTATAATGAGACAGATAATTTGGACTTCGTGTAGATGGTGTTATTTTCCTTATTAAGGCACTTAAGGCTAATTTCCTCGTCTATAAGAAACAAAATGCCTGTGAACTGAACTTTTCCCATGAGAAAGACGTAACCAAACAACGGATTGAATAAGTTGGTAACAAAATGGAACAAAACAGAAAATTATTATTATTATTATTTTATTTATATGTTATTATTATTTTATTATTTATTTTGCCTGGTGCATACACCAAAAAAAACCAAAAAACCAAAAAAGAACAATCACTTAGACGGCCGAGGCTGTGAAGCTCTAGTGTACGAGCTTCGAAAGTAGTCATTGAATGCGGCGCCGATCCTCCCACTGACACTTCTGAAAACCAGATTGCGAGACGACTGCTGCTCAAAACGTGGAATAATCAGATTACTGCTGTGCATTTGAGAGCAACAGGTCGTCCAAGACTTTTACCGCCTCTGGTTTATGGTGCCTTCGGCTCACTTTTTATTTTACTGTTAAACCTGTACTGGAAAAGCACAAAACTACAAAAACAGTATTTCTGTGTCATGATTTTTTATCGCCTCCTAAGAAAAAGCCGCGGAGAAAGTGGGATTACGTCCTCGTTGACAGGGGACACGCTCGTATTGGCTGCCAGTGCGTTTGCTTCCAGCAGGGACACTCCTTCCTTTATTGCATAACTGCGGTGTGTGTGTGTTTGTGTTTGTGTGTGTTGGGGCTCGTTTAGTTTTAGCTCCTGTGCTGCGTTGACGGTGGGGCGGAGTCACAGTTTCAGGGTGGTAAATTCAAAACGTGTGATCCAGATGTTGACCACTCAGAGTCAAACCACCAATCTAAACCAATAGCGCCATTCTTGTATAACGTTTGCACTGATTTATGGCTACTTTCCAGTCTGTTTTAAAGGAAATGAGACAATTTTATAGAAATAAAGGATAAACGGAGTGGACGATGGATAAACTATTCTGTTTTTGATGTGTGATGCATTTTAGAGGGAAAGAAAAGTAAGACTTCCCAAATGGGATTACCAGCAAATTTAAAACCAGTGCCTACCCATGTTACATTTATATAATGTTGCTGTAGATGAGATGTCAAAAGAATAAACAAGAATAAATCAGAATATGGGATCACACGTTCTTAGTAGTCGACATTCCTTCTGTCGTATCAGCGGATTTGAATTATAGATCTTGGATCTCCGGTTTTCAGTGCTGGCGAAACTATTTTATATTCTTACATCCAATATTTAACATTTCCAGAATTATTATTTTTTTTCTTTCCACATTTCCACATTTGACTCTGCGACAGAAAACATTCCCAGAGACACATAAATTCTTAAGGTCGGCATCTTTATTGCACAACATTCCCATAAAATTGGGAAAAAAAAAATAATTTGAGGAGACAATTCTTAAAAGACATTCTGTACAAATACATGGAAATAAACTGAGTATGTACAGTTTATGTGAACCGTTACACATACCGTGGGCAACTAAATAATTTATTTATATACAAAGAGGGAAAAGCAGATATAAATTCATACCTTTTCAACATAATGGCTGGCTTGTACAAAATGTAGGCTGATACAGCGGAGCATCTTTAATACAGTAACAAGTATGCATATATATAGAAAGATACATCTCTCTCTCTCTCTCTATATATATATATATATGTATATATATATATATTTATACATCAATTTTACCAGCAAAATGAGCTCTCCAGAACTCTGTGATGCATTCATGCTCTCCATTAAGACTTGGATCATATACAGGGTGCGATTTGAGTATACAGAAAGAAATAAACATTGTTCTGGTTGGGGGTTGGGGGCGGGGTACAGTTTTTCTCACAATGCGAGTCACTCTCACTGTAAAGTTCAACATATTTCCTAAAGCACAACAACAAGCTCTGTTACACACAGTGTTTGAGAGGCCTGAGACGTGTTCCAATCTTTAAGATCTTTAGGCATTCGGGCAAATTACTTTCCAGAAACCACCCTGGTGAGTTGTTATTGAGCTGGCCGCTGGCTGAATCAAACTTTGTCCCTTTGCCCGCATTTCTTTTGCCATCAAGGCAAATTTGCTGGGCTAAAAGCACAGTACTGTTGTTAAGTACTGCATGGATGTGCGTGTACATTCAAAACACAGAAGTTCCTATCTGCTTTTGACTGTGGTCATTCTACATAATGCAGTCAGTCGAAGGAGAATATTTTTTTGTTTTTTTAGCTAACCCTATTTCATGTACACTCAAACTGAAAGAAAATACAGATTAATTTCCAACGCTGTCAACTGATAATCACGAGAACAATCAAATTACGTCCCGACTGTCCCTGCTGAAGCCCAGGACAGAATCCAAAAACTGAAGCTGTGGAAGCAACTCAAGCTCCCTTTCACGCGCTGCAAATCGCACCCTGGTTATATGAGAAAGCAACCAAAAGCAATTTGTCTGTTCATGTCATGGAAAATCAATAAAAATATGAAAGAGAGAAAAAAAAATGGTGCTACTATAGTTTTGTATTTTGTGTGTTTTCATTAGTATAATTTCCACAGAAACATGTCTGAAAATAGTGTTAACTGATGCACATTTGAATCTACTGTAAGGCCTACTGCGTGCTCCTCTACTCGTCTCTCTCTGCAGCAAACATCGAAGCCGTAAACATCATATAAACGTGGGGAAGCTATAAAAGTGTGAAAATATTTCAGCATTCTGTTTTGAAAATATACGCAGATGATGCACATTTGAGCTTTTCCACAGTAAAAAGGGACCCTTTCTCCTCCTAAGTCACATTCTGAAGCAAAAAAAAAAAAATTTTTCCTTTCATTTTTATGTGTAACGATCATCCTGAAAAAATTAACGACCTTCCCTTTTTTTTTTCTTTTTTTTTTTTAAAGAACACAGCATAGAGTCTGCACACAGTTGACACTGACATTCCTCTGATTAAAATAGCTTACAAAGTATACCTCAGGGTTTTCTATGGGGTGAGTGTAAATGTGAACGTCATCTACTGCCCATACGAAGATCTGAGGTAGTGCTGTGCCTATGATAAGAATGTCAAAGCCACGTTTAGCCATTTATAAACCAGTACGTAAAACCAAAAAAAAAAAAAAAAAAAATCACAGAGAGCATCGATTACCCCCACGTGGCCAGAAAGTAGGCTTTTTAAGTCAGGTGTGCGTTACAATTTGCAAAAAAAAAACAAAAAGAAAAAAAATTAAAAATGAAAAAAAAAGTTGTCATTTATAGATATCTCTGGGAAATTTGGCTTGTAAACAAATACATGAAGATAAACAAAATGACATTATTGGCATGAGATTGATACTGTTCTCAGTGATATTTACCTCAAAGTAATACTTAAAAATGTCCATCTGTTTCCTTTTAAAATTGTAGTCCGTCACTTCGTACGACCGGGTTTAAGATTGTATAGAAAAAAAAAAAAAGCACTAAGAAGAAACAAAATCCATTGCTGTTATATTGTAGATATCTTAATGTTTCATTCTCAACTGGAAAAATTAATAAAGTCTTTGGCTTTTGTGTCCAAAAATAAAAGAGTCATGTTTTAAAAGGAAACATTCAAACGACAGGAGAAGGTCATTGATTCTTCAGTCGCCTGCAGAGCCTTGCTGCATCTGTGGGACTCTAGTCCCCCCCTGTGGTGCAATATCGCCATTGCAACAAATTCAGCAGCAGTGGTGACGACGGGAGGTGCTGCCTCAGAGAAAACATCCCACTTAGCCTGGGCATACGGGTCAGGGAACCATGTCAGGGGAGGGGCGTCAGCTGCGGAGCATGGACGGGCGTTTATGGGGCCAGAGTGGCGCCACCAAGGTCTGACTGGTTTCCTCAGGCAGATCGCTTGCTTGGGACCTCTGTGCCATTACAGTCTCATAGCAGGATCTGGGCCACATAGGGGGAGTGAGTGCTGGCCACTGCGGCCAACAGGGGAAGGTCGCTGGACTCGATTCTGTAAAGATAGCAGAGCAAAGATCAGGATATGATCAAATCGTTTTTCTTTCAACATTGTGATTTTAAAGATCCGACTCTTTTGAGGATATCAACGTTTAGCTAAAATTATACATTAGTTGTTTCTTGAATTGCACAAGAACTAACATACACCGGTTGATTCTTATCTATAATGCTAGCTCAGCTTCTACTTGGTCTACAACAGTACACCCCAAAGTTGGCCTGCAATAAGGCCATTTAAGTTCCTTGTGAAGGAACCAAGGTTACGTTTACATTGAACAGATCTGGTCGAACCAATTCGTTGAAAGCATTTCCTTCCTCGGAAAACATTTGCAAAGCCGACCTACACATCACTGAGTACCTTGGAGGATTACTGCCACCTGTTGATCAGTGGAATACTGTGAAACAACTGGCTGGACTTGTTATTCAACACATGTGCATATGCATGTCCATATGGGCACCTTTAATAACAAAATCAAAATGGTGAACTGCTTACCCTAAGACCATGCCCAGTTCTTTCACATGGACTCTTGTCTGGCCCTTCAAGTACTCAGCAAGCATCTTACTCTTAAAGTAGATTTCCTGCAGGCGGTCCTCAAGGTGCATTATACACTAAGGAAGTGAGGAAAGAGACAGAAACATGGTTGGTAAAGCTCATGAATCAGAGTGATGACTGTATCAGTGACAAAAACAGCATCTTTGATCCTCTTCCAACATAATAGCAGACAGACTGAAAGGGGTAACATACAAAGTTGGGCGAGAGGTTGAGTTTGTAGAGCTGGTGAGTGGACTGTAATAAGCTGGACACCAGGCTGGACACCAGGACTTCCTTCCCCAGCTTGTTGACATCTGTGGCTCGTCTCTGACTGCTGGCCACCTGCACCGTCCACTTGTCTGTGTCTGCTATAATGCAGACAGCCTCTGCTATGGGCTCATCCAAAACTGGATGCTGCAGAGGACAAGAACAGTCATTGAAACCGAAGGGAAAACGGGGATTCGTCGCACGTTAACGCATGCCTAAAACACCTAAACAAACGATAAATGTCCACTCCTAATTAGCAGTCACAGAAATCATTCTTTTGTATTGAAACATGTTTGAAACAACTGAAATGGGGCTGCCCAATGATTCACAATTATCAATCTACTTTCAATGGTACTGGCAAAAGAAATGCACACTGCGATAAAGAACAGCTCTCAGCACGCCAATCCTTTACCTGAACAGCGTGGGTTAATTCGGACATGAGGCTCTGCCGGAGTTTTTCGTCGCTGGGCATCCCGTGCAGTACAAAGTCTGGCACGTAGGTGGGGCAGTAGCCTCCAAACAGAGACCGGCCAAAATTGGCGATGGTTGGCTTCGAGTAGTTCTCCACCAACTTTGACCTATAAATTAAACAAACAACACAACAGCTTTTTTGCTTTGTTTTGTTTTCACATGATGAGTGTTATTATATTAGTTACATTCAAAGCACTTCATACAAGAGCACACGGTTTGTTTATGAATGAATGAAAGAATGAAGGTACAAGTCCTCCACTCACCCTGGGAAGGCCACCAGCACTTCCTCCTGCCAGTCCTCCGTCTCCTCGCTCTCACTGTCCCCCAGCGCGCTGTCTGAGCTCTCGTTGCGTGGTATCTCCCAGTCATTTAAGGGCACTGCTTTGTGTTTTTGGTCCACTTTGCTGTTACTGCTTACATCGTGCGGGACGGGGATTGACAACAGCAGGGCCTTGTCCTGCTCAGCAGAACAGCCCCTGCAGCAGCAGTTATCGGATGAATCTGTAGACCCACACCTGCACCTCCTCTGGACATCCAACGCCTCCTTCCTGCTGCACACTACCTCTGCATTACCTGAACCTAAACAGAGTCCCAAACCCTGACTGATGCCTGCCCCCTGACATCTGTGACCCCCAGGGTCACCAGGCCGAGACACTCCCGAGGGGTCCAACAAGTCTTTGAGCATACTGTCTGTGGTGCCTGGCTCCTGTCGTTTGGCCACATAGTCTATAGTCCTAGTCTCCACAGGGTTCTCCAGGCTGAAATACTCATCAAAATCGTCCATACAGTTTGGGCTCCACTGGGGCATCTTACTGGATACCCGCTGCAGGACTGGAGCCGCCTTGGTCTGTTTGGTTTGGTCCTCTGGTGCACAATTGCTGCTGGTCACTGAATCCGTTCCTCTCTGCAGCTGCTGCGGTTGCTGTTGATAACACTGCCCTTGATGAAGCTGCTGCTGTTGCAGCAGATGATCTTTGAGGTGTTTCTTGTGCCTTTTGATTTCCTCCTCCACCTTCTTTCTGCGGCTCTCTGTGTCCGACTCAGGAGACATGGAGTCTCCAATGAGGAAAGTGACTTTTGTTGTCGGCTCGTCCTCCTCTGATAGAGTCAAAGCCATGGACCCCGTCACTGCGTTTCCTACCATCACTGGCACTGGCACTGCAGCAGCCACACTCTTATCTGGGGGCTTCTTCTCTAAAGACATGCCCAAAGGCCGAGAAGCAAGCACTCTGGTAGGTTGGTTCCCCATGCCTGCATCCATCCCAGGCTCTGCCCCAGGGTTTTTACCCTCTGTGGTGACAGGAGTTGGGGGTGGACTGGTGGTTGCGGATAGGGATGGGACAATAAGTTTCAGTTCACTATTGGTCTCTGTATTCAGCACACAGAGCTGCTCCCCGGGGGAGGCCGAGCCGACACGCAGCACCGTCTCCAGTCTGGCCTCTGAGGCCAGTGGGCTGCTTGACTCTCTGTGCAGCTCCCCTGGTTCAGCTGCTTCTGTAGTTCTGATAATGGGGTTGTTACATTGGCTGTGCTCCGTCTGAAGCACGCTGCTCCTTGACCCTTGACTTTCACTGCTGTCCTCCTCGTCTTCCTCATCCTCATCTTCCTCCTTGGGTGTGTCCACGGTGCCATGCTCCACCTCAGTGTCTGTGTAGGTGCTGCTCTGGAGGCTGTTGTCTGAACGGTAGCTGCTGTCCTCTGCCTCGATCTGTTGGCTCTGGGCGCCTTGGGACAAATAGTCCCCGCTGGGCTTATGGACGGTAACCAGCACATAGTCCGACTCCTCCACCTCTCCTTTCCTTAGAGAGGTGGTGATGAGGGAGCCTGGCATCACAATGGCCTCATCCTCAGCACTGTCCAGCATGTGGGTCTCCAGCAGCTCGGAGCAGCGAATGAAGTAGGTGAGGACGTAGAGTAGTCTCTGGACCAGTTCCTGTCTGCGACCGACTACCACTGTCCTCGACAGCCGTACTGGTGACCCAATGGAGCCGTACAGGTCACCTACACACAGTGACAGAAAAGAAAACAGCAAAACATTAGCATAAAAGTAAATTGTACAGAGTAAAACTTTGCTGTTTGCCAAGTTTCATATTTTTGTTATGTCAGCTAAGACAGAAATAATGCATGGTACAAAGTTTATCAAACTAAAAATCGTATGTTTAAAATATTAACATACACTGTTCTTCTTAATATAACATAGAGGTAATCCTTTGTCGAGGAGAGATTGAGGTGTGCAAGCAGCTGCTATCGCATGCAGTTTTCAGACACGATCACTAGGTGTCACTATAAACTCACTTTCTACATGTCTACTGTGTCACTTGAGGTGAAAGTGTGAACTCCTGAGCATGCTCTTTAAGATGTCTGTACATTAACAGGACACCGTTACATGGGGGAAAGCATTCAATCATAATCCAAGCCTGCATCTGCAGGCTTATTACATCTTCTTTTGAAAATTGCATGTTTATCAAACATGAGGTCTCTACATTTGTGTGAAATGCTGCTACAGGGATGATTTAAACTTCACTACAGGAACTGCACTGCACCTGTGACACTGACACAAATAGCTGCATACAGGCTGAAGGCTTAACAGAGCAGCATCACATATCTCCATGCTGTAATGACAAGTTAGGATGCTTTCAAGCTTCAGCCAAGACGAAGACCAGACACAGATGTTTTGATTCCCTGGACAAATGTATGTTCAACTCACCCTGTGTGTGTGTGTGTGTGTGTGTTTGTGTTTCAACCCCTCACCTAGCTGTGCCCAGAGTGGGTTGTAAGGGTGCGTCTTTGCCAGCATATCGACGCTCTTGGAGGAGTGTTTCTCGAGGAAGATCTTGATTGGGGGCTGCCCATTGGGCATGACAGTGGGCACCCAGGCCAGATGATTGGTAAGGACGGCCGTCAATAACGCGGGGAGGAATCTGGAAGATCAGACACAAGTTTGTCAGCAAAGAGAGCACAGGAGAACCATTTAAACATTTACTTCCTAACTGGGTGCACTCAGAAATTATGTTTTCCCTCCTGACCTAGTTTTCTCAAGTCAGAAGTTTTCTCACTGACCAGAAACTTTGGTCAGATGTTTTCTTGCTAAACTCGACATATATATATACACAGATCCATTGTTTCACACACACACACACACACACAAATTCTATTAGCATGATTCACTTCTCAGTTCTGACCACAAGCGTCTACTTCCCTTCCTGTCTCATGACTCAACACTCATGGTGGTCAAGTTCAGTCACGTGTCGGAACACAGATGTGAGTGCGGCAGTCATCAAAACCATCAGTCATGGGAATACTGAGGAGAAGCCTCAGGGAGGAAGTGACATGATACAGTCAAGTTCAGCGGCCGCACGGAGGACGCAATGCTTCATCTGCGAGTCAACATCACGAAGCTGAGTGGTAGTCATCCTAACCAGTGCTGGTGGAAATAATGACTTTAAGTGAGAAACAGTGCCGACAGAGCAATAGCAATGGTTGCCTTGGAGACCCAGTTTCTATTCATGGTCAACAATGAAAGGCTCTGCAGGAATTTAGGGAACATGTGAAACTACACTTGTTCAAGTAGTATAGTGCGGATGTTCTAAAATATACTCTGTTTCTGATAGTGTACTACTGTAATATTTCCAATCAAACAGTGTGGGGAGGCACCATGACTTGACCGTTGCTGTGCTCAGATGTTAATCACTGATTGTTTTATCCTGCACTGTTGTGTTTAATATTTTAGTTAACACTGGTAAACACTTACTCAATCTTATCCTCATCCTGCACTGCCAGGCTTTTACGTTTTATGTTTGTCTAATACAGGATTATTGCTTTTGTACAGTGTACAAAGGTTGTCCACGCAGCACAACACAAGTGAAGTACTGTGGACACTAAAACTGACTATACTGAATGCATTTCAGACAAAAAAGAAAGTTAAAAGACATTTCTTTGGGCTCTGGGAGCTTCTTAAGGGGCTTAGAATAAATGATGTATCGGTTAATAATATATATATAAAAAAAAACAGCTGATGAAAAATCGTTACTTGCAGCTTTCCTAAAGGGAATATAAGCTTATTTTCTATGACTCAGCAAACAAGATGAGGAAAAACACACATATCTTTAAGAAATTGCTGGCAATCATTCCAGCCCTTTAAGACCAACTCGATCTAAGAATTCAGTTCACTATACTGAATGCTACTTAATGAACTGTGCTGAATACGGGTGCAATGTTCAATAAAAAGCCTTGCTACCAATTCATAAATGTACAATCAGCAGTGGTTTGGCATGGCTTTGTACCGGCAACAATAAGCAATTCGAGACTGCCGGGGATCCTCTCATTCACAGCTCCCTCTAAGGCAGACAAATAAATGTAAAGGAGGGTGAAACATTCGCAGTCTGTGTGCTTGTAAGTGTAAAAAAAATGGAGAGACAGACATCAGAATGTGGGAGACAGAAATGAATGGCCTGTGTGTGAACCTGCATGTGTTTCTCTGTCGATACGCTCAACCAGAAAGTGCAAGCAAGCAAAAGACACAAGCGCAACAAATGCTGACAACATCCCTGTTCGGGATACAAGCGCTTAAGCTCCTGCAAGACTGGCTGATGGCGGATCAGGTGCGAGCACAATCACACACTCAACTGGTTCTTGGAGGCCTGCTCCATCAGCAGGGAGAGCTCCCTCATGAAGTGACCGCAGAGCTGGTTCTTCTCCGAAGCTCCAGACATCATGGTCAACCAGACGGGCTCAGCCACGCGGGGCATGGTGTACAGGTCGCAGATGGTCATCCTGGACGTGAGGTGCAGAGAGGTAGGGTGGGATGGAAGAGGGAAAGGTCATGGAGAGAGCGAATGAAAGGGAAGGAGGGGAAGAGAGAGAAAACAGACAGAGAGAACAGAGGTGTTATTGTCTCTTGGGGTAAACAAAAGAGATTTCAGTTCACAGAGCTTTGCTGTCTGCGTTGAGGCCATGGGAGACCCTTGGATGTGTGTGCGCATTTGTAAGTCCAGCAAACTTGTACACGTGCACACACACATACACACCCCTGTCTCTCTCTCTGTACAGTGCACTTGTGTGTGCCTGGGGGTATATCTATCTGTATGTGGCTCTTTGGGCCATTTGTCCATTGAGAAGGACTGGAGTTTCCATGGAACGCGGGGCGTATGGGTGAGCATGTCTCGGCCGGGGGCCAAGCGTTGACACAGGGGCAGAGGGGAATCTCTGCAGCCTGAGGAATGTGGAGAATCGGGCGGTTTTGAGTCAGAGCTGAAATATGGACCGCAGCTGCTGGATAATCAGAAACCAGCTGTCACTTTTTATTAGGGGATGAGGCGTTTCTGCAAGTTTCATCGGCTTACTCTCATTCCGCGCAAACAAAGAAACTGAATGCATTATAAAATCTTCAACAGACACAGCAAATACAGTAGTATAACTGGAGGAATTTGAAAGTATAACAGAGCGTCATCAAACAGTTTTACAACATTGATTTAGTCTTATTGGACACAGCAGGAGACCTCGGGGCGGTTAAGGTTATTTATTCAGTAAACTCACAACCTCTTTTTCCTGTTAAAAACCCAGTGACAGAGGAGATGCAGACAGGCAGCATGAAGACACAAAGCACAGGTGTCACACAGTGAAAGTGACCTTCACTAACTTCAGTATTCCTGTAATCAAGCTATTTTAGGTTAGTGCATTTTTCAAGGAAAAGAGGAAGGCTGTGTGTAATCTTTGTTTACACGCTTATGACAAGTTCTAAACTGGGCGAGAAAAGAAGAACCAATAAATTTAACGGCACTGCAACACAGTTCTTACTTAACAGTTTTGTGTTGTAACCCTAAACCTGCCCTCGATATTAATAAGCAACAGAATGACAGTTGGGAGGAGTTATGGTGTTAATGCACAAGGATGAAAACTGACTGACTGACTGTCAACAAAACAACTCAGTTTTTACAGCCTTGAGTGCTTTATGTCACAAGCAATAAAGCTTTAGTTTGATAAAATGATTAATTGGCTGGCTAGCAAAAATGGCACGTTCTCACTCAAATAAATCACATCGAATCATTCAACAAGGACACCACAAGTGCACCAGAGCATACAGAACTAGACTAAAGAGAAACATAAATGCAGTGCTGCGTAGCCACGACAGGGTAAACCAGAATGTCTGTCACTCAGCACACACAAAACACGTCTCAGACTCTCTTTACATCTTCCTGCCAGCAGCGCGGAGATGATCCGTCATTTATACACCGGCATCAAATGAGCTAATAATGCTTTATTCATTCATGTGTTAGAAATGGGTTCACATATCCGTGGCCTTTACAAGCCCAACTTGACCCTGCTGCATCTGGTGAACCCTCAGTAGGAAGAAATCTGATGACGAGCCAGCGCTGGACGGCCATGAAATCCAGACTCATCTTCTCTGTAGCAGCTGTTCAGGTGAACTTGAAAAAGTGTGGTTGCGAGGTGACCTATGTGTCAGGTTGAAAAGTCGTACTATGAAGGGCAGCGATTCAAACACTCCTTGACCTCAGCTTTCTCGGCTTTCGACTTATGTGGCCCTCCAGAGTTAATGATGACTGACGTACTGTGGTTCCAATTACTAATCAACCTCACTTTCGGGTAAAATGCGGGATGGCGGATTCAAACAGTCCACCAACTGTTTTCTCAAAAACCAGCATGCTGGGAAGGATAAGAGCAGTTTATGTTATGTACGTGTGGCCGTGGTGGATGGGAATTCGACTCGTACGCCTGCCGCGTTAGGTGGTTTTGTGTCTCTCAGTACTCCTGCTTGTGCTCTGGCTGCAGACCTCAACATAACCCCAATACAGTCTTGTGTCACTTTTATGTTCACATGCCTCTGCAAAGTGCGCTGCTTATCTTTGTCCACATGCATGGGTATTTGTGAGTGCCCACCCTCCAACTATGTCAAAGCCAGTGACAAGCAAAGGCATTTCTTCCACTTTCTTTCTGTAATGTTCCATGAAGTCAAAACCCCTTAATGGCAAAGGTGGCCAAACATATATTTAGCTGTGGTCTGAAGGTGAGATTTTACAGATATTTTGTTTGTCCTGAGCAATAGCGTTCCTCCTACTGGCACTCACATATTATTTACTATTCTGGTGCCCGTGGCCAGTGTCTGAGATAGATAGGGTTGCCACTCAGGAGGCTTGGGTTGCTGTGGCCGTCCGCCAACAGGCATATGACTGCAGCAATGAGGGGACCTCCGATGGGGAACCGCCTGCCAGCGTGTGTGTGTGTTGCAAGTGAAAGTAGTGGTGGAGACAAGCATGCATGCACACACCACACACAGACCATAAAATAAGTTTTACGAGTATGAATATAGCACTGTCAGACAGTACTTAGAAGCATATCTCACAGGCGCAGAAATGCAATTTTGGAACCTAATCAGGATTTGGATTTCATATCATTGCTAATAATGATCAAATGCTGCTAGAGCTACAGAGTTGAGACGTTAACTTGTAGTTTCTCAAATTTTGGTCACATAAGCTTCCTTAAAGCATGAACTCCCAGCATGCACTGCAGATACAATGCCACATCTTTGGTTTGCTCAAGATAGGTAGGGAACAGTGTGTTTCTCCTTTCTTTTACACAACGTATTTCAACATCTCTTCCTGGGCTTGGCGGCCTGGTGCGCATGATATTCATGATTTATTTTTTTAAAGCAATCAATTAAATAAACAAAAGGAACATACGAGTAGAGGCAGAGGCTGTTACCTCCACACTATACCCTCACACATAAACCACAGTGAGTGTTCATTAATTATTGATTGCTGCGACACTTCGGCACACGGCATCAGTAACTGGGACAGAATTACATAATCCCTCCACCTCACCTGTTATCCTCAGATCCCAGAAATTCACCTTCTCACACTGCATGCACACCGACAGTCAGTGGCGGACTGTAAAGTACTTTTCTCAAGTACTGTACTTGAGTATTTCCGTTTTAAGAAACTTTATACTTCTACGAAATATCGTACTTTTACTCCACTGTGTTTGTCTTTAGTTACGACTAACTTATCAGATCACAGTTTTTCATACCCACATATCTCCAAAGTGATGAACCTGAATTAAACTTTTTCTGATAAACTAAAGGAAGAAACGGATACTCTCCACTTTTAATTCTGAAAGCTTCTTCCACCAGTGCTTACAGTTAGAATGTCACCTGTAAGAAGTCACCTGTCAGAACTGCACCTTTAATGCTTCAGCTATTCCAAATCAGCATTTGATTCAAATGTTTCAATTAAACATTCAAACAAAGAAGCACTTAATGATGTGTTTATGGCAGTTATGTATCAGTGTGATCGCGAAATGTTCTCTGTTAAACTATATAGACAAGATGCTTCTTTTGTCTGCAAGCAACATCAGCTGGTGATTGTCAGGTGTTAAGAGCAAAAATGCTGTTTACTGCCTACTTGATATACTTTTGGAAAAGAAACTCTAAATGATGGCTGCTCACCCACTAGCTTTACAAAGCATGATTTGAATGAAAGGCATGTGCAAAATACTTCTCAGGTCATTAAAGCTGGCCAAATGTTAGTGCCCTGACACGAGTAACACAGGATGAGGACTTGGTGACCTACTTTAACACGAAGAGTTTGCTGTTGGTGCAGTTTAGATATGGGCGAACTTTATTTGAGGACTTCAGAGTTTGCATGTAGTTTCAGCACAAATATACTACTTTGGAAAAAGTAAAAAACAAATGTTTTAAAGATGAAATTATTTGGAAGATGTGACACCAGCTGCGTCTTTACTCTACAGCATCTGTTCTGCCTCATTCCTCCCCTGTGCAGCATGCTGTAAGCCACAAAGTTTACAAATGTCTCACGACCATTGATACACAGAAGGAAAAATACATGCTGCAGAGCATGCTCCTGTGTCAGATTTTATGGTGCAGATAAATGATCTATAGTGTCAAGCAAGCAGTATCTGTTTTCTGGAAACAGATTTTAAATGTCACATCTCCCTGAGTCTGCATGATGTGGACACCTTGCTATGTACCCAGGGGAGAATAAGTGTTTGGCCACAGTACATAGAAACTGAAACAAACGATGATGTTGGCAGAAGCTTGTGTTTGAGAGCTTGCTAATAAACATGCAGTAAAAAAACTGGGATTGTGTTTGGCTCCATGGAAAACGTAGCTCAAATCTGTGCTATACAGGTGAATCTCCACGTGACACTACAGGATAATCTGTTCTAAAATTCTGAATTTGTAAAGTGACGGCTGCCCATGGACGCGATAAACACTCTAAAAAGTCTACTGTTATCAGATGTTTACGACATGTTTGCAAGTTTGCTCATGAGGCAAAGAAGGCACACACGAAAATACACCAGATTACTGTCTGTGTCATAATGAGTGAATGTGAGCTGTTGCCCAACCTGAACTCGTTGAGGCCGTCCACCATTCGGCTGTAAGCCAAGGCCCTCTGGCTGGCATCAGCTGACCGCCGACTCATCTTCATGGCCTTGAGTGTGACACAACACAAATATGCTTTGAGATATTTGGCATTCAAACTGACAAACAAAGTTACAGGAAAGGTGGAGCAAGGAATTTGCCAGGGACAAGAGAGGGAGTGGGGTGGCAGGAGGGAAGATGGTGGGCAAAGTTGGAAGCCATCCAGAGATTTGACAGTGCCAACAACAGACACCAGTAAACAGAACCGCAGATATAAAAGGTATGACTATTGACCAGTCAATCTGACAGCAACTCTGCTCATTACAACAGCAAAGGGTGGGAGGGTTTGCATTTGGGACTATTCATATATCACTGCTAAAAGGATTGTGCTGACAAGTTTGTCTCAACAGTGTCAAGCGAGGAGCCAAACAAGAACACAAATGCAGAAAAAGCACGAGAGCAAACAAGCCTTCATCACACGAAAGAGGAAGAGAAAAGTACAACTCTTATCAAAAACAAATGAAGTTAGTCGATAATCTCAGTCAAGGGAGGATAATCACCTGTTCAATGGCGCTCTTGAGTTTGTTCATGTGGCTTTCAAAGAGTGGAAAGTGGGAGAAGAAGAAATCCTGGAAGCGACTGTTCTCCTCAGGGTTGGGAGACAGCATGAAGATGACCCCGATCGCAATCTTCTTCTTCCGGGCCACACTAAGGTTTGGTCCGCCGCTTTCGTCAGACATGTTGAAGCTCTCCTCCACTGACCTGATCGGGACAGGGTACAGAGGAGTTACAATAACAGAGGCAGGCCTGATACAAAGCTGCATCTTAGTTTACAGATTACCTCACAGGCAGAACTGGTCAGAATATCGTTTATGGTCTTCTTTTGCCAAGCATCTTTCTTATACATATGCAGCAGGTTAATACTATGAGCTAACACTTAGATATCACAAGTAAATATTGTGAATAAGTACCCAACTCAACAGTTAAGAAGAAAAAGAAATTTGGATACATCTATTAAACAAAGAAAACATATCAGGAGATACCTAATCCTTGCCTTTTTTACTGCAGCAGCTGGTAAACAAGATCCTTTGGCATTGTTGAACTGAAGCGCCTAGTAGATTAGAGAGCTCCGAGGCCGACAGCTGCATTTACAGTGTCAGGCCAACACAGCATCCCGTCTAGCCACAGCACTGAGTGTGTCTGTGTGTGTTCGTGAGTGCAGTTTTAAGTGCATAGCAGCAATGTGTGTCATTTTCCCAGCGGCCTGCTGGATTCTGAGGAAGTCCTCACAGGATAAACTTTACAAAAGCCTGTCAGAGGCCCCGAGCAGGAATGATAAATTTCTCCAAAAAGGTTCTCAAGTGACTGGGAAAATAAATGTTAAGTGCGTGTTTGGAAAGTTGTGCAGAAAAGCGCCTGGATTTTAAACACTTGTTTCCTAGAAGTTAAGCCTGTTAACTGGTGTAAAATGTATGTGAACATGCAAAATGCACAGGTGTTTGCGCATGTATGACTGTATGCATCTCACCATCGGGGGAAGACGCCGTTTTCCAGGCTGGTAGTTTGGCTGCGGAGCCATCGGCGCTGGTAGCTGGAAGCACAGCTGCTGGTCAGGGAGGAGCCAGGAGACGGGAAGGGAGTGATCAACAGGCTGCTCAGAGAAGCTAAAGGGACAGAGGGATTGGAGGTGGACGGAGGAGAGGAATTACGAGGGAGAAGAGAGAAAGGACAAGAGTGAGTCAGACAGCAAGTGCGTAGGGTTATTCACTCTGAATGACACACGCACACACACTACCACACGGAGCTAGAAAGAAATCTGGGACAATAACTGTTCTTACTTAGACACTAAAATAAACACAGCACACAAAATACACTGACACGTGAAACACAATCAGTTTTCTGAATAGCTTTTATATGAAACCTAATGCCAGACAGCCTCAAAAAAGTCACATGCTGCAGTTGCTGGATAACCTGGCTTTACACCAGGCTGGCATGATAATGACAACCTAGCCACACACACACACAAACACACACACACACAGTTTACAAGCCCTAGTCACAAGGTTAATCAATGGTCACATGGACCATTTAGATTGTGTGTGATCATGTGGGTGTGTGAGAAGAGATAAAGAGAGACAAACAGCACATGCTGAGTGATTGAGAGAGGAAAAAAGCACTAGTGAGCTGTGCACCTCGCAGAACTATATAAACTATAGTTTAAACTATAGTTTAAGACAAGAGAGGTTTGTGTCAGAGGGATATGTATGCATTTGTGTGTGTGCCAGAGTTCGATGAAGAGCTCTCCAGTCCAACCGCAGCGGGGAGGTGGACGGAGAGCGGAGCTGAGAGAACGAGGCTCGAATTAGAAGCTCGTTTAATAGTAGCAGGTTTTTAGAGCTGCTATATTTAATCCTCTGCATGTGACCCGGGTTTGAACAGAAAGCGCAATTCCGGTCATACCAGTCATGCCAGTTGGACATGCTGGTGTTTATAGAGGGGGTAGGGGGCAGAACACTGGGGGAGGGCAGGGGTCAGTTTCCATTGCGCAAGGTTTTCCGGACCTAAGAGGCCCTCTGAACTGCGCCACATGGTCTTCCATCCCTGCATCACCTTCTTTATTAATGGTTTTAAGTCAAAATACTTGAAATGTTGAGGATTGTTGTCTCTCTTACCCTGCATCTCTCACCTTTCTCATACTTTCATTCAATACTCACCAAAAATCAATCATGTTGGGGTGGAGGAGGCACGTTCGGGTCATTTAATGAATGGAAAACTGTGCGCATGTACGTCCGCATACCACATTAGTGAAGTTGCAGCTGAAGCACCGGCGGTGAAAATAACCAGGGCTTGCGTAACTGTTCGCTCTCTTGACCTTGAACAGTGCAGTTGAAGCTGGCCTTCCATTTTGACACAGGAAGTGCTTCATTAGCTGCATCATTCTGAAATTCTGTGAGAGCCTGTGATGTGTCTGAGGCGAAAGGGGGGACACACGAAACTCTCTGAATAGTAATGGTCCATTAATTTTCTGTCTTAACACTTGATCTTCCCTGTTCCTCTAACCACTTTGGTCTTGATGAGAATAAACGCGAGCCCGATTCAAAGCTCAGGTGTGGGGCTGAAAGCTGTATGGAGTGTAGGTCAATCCAGGCTTTGGCTCCTAGTCTCATTAACCTACCTGACCTGGCGATGCCGCTGTCCCTCTCGTCGTAAAGCCCTCGACCAGGCATGTCCATGGGGTGACTGTGGCCTGGAGGAAGAGAGGAGGGAGATGGAGAGAGAAAGTGAAGTGGTGGGTTAAGAGAGAAGGAAAGGGATGACAAAGAATCAAAGAACAGATAGAAGAAATTTAAGGTGAAAAAAAAAGTGAGTTAAGTGAAGAAAAAGAAGGAAAGCAAAAAGTACAAAGAGGGAAATGAGAGGGTGACAAAAAAAAACCAAAACAACTGGTGAGAAACAGAAAATGTAATCAGCAAAATGGAGCATCAGGCATGCTGAGGATGCTCTTATCACCAACAGTCAGAGTCCTGTGTAGTGCTCTTCTACTCATATAAGAGGGGCTATTACTTTGAACGCATTTGAATCCATGTAGAGGAAAAACTCATTTTGTCCGCAAAGAACTAGACTCATTCTTTTTACTGCATACAACTGTGGAAGGACAAGGAACGACAGATTTTCTTGCTATTGCCTGGCCAATGACTTCATCACCATGTGTCACAGTAAAGATTTGATTGAAAATGTTTTGGTTAGGTTTTGGTTAGGCTGAGAACCACACAAGTCCTACATGTAAGGCCACCACAACAAAGGCTGCAAACACAAGCAGGGCTAATTTATATTGTGAAATGGCTACTGCTGATTGATACGCATGCTGTTAGTGCACCCTTTGTTTTGTAATGCCACAAAAAAAACAAAAAAAAAAAACAGAAGTGTCACAAGGAAAAAAAAAATACAGGAAAAAGCACTGCTGTTGTTGCAGGCTGTCGCTCAGTGCCTCACTCTCTATCTATCTGCAGCTTTGACGTAACCTTCTACAACAGACTCCACAATATGGATTGTCACTGAGCCTGTCTGCTTGTTCCCAAATGTCCTTCTCGTTGACACTTTGGGGCAAAAAAAAGGGAAAAATGTCAATGCTCCTCACAGCAGATGCTTTGTTTTGCCAAGCATGTATGTATGCCTGTGTGTGTATGTGTGTGTGTGTGTGCATGTGCACGTGTGAGGCACATTTATAACCATACCAACATTGCATAACTCACAGAGCTACATGCCATGCCAACTTACGGGTGCCCTAAACAGGATTGTGGGTAGGCAGCACAGCCCAGGGGAGAGGGGGAGGGAGGAATAACCACTGAAGACTCCCGACGACGAAGGAGCTCTCTGATCAGCTTGATATAATGAATGATTGGAGTTTGCGCTTACTGTACTCCATTTCATTATTCGACTGCCTCCCTCAGTCAAAGTTGTCAGCTGAACACTTCCGTTTTGCTTAGCTATTTGGACCGTCGTGTCTAGTAAAGGCACATCAAGCTGAGCTGACGCTCAACAGGAGAGATTTCAGTTCATTTGTTAACAGTGATGACACATGGGCAATGCAATGGTGGCCATACTGTGGAATTTTTAACGTGCGTCACTTGTGAACTCCAAGGATTCCCCACGGTGCCCAGCCATACTGTGCATAGCATTCTAGGAAGTGGGACGGTGACTGAAACGGAAGTGGAAAAGTAAGAAACTTTTCACATTTCCTTCAACAGCTTCGATAGCCAAGGTGCCCTTGTCAACTCAGCTGCCCACAGCTGATTGTGTGTAACACTGAAACTGTATGGACATGAACAAGGATTTCAACTGAATGTGTACACGCATGCTCAGGCAATTTTCACTGCATCATGAAAGGTTTCAAAAAAACAGAAAAGAAAAGTTTAAAACATCTCACTGAATACTGGCAGAATAGAGAGGATGTTGTCACAGTTGATGGTTAAAACAAGCATGAAGTCTACATTTATTGCCCACCTAACACGGTCACAAGGCATGTTAGAGAAAAGGAAGTGAGTGAAGAACACAAAGAGAAGAAGAAGGAGGTGCAAAGACTCAAACTAAAACTCCAGCCACCAACACCAGTGAGAAACCAAGGATACTATTTCTACGTGCGTGATGCACCTGCAGGCCTGGGTCAGATAGTACCGGCAGGTACATTTAATGACTTGTTTGAGAAAACTTCATGGCCAAGGGTGAGGTTGCTTTACTTGTGATTTACTATTGTTTAGATTCACTTTCAATTTTAAGTGAACCAGGTCAACCTAGCGGGGACGTCTCAAAGTAGGTGTGAAACCTGGACTTAAATCGAAAAGTTCTCACCTGCCCAAATGAGCCAAGTTAAATGAAGACATGCTCTTGTTGTTGAAGAGGAATTGTTTATTCAGCATCTATCTGACCCAGGTTATTTGCAGACGTGCTGTGACATTGCATGCTATGCCTACCGCTACCACTTCTAGTGCAGGAATCACCACACAGGCATGCAGCCGCCGAGAGTCGCGGCCAGTACGACCACTCACTACCGCGACTACAGCCTACACACGCATGCAACTGGCACACATTAGTCATGGCCAGTTTTAAGCGCCAACCTGAAAAGAAAGATGCGCTCTTGATGAGGCGCAGAGGGCCCTGTTCAGAGAAGGCCCGTCGAGGGCTGCAGAGCTGAGAAAATCCTGCGCAGCACAAAAGGAAAAAAAAAAACATGGAAAAGAAGAAAGGGAGGAAGAGGGAAGAGAGACAAAAACATGAACCATGGTTAGTGAATGAGTAAGGAGGAAAGCTCGTCACCTCCTGTTGTCCAATCATTTTAAACAACTGAGTTACAGGAGCTTTTTAGTCTGAAATAA
Source organism: Scatophagus argus (assembly GCF_020382885.2). Taxonomy (NCBI): domain Eukaryota; kingdom Metazoa; phylum Chordata; class Actinopteri; family Scatophagidae; genus Scatophagus; species Scatophagus argus. The sequence goes on along the minus strand of NC_058506.1, from coordinate 16,890,592 downwards.
TAACCATCATCTGGTAGGGCAGTCAGACAAACAACAAGGCTGGTCTCACTCACAGAAAACACAGCTTTATCTAACAAATTCAGACAGACTTTACATCTTTGATGTGTGCAAGCTGATCATTACTGTCTTTTCTGTGAGGACAACAGAAAAAAAAATTCACAAAAGGATAGAATTTGCCAACAGTTCCTTAGATTCTTCTCTCCTTTCGGGGGAATGAGTCAAACGCTGAGATATGCTGAGTGTTTTTTTGGATAACAGTCGATTCTGCTAAGCTGCTGAGAAAACTTAAGTTTGCAGGGCCAGTCTGAAAGTCCTCCAACTGTTCTCGAGGTTAGTGCAGGGGAGCAGAGCTGTTGGCAGAGTCTATCCTGCCTGGTTTGTATTCAAAAAGGAATGTTAAAAGGGTCGGAAAGAGAGAAACAGAATCAGCTGCTTCCTCACACTTCTACCAACGCCCTACGACTGTGTAAACTGAACAACAGATGAAATTCAAGCTGCACTTAAGCTGTAAAGACTAACAATATGTCACACAGTCTTCAAAGTACTCCACCACTAAGTTGCTTGGGGGTTATTCTTGAAGGCAGTTTTTAGCACTGACAGTTACTGAGGCAACATAAGCAGCTAAATAAGACATGAGTAGTTGTACATGCTCTGGAAGTCCCTTCAAGAAGAAAGTAACTACATCGAGGACCTGGCTATGATCAAAACAAAAATATTTCATCCACAAATGAAAGGAAATAGTCGAGGTGTCACTGAAAGCTTAGGATGGTTTGGTGTGACACGGGGATTCTGTGGTTACCTATGTTCCCTAAGAGACTGTTGGCCCCAGTGTTTTGATCAGGCCTTAGGGTGTTGCTGTCCTGTCCAATGAACTCCAGGCTGTCCTGTAACCTGCAGGAGATGACACAGAAAAATGGAAATAAAAGCTAGGTTTGTGTGGATGAATTTAAAACAATTATACTGCATGTATACTGTATGCAAATTTGGGGGGAAAAAAATAAATAAAACTGAATACAGACTGAAAGACGCTGAGAAACAGAGACAGACAGCGTCCCCGCTTGACATAAACATTAGGAACATAGAGCATAGCTGGGACAGATGGAGAGGAGGGAGACAGAAAGAAGAGATGAGGACAGCACGTAGTGGCTCATGGAAGAAGTTGCCATAGGAATCAGAGCGAGAAGTGGGTGTGTATGTGTAGACAGGCATGCGCGTGCTTACGTGTTGAGGCTGCCGTACACGCTGCTTCCCGTCCTGGCGGTGAAGACCTTACTCAGCATCAGCTGAGGCGGCGATCTGATATGACGATAGCGCAGGGACAAAGATCATCAGCAGGTGTGCTCAGTTTGTGTGCTTTTGTGCATTTGTGAGTCTTTCACATCCAACCTCATTTGCCTTTCTTCTTCTACATCAATTCACAACTTTTCCTTTTCTTTCTTGTTCCTCTTGTCTCCTTCCCTTCTTCCTCCACTTGCACTACTTTACCTCACATTTGAACAAACGTAAAAAAAAAAAAATAATAATAATCCCAAAGTCTGAGACTGAAAGCCATTAAAAAAATGTCAAAGCTAATTTTATCATTCTGCTTTTTCCAGGGTTGATGCTTCACTTTCACTATTTTAAAAGTAAGCTTTAAATTGTCAAAGAATGTGTTTTGTTTTCAAGTAGGTATCAGCTGTGAAGAAAAAAAAGCCATTGATGATTGACCCTCTTTTCTTCTTACCTGATCTGGTGGATTTTTAGCGTTGAACCTTTGTAGCTCATAGCTACGGAGCCAAACATCATTTCCCCCAGCATTACAACGTCGGATGAACACCTCGAACCCTGGAGAGGAGAGGAGGAGCACCAAGTTTTAATGCTGGGGTTATGCTCACACACAGACAGTAGACAGCAGCTTAACTTCAAGGCAGAGACCACAACGGAGATACTGAAATAGAGTTTAGGAGGTATTTTACTCAAGTTAATGATGACAGTACAGCAGAACCGAGACTGTATGGTCAATTATCATATTACCAAACAGCTGTTGAACAAGTAGAACACAAACTTGCAGAAACATGACGTCTTCGGCCACTCTGGCCTTAACTGCCCGCCTCTTAACTCATACCCAGTTTGTTTTACATAGGCGTATGAAGCTCGCTATGCTAAAATGCTGAAAGTGAACTTGTGTTACCCTCCTAAGCTGAGGAAAATGTTGCCCATCCGCACAATATTCATGCAAGTCTCAGATTTGTGTTACCTGGAAGCGCAGGCCCTGCTCCTTGGTTTCCTTGGTCTCGGAGGTGCAGGAGGAGGAGCTGTCCAGGGAACTGCTGCTGCCTCCTGTAGGACGGAGCTGGCAGCACTTCGCGAACACCTTCACCTGTCCCTCAGCGCTCTATGAGACAAAAGAAAGAACAGAATATTGTAGTCCAAATGCCACAAACACAGGCAGAAGTTACATGGCAAACCACAATACACTAAATTTACTTACAAACCTCATTCTAACTGTATGACCTTTGAGCTTTGACTTGATGTAAAAATACCACTTTCACTGCTCTGTTTGCAGCTATTAAGGACATAAACTTAAGCAGCCTCCGAAAACATAAACAACTGACGGAGCACTTTTAAAGTAGATTTATGGTTGTTACTTTTCAGCCAACAACACAACGAATGTGCAACATTTAATGTAACAACAGCCACCCTTCACTACTTAGAGCACATGAAATCACCACTACAGATGCAGACATTTGTGTGTTATCTTCTTTGGAGCTTTGGGTCTATTTATGTTGGAACTGCCCATACACATGGGAACAGATAACAAAGTCAAGGGGACCTTATTGCTGGGTTCTGTTTTTGTTTATTTCAGATTTCAGTTATGAAAGCTTCTGCCAACACAAACATGATGAGAGAAACCAACCGATAGCACACTTCACCTATAAAAAGTCACATTTGATGTTTAATTTCACACCGATGAGCCAACATTTCAACAAGTCCAAAAAGTAAAATGTCACCGGCCTGCATCAAGTAAGCGTCTTAATCAAAAAAACAAAAAAAGAAGTTGAATTGTTCAGGTCGCAAACCATAGAAACCTGAGTCAGAGACACCCATGTAAACAGCAAACTAAAAGCAATGTGAACTCAATCAGTCTGTGTCATGTGCCTTCTCAACTTGGCAGACCATTCAAGAGGAATGCATTGGGGAGGGTGTGTGTGTGTGGGTGTGGGTGTGTGTGTGTGCTTTAGCTAGGCTCTGGTAATGCCTCACTCGAATCCACAGTTCCTGTCAATGTACAAGAAGGAGTAAAAGAAAGGGAAAATCACGAAGGAGACAAAGAGAAACGGAATGAGATGAGGAGATGAAGGGGAAAACAAGAGGAGGAAGGATTAGTGCTGTTGCTTCATTCGGTTCTTTTTAAAGTAAACCATGCAGACATGTGACTTATATTTAATTCTCTGCCATTAATATGAGCCATTTTGCAGCACAAGCTCACACACACACACACACACACACACACACGTACTCATGTTAATAAAGCCACACTGACTGAGTGAGCCTGTGTTTGGGTGTGTACGTGTGTGTGTGTGCATGTGTGTGTGTATGTGTGTGTCTGCTGCAGTGCAATGTGAGGTGTGTACACAGAGGCCAGCAGCATGTGACTGCCAGTCATATGACTCTTTCGGGAACTCGTGATAGAGCTGCACTGCAATCATCCCCTCCCTCCCTCCCTCTCTTTCCCTCACCACCACTCCAACTTCATCCCTCTCTATTTACTGCAGCTTTCTTTTTCTCTCTTAATGCATCCGTTTCTTTCCTGGACAAGATTTGTCTTCTTCTCCAGCTCTGGCTTTCCTTACATTATATGCTCTCCCAGCCCACCAACCCCCATCTTTTCTTCATTCTCTTCTTTCTCAGCAACCCCATGCATCTCTAATGACCCCTTGTTTCTCTATTCCTCATTCTGCCTGACCCGCTGTCCTTTGCTTGTTCCTGCTGTTGATCTCTCTAAAATAAATTCCTCTGAGTTGACGGAAAAGACAACAAAAAACAGCCATCATGTGACAGAAGTCACACAGTGGCTGCCGAAGCGCTAACAGTGCAGAACATACCAAATTATTAAAACTGACCCAGGCAACCGCACTGACTCCTCTTTCTGCATTTCTTTAGATCATGTTTTTTTTAAAAGGTAACTTTAAAAAAATGTCACTGTGTGAGAGACAGTTCAAATGTGTGGCTTTAGCAAACCCACATGTATGAGCTGGAAAGCAGACAGACAATTTTCAATGTCAGGGTGTCATAAGACAGCGGGAGTCCCTGCGCTTCTGTGTGATGATAAGGTCACGATAAAGAGGCAGATGGACAGACAGACGAGAAAGTGAGGCAGCAGAGAGAGAGAGAGAGAACCTGGTCGGTGGAGAAAGATGCAGCACAAAGACAGGTAAAACAGGAAAGTGAGAGGGAGGCAGAAGAGGTATGATGAGAGGAAAGGACATGACAGATGTAGAGAGAAATGCTGAAGAAACTACAAGGAACTAAAAAGAGAGGGAGAGTATGAGGTAGAGAGATGTAAGAAGAGAGGTAGAGAAAGCTGAACAGCTGAAGAGAGATTTTACAAGTAAAAGAGAGGATCAGAAATGAATAGATGGAGACAAAGTGCACAGAGAGGCAGCAAAAGAAAAGGCAGATAATAAAGATTACAGAGATAATGTAGGGAAGACCAAGGTGGCCAGATTAACTTAAATAAGCAGAGGACAGTAATGAGGACATTACAGACACAGAAAGACAGAGCGAGGAAAGAAAGAGCAGGAAAAGAAAAAGCAAGATACAGGAAATTTTTAAAGAGGGTGAGACCGGGCAAAGACCGACAGGGAGAACGACAGACAGCGAGTGACACGGCTGTCATGTGAGGATGAAAGAATGCTGCTTACACATGGGCTGTCAGCTGAGGCTATTATTATTGGAGAGATAAGCGCACCAGAACGAACCGGTTAGGGTCAGACAGGAACGCACAGCGGCATTATGAAAATATTAGGACTGTTATTAAAAATTAAAAAAGAAAAAAGGACTTTGACTGTGCGTCACTGTTTGTCAGGTAAAGAAAAAGTCAGGTGACAGGTGAAGTACGGGCGAGGCTGTACACCCAAGGCTTGTAGTCAAAAGACATAATTGGTGTGTTTAAAAGCACACACCCTGACTTCTACGCTGTAGTACAACACATGACATTATCATATTTTACTGGTTGACATGGGTGTGATAACAAATGCACTCACAGACTACCTGTTTAATATAAAGGTAAGAATGTTAAGGTGATATCTGGCTTCAGCGTTTCACTGAAAAAGTGATGTGTCATTTGTTGACTGGACCTTCAGTTTTAGAAGGTTTTAGCAAAAATAAATTAACTTAAGACGTGACTGGTCCGGTTTTAGAGAAATCTCATCATTCCCTACACTACTAGTTTTATATTAATAAATAAAATTTGAATAAACGTAAATACACAACAAACACGACAAATAGGACTTGCACAGAACGAAACAGGACACGTTCTCTGCCTTCCACGTTTGATCCCTCAGTCAGACGCTGTTCACTGAGGGGCAGTGAGGCGTCTGCAGCACAACCATCATAAAGTGCAGCTTGTGCCCTCTGAACGCCATCAAACAGTCACGTGGCGTCTGCTGCATGGCACGTCTCTGCAACCGCTCTGTCCATATCTCATATCTTTGCTCATGCTCGTAATTTGAGATTTTAGATGCCAACTGGGATTGAATTGAACAAAAAAAAGGCCCATGGGACTGAACAAAGCTAATCAATATAAACTATAATAAACAGGCAGGATAGGAAAGAGGAAGCGGTAAGTAGCTGCTTTGACTACGTTCTGCAATGTATTTTCACATCTTATTTCCTATCAAGGCAACCTTTTCAAGTTTCACTTTTAAATGGGACCTGTTGCTACTGCGACAGACAAAACTGACATTACAACAAAATGACAACACACACACACAAAAAAAAAAAAATCACGTGACTCACAGCGATGGGAGTTTCCTCCGTGCCCCTCTTCTTGGCATTGGAGTCGAAGAGGACATTTCTGCCGCGCCTCTCGCAGTCCTGGTAGACTATCAGCCTGATCTGACTGGGCTCCAGCTGGGGGATTGGCCAGCTAGACGGGAGAAAGAACGGACGGATGAGAGAGGGATCAAAAGAGGTGAAGACAGAGAAAGCAAAGTGAAAAAGGCAGACGGAAGGTGGCAGAGTGAGAGAAAATGAAGGACATAATTCAAATAAAATGCAAATTCAAATAAAGCAGCAGCAGACATCAGGCAGGTGAAACAGAGTGAGCAGGAAAATTGAAGAGACCTCTCAGCCACTGTTCAAGTGTTTCATCCTGGAAATTTGCATGTTAGAGAAAACGAGGTCACGCTCCAGTAACAAAACAAATCCAAAGCAGTCTGTTCCTGCACAGTGCTGAAGGAAGCAGAGAAGTGACAATAGTTTGCCTACCGTAAACACCAATCCTGAGAACAAAACTTTTACATTATGAATGTGATAACCACGACACGACAGGCTTCATACAACGTCTTTTCACATATGCAGTAGTACTCCCTGTATACAGACTTTGATGTGTAAAATCAGGAGTTACCCTTTAAAACTAATAATTGGTTCATATACAGTTTTTGTTTTGTAGCATACTTAAGCTATGTTGGCATTCCAAGCTCCTATTTTCTGTATGGTATCTTCCAGATATGCATATGACTAGAAAACTGGCTTGGGGTAGAAATGATGAACTAGCAAGATTAAAAAAAAAAAAAAAAAATCTTCCGTAATCCCTACCAGTGGTCATGGCAGAGCCAACAGACTCCATGCCACAGCTACCATTCATCCATCTCATACCTAAATGAGTGGGGAGCAACAAAGACAGGCTAAGCCAAGACAGCCTACTACCCACCCACCACTACAGATTTACTGCGTACCCAGAAAACAAAAAGCTACTGAAGACACTTCAGGGAATATATGCCAGTGCCATACTTTTTGCAGCTGCTCTCTGCAGTACATTCATAAAGTTGCACGTCAGTCACGCATTGTAACTAAAGGCTGCAGCTCTGTTAGATGAGAGTCACTAGAGTCACTATTAAAACTTGACTCAAGGCAACGAGTTTCATTCTGTATATAATTGTAGAGTGAAGACATCCTGCATCATTCTTTTTCTGTTTCCGAAATTCAATTATCTTTCAAATTGTACTACTGTCTATTTGCAGCATCGGACCTGCACACATTTAATCTATCAGCTGCTTACAATGAGGAATGGGATCCTAAATGAGAACACAGTTCAGTAGTTTAAAGTGCTCATGGCTCAGCTGGAAAAAAGGAGATGTCAGGGATTTATCTGTGCTAGAATTTAGCAACCTCTAAATCAATATTCGATGACAGTTGGTGGATTGTTTGCTTGTCTTCTGCACACCTGGAGTCAAAGTTTCATTTTGACTGTTCATTCGTTAGTCAATGACTAATCGAGTAAACTGTGGCTGTTCAAATTACTAAAAACCATCCTTAGAGCAACTCAAGGTGAGTCACTGAAAAACAGTGGAAGTGAGTTTTGAAGCATTACATTTTAAACTGTAATAGACTTTAGAAGTGGTACAATGCTGCTGGCAGGAAGCAATGTTCAGCCGTTAAGTAACAGTTAAGCTGTTTTCACTGGCAGCCTCCGGTCCATGGCCGTTGCTAGGTAACTTGTGGTTTCATTCAGCTCATCTTATTAATGCTAGCCATCTCAGGTAATACAGTAAAGGATGTTGATGCATCTCACTGTGGGTACAAGCACACTTCCCGGGGCTCTGGCAGTCACCTCAGCATCTGGGGAAACTGTCCCCAGGATGATTTAGTAGGGGCTATAAAGATGACAGGGGACTGAGCCAGCAGATAGACAGTCGACGATGGATAGATGGCTCAGGCAGATGGACACGGAGCTGGGCCTAATTATAGCCTTTTATTGGGGAGTGGGGAGGGTCCCTAAACACAAGTGTTTACAGTAAATGGATTGGTGGGGAGGGGTGGAAAAGGAACAGCTAAGCCCATTTCACTTGTCAACAAAACACTGCACGCGTGTGCGTGCACACACACACACAAGCCCGCACTCAAAAGCAGCATTTAAACTGTTGGTCAGGGAAACAGGACAGGAAACACCTTTGTGTTAGTATACAGTTCTGCCTGTGCGAAAGAGAAAGTCTATGTGTATCGTTCCATGCATGTGAGCTGCTATTTACCAAACACTGGTGTCAAGGTATGACCAGCATTCTTGGAGGCAAAACAGTGCGGTCTTGCAGCGAAGCGGGACCGGGGAGGGGGGTGTGTGTGTGTGTGTGTGTGTGTGTGTGGTGGTGGAGGGGGTGAGTCGTGCTACAACCTGCTGCAGTGTTAACTTGTTGAGGCAAAGTCATTTGTCAGATGGGGCCTTGAGAGCAGCCGCATTGCACTGCATGCATGCGTGCTGAAACTTGCTGAAGAACATTTCCACTGTATCTGTGGGGGGGTTCAGCAGACAGACACCTCTGTCTCACTCATACATAATTATACCTGTCTTCCTATATTTAATAATATCAACTCATCTGTTCATTACTGACCTCTTACACACTCACACACTGTACCCACAAACTCACCAAAAACATGTTTCGTTTGCTGATGTTTATTATCAGAGGAACTGCTGCAAATTCTCTCTGCATAGTTCAAAAAGGATACTGGTATTTCACTCATAGGCTTTGTGACACTATTCTCAAGAAATAAAGTGTCTGGCCAAAGTTGTGGGTTTTACGTTTGATTCATACAACTGTCACATCGCAGTCATCTTGCACTGCTTTTAGAACAATACAGAGATGTGTTGGCGATTGATCACTCAACATCCAAAGTTTTCAAGGGTTGAACGCGATTAAAGTACTGCTCCACTGGTGATTGGCTTATCTTTTGTTCTTCTGCTCCTTTGCCAAGACAAAGAATTAATGAAATTAACGTTTGATTACTTGATTGATTACAAAAAAAAACAAACAAACAAAACTTCAGGTTTTTCCTGCTGACTCCTGTCCAAGGGCTAGAGACAAGACCTCTTACTCAGTCTGGGCACTAAATGGGTGATGTAATGCCTGCCTAACCTACAAAATAAGCTCAAATTGCATTGTATGGGGCTGGGCTGATGTTCAGCTCATAGACTTGTGTGTAAGATGAGATTACACATCAGGTAACCCTCTTAGTATGTCACATGCCTCCATGCAATTGGACCAAAGCCTTTCATGACTGATTTATTTATAAATTTGACTTTGCTGCTAGCTTTAAGTGTGTTCAGATTTTAGCTAGGGTTGTAGCAACGGGGGAGCAGGGAGACGACTGACAAGTCAGGACACTTTGATGTTCAACCAAGGCATCATGGGATTACCAGCTACCAACTATGCTAACAACAATAACTGTAGCTTAAACGGAAAAAAAAGAATAAATACTCACATTCAGTGTCCGATTTATCATTCTGGATTTAATTTACAAGGTCTCGAAAAAGACGTTGGAACAGTTAGCTCTCTCACGTAGCGATCCAGAGACATTTAATGTTATGCTGTATACCCCTGAGCTAACTTACAGTCCAGTATGATGTTCCTCATCAGTGGTGTTCAACACACTGAGACAGACTTCTACATGTAGCTCAGCTGGAAAAAGTTTAACCACGAGCCGAATTGCTGCTACAATTAGCTGATCTTGTTTCTCTGATAACTTAACATGTTGATATCCAATGACTTCATCTGATGAAAAGATAAAGTGTTAGTGTTAAAATGATCAGGATGCGACTTAAAACACACTGAAATCAATCGGCCTGAAATGTTTTAATGTCTGGCCACTCAGCCGACGGCCAACACTTATGAAAACCTCTGCTATGATCTCCCATTGAGGAAAAAAAGCCAATATTTACTATTCTAATATACATGTGAGTGAACAAAATTTAACCTTGCTCTGAACATTGTGTTGTTCATTTTCTGGTGGCAACTACTGCAAAAATAAGATAATGTGTTTTTTTTTCGGATCAGCCCAGAGACGATCTGCATAGTTTGACACCAAACTCACTGTTCCCTTTGTTTAAAGCATAACAGAAGGAAATCACAGACAGAGAGATGCGAAGAAGAAAACAATAAACACAGGAGAAAAAGCCAGAAAGACTGCAAAACGGAGAGGGAGACGCTTTATTAATGTTAGGAAAAAAAAATTTCAGAAAGCAAGGAAAAAAGGAGCAAAAAATAAAGATGGGGGTTCACAACAAGAGCAGAGCGGAGACAAAGAACAAAGGCTGTGCACAACAACAGAAAAGAGAAGCTAACATTGATCTTAGATGGAGAGAAAAACCAAGAATTAAACTTGGATAATGAGAAAACGGAGCAGGGAAAACAAGGATGGAAAAACATTTGCGGTAAACAGAAAGACATTTGAAAGAAAGGCGAGAGCAAAGGAGGAAGTATCCCATCAGTGAGCTTGTGACAGTCACAGCGTTGACAGAAGAGAGGAGAGTCATTCATAAAAGCGGCACATGACCTCATGACTGTTACATACTTGTACTGCTTTAATCTCGTTTGTCTGAATCCAAAAATGACTCAAACACACGCACAGAGACACTTGCATGTATTCATTGTTCACTTCCTTGAACAACCTGTTGATCTTACAAGAAAATCCCTGGGAGTTTTATTTAGCCTACATGTCTAAATGACAAAAAATATCACAAGCAGGGCCTTGACTGTTTTATTTAAATGATTCACTAACTTCCTTAACAAAGGTTATCAGATCTGAGATCACAGACATGCAAAACAGAAACTCTTTAAACTACTGCTCCACCCAAACACACACACACACACAAACACACAGGTTGTTTTGTATCCAAAACACAAAAATTCTTCATTATATATCATTGACCTCGAATGACAAAAATCAATCTGTCATTATTCTTGCAACGTCCAGTGCTTAAAACTGCAAGCGCTGTCTGGCTGAAAGCAGGCGGAAAGCAAAACTGCAAGCAAACCACAACACAAGCTCTGTTCTCAAGGCTCCTTTGACCAACACACATGCCCACTTGGATGCATGTAAGCCCGGTTAAACATTACCGAATCCTACCTGGGCATCATTGCGAGACTGCCAGTATTTCCCCAGCCCTCTCCCTCTCTTTCTATTCCTCTGTCTTCTCTCCTCTCCTCTCCTCTCCTCTCTCAGCCAAAGCAGGGTCTAAGAATAGCAGTGAACTAAATTCACACAACAACATGAGACTGTCAGGTGATCGCAGGAGCACTGTGTGTGCTGGACAGTACAGAGGCAGCAACAGCAGCGAGCCCGGACCGCTGACTGCCAGAAAGCGCCAGTGATAACAGAGTGACGGCGGGGATTTGTTTGTGTGTTGTTTCTTAATCCCATTCTTTTTTTTTTTCCCTCTCTCCATTGTGCTCCCTCTCGCCTTCTTTCCATCTTTTCTTCTCCAGTAAATTTAAATAAGCCTTTGAAGAAAGAGCAGGGAAACAAATAGCTTAAAGAAACCAGACTCTTGTAAGTGACTCTTTTAATTCTTCTTCGTGGATAGCGGATAGTGGTCAGGTTTGTCACTGCTTATTGAAGTCTGCAGCAATAGCAAGAAAGTGAGGAGAAGGGAGAACTGAAACTTTTACCATCACAGATCGACTACGAGTTCCTGCTCTCTGACTGTGGTTAAGAGATAAGGGTTTTCTACTGCTGCGTCAAATGATTATACCACTGAAGTGAAAGATGTTTCAAATGTGACGCATAAGTGGCATTTTCACTCATTTTTACAAATTAATGCCAACGAGATGGTGGCTGAAACCCTCCCCTTTCCAATACCCTGTACTCCAAGGTAAAGGCATAGGTGTCATTAATGATACAAGTTTAATCTGTCCAGGCTCAATGAATAACCTAAATATCTGGCAGTGATATAAAGTCTGTCACAGTGGAGCAAAAGCACCCATAGCTGTTCCTGTCTAAAGTGTGTACTGATAAAGGTCACAGCAAAGCAGTCAAGTTTCCCTGTCTGCAGTCAGTCTAACATCAGCCTACTTACTGACCTCAAAGAGCCCTCGCTCTCTCTCTCCACTGCCACTGGGACATCTGTGCATGTCGTGTGTGTGCGTGTGTGTGTGTGTGGGTGTGTGTGTTCGTGTTTGTCGGAGACACAGAGACAGTTACATAAATATCCCCTCAGTCCAAGCTGTGTGACGTTTTTCCGGCCATGTGTGACAGACGTTTCAGCAGCTTGTCCTCAAACCAAGACACAGTATTGTTATGGACAATTTCATGCCGTTTTTCTGTACACCTGTCATCTAAAAGACTACATCGATATCAGTGCATCACCATCACATTACAGTCTGGATCAAGCAAGGCTAGTTTTCCATTAAGGGAATCTGCTCTGAAGGTGATGACAGCCGAGGTGACCTGTTGGAAAGGGACCCTGCACTGCAACACTGCGAAACTGACCACGACGCTGGCATCTGTGTATTTAGTTACATGCTTCACATCAGTCTCTGCATGTATCGCAAGTCCAATGCATTCAATTAATAGACATGTCTGAGTATCAGCACTGTTGTCTACAAGCTGTAGCGTTTTCTGTGTAGTCATGCTATGTTCCCATGACAGAAGTGCATGACTACTACTGGGTATGCATCACTAGAGCTACACGGGAGATCAGCAATCACCATCTAATCTTTCAGTTATCTCTACTCTTATAGGGGAACCTTCTGCACGTACATTCTCACAACGGACTATTACTTCCCAAGGTCTGCCTGGTTGATAAATGTGAAACCTCCCATGTAGAGAGTGGTGCAGATGTGAAATGCTACAGGCTGATACAGCCTCAGAGAGAGAACACTCATTTGCTGCTGGAGTGGCCAAGTCCCTGTTTGTAGAGGGTGAAACACAAGCCAGCATATGCTTCGCCACACCCACACAAGCACTGCACTTTCTTGACCTGATCATGTTTTGCTCCGACTAAACTCTCATCAGCGGAAACTCCCTCAAAAGAGCTGGCCCAAAGCACCTGACTACCTGCATACCTGCTGGTCTCTCTGCTGGCTACGCTGCATTCAGGACTTCTGCATTCCAGCAATCACATGATTCTGACTGGGTGAAGATGCAGCAGCCGCAGGCCACTGAGTTCACAATTACAACGCAGTCAAACATCAGCCGGTTGACTGAGGGAACTCGTATAGCCAGAGGCCGATGTCAAGGTGTACGCTTTCAGAGTCAGAAGGAGTCCAAGACGACAGACACAAGCAAACCTAGAGATTCCACTTTACATAAAACACTGTATACAGAAAATAATGGTGTTACTCTTTGCTAGTGTGGTTTAGTGTTTTACAGGTTCACACTGTGTGTTTTTGTGTGTGTGTGTGTGTGTGTGTGTGTGTGTGTGTGTATCTAATGACTATGTGTACACTATGGCTCACTCCTGTGTCACAACTTCTTCTGAATAAGCAACCCATGACAGGGGGGGGAGCGATGAGAGTATGACTGTGCCTCACAAAGGACGACATGATGGTATCATCAAGCTGAACAGGAGTGGTGACAGCCACCCACAAATCAATCGATCGGTGCTAAGTTCATTTTTACTCCCAAGATGAAGAACCTTCATAATATGACAAGTGAGACAAGCATTACCCGTGCAAATTAAACTTATATTTCCTTTCCGCTGCATTTAGCAATCAAAGTGTCATGTGACAGACATGATTAATTGCTCAGCCTTAAAGCAAAGTGATAAGGCTGTCAGTCAACACATCCTGCCTCTCTGTCAAACAACCCTGTCAAACAACCCCCCCCTTCCTGTCATTTCTCTCTTTTTTCATCTTTATAATCTAAAGGCTGAAAGTAGGCTAATTAGGTGATGTGACTTTTTGGTTTGGCTTTCAGCAGACCAGCTAATCATGCTGCTTGTTATCAGTGCCATCCGGTGCTGATGAGGGCTTTGTGATTTACTTGGGGTTGCATGTTAAGGCTTTTCATTCTTAAATTAACCTTCAAGGTCAAACAACAACAACAAAAAAAAACAGTCAACATGCCATATTCCTTTTGATGAAAGTTATAATGAAAAAGTACCTTATCATGCTCTGGGGGGACCCATTTTTAACTGGGGTAATCCCAGTGAAAACAAATACACATAAATGTTGGGACAGAAGACAGGATAAAAATATAATAGACTCTGGACCAAGACATTATTTTTTAACAGCTGACTACACTGCAGACCGTAGTATGTTTAGCAATGTATCTCTGCCCTTCTTGTGAGCTCCCGCTGTCCTCGTATCATGTATCAGCATTAGCTGTGAAAACTGATCACCAGCAAACACTTGGTGATTATTGTGATGCTGGGGAATTGTGGAAACCACATAAAGTCATCACAAAATACAGACTAGATTTGGTTGAGCAAGTTCTTCATTTTCACAATTTGTCATGCGCTGGCATGCTCATAGACCTTACTATAATCTAGAAAGGCCTAACAACCAACCAGTCAACATAAACCAACAAAAAACCTGACAGGAACACAACAGTGTCTAGCAGTGCTTAAGCTGATGTCTTCTCAAAGTAAGAGGACATGCAGGCCTAACTAGATGTTAAGCTGACACACTAACACCCACTAGAACACTGCTGCATGTGTATGATGTGTGTGCACCTTTTAAGTAAAACTATATCTTTACCATGACCCTGCACTTCTGAGAAGCCCAAATGTGGCCACTCAAAATAGCCCTGATAGGAACCTGATGACAGCCGCCGTCCTTACAGAAGCCTGACAGGCCTGCAGTGTTCACGCGCACACACACACACACAAGACAACAGGCTTGCAATGCAAAGCTACAACATACATGAATCCGCCGAACTAACATACTTTAAATATGCACAAGTAGCAAAAATACTGAGTGTGAGGCAAGCAGACACACACACACACACACACACACACACACACACACACTACTTATCCAACTCACAGCTTTATGCCAGTGAGTGAGAAAGCAGCCATGTGATCGTCCTACAAACATGACAGCTTGAGATTGATGAAAGCCTCACATGACACACCGAGTTATGAAAGTGCGCAGTGAAAGAAGGACACCACGCCAATCGGGAACCCGAGACACTACTTCTCCTGTAAACTACCAGGAAAAAAAAGTATTGCTATAAATGTATCCGATGCTGTGTAAAATTTTGTTCTGCAACGTCACACATTTTCACGGAGGGGGGGGGGGGGGGTACTCTGAGATATGTTCCATCTAGGCATGTGATGTGTACTCATTAAATATGACTGATTAAATTTAATTTTTATTTCAAATTTGCAATGTGAACCTAGATAATGCATAAAATGAATTATGTAAAAAATTATGTAATTATGTACAAAAATGCTACATTTTCACAGAGACAAAAGACAGTGGCTTTAAACAGCAAAAACAACAGTTTTTACTAACAACATTCAGGATGAAATACTTTGTATTTGTATCATGTCATTCATATGAAAAGTAAGAAAAAACACTTTTCTTTCAGGCATAATTTTCATAAAAATTGTAAAAAAAAAAAAAAAAGCTGGCAACCACACCCTTCCCCTGCTCTGTCAAACACAGCTATACTGAGATATATGGCCCGGGTCAAGAATGAAGTTTCCTCAGCAGACTGCAGTGGTGGTGGTGGCGGCGGTGTTTTGAGGGGGGGCAGCCAGGACAAGCAGTCTGGCTGTGGGTGGGTAGGACAAAGCTACTGGCTGATGATCAGGCCTCCGACTGGGTAGGAGATGAGCCAAGAGCTCTCAGTGTAATGTACAGTATGCTGTCCCTTGTCAAGTGCTGCAGACAGGGAAACAGGAGAAGCTTTTTAGGCTTTCCTCCCAGGGTCAGCCAACCTGCTGCCCTCTGTGGTATTCTGGAGGGGACAGTGCTGTGCTGTGGCAGAGCTCTGGGTGATGCATTATCAACCACTTTTCAAAAACCTTTATTCATCATCCCCTTGGGCTAATCCCTATAGTGATATCTGTATTTTTTTTAAAAAAGAGAGCTTAAATCAGTGGTTTACTTTGTTCCCCTTATCTATTAATGTCAAATGAACATTAGCTTATATCACTGGACCTTCTGATATATCGGTGTTGCTCTACTAAGTCAAGAGCCAGACTGAGATTTAATTACTAAAAGATGAAGGGAGCTCTGACTTAAGTGTGTATTTTTCTATTATCTTCATTAAAAGCAACATTATTCTGGGACAACCTGCCCTGAGGTGTTCAAGCGGGCGTCTTCAAAATCTCATTTGAAACGGCCATACCCAGCCAGCTTGATTCATAATATCTGCTCTCTTACACAAGCAGCCTTGAGTGCAAACAAATACAAAGCAGGTAGGTCAGATGCAGTTTTAAAGAGATTCATCCTTAGCCGAATCTCCGAATACTGTCCACACCATCTCAGCAGTCCACCTCTGTTAGTGGTCTCCAGTCATACCTCATCCTGCTCATCCCGACCACCAAAACTCTCCCTTTTTCATTATTTTTCCACTCTCCCATCAGCCAGGGCCTTCACAGACCTCTGGAATTCCCACCTCTTCGTTTCATCTAATTTGATCCACTCATTTGATCCTCTACTTTAACACTGTCGCGTAGATGTTCTCTTCTTCCCTTTAAAAACAACCCCCCCCAATTTGCCACTTTTCTCTCACCCAGTATCACTTACAACCTAAATGATGTATTCTAGCATATTCTTGCTACCACCAAAGTGTCCTCTCCATCCATCGCTCCTTCTCCTTGTCTTTGTCTTGTCACAGTTCTGGCCTCTCCAGAGCAATTAATGCCTGATGAATGGGGAACTCATGCCAGAGGTATGAAGAGCACAGCTGACCACTGAGTTAACAGAAACGCCTGCTGTCTGTCTGTTTGCCCTAGGATTGATGCCAGCCAGCCACGCACACACACACAAACAAGCAAGGAGGAGGCAGGGCACCTTTATGGCCATGGAACGTGCGTTGGCACACATTAGGGCCAAAGTGCAAGTAACACCACGAGGAGGTGAGCTTTCTGGTCCACTGATAAATATATCCGCCACGGGTGACCAGCACAGAGAAACATTTTCCAATGCAAGTGTATTTAAAACTAAAAACAGCACTTTCCCCTTGGTGGCAGACCTGACCCTGACCCAGAACGCGGGTAGGAACATACACAGGGAAACTGCATATGAACTCAGGGAGAATAGAGTATCCTACTGACCAGCTCATTGATGCATTACTGAGTCAGGCTGAATTCTGCCTTAGCATATTTAACAGCAAGCACTTAGTAAGATTACATGACATAATTTACCTGCATGGACGTCCTGGATGTTCTGTAAGCTTAGACAATTCTTCACATCATCTACCCTCATTACAGTTAGTCCATTAGAAAACCAGCAGCATCTGCCACGGATGCAAAATATCGTGACAAATTGGGCAAGGGCTGCTTTGCAAGTCAGATCACAATTTTGCTCAATGCGACTACGTGCCGCATTGTGTTCAAATGAGAGCTTTAAGGATAAAAATTAACGTTTAATATGTATGTTTTGCACGCTTGTTCGCCTGCTTTCGTGGATGTGAAACATACTCAACCAGTGCACCGCTCGGTGTGCTGTCATCGTCTTGCATCCCTGATGTAAACTAGATACAGTGTGCCATGGTATTTGTGTAGTTTACACAAGTTCCGGGGTTCCAAGCTATTTTCAGGACATACTGTATTTCGTTTATGCTGGTCATCATCGGTGTGAAACGCACGTGTGATGCCATTTACTTAAAAGCTACAAACATCCTTATCAGCCGCGTCATAAACAAGCGATTATATTGATTTTAAACATGGTGCATCCCCAGACTATAGTCCGTCTACGGAAGCTGATCCCCGGTGTGGCGCGGATCTGTCTGTCATCAGTGACCGACTGAAGAGATCACATGTGCTTCCAACGCAGAGCACATTGTGTCCTCTTCTTCTGTGTGACGGAACTGGCGATGAGTACAGTAACGAAGCCAGCTGTACTTTGCCCCCAAGTTATCGGTGCTATAGCTCAAGATAACCGGCAAAAGAGTGTGACTGTACCGCCACGGCTCGTTTGTTGTTTTCTTGCAACCACGCAGGCTTAGCTACTGTTACCACAGAAACACAAAGGGGGACACACGAGGGAGACAAAGGAGAAAGCAGGACACTGCTTCAGCAACTTCTCGGTTAGCTCTTTGTGAAACACTGCAGGAAGCGGGAAAGCGTTGCGTCTGTGATCAACTTTTTATCACTTTATTATCAACAGCGCACGAGTTAACGAGCGAAAAGTGGTGGCTAACGAAGTGAGCCGAGTCCCAACAGGAGACAGCGCGTGCAGCAGCCGCGCTACCGTCTCATAGCTAGCGTTAGCATATTAGCTAACAGGCACAACACGTACCCCACGTCTGCCTGCACGCTGCTACACCAGTTTCATGTTATTATTGTTTTTAAATACTACACAGCGTTGATCTGGAAAGTACTTGCGAGTTCAAAACACACGCAACTCTGTCATGCTTCCAGACGCCATAGCGCAAGTCATAAATAACGCTGGGCTACACACGTAAAACGTTACACACAAACCAGAAGCACACGCACACACACACACACAAATAGATACCTGAAAGCTGGGTCCTCTTTGCTACATCTCGGGGGCGGCGAAGAAAATGCATTTCTCTTGTTGAAAAGTTTCTGGAAAAGAGTCGGAGGCATTTTGTACCAAAATAAAGTCGGTACAGAAGGTCTCTTTTTCTTTTCAAATCCAAGAGCAAATCTTGATCGTTGTAACTGTCTCCATGGGTGTCACAGTCATATGACAGGCATTAGTCACGGGAGCTGCTTGGTAACCCACTACATTTTTCTGATTGGCTGATAGGACGTTGCTGCTATTATAAAATACCTGATTGGCTGGTATTTTTGGCCCGGTACCACGTGGTCAGTGGATTCGCTGTGTTGATGTTTTGTCGGGAGTCGTGACAGCATGAAAATTATTCACTGAAATCATACAAGCGCTAACTGCTAAGCTGCTCGCCAGACAAGGTCGGTGATCACTGAAAAACACATTTGAGGAAGCAGTTAAGTGCAAAAGCCAGAACTGGGCTGACAAACACAGAAGGGTATTCAATAAGAACGAATTATTTATATATTTAATGTAGCTTTATTTATTTTGGAATTTTATTTTCTGACGATCAAAAAAAAAATGTGTAAAATTTGCAGACAGAAGTGACTCAAAGACATATAGGAAAAACACGAAAAGACACCTAAAATAAACTTACATCTTGACTTTACATTTAGCTTACGTTAGGCATTTATATTAATTTCTTACGGCACTACGACAAAAAAAGGACATTAAAATACGTAAAGAAATAACACAATGCAACACGATGTTTCACATATAAAACCGAAAAATAATCACAGGATCAGGAGAAGAGGAAAGATTACTATTTAAGAAAATACAGGTCTGACATCTAGTGGTCATTTTGCACCAAACACCTGTTTTTTGTGCAAAAACAGTGCATGGAAATGTGCCTTTCCACAAAAATATGTATTCAATAAGTGTCAGGCTGAGAGGTCATTTAAGTTAAAAGGCTGCTTACACCATGTTTGCACAGTTTGGGGTCTGTAGGCACTGGCATACATAGCACAATGTGACAAACTTTTGAATTATTCTCTTTAAAATGCACTAAATATATATTTTCATTTTACATTCGAGATATTTAGACAATTAGTCTCATACGCTTGTGTCGCACTGAGTTTCGAAGAACACACAGACTGCTCCTTTAAGGGATATTTCACACCCAGACCATCTTTGATCCATTATGAGAGTAACCCCACGTCTTTGAACACAGTATTTTGTCTTGAGGACAGAAGAGTCTCTGTGTTGGCAGCCGTGAGAGGAAATAAAGGAGCGCCTCTGAGTTTGGCACACCTTTCCCTCATCCTCTGAAAGAACGCATCCCTGTCGCCGTCGCTGGTGAAGTCAAAGAACTTGGCTTTCTGCGGGTTGCCGTTGACAGACTTTTTCAACCTCACCGTCAGCGGTGATGCCTCTTTAGGACTGACTTCACCTGCTCTGGACGTGTCTGCGTTAAGCTTCATCTGCTCGGCCAGGCTGGACGTCTGGACTGGCTCACCGGCATCGTGAATGGTTGATTTGGCAGCTGGGGTGTGTTTTGCTTCGCAGGTCTCGACAGTCATGGGGCTTTTGAACCATACCTTCTTCTTGCACAGAATTGGCCTTCTGTTTGTGAGCTGAGGGAGTAAAAATACATTTGGCCATGATCACCATACCTCTAATGTTTTATTTGAGCAAAGATAAAACTGTCGACATCATATTTTAGATAGCTGGGTGACTTTCTTACTTTTGGTGTGGTTTTCAGCTTGAAGGTTTTGTCTACAGATTGAGGATTAAAAAACACAAAATTACTGATTATGAATAACCTTAATTGTAAAGAATATGTGCTTAATGCAATACATACCACACTAAAAATGATCTTAACTCTTTTTTAAAAAAAACATTAAAAGAGATTATTGTTTAGTTGGCTCATTAGGGGATTATGCAAACATCTAGATTACTGAGTCCTCACCTGATTTAGATGAGTCATTGCATGTTTTGGTCTCAGTTTCAGCTCCCCTGTGTTGGCTTCAAAGAAAAAAGTACAACGACTGAACCAGTTCTGGTCGTGTATGATTGTGAGCATATTTGATTCCCTTTGAGGGTCCAATTTGTGCACAACAAACTCACTTGAGCTCACAGTTGTTTTCAGCAAGAATACTCGAGGCGTCTGCAAACAGAGATTTAGTGGAAAATTGTATTATATTCATTATTTTTTCTGCTATCAGAGTACATTTTCTTTCCGAAACACAAGCTTTTACGAATTGTAAAAGCATAACAGCATCATGAAACTGAAAACACACTGCAAATAACAGTGTGCACTTTTCAACACCTAAAATATAATTTCATGTATTTCTCAGAACTCACCAGAAGCTACAATTTATCAACTGCAAATATGTTTCAAATTGTAATCAAAAAGGCCAAGACAATTGATGCGCTTGTATGATCATTATATCTAATTTCTTTTTTTATTAATGTGCTTAAAACTTGAATCCCATTTCTTAGGTTACCTTGAAATTATGTTAACGTCAAATAATTACTGAGTGCAGTTAAAAACAAATTCCCCACGCAGTGAAACTGTACCGACCACACTTCTTCAAGACATCTAGTTTTCCGCACTGTTACCAATGATGGTAGAAAGGTTGGGGAGGTGATGCATGTGGATGCTCTCGGCGTGGCTCGCATCCAGCAAGGTGGAGTTTTTTACGTGAAGATGGAGAGCCGGCAGCTCTTCGTGAACGGTGAAAGTCGGCGTTTCCACTGGAAAGAGAACAGATTTGTGTTTTTAAAAAAAGGATATACAGGATATACAAAAATGTACACACACACACACACCGTAGTTCTCTTTTCTGAAGATCTCCGGAGAGGGAAGGCTGCTGCTGCTGGAGTAACACTCTTCTTCCTCCTCATCATCATCATCAAAAGAGCTGAAAGTTGTATCTGACTCCATGCAGGGAGAGCTGATGCTTTCCAAAGTCGCTGCTCTGCAGTTTGCTGCTTGCACTTCACCACCTTTAAAAGCCCCTGCGTCGGGAGTGTGGCCTGCTGGTGACGCTTGGTGGCCAGATACTCCATCAGCTGCTGCGGCGGGCCAAACAGCTTTTCCTCTGGGTTTCTCAGCAAGTGCAGGGCTGCTCGAGCGTAACGCAGATCTGCAGCGGACGGGCGTGACGCCAGCCTGTGAAGCATGGACATGAAAAATGAGAAGAAAGTTTCAAAAACAAAAAGTTCGAGGAACCTTGGCAAACAGGCTGGAATGAAAACCCCAGAAGGACGAGACCCACATACAACAGAGCGATAAAGCAGCTGCGGTAAAATGTCTCAGAGTGTTCAAAACGCTTTAATTCTCATACACATTACACTTCATATTTTATCTGACATCCCTATAATAGGAAAGTGCTTTATGAATGTCAGTATACGATATGAAGAGAACAGGTATCCATACATCTAAATACATATTTACTAATCAGAATACCCACCAATACTGGTTTGGTTGGTCTGCCATTAATCTCCCTCCCATCAGGTTCTTCTGGAAGCGTTTCATAATGCTTGTTGGGCAGAAATCTCTTGAAGTCTGAAAAGTTTCGAGAAGGGCTGTAAAGGGGACAGCAGCTACATGCAGCTGAACGGGACAGTAAAAGGCTACATCACAGTGGGTTTAACGTCTACAGATCTCCAGCTGTTAAAAACCAAAACAATGCTGGGAAAGTGATGCTGATCATTTGATTTCACAATTAAATTCATGTAAAGTGCAAGTTAGTATAAAAGCTCAGAGAAATAAGAGTTAAGGTGCATATCATAGGCGCACCACCGCACCTCTTATAAAGTACCTCACTTCCAATGTGCTAAAGGTGATTTGTGTGTAGGTGTGTGTTCTTACTGCCTCGTCTGCTCAGTGCTGTTTTCACGGGTGTATCTCGCTTGTTAGGTAATCCGCTGTCTCGTCTTGCTCGACGCTTGAACCGGCTCATTTCCGATTCATTAAACTGACATCCGAGTTACGTTAATTTTTTAAAAACGTCCCAACGTTAAAAGAAGCGTCCTTATCACACCGAGCTAAATGTGTCATATTGACACAGTTCCCTCTGTGTTCCTTAGCAACTGAGCACACCTGCCCTCAATCTACCAATCAACTGCTGATGACGATATAAATCCGTATAAAAGACAATACTTCCTCCTGTAAATTTTTTTAAAATTAATTTCAAAGATTTAAGGACCTTTAAAGTAAACCACCAGGGGTACCACGTCAGGCTTGGTGATGTTGGACAGCTGTCCTGAACGTAGACTCTTTTAAGTGCTCACTGCCCTCTAGTGGTCGCGGAGAGTAATTAGTAAAACAACATTGAAAGGTTAAATGTCAATTTTAAAAATTAAGCACACATTAAATTATAACAAACGACCATATTAACGTAGTAACTTTAAATACTCGTTTTAGAAACAAAACTGTTAGCTTTCTCATGTGCAGTGTTGGAAAGTATATTTACTCCAGCACTGTGGCTTCCTTTGAGGTACTTTGAAATGAGTATTTCCATTTTATGCTACTATATACTTCTGGTCCACTACTTTTCAGAAGGAAATATTGCACTTTTTACTCCATTGCTCTTTATCTGATGGCTTGAGTTAGCAGTTACTTGTCAGATCAAAAATTAAATTAAGCTAAAGACATGACAATTCAACTAAACGTATTTAAAAAAATGTATTTTTGCCATGTTTCATATGTTTACAAGTTATTTCCCATTTAGACTTCTCAGATGAATTCCTTTTTTTAAATAATTGGCTTAGGCTTAACTTTTATTTGACCAATCAAAAAAATAAATAAATATTCAAGTCATATATAAAGTCATAAATTTAAAAATGCACACATTTCTGTTGCAGAACTCATCTTTGATTCTGACCCACTCATCATCTCCTGGTCAGACTTTAGTTGTCACTCATTGACCACCAGGTTTGGAAGCACTGGACTAAATATCATAACTGTATATAAAGTACTTAAAATTAGTTCGTATTACTTCTGTACTTTTAAGGATTACTTCTTAAGGATTTTTACAAGTAATTAAGTATTTTTACATAATGGCACTGGTATTTCTACCTTAACAAATGATGATGAGGAGTATTTTTTTTCCAGAAAACAGTTTTTTTTATACCACTGTCAGGTGAGATGCTAGTAAAAATAAAAATCAAACATGCATGCAAATAGCAGAACAAGACACCAGTTTAAAATCATTCCAGAATATCTTTTATTTCATTGCCCATGTCCTATTCCCCACCCTCCCTCACTCCTATTTCTGCACTCAATCATTGCAAGGATATGGTGCTGATTCCATTTTACAGCAGGATAGATAAATAAATAAGTACAATTCATCTTACTACACGCAAAAAGAGAGAAAAAATCCATTCAAACCATTGATTTAATAAATATGCTTACTTCTAGCTGTCCTCATGTATGTACATCCACATTGTTTATGCTTTGGGACGGTAATCAACTTAAAAAGCCTATACAATATTTCTACGTGTAACCCTCCAAAAAACGTGTCTCTCTTGTTTGAAGTTTGATAGTTATTCTGTTTTCCTTCAGTGAGTGGAATTCATTTGCTTTGCCATACTTACAAAGCCTTGTAATAGCAGTAGTGGCTGTGAGCAGCTGCATACAACCTGCTATTAATGGCCACAAAGAAATACTTTTCAAGTCAAATGCTAATGGTCCCAGCATTGCAGGGCAAACTGCATGCATTGCCCTGAGCCCTGGTTTTGTATTATTTCTTCTTTTTTTTGTCATTTTCCTGACATACTCCTTGTGCAAAGATGGGTGTAAAGGAAGATGCGATTGAACCGGGCGCAGAGTGCGAACCTTGAGCATGCATGCTAATATGCTGATCACAGCCACGTGGAGATGACCTGATGAATCAGCGAATACATGACAGGAACTGTGATTTGGATGTGGCTCAAACATTCAAATGCCCCACATGGAGCAGTGTGGACAGCAATGACTTTTAAGACAGAAGCTGCTACTCTCCCTACCTTATTATTTTAATTTAGGCCTCAAGCAGGGCCTTCTTGGTTTTGGTCTTACTGCTTAATGTCTGTACTGAACATAAGTTTAATTCTCATTGCGTCAGATGAGAGGAGATTTATCAAGCCCTGCTAAGGGATGTCAGCAGCTTGTTCAATCCAATGAAAATCTCTTGTTTTCCACTGAGCATAAAGTCCATTTCTGTCCCACCAGGTGTCAGAGTTATCACAGATGTAGACATTTCCTTGATCTACACTATACACAAAGAAGTCACGCTTGGTTTTGTACAACTGTGGATTTCAGGTTGTATTTGGCTGGTAGGATTAAACTGATGGAGGAGAGGAAGAGAAGCAGATTGACAGGAAGGAGGAACGGATTGCTCATCGTAGAAGTGCTGATGGATTTCTCGTGCTGGGGACAGAGCATTTGGTGGTTTGTTTGGGTGGACAGCAGGTAGCAACGTATGGAAGATTTAAAATGTCGAAATTGAAACAAACAAAACAAAGAAATATTGTGAATTATGGCCATTGTTATGCGCATTTCTCTTTCTCTTTTCTGTATGCATTTAGTGTTACTTAAATTTTGCCGCTTAATCAAATTGTTTTTCATTGTGACATGTATTTTCATTTAAAATCACAAAACACATCACAAAAAAAAAAGTGTATTGAATTTCAAAGTTGCCCAGCTGGGGGCAACCTCATCCTGTAATTTTTCTTCTCTCTTAGTTGTGTTTCCAGAAGAAAAGTGACAGTGACAGCTGACTGTGAGTAGTAGTAAGTAACATTAAGCACTTAGCACATTCATTCAGCCCATCAGTTTTAGCCACCCACTGTGCGGCCATTTCTTAGCATTATCTTATCCACCGCGACAACTCCAAGCAAGCATCGACACTTAACGAGAACTGGGCCACAAAGATCCCACTGTGCGTTTTGTTTTTAGTCCATAAAACGGATCAAGTCAATCACAAATGTGACTGAATGCGCGCTACGCTTTCATGTAATTATGACATAATAACTGCATACATAAAAATTCACACAACAATGTGTATTTCACTTTGTTCTTTGCTTTGTTTTTAATTTAGGCATTTTAAATAGTCTACAGTAGGACCAGGTTTGGCTTTGCTCTCCCATAGAAGGTTAAGCCTCAGGTGTCACATCCTTATCCCACTGCAGATCACTAATCAAAGTAGATCGATGGAAAATGAGGTCTGCAGGCCTTCACATGGAGATGCTGCTGTAGAGCTTGTCAATCTTCTCCTTGAAGAACTCTTTGAGCTCCGGCCTCTTAGCCTTTAGTGTTGGCGTTAGGAGGCCGTTTTCAATGGAAAACATCTCGTTGTGGATGTAGATGTTCTTCACCTTGAAAAGGGAAATGGAAAAGAATAGAAGAGATGTTCGTGAGAGTCTCCCTCAAGTGAATGCAAGTTTCTTTGGTTATATTACTTTACTTACAGTAGCTTTAAGACCAAGGATGTTTTAGACGCTTTCTAAATATAAGATAAAGATTGGCTGTTTTGGCCTCTACCCTAACCATATAACTGTCTACCTACCTGCTCAAAGGAGTGGAGACCACTGGCCTTGCCCAGACGCACCAAATCTTCAAGGATTGCCTTCTTTAATTCCTGTTGACAAAAAAAGAAAGTCATCCTCTGTGCAATTCTTCAGTTCTCTCAGTATGTTATTGACAGCATTTTGAAGCGTTTCAGCCGTGCGCCACCGACCGTGTTTTTACAGAGGTCCTTGTAAGTGCCTAATATGCCTTTCTTCTTGGCCCATTCAGGCATGACCTCAGGGTCAGGGACCACAATTCCCACCAAACATGACTGGAAAGAGCAAATAGAAACATGAGAGGAAAAAAAATTAAAAGACTGTGTTACTAATTCTGCTTAAAATGAGCACCAACGTAGACAGCTAACTGTGTTAATATTCTTACCTGCAGACTATCTCCATGAACATAGAGCTGCGCCACAGGTTGACTCCTGATGTAGATGTTCTCAATCTTCTCAGGGGAGATGTACTCGCCTTGTGCCAACTTGAAGATGTGCTTCTTCCTGTCAATGATCTTCAGCGTGCCGTTCTGCAAGAGAGCAGAGGTTGATTAATATACTTACTTATTATGCATAATAATGGAGCCTGATGTGAGATGTATGTACATACAGGTAGCCATTTGCCGATGTCTCCGGTGTGAAGCCAGCCGTCTGCGTCCAACGTCTCGGCCGTCCTCTCCGGGTCTTTGAGGTAGCCCTTAAACACGTTTGGTCCCTTCACACAGACCTTGATGGGAGATTACAGGTGGAAAGGGGTGGAGGTCAGAGGTTTAACAAACACACTGTATCTCCTGCATAGACACCAACACAGGTTTTTAAAAGTCTGAAAAACATAACACTTTTTTATTTGTATAAAAACTGTATGTTCTTCTAGATTCAGTGCCATTAAATGCACAGTGAAACTTTTATTTCTCATATCTTGCATGTCAGCCCTTAGCTAAAAACTTTTCTACTCTAGCAAACATTTTTGAATAAATATCTTGCCATATTAGGACAATTGGTCCAGACCTGCTCTAAAGTGTCATGAGACAAGTGTGTCGGGATTTGGCGCCATATAAATAAACTGAATTGAAATTCAAGTCAAAGCATCATTGCAACACGAGCTTACAGTTAGCCCTCTGATGTATGTGGATACTGTGTACATGTACACATGTGTACATACTGTACATAAAGCTGCTTACCTCTCCCTCTCCCTTAGAGGCAAAGTAGTTCTTCTCAGGAACGTCCACCAGTTTGATGAGGTTACATGGCAGCGGGGCTCCGACGTGACCTATTTAAGGTCCAAGACAAGCAAAGAAAAAAAAAAAAAGAAAATTGAAAATGAAAACTTTTCTTTATTTTTTGGGTCTTGAAACTTGAAACGTCAACCTGCACTGCAGCCTTTGTCAACTATAATATTTCTCATAAACTTACAAACATCTCATGGAATATCAGAGCTGAGCAGCAGGGGGTGATGATAGACTGCAGTTTAGTCTTTGGGTTACTGTCCTTGCTGCAAGCTGTACCACAGACTGAGGCCCACACTGTACACTTGCCGTACTGTGATTTTTAGTGAATGTGCAAAAATGCAATGTGTGTGGCACAATTTCTCTCTCAGTGTTTGTTTTTCCTCACCTTTATTCTAAAAAAAAAGGATGGACATGAGCAGATGAAAGCATGGAAGAGTCAAGGCAGCTGATTGCATTTAGCCCCATTAGTGTGATTTTGAGAATGTTTTAAAGTCAGTAATTCTACTTTTAATTACTGTATGTCAAAGTGTTTGAAGTTACATGTATGACAAAGCACACATGAATCCTGTTCACTGTCTGCTGAGTATATGCAGTACATGAAGAGAGTTTTATGGCATTTTAAAATGATCACTTCTTCCTTTCACGCTAACAGATTATTACTGCAGTGTATTTTCTTCTGTTCTAGTAAAATAGCAGTAAATGGGCAATATTTGAACTTATCAGTTTCTGGCATGTAAAGTTTATAAATGATTGACGTTTTTTTACTGTTTGAGAGTGTAAAATAAACTCAACTATGTGTACAAGAGGAAAAAAATAATAATAATAATAAATAAATAAAATAAATAATAAATATAATAATAAAAACTACACTGCCTCACACATTAATTATATTCCATATTAACACTTATGTGTGATATTTTAGGATGAGAATCATTGAAACTCTGCATAAACAATACAGCTGAGATTTTTTTCTAAAGCTGTTGATGCTTTTTCTGCAAGGTCACACAGTGCCATTACTCATGGAAAGTAAAAGTCAATACAATGTAATGGACAACAAACAACAAACATTAAAAATGACTCAAAGAAATTCTTTCCCCTGTTAAGTTGTGTCCGAGTTTTACAGCTTATTTTTGACTTTCAGGAATACTAAAATCCTGAGTGATCACCCTGATCGCCATCTTCCGCTCTGGGATTAAGTGGATTCACTCCGTGAATTTAACAACAGATCAAAGTGCTCATTGTGGCTTACCAGCTCATTACTATTATATACAAGTACATGTTAAAGCTTCGTCAACACAGAGGACACTAATGTAAGTGAACAGATGATGGCATGTTCACCGAGCTCCCAGAGCAGGTGCTGAGATCTCTAGGGATTTTCCGTCATTTCATTTTACATATTTTTTTTTTTTTTTTTGTATTAGTGTTTTCAGGCAGTTACGCACACTCAACAAAAACAAAATGCACTTGTGTTTTAGGCTAAAACTGCACAACTTTTTGCCAACCAATGATGGAAACTCCAAAAAAAATCTTGTATTTCTAAATTAATTTGGATTCTTTAGTCTTTAAAATTAATAGGTTTTGTGTCGTCAGTCATTTTAACGCTGAACTTGGCAGAAGAAAAAAATATGAAGTTACCTTCTCCTATTTCATGTGAACATTTTCAAAGGTGGTACTTAAGTATATGCAATCACACTTGAAAATGCTTTTCTTAATTGTGAAAATATGTCTGTGAATTATCTGTACGTTTCTCTATGTTTAATCTGTAGCATGTATGTGTATTTTTATACTAATTTCTCTAACAAAGGTGACTGGTTCACTTTGGTTCAACTCTTAAAAAATCTATTTTTTGATGAATGTCTTCTGAGAGAGGGACACTTCACACTAAATCAGACAGACAGTCATAATATGTCTATATAAATGCATCAAGGTCATTTGAAAAATGACCACCGATGCCAAGAGGTTTAATACAACAATGCGAAGCGTTAAAGAGTAAACACAGGCAGTCATGGCAGCTACTTGTTTTTCAAACCAGTCTGTTGATGTTGGCAGTCATCTAAGGAGGGATTATGAGTGTTATTACTGTGGCTTAATAGCTCTTTCTCGTCGATCAGTTTTATCCTATCAGGCCACTCCTTTTTCCCCCCAGCAATCTACAGGACATGACAGCTTCCTTCTCCTCACTCTCATCCTGCTTTATTTTTTTCCCCATTTTTCCACCGAATGTGAGCAAAGCTCATAAGACCTGAGTGTCTGAGCGGCCGTGTCGTTACCTGAATGTCTGTGAACCAGTGCAGAGTGCCAGTTTTTGACTTTGACCTCAATGTAGCACAATTCTAGCGTGAGAACCTGTTATTCCTTAAGGCCATGACTCCAACACACGCCTCAACTTTTAGACCTTTGAGCTGAGTCTCCACTTAAGTAAACAAGTTCAGAGAGCAGGGATAGAGATAGAGATAAGAACATGCCTCTCTTTACCAGGCTTGTTACATAAATGCGTACGCTCACCTGGGGTCCAGTCTCCAGGTGTGGTGAAAGTGCAGCCAGCTGTGCACTCTGTCTGGCCGTATGCCTCATAAACCTGCAAATGGACACACACACACACACACACAGTGTTGAGAAAAAAAAAAGTGCACCCTCATACTGTATGGTTTAGAGCAGACCTGGGCATGTTACGGCCCACGGGCCACATACAGCCCTTTGGGCATCCCAGTCTGCCCGCAGTATATCAGTCATTAAAGGAAATGAACAAGTATTTATGGCATGCATGCAATACAGCGTTTTTATTATTTACGTGTGGACGCACGTATCTGCGTCTGTCAGCATTAATTAATAGAGGCATGTGTATCTGCACATGTTCCTATATTTGTGAGGACCAGTTTGAGTTTTGAACCTCGAGACTGAGGACATTCTGTGTGATCCCCAGTTCATAAAGGCGCTGTTTGATGGTTCAGACTTAGTTTTATGGTTAAACCTGCCAAAACAAACTTTTGTTGGCCAAAAGGGCAGCAAAAACAAGCTGAGAACACTGACATATCATCAACTTCAAACTTGTTAATAAACAGTTGTTTATTTACATATCTAGCACTTACAGAGCAACATTACGAGTCATTTGTCAGCTAGATTTTTGGCCATTTGATGAATGTAAGTCCAATATGGACTCTATTTTAGCTCTATTTTTGGTCTCTACCAACTCCTGAGGAAAATAGCTGACGTTTTAACTGCTAAATGCTCCGCTGCGTTCACCAGCTGGTTGCTAACTGTGTCAGTCTGCCATTTGGTACTTAGCCAGGGCACAGAAAAAAAAAAGAGTGGTGAGAGTCAACCTAAACAGTGAAGCTAAACAATGAGCTGAAACTCACTGTAAAGCTCCATAAAGTCGAGGGGAGCTGCAGATTGAGCTGATAATTTTCTGTAGGTTCATCATTATGAGTGAGGCCTTTTACACTGTCACACTGTTTTCACAGTCTAGGTTTAGGTTAAGGACCTGGTGAAGGTTTGGGTTAGGTATGGAGCTGTGATGTTTGAGATTAGGGTAGTCACAAGAATAGAAGCACAAGTGTGAGTGTGTTTGTGTGTGTATGTGACCTGGCATCCCAGAGCTGCTCTGAGGAATCCCAGGACACTGGGCGAGGTAGGAGCTGCTCCTGTTATAATCATCCTCAACCTTCCTCCCAGGCTGGCCTGTTCAGAGAGGAAGCCCATTATTAACACAGAGAAATAAGAGAAAATAACAGCCCTGGAAGGGGAAACAGCCTTTACCTGAATCTTACTGAAGAAGATTTTGTCCCAGATGCTGTCACTGCGAATGATCCCACTGCTGACTTCTGCACCTTTTCTCTTAGCAGCAAAGTTGAGCAACCAGCGCTTAAGCGGGGTATTAGCCTGGCTGAAGATCTGCAAGGATGACAAAGATTTTTCTTAGGAAGCAGGTAATGTCACAATGTGTAAGAACAAAAGTTAGTTTTCTTCTTTCCCACATCGTTCTCCATTACAAATATCATGTGCTTTTAATTGCACAACATGCCTCTCTGATGAAACCACACTTGGAATGTCTTAAACATATTTGTAAGCAATAGTTCAATCTATCTGTAAACCACAGCTACACCACTCATGACATACAATGGCAGACCAAATTCGATTTTCAAACTACAAATCCCAGGGTAGGTGTCAGTTTTCACAACCGATTTCATTTAGATTGACAAACCAAGCTTAACTGCTCCAGCAGTGCCAGCAGCACAAGCAGTTTCTTTAAAAGTCTTTCCTTCATCTGTTCATCTCACCTTGTCGTACATGCGGTTGAGCAGTCGAGGCACCACGGGGAAAATGGTCGGCCGCAGGGCCTTCATGTCATCTGGGAGGAGGCGGATATCGCCCTGGTAGAACCCGATTCGCCCTCCATGGCAGTACACCACAGACTGCAGAGACAGACACACATGTAGTGAACCTAACACTACTGGCTACCTGGTATCTTTTACAGACGAAATCCCACCACTGACAGACAAGATAATCCTTTATCAGTCCGGCACTGGGGAAATTATTGGGGGTTAAACCACTGGAGTTTTTCTATAAAACTCAGGTGAAAGATTTCCATGGAGGTATACCTTATTTATAATGCACTTTTCAAAACAAAAATTCAAAGTGCACTGGGGACAAAATGAAAATAAAAAAGGAATCCTTTATATTTTTAAAACTGTCTACATAACCAGGTAGATTTCAAGTGGCTGCAGCCCCATTAGTACCACACTCTGCCTGGGACACACTGGAGAACAGATACGCCACAAACAGCTAAATTACTGACTCACGAGTAAGAGCTTTTGTTTTGGCCAGTCATGCGAAATCTACCAGTCATCGTAGTCATTAAAGGTTATGGTTCTTGTTCCCACACTCTCAAATCTTGCACCACTGAACAGAAATGGGAACTGCATCAGAAAATGCTACATCCGTGTTGTTTTTATCAGTTATGCGAATGGTCCTTCAGTACGAACTACTAATTCTATTTTACTGTATTATTGACAAAGAATTCAGATTCAGTGGTTCAGTGGTTCGAGAAAAATCTGAGAGGTCACGAGACGACAAATGGGGGAGTAAAGTTTGTTTTCTTGTGAAATACTGGATAATTTTGAAAATTGCTCCAAGGTGCCCCATTTGCTTTTACCAACACATTTTTATGTTAAGTCTTAATCTTAACTGGATCCGTCAGCCATCAGATAAATAGCGGGGTTAAAACAAGTAGGATGAAGTGGAAATTGAAAAAACAAAAACAAAGCTGTACTTGAGTAAATGTACACTGCTACTTTCCACCACTAGTTTCTATTTTTGATAACTTTTCAATAACAAGAGTAATAATTAACCCGGATGGTAGACACCTTTGGGTCTTTGAAGTCAACTGCATTGAACAGAGTTGAGCCTACTGATTGTGTTGCAACAAGGCAGGCTACTGTATATGTGGAGGCACTTACACACTTGAGAGGTGACTGCAGCACTCACTTACGGGACCGACTCATGCCAGCAGCAAAAGAAGTGACTCATTTTTCAGTAATGATTTACTCAGAAGAATCACTGAAACTTCTTTACTGTTACTATGTATTTCAATCTCAGGAATCTGCACCCACCAGGGTGAGGAATAAAATGGGTGGTGCTGCCGACTACGTTTTGTCAATCCTGACTCAAATCAAGAACCGGCAGATCAGCAAAACAATAAAACTGACGTGCACTTAGCAAATGTGGGGGGGAATCTTCTGCAAAATGATAAGTGCAACACAAAAGACATCTGAGAAGAGAATTTGTGTATGTTCAGCTGTGCCAGTTCACAAATCATTTGCAGCTTGTGACACTTCCACACACAGCGGATTAACTCATCACAGATCCTTTTTTTGTCAAGTGGCTGTTAAAGAATACACCCTGACCCTCTTCCTGTTTCTGAAGTCGTCTGAGGACACAGAGTCACACGAGGTCTGCCTTTTTTTTTTGTTTTCTTTGCCTCTGTGAGGCATCGCTGGTATTATCCCCTCAGACCTCAACTCCAAAGGTCAAAACAAGTCATTTCAAGTGCTTGAATTTACATATGTTTTTTGCTAAAACCAAAATTGTATACATTTTTTAACTTGACGTTAGTAAATGGACTATGTTCTGCTGGCGGCAGGTGCGTTTCCTGCAGCTGCGTCATTGTTGCGTGCGCCACCTGTCTCGAGAAAGCGCAGCTGTCTCGTGCATAAGGGACTGGAGGCAAAAGATGCAAGTTATCGCCGCTTAAAGCAAGCAAGAAAGCTAGCATTATGAGAACCTTCATCAGCTTGGCCTGGAAAATGTCAATTCAAGGACTCACGGCTCACAAAAGACATGTCCAATCACTGGCTTGTTTGTAACACGGCCAAGCTGAGAAGCGTTCACACGCTCTCTCTCTCTGTTTAAAACTGTTGTCTGTGAGCTTCTGTGAAGCCTGCTGGCTCTCATTGTGACAGTAATCATTCTACATCAGTGTCTCAAAGCACTGGGTCCTTGAATTTCAGGGACTTGGACCTGGAAAGTCTTTGAAAAGTCAATGAGTTTGTTTTTTTAAGTTGTTCTGTTGTGTGATTTGATGCGCTGTTTTCTTGGGGAAGTTAGGTGGTTTCCTGTGTCTGAGTCTCACACTGCCAGCAACACTGCTGCAGGCAGAGACCAGGCTGGTTTAACCTGATGCAACCAGACCGGTAGCACACATACACACATGGCACATGACACCCACACCCACACGCACGCACACATATATATATTCACTTCAATAAGCAAACACCCAGAGCTTTAGCTTGATAGAGTCTCAGTTAAAAACAACCTCCATTTACTGTGTGAGGTCTGGAGGGCAACAGCTCTGTTTGCCGTCAACATTTGGTCAGAGCTTCAATGAAAACCACTGGCATGTAGCTAAAACCTTACAGTGGATGAAAAACTGAAGCTAAAGAGCTCCAAGTATGTAAAGATTTACTTTGCGGCGAAGCATTTTAGTTTATATAAACTGTTCTGCTTGTGAAACATTAAACCCTGAATGTGAAGGAACAAAGTTTTCATTTGATTCAGTTGAATGGAGTGAAATGACAGTCACCCTAGGGCTAATAATGCATCTGGGTATGATGATAAAAACAAAACAAACAAGAAAAGCTGGAACAGGTGCCCTGTTGGGTCATGAACATCCGAGCTGATGTTTCCTGTGTGCTGTGTGATTGGGTATTGTTGCTGAAGAGTGGTTTTGACAGTTGACTAAGTACACACACACACACACACACACACACACACACGCACGCACACAGCAAGGGTCCCTTCAATGGTCTGATGTCACCTTTACCCATTATGTCCTTGTTTGATGTGGATTTCGCTGTAGGGTGCGTGTGCTTTTTTTTCCCTTGTACCTGAGGGGAACAATAGTTCTCATCAGGGTGTAAAGACATTTTGTCATCCCTCAGCAATTTTAGCTTTGGGTGGGATTTTCGGTGGTAAACGCTGTGGTCTGAGAGAACAAATTCAGCCATTATACTCTTAGCTACCTGATGCTGTGTAAAGGGTTATGCTGGTTTCTGCAATTGAAAAGACAGGGTGAAGGGAAACTTGGTTCCAGCTACAAAACCCCAATTGTTGGACTTGCAAACAACTTTTTTTTTTATACACTGTGTTTTTACAGAAGGGTCTGTGCAGACAAGAAAAAGTATCCATTTGGCTGCAGTGCTGTGGAAAGCATGGAAATACTGTGCTTTCTGACTAAAAATTCAGGTATTTTTTTATAGTTGAACAGTAGACTAAACAGAGACATAGTCGGGACAAATGTCTTATAACCTGTCAGTCCAAATGGTCTAACAAAAACTGAACTGCATGAATACACTTACATGTGCCAGCTTTGGATGCACAGCAAAAAGCCTACTGATGGGAGAAAGGCTGCCTGTGAAGACAACCGGTTTTATAGTAATTTAAAGTGATTTCCCTGCCTTAAGCTGTTGTCTCTCAATAACATCCTTTTCGTGTGCACGATTGAAGGTTCTCTCACATTTACTTTTACATGTGCAAGTGTTTGTGCTTGAGTATTCAAGGAAATGATGCAACATGCACACCAGTGGCTGTAAAAGGCATTCATCAGGTGTGGCATTCATCCTTAGAGCTGGGAACCCAAACTAAAGAGAAGGAGAAGAAAAGTGAGAGCTGAGATCCCTCTTTCCTCTTTTTATGGTCCCCACACTGTAAATTATCTCAAATTAATACCTCCTCCCCCGCAAAGGCATGCTGTACACACCCTTCCTCCCTGCGCCCACCATCCTCTTAACATCTTGAAACTCATAACTATGGCATTCCTATAGCCATATATCTCAGTCCAGTCCATTTACCTCAATGAGTCTCTCAAACATGTGAGCCAGTGGCAGGAAGGAGATGAGGCAATCATCTTGGTTGGGGAAAATGACTTTCTGCAGGACACAGAAAGAAGGAAACAATCAGACAACCTTAAAAAAATAACTTTCCAACACAGTGGCTTCATGAAAAACAGAAGTTTGCTGGGAAAAGACACAAATGCAGTAAAACTACACTGATGAATCACTTAGTAAAGTCAGATGTTTTCATGAAATCATTCAAATTATGATCCCCACGAAATGACGGGAGGATATCTGCGGGATTGCTAGGTAATATTTTCTTGGGAAAAGGGCAAAAGAAGAGCAGATCACTCACATCTGTCACTTTGAGGAAGCCTGAGAAATCTGCTACCACGTTCCCATGGGTGAGCATGACTCCTTTCGGGTTTCCTGTGCAAGCAGACAAAAGACAATAGATATACAATAGCCAAACTCCCCTCACCTGTCCAAGGATCACACAGTCATCCTTTGGGTCAACAAAAGGTTTTACAAGAAATTCCTCTGAATTCAACTCAAATGTAATGAATGTAATGTCTTGAAAATCTAGGAATGATTTGTCAGTGTGGGAGCTTGTCACTGATGAGACACTGCTGGCTACTGACTGATGGGAGTGTAGGGAGCAACATATATAAAATAATGTATCTCAGTAGTTAGTGAGTTTTCCATAGAGAGACTTGTGTGTTGTATACCTGTTGAAAAGACCACTTTTTACTTTTTTTTCACCCACAGTAAATCCAGTGATAAATTAAAATGTGCAAATATTTGTCTCTTTGTAACTTTGCCTCTAAAATCTACAGATACTTTAAGATAAGTTTTATTTGTCACACTTAAATTATCGCACAGTTTTCTGAAGCAGTGTGCCACTATTATTTAAATTGCAATTTAAAATGGCTTTTTCCCCAATGAAAACAACAACAACACTGAAATCATGGTCTCCTATTTCTTGCAAATTCCTATACCTGCTAAAATTAACATTTCTTCTCAGTTACTGTAATGTCATTCCTCCGTCCTGTCTACACACAGTGGTCTGTATGAAGCAAGGACTCTTAAATTAAGCGTTCCTCTTTCCAGATGTGTCATCTGACTCGCACTGTTTGCACTGAGTAATGTTTTAGGTTCAAACCTAAGGGATGTTGCAACGACGGCGGAGGGAATTCTCGAGAAATGAGAGACGATTGTGGAAATTTAACCCCATGTTGTCATGGCTGCACGTCTCTCTGTACAGCCAGCAGGTGGCAGCGTTTTGAACGGACTGAACAGAGCAGCTGCAGCTGGTGTCACTTTGTAAATTGACACCAGCTTGTCCTCACATGACTTTCCTTGCTAAGTTCAGAGGCTGCTGCTGCTGCTGTGGGATAGGACCTCCCAAAAACTCAGTGGCACCTCCCCACTCAGATGAATGTGCCGCCCTTTGGCATTTCAGCATATGCAAAACCTCTCGCTATTAGGTCACCCTGCAGCTGTGAAGAAACTGGGTTCATTTACGGTAAATACTCTCCTTGTCTCCCTGTGAGTATTGGATTGATGTTGAGGTCAAAAAATCAGCATAACGTCAGCAAATACAAAGATTCCCTGTTGTACATGGGAAAAAACATTGGAGCAGGCATCAGGCATAAGAAAATTAAAATGCATTACATGCATTAAGCATTAAGCAACGACCAACTTTGTTATATCAAAATAATAATCATCACCATTCCTTTTCTGCCAAAACCTTTTTTTGTTTTACAACAAAAGCCCGACACTTGAAAAAAATAATCATAGTACTAATTTATATAACGATCACTTTAAACTGCATGCTTGAACAGTGAGCCACTTGATTTTATC
This sequence comes from Scatophagus argus, assembly GCF_020382885.2. Taxonomy (NCBI): domain Eukaryota; kingdom Metazoa; phylum Chordata; class Actinopteri; family Scatophagidae; genus Scatophagus; species Scatophagus argus. Next base: position 16,853,009 of record NC_058506.1, on the reverse strand, counting down.
ACTATTTTTGATTAAATGTTTCATCAATATCTTTGCCATGAGAGGTTGTGGGTGATCCTAGTTTGAGCTGGCACACTGGGGTCAACAGCTGAAAAGCAAAGAGCTTGTGATTGACGCTGCAGCTAACATATGTTTTATCAGTGATAATTTGGAACTTTGTTCATAATGAATGCATGTGGTTCAAATGACCACCAGCTGTCCTATCACAGGTTTGACCTGCAAAGGTATTTAGTTATGTTATGACTGGAATAGGTGTGTCGTCACCAGGTTGTCCTGTCCAACCTGTTAACTAACTTCTGCAAAACATGGAAAGCAAACATTCCCAGTGAGCCACTTCTAGAAACACAAAACTGTGAAGCCCCATGGCATTTATGTAACCATAGCTGCTGAATTTGTCTGTGTTTAACAGCACTTGCAGTAAGTCCTCTCATTTCTTTCAAGTCATGTGGCAAACCAGAAGGGCTGGGGCCCTACTACGCTGGCCCAATTCAAATACTTCTATGAAGGACATACTGTGTCCGCTGAGTCACATGAGGGTCAACAGCTGGAAAGCAAATGGCTTGTGAATGATGCTGCAGCCAACACACAGTTTCATCAGTGAACAGACTGATTAGTGTCAGACAGTTCGTAACTTTCTTCTTTATGAATGCATGTTGTTCATCTGAACAACAGCTGCCATTTCATAGCTTTATGACTGGCAAGGAGATCAGTGGCGATTGTTATTGTTATTACGTTATATTGTGACTGGAATGGGTGTGTCAGCTGCAGGTTGTCCTGTTGAACTTGTTGAACTCTGCAAAACATCTTTTGCTTAGACAGCTTTTTTTCTGTAAGTAAAAGTATGCTGTATTATCTCTTGCTGTACTCAGTTTAGTATCTCACCACTTTAATGTCCAGTTGTTTTTTTTTGTTATAATTGTCTTTTCAGGAACAGGTGTTGCTTGGTATGGTGCAGTATGAGAAATGATTTGCATGCACACTCATCATTATAGAGATTTAGAACCATTTAACAAAAGAATTTAAATTTGCACCTAAATTGTGCATTTTTAGATATCAAATCTAATTTTCTATTTTATCATGACTTGTCTTATCTTATTTCTCATTAAAATATAAACATGTGTGATTAGCTCTGCTGTTAACAAGCTGTAAAATAACAGGTATTCAAGCGCTAATAGTAACTTTTCCGGGAATTAAGAGAAAAGCCGACCGACTACATTTTTGCCTGCATCATCCACGAGTGACTTATGTGTGCATGCAGATAATGCTTATTACTCACACAATTTACACAATTATTACCTGTGGTCCCACTGGTAAAACAGACGATGGAAAGGTCATCTGGTAGTGGTGGCTGTGGAGAAATAATGGCATCAGTCAGACAATGGCTGAAAGGCTGACACGTAACATATCAAGAGATGAGCGTTTGCTTCTTCTGCCCCTCTCAACAGCAACCTGTACCATTATACGTCATATAGATGAAGGAAGGTTGAGAGAGTTTACATGGCTGTTTTTCTAGTCAGTGGCATCATGCCAGCAGTAGTACGTCCAGCCAACAGATGCACGTTGCCAAAATGCTGTCACCTTGAGCAATTAAAGTTATTCTCTCAGTGGTTTTCAAAAGAGTAAATGCCATCTTATCTGGCTGATACCCAGGATGAAGGGTGGGGCTGAACTGTCATTGTGCTTTAAGAGTAAATACCAAAAGGTTTGTCACATTAGGCTACAGATATGCAAAAAAAATGCAGGAAATGCAAAAGCATTCAGCAGCAGAGCAGGTTACTTTGCTAGAGTTATTTATATAGACTTAGACTTCACTTTATTGATCACTTTGGGATGACTCCCTCAGGGAAATTGAATTTCCAGCAGCTTATAAAAGTAGAAGCAGCACACAGGACAGTTTGCAAACAACAACAAATAGCAACTATTTACAAATAGGCATAATAATGAGATATACAAAGATAATAAGAAAGATAAGATATTTGTTTACTCATTCATAAGAGAGTATCACATACTGTTATGGTAACAGCCAAACAGGCTATTACATAGTTCAATTACATGTGCTGTTCATATTCATACCAAAGTGACTTCATTTTCAGTCAAATAGCAGGAAAATGCTACACCTATGCTAGCAGCTCTGTGAGGCTCCTGATGCTCACAACGACAATGCTAACATCCGGGAGGCTAATATTTACAGTGTTAGCATGCAAACATTTCCCGATAAGCATTGAGATATTTCAGTCCGGACTGAAGCAGTGGACCAACCAACAAACTGACAAAGTCAAAGCCAAACCGCTCACATTGCCAAATAAAAATCTTTCCCCTTGTGAAGTGGTGGAATTTTGAAATGGTACTTACTATAGGGTTTCTGTAGTGCTCTCTGCCCAGAGCCTGTCAGAAAAAAAACAAGATAGCACAGCATTAATCACCTTAAAATTATATTATTAGACATGGGTTTAGAGCCTTAAGAGTTCCATCAGTGCATTTCCTAAACCAAGGAGGTCAAACTAGGCCAGAGCATGTCTGTTTCACCATCTTGTTACCCAAGGCCAAACATTTGTGGTTCTATGCTGATGGAAAGCAAACACGCCCAGAAAATCATGTTTAGAAATATAACATTGTCAAGACCCTTGGGGTCTTCAGCAACATCATTCAGCAGCAAATTATGTAAAATAATAATAATAATTTGTGATTGTCAGTCAGTGTTCACCAGTTTACTTGCAGTAAGTCCTCATTTCTTTGAAATCACGTGGTAAATCACAAGGGTTGGGCATCTACCACGCTGACAAACTCGAAGCACTCCTATGAAGGCTGATCATCACACAAAAATGTGCAAATGTGAGTTCAGAATACTTTCCTGTAGTTGTCTTGGGTTTCTACAACTCAAAAGAATGCCTTTGCTGTGCTATAAAACCTTTGAGTATTTCTATTCAAACATGCCAAATGTTTTTCTCCTTTTCTCGCTCTTACGAAATATGCATGTATCTTAAATATGTCTTTGTGATAGATGATCTGCTGGACCAGTTTTACACACGTATCTGTTGTGATTGCGCTAATAAAGCAATAACAGTTGCGGGAATGCAAAGGGCAGTGAAATTACTGTAAATGCCTACTTCAGACAAACGTTATGCAATTTCTGATGTCTACGTGTGATTTATATTCACTTATTTTTTTTGTCTACATCCGTCCCATTCTGCAGAAAAGAGCAGATAACGATCTCATCTAAAATGCGCAACAAATGACTTATATTCTGATCGTGCGCTGATTAAATCAGCTTGTTTTGACTGACTCTTCTTGCTTGTGCATAGACGAGACTCAACTGTCAGCAGACTATAAAAAAGAATGATGTTGCAGCAGTCATCAGTGTAGTTAAAGGTGTTTCTGGGAGTTTTTCCGTAGTCGATGTGAGGGTCGAAGGGCAGAGGATGTAGCTGTGATGTCATGTAAAGCCCTTTGAGACAAACTGCTTGTAAAAATGGGCTATACAAATAAAGTTGTCTTGTCTTGTCTGGTAGCATTGTTAATGGACTGCTGTTACACTGCTGGTTAAATCAAGGATGTTGGAGTTAAACACAGTCTTCAGCATGAAACTGGGATGGAAAAGAGGTCAAAGTATCATGCTTGTAATTACATTAAATATTTGTTAAGTGTATGTCTGCTTATACTGGTGTTGACAACCATCAGTATAAGTTATTCATAATATATATATTGAATTACTTGCACTGAATCAACAGAAGATTCTTTGTAGCTTTTGGTGATTTTATTTCCATCCGATCATACCTCGACTTCCTGCATGGCCTGCACATGGACGCCACAGCCCTTGCCGCGCTCCACGAGGGCAATGTCAAAGGCATCCATCAGGATGATTCTTCGCAGGCCCGGAGTCTCCAACCGCTCCACATTACCCAGAAGCACCTGAGCTTTGTCGACTTTGTCACAGATGACTGTGGAGATGTCAGCTGAAATAACACAAGCACACAAGAGCACAGACACACACTCCTGTGTGATTATCAGCAGAATAAGAAACAAAACGGAACAAAACAAAACAAATTGATCAAATTTCTAGTTTTTTTGGATTTTGAGATTTTTTTCAAAATCTTGGGTGACCTATTTCTGATTATGTTTGGTTCAGTTAGTAGATTTGAGGCTTACCACCCACTTCATTATTCAGCTGAAGGATTCTTGATTTATTTCTCAACGAACAGAGGGTTACACATCATGTTTACATCTCAAACTCAAGATTCAGCAGGGTGTGTGTGTGTGTGTGTGTGGCTGCCACTTGTTTTTGTTTGTGATGTGTGACACATTACACACAGACAAACAAACAGAGTGTCCTCTTACCAGTGTTAATGATGAACCGTATGGCATCTGGACCCAGTGTGTCATAAAGGGGAACGACAACCATGGAGTAGGTGTAGCAAGCCAGCTCTGAGATGATCCACTAAAATCACACACACACACACAAGACAGGGGTCAAACACACACTTCTCCTACTATATTTATGTTGCATTTTTACTTGCCAATATCATTTTAAGCCAGCACATTTCAACACAGAAAAGTTTTGTCTATAAAACGGAGACAGGATCCCCATGCTTACACAATCGTGTACAGTTTTAAACGTATGTGTGCATGTGCGCGTGTGTGCATTTACATCAGTGGGCTGCATCTATTAAATGGTTTACATGCATCTTGTCAGAGTCATTGTGTGTGACAGAGTGAAGCGGAATGGATGTGAAGAGCACACAGACAAAGCCCAAGAGGAAGCGTGAATAGTTAAGGGACAGAGCGAGTGAGATTCACCTCCGGCCTGTTCTGGGCGAACACTCCAATGAACTGGTTTGGGTTGGGCTGGCAGCCCTGGTGCAAAAGACCTGAACCCAGATGCTCAGCTCGTGCCGTCACCTGCAGAGTGGGACAGCAGCTGATTGGACCAGGAGGAACAAAACAAAACAAATGCTACACTAGTAACCCAGGATTAGATATTACTTCTACTATTACTTCTATTACTACTCAACATGAACAATACATTTTCTTTCACTTCTTTCTGCCTTTCATTGTCTTGGGAAACAGGTACAGAAGGGAGCTTGTTAGTGTTTGTGTCTTGGCTTACTGAGTCTGATGCCATTCATCTGAAAAAAGACTTTAGCTTGGAAAAAATTTGTGTTTGTGTTGAGGATAGCGTGTTTATTTTCTGCCATAAATGAGCTATGAATCACAATAACAATCAAAGGTCATCTGCTCAACTTTAAATAAGTTTGAAAACATCTAAGGCTTTCATCTCTGGAGAAATGCATGACTTTTCTATTTTGTAAATTGCTGAATTGCCAAAATCTTATTTTTCAAGTGGCTGCGATTGTGAAAGACATGAGAAAGACAAGAGGAATTACTCTACTGCGTACAGACAGCAAATAAAGTTACATAACAAATTTCACATGCACACTTCAGCAGAAGTGATTGAAAAGACTGCACTCTATTTTGAAACCTGGACATGTGTGGCTTTCCTGGAAATACAGTGTAATTAAATTCCACCCAGCAGTCTCCACTAAAAAAACATGACGTCATCAATGAATTGCCTTACAGTAGATTTCTACATCACTTGTCTAAATTCTTTCCAACCACCACCAGTACAATAACTTTCCAAAACATCACAGGTTATCTCACATGTCCATGGACTTGTTGAAACCTGAAACTGCCTCAACGGAAATCGGAAAATTCAAGTAGGAGCAGCCAGAGATTACAGTAAGGGTTTCAAGGAATACATTTTGCAATGCAAAACTTTAATAAGTCATATATGTCCTATGTGTAACTGAATCACGTTGCTGTGTAGTCAACCTGTGAGGTCAACGTAAAGCCATCGTGCTCACATTTAGTTTGCAGATATTAAAGAATTGTTGGTAAACATTAATATGTGGTCTGGTTTTAATAAAAGACACAACCAATTCAGGTGAAACAATTATTCCTCTAGTCATTCAGTTTAGTTTAGTTTTTTTTAAATTTATTTATAACTGCTAAGATTTCCTCGTTTCAGCCTCTCTGTGTTTTAGTCTGTTATTTTGATCTGCATATTTCACTACTTGTATTCATAATGAAAATGAGCAGTACTCGCAGCCCTACTTGCATATAGACTATATCACATGCATGTCTAGTAAACTAGACAGGTTTTAACCTCTCAGTAAATTTTTCCTATAATCTAATTTTCATACTGATCTTTTCCTAAAAACTCGACTGACATCCAGCGATGCTCACATTTTAACTTTTCTTTAGGCTGGCTGTTAAAGCAGTGACCGCGCCAGACTCGGTCGTTAAGCAAATGTGGTGCCACAAAGAACGAGCTAAACCAGAGCGTCGAGAAACCCAGTTACACTGACTGTATGGGCGGATTCATGTCATTAAAAAGTTCACAACGAGCAATGCTGATTTTTGAGATTTCAACGATGAAGGAAACGTGGGTCCATGGCAAAGACATATGATGACGTCCCCTCTTCTACTCTTCTCTTAAGACTGCCTGCTGCTGCTGTGAAAAGGAGATAAGACGTCCCCCCCCCCCCCCGAGTGGTACTTACCTCTTTGTAGGACATCCATTTGTAAGGCTGGTTAGGGAGCCGTGAACCTAAGCAAGGTCCATCACCTGTTGGACACACAGCAAGACATCAAATTTGTGTCTGAGCCGGAGAGTTCGACTTTGTGATGAAACACTTAGCAAAAATATTTCTCAGATAGACAAAGTATTACTTTTTAAAATATATGACGAAGCGAAAACTACGTATATTTTTCATAAGAATGTTTCAAACGACAATGTGAAAACAATGTGAAAGAGGATGCACGTGATGAACTGCAGTTCGTCTCGGCTTTATGGAATTCAGCAGCGAGTTGTTTGGCTGCCCAGCCTGAGACTTTACCAGTCTGATTCACGTTCACTCGCTCCTAATCCATTTTGACTGACACCGATACAATATTCTTGAGAGGTGATCAGCCTCAACAAACTAAGCAATAAGTGAGTCATTTCTGAGGATGCAGGTGTGTTATAGTGCTATTAGGAATTTGAGTTGTGAGTCAGTCACTTAGTACTGAGCACTGATGCCATCACAGTTGTTAATGGTTTCCTTTGCAACCAGAGGACTCATTTTACCTTCACCCATTGAGACATGATAGGATGCTTCATGATCAGACCACTGCTACAACGGGCTGTGTGCTATTTCTGTCCACGGGGTTACTGACATGTAGAGCAAAGGTTTACAGTATAGCAGAGTGTGTGTGTGTGTGTGTGTTCATACTGTGCACACCTTGTCTGTGATGACAGAAGAGGTTCAATCAAATGTTTTTGTAAATGCGTGCTGAATCCAATCACACTTTGCACTGAGAATTCTAAAATTTCATACTTTTATAAATAACATCTATAACATAATAGTAATACAGCAATATCTAGAATAATAACAATAATATCTATTTTCTACGAATTGCTTCATTGGCGAGATTTTAGCTAAATCAGTGTACTGGGAGGTAAAATGTGAGCACATTGTCCTTTAAATCACGATAAAAACGTAAAAATCCTGTTATTTATCAGTTCCCTCATGGAAATTTTATTAACTGAATGGTCACATGAGGTTTTGTTAGTGTATCTGTGACAAAGACTTCATGATGATGTGCCAACACGACTGTTTTTCCTGGGTTTGTACCATATTTCAAGACCATGTCTTAACATCACTCGTGTTGTTTCTCTTGGGAAACTTTTTTATGTTTGTTTGATGTCACCAAGCTGCCAGGTTGCTCATGAAACACAATCTCTACACACACACTAATCTCAACCCATCTGTCACCTCAACCTGGCAACCCACAACCCACAGCACAATTCAGGGGTCGTGTGCACAGCTGCACTCAGACAGCAATATGCTTATATCAGCAATGTACTTACAGGTCACATGCTGTATATTTGATCCATTTTACGGTATAACTTTGCGGATCCTTCGTTACTCCCATCACATTTTATCTATTTGATTTTTAGCCTGTGTTGTGTGTTTTTACGTTTATGTTCTATTTCCTTTCAGTCTACCCTGTCACAGCCTGGATAGACAGATATTAAACCCATTCAGAAAACCCAAATATTATGTTTCTATTTTAGGATGAAAGAAAAAAGGCGAGAAATTCCAGCAGGCTTGAAGTCACCAGGCGTCAGTGTGAACATCTGTACGTATGTACGTGTGGGTGAACACTGAATATTGCTTATTTTACCACTTGACGTCATACCCACCAGATATGTGTAGGCCTCTCTGGAAGACCTCGTACATGGTCTTGGCGTCATCATGGTAATGAGTCAGCAGCTTGGAGCTGTCGCCCATCATGGACCTGCGACCGCCATCTTCATGCTGATGCAAAGAGAGAGAGACACACTGAGAAACATTGTGACATCATTTTCAAATCCTTTTCTCTGAACGCAGGGGTGCTGGTATCAAAATTAAAAATAAAATATACAAAAACAAACAAACATGTTCATAAACATGGCATTGGCACCAAAGCCTGAAGAATAAAGACTAAATTTGTTCTCCTTGTTCTCCATCTCTTTTGCTTGCTCACAGATGCTTATAAATAAATAAAAAATCTGAGCCGGTGAGTTGAACTGAGTGTTTCTTTGTTCTCACTGCTGCTGCATTCTGGATGACAGCAGTTTATTGTGAGAAAGGGGAAGAGCAGTTAAAGCAAATCGTTTCTTGCAAATGAGTCATTTAAGTTGAAAAGATTATGGAGCCTGACATGTTATGAAACCCATGAGTGTATTTGCATGTCGCTGCATGCATGTGTGTGCTTGTCAAATACACAGTCATCTCACTCTGTTAGACTGTAGTACTACTACTTCAAACACCCTCTCAGGTTACCAAATAAAAAAAAAAAAAAAAAAAAGTATTTTCAATGAATTTCCACACTGACTGCCACAGCAACCTGGCAGTGAGAAGCCTGTGGTGTGTTTGTCTGACAAACAGGGGGTGTGTTTTGCGTGGCTGGGATGGTGGTTCAGGTACACCAGGACAGGTGTAGTCGAGGGCAGGCTGACATTAAATTAAGTCAAACAAGCTCCACGATGCATACAGACGGATTTAATAGGGACTACTAGCCCTGTGTCTACATCTTTATTAAATATGTCACTTTCATGCAAATATTTGTGATGCTGTTAAAGGGAGGAAAACATACGAAACAACATTTTATTCTAATTATCATCAGAGAGTAAAGATATACACTGAAGGTACAGCATGAGTGTGTACGAGGGGTCCAACCCTCCTTTGCTGCCTCTGGCACCGATCTCCGATTGCTGCTCAGATCTAATGTCTCTGAAAAAGCATAAATATTGAAAGTCGGGTCTTCCTCTCAGGCTGCTCATCTGTTTATTAACATGGTCAGGGCAGCGCGTTTGTTGCCTAATAGGTAAAACCCAGGGGTCAAAAAACACAAATCACTCCATCCTGATCATGAAGATTATTGGTGTGAGTGCATGAAGGTGACCTAAATGAGTGTGTCAGCAATTTTTTTAATCATCTCTCACTTCTCTCATCTGGATTTTGGCAGCTGGATGGTAGACAGAGCAACTTTTGTGCAGCAAAGTGTGTGTTTGTTTATCTTATCTAATCTATTTGTGCGTGTGTGAGGTGTGTGCTCTATCTTACAGGCACCTCCTCAGACTGGTGCAGCAGGCTGCAGGGCGGCTTGATGGGGCGGGGCCTGGTGGCCAACCAATACGCCAGCATGGCGGTCAGGGCACCGATGCCCACCAGCGTGGAAGTCGGCAGTGAGCGAAAGAACTGGCCGAGCTCATCTATCTCCGGTATCCTCAGGCCACTCATCATCTCCCGGGCCTGCATCTTCTCCATCAGGGTGGAACTCAGCTCTGACAGACAGAAGACACACACATGTTGATTTTATGTATATTTAAAATACACAAAAAGTTAATTTTTTCTGTCTGTTTTTTTTTTTTTCATATTTATGCTAAAGGGCGCATGTAGTCTTAGAAAACATTTTCTAATTTCTAATTTTAGAAGAACATTTTTTGCTTACAAGTGGAAATCAACATTGGTGGAATAATTGTGTAATATTCAACTGCAGCCGTTCTGCGTTTAACACGATGTGTCATTAGCTAATTACCACAGTCATTAACCAAATGACGTGTGCTGGAGGACATATAAAAAAAATGGCACATACATGAAGATACATTAAATGTATTAAGCTCTGCAAGCTGATGATAATAAACCTACAAAATGCAACTGGGCGGAAGTTTCACAGTTTGTCTGCCTCGCACACTCCTGTAGCTCAGGAAACCCACACTTGAGAACATCACACAGTGTTTTCTAGGCGAGTTGTATTTTAGGAGTATTAAGACATAAAAAGATGATGTGATGTGTGAGTGTGCAGACCCACATTTACCACTCACAGATATACGAATCTAGAACCTCCCACACATTTCTCAGGGTCATGTTTAAACTGGTTTTGAGCCTTGAGTCTTGTCTGATTGAAGTGTTTTATGAATACATCTGACCTTAATCAGCCCACCTCCCAGATACTGTGACCTTAAACACATCGCAGCAACAATTGAATGAGGGGTCTCCCCCGCATTCTTGCTGTTACTGTAAAAGCAGCTCAGATTAGATGACCCGCACTACAGCAGGGAGAAGTAGTGGGACTGGAAAGTAGATAGAACACACACCCACACACACACACACCCACACACAACATAAGATGCATAATTTATCTGAAGGGAAGGCTAACTGCAGCGATGGCGGGAGGGTTTCCTTCCCTCCCGTGAGGAATGAGTCAGAGACAGCACCACCTGACCAAAATGAATGGTGTAGGGGCACTGCTGCAGCTCACAGCCAATGAGAATCACTTCCTGTCTGCTCAGCCCCACACACACACATACACACACACACACGCATGAGAAGCCACAGCCACTAACAGGCAGTGAAGACAGTATCTATAAGTATCTGAGGCCGTGAGAACATTGACTTCCTTATTCACCTTTTATTTCGAGCAGAACTGTTATCACTTCATGAAAGGGAAGCTGAATCATATGAAGCTGCACTAGGGTGAAGGCAGATTTCAGGAAGCCAGCAGCATAACTGTCAGCACCAGTAAAAAAAAAATAAAGGCAATTCAGGAAACAAGACAAGAAACTCTTTGACTCTTGAGATCAAATGAAGCTAATGAATTAAATGGGTTGTCTAAAAGGTGACGCAAATGGGCTAATGACATCACGTCAGCAGAAATCGGGTGTTACGTTTTTTTTTTTAATATTATTAGAAAATATAACATTGATGAATATTTTAGATATTTATTTTACTATTACACGTCTTAAAATTACACATTCATTAACATCACCCCATTGCTCACATGTCGACCCTCTAAGTACTGTTGCCACTCTCTCTCACACACACACACACACACACACACACACACACACACACACGTAAAGCAGTGCTGCTACACGGCATCACATTTGCATAGTGAATTACAACTATTGCTCATCACCCTCCACTGCCTTGAATGAAGTCAGAAGCACAGTACCTTCTACTGCTCTACAGTGAATTCCCTGATGCTGCCTTCCCAAACTCTTCTCATACCCGAATTCTCTTAATTCAACTAAACACGAGTTTCTATTCAGACAAAAACCATCACCTGTAACTGAAAAACTACAGCATGACACATCCCTGTGATGTGTCCGAAATCAGCACTACCTCTTTGATACCGCAGGACTCTCTGCTTCTCTATTTTTTTGTGCTACATCGATTAGACATTTCCTCTTTTCTGTTGTCCCTTCTTTCTGCAGTACCAGTAATCTTTACTGGGGGATTAGAGCTGCTGCTCAAATGCTGGGAAATGTTGAGCATGGGAGTAAATAACAGAAACCTCTTGATGATGGCGGAGTTCAACATCACCGTTAAGTGCCATGTGTGCAGAGGTCAATGCAGTTAATGTCAAAGTTAATCCTGAGATTAATAATTGTGCGGAGATGAATTGTGTGGCCCACTGTGCGCAACTGGAGTTTGTCCCACACTTAGGCTTAATTACTGTGACAAATTGAAAACATAAGCTGGCACAGAGACAGAGATTTGGCAGAGACTGAGAGGTCTGAGAGAAACCTTTTTGACAGCAGAACATCTAAAAAGAAGTAAAACAAGAGGGTTAAAAAAAAAATGGCAACAGAAAGACAACATTGTAGAATTAGATCGGATCTGAACCTCATTCGGCAGTTTTAGTTAAATGTGCTCATTGTATATAATAGTTTAGTAAATATATCTGAAAAATGCTTAGACTGTAAAAGGGGTTAACAGCTATCCTGGTTCTATACAAAATTAAAAATACACTCAACACTAAGCAAAAGCTCACTAATTATTTACTTCATATACAACAATAGTGTAAAAACGACAATTTGAGGGATTTCTACAGTACTTCATGACTGACAGCAGACTACACGTGTCCTCAGTGGCCTACTTCTGCCTCTCTGACCTTTTACATGTCTGTTTATGTGGGTAAAATCAACAGAATATTAATATATCTGCCTTAGACTTGTTGGTGATATTTTTTTTCCCTACTTTGAACAGAGCCAGGCAAGCTACTTTGAGTCTTTTTCAGCTTTATTGTTAAGCTAGGCTAACCAGATCCGGGATTCAGCTCTGTACTTAACATGAAGACATGTAATATAATATAATATAATCGTGTAATGTAACATAATTTTACAGTCTCAGTCAGTGTGTGCTTAGAAAATCATTACATTAAAATCAGTATTTCGATTTTTGAAAAGATAAAATTTACCTGATGAAAAAAGTGACACTTGACACTTTTGTTGCTATGGTGCCAAAGAATTTCTTCACAGCCAAGGTAATTGTGGTTTATTGTTGTGTAACAAAATACCAAAGCAAATTCCTTGTATGCGAAAACCTACCTGGGAACGGATCTGATTTCATCATTTACATACTGATATTGAGATTTAACTGATTTGCACAGCACCAGTGAATGTTTTCCTGTCGTACACCCCCATTTTCCACATTACATTACATATCCTACATCAAAAGGTCTGATGGGATCGATGACAAAAGCACCAGCCAGGCAGGCGGCACAACTCATTTCAATGTCAATGTCGTGCCAACAGAAAACGGACAGCTGAACTATGTTATATAAAAACAAACCTCCTTGCTATCACACAAAACATCAGCAAAAGCCACCATTTACATCTCCTCTGGTGCAGAAGTTCTGTGAACTCAACGTAGACCTCGTTTGACAAGTAACAATCTGATTGTAGATATTGCATGTATGGCCTGATGATAAAAAAGCTATTCATGAAAATTATTCACCTTTATCTCAGACCAAAGTTTAACTCGGCAGACACATGCAGATATCCTTACAGAGACACACTGACTGGTGGGATTTTGATAAAACCAGAAGATGATCTGACTGATCTTCATTCTATTCTGCCTTATGGTTAAAGTTTTAAATTGGAATGTATAACAGCCCTGGTCAAAACGGTGCTGAAACATGACCGACTGACCAACCGTGACATGGACACAGTGAAAACATCACCGAGGGGATATTTCATCAGAGGCGGGCTGTTGCAGATGACTTAAAGCTAACATAGTTCACTGCATGTGCTTTTGTGTTGCGTTCAGTGGCTAATGTGGCCTGGCTGCAGGGATGACAGAGCCACAGTGGATAAGCTGGTGTTTGAAAAGGGAGGCAGAGAAGGGGGAAACAGCACTCAACCAGCTCTAAATATAGACACATTTCATAACCTACTGACACAGCTGTGTGGATAGCTGGGATACAGGAGACTGGGTTTGGCTTAACCCAAGCTTGAAAGAGTTTAAAAAAAAAAAAATCTTTTGCCTCTATGAAGGAGTTCAAGAGTATCCTGATGATCTATACTGTGTGAAATGAGCTGGCCTGTCCTACATCCCATCATTTCTCATCTCTGCAATGCAATGCTAGCTGCAGCATTCATGAGTGTGCAAAATGCATATTTTTGAAATTTTCAAAGTTGTTTGTGGGTTGAATAGTGACAACGTGTGGAAATAATCACTCTCCGCTGATTCATAAGTGGACACCCACTCCTGGCACCTGTTTGTGAAAGGAACGGGCCCTCATGTGAAGCCCGCAGGGTTAAACAAACTGGTGAATGCCAGAGCGCAGGCACGCAAACGCACCTTGTCCTCCCACCATGAAATAGCCCTACAGCAGCAGGAGACTCTCAGTCTGCCAGACACGTAATTAGACTCTGACAGAGAAGGGAGTATCGAACCGACCGTCTTGTTTTTCCCTCTCTTTGTTTTGCTCTTGTCTGCTTCTTCCCATTTGACTGTTAATAAAGAAAAAAAAATCTTCAAGTGTTCTTCTAATAGACAAGATAACACTCAACACAGAGCGGGGAATGTCCAGAGCATAATCAGACTCTAAACTCAACGCCAACCTCTGATGACTCACTTAAAGCTCAAGCGTAACATTTACAGAAAATGTTTCCTTGTAAAAGGTGATGTCAGACTGCAGTAAGACAGAGAAGCATTGAGTGTTGGGTGGAAGGTCTTAAGAATCAATTAGCTCACTGTACACTGTGGCCATGTCCCATTACGTGGGGAAGTCTCCTACTGAGCATTTATTTCTGAACTGAACACATCATAACGGAAAAGTCTGTCAGATTCGACATGCCCCTCTGAAGAAATGCAGCCTTCTCTTTCCCTAATTTGGATGACAACCAGTGTATCCTTCACTTGAGGCGGCGCTGAGGTGAATTCTCAGTACACTGTACACTGACTGAAGGCTCAGTCTGGACAAGCAGTCAGTCCTCTAAAGACGACGTCCCTGAAACCGGACACAGACTGAACGCCTCTATTCAGACTCTCAGTCTCTCAAGAAGGATTTCAAGCCATATTTGATCATTTGTGTTTCTGACACAACAAACGCCTCACAAATGCGAGGGCAGAACATTGGTCTTAACAGTGGAGATCAGGCTGTGTGCTGAAATTTGCATGACTATTTCGGGTAAACAGGGTCATTTTCTCAGCTGTTTGAACCTTGTCTCCTCTACAGGCTACGGCCCTGTTTGGTGTCCAACTCTCTGTCCTGTAGTAACATAAACCCCGGGGACACACATATATACAGACGTGCACATACACATTCAGGTCTCCAAGTCCACCCTGGCTGTCTTCTACAAAGACTGTTGTTGCAGCTGGTGCACAGCAGGTCAACAGCATCCCCATCAGCGACAACGATGACCTTTATCAGCATGCGGACTCAAAGTCCTTGGAGTGTCATTTGTGAAATCAAGAGCACATCACACCATGAAAACCTTGAACTTCCCGGCAGCTACAGTTCCGGTGCGTTCACAGGCCGAGCATTTAAGTTGATGAACTGAAAGCGCAGGTAGGTTTGATATCTTGCTTGAGAATGAGGGACGACTGATGTGCACACGCACTGCAATCACATGATTAATAGCATAATCACTCTCCCTACTTATCCATTAAATATAATATGCAGGAAAGTTTGGGACTAAGAGGAATCAAGTCAAAGAAAGACGAAGAAGGTTCACTCACCATCACAATGTTGACATCTAGTTTTGAGCTATTTCACTTCATGTGTCTCTCATGTATCTCAAAGAGCCTGTGACATAAAGACTTCTACTGCTAACTGACACTTTAGTTTATTACATGCTTTTTGCTGATCACTATCTCACATTTTTTTCAAGATGTTCAATTGCACCATCTGTCGCAAGCCTGTCATGCTTTGAAATGTAACGGAGAAAGACGGGATGAGCATCAAGCGACGCTGAAATCTGATCTCAAGTGGGTTGTGTCGACAACAATCAGCGAAGACACCAAAGCACAAGTGAGGCTGACAGAAAAGTGGCGATACAATGTCAGTCAACAACTGGTTTGTAGGGCCCACCAGGAGACAAACGTTTGGCCACAAAGCCTGACATGAGCACATTCAAACACCGCACTGAGGGAGAAAAAATGCAAACCCTGTCTTACTTACCACAGAACATTTAGAGCGTATATTGTGCACGGACAGCTGAAACAAAACACTTGAACCTCAGCAGGTAGCAGGACTTCATCTTATGGGCAGGATAAAATATTTCAGCTACAAAATGGATCAACATGTGAAATCTGCTATAAATGCTGCTGCTAAAAACTTTAGTTTGAACGAGTTTAAAATGGACAATGTGAGGGAGTTTGACCACATGTAAATTTGGGGATCTTAAAGCTTATCAACTGACACTAAAGTATGCATTGATGCACAAAATTTCTACCAAAGGATTTAATGTGACTGCGGCTCTTGAACTGATGAATTACAAGGAGCACACGGACATTTCCAGCTGTATCCACTCACATAAAAGGCTAAATGCGTCCCAGAAGAGGCAGCATTGCAGAAAGGGAAGCATATTTGACTGACATCATGCTGTACAAATGGCATCTAAAGTGCCTCTGAACAGTCATTTCCCTGAGAACCCATGAAAAGTCCCCACACAACAACAATTTCCATTTAAATAATCCGTAAAGACGTGTAAAAATATTGATTTTCAATTTTGAAACTCTGCTGTGCTGCGCTTCGCTGGTTTAACGCAGCAGTTCCTCATCTGTAGTTTTATGTCGCCTTTCTCTTCCTCTCTCTAGCAGTTTCCACTTTGCAAAGATGCAGCGCAAAGTGGTGCAGCGTGAGTTCTGCAAGCTAGGCAGGGAAGAAGGCTTGTGAATGGGCCAGCTAGACTTCCTGTGACCTCTACGGCTTAAAGCGGAGGAAACGCAACCCTTCGTCCTTAAGTCCCACCCCATCAGCCCATCTGAGGGCCGTCACCAATGATTAGAGTCCAGCGTGGGGAGATTACAGCCTATTAGCACAGAGAGGGATGACCAGTAGTAACCTCACTACTGCACTCTATTTAAAGACATCCTACTTGCCTCCCTCTTATTCTTTAAATGTTTTTTTTCCCTCCCTGCATTTCTCTTCATCACACATTTCTTTTTGCTATTTTAACCACCAGTTCCTACTCATCCTTGCAAAGCAGCAGCACTTTTAACCACTCATTGTCAATCATTCCTCTACTTAGACCACCCTGGAGGGGTCAAACCACAACGTCTTCCTGTCATTGTCACTGAGGCATACTGTACAGACGCCATTACATCCTGTGCACACAAAAACAGCCACAAATCTTCCTGGGTTTGAGATGCAGCACAACAAGTACCTGCAGTTGTCATTCATAAAATCAAATCAGATAATGACACAAGCTGCAGAGTAAAGAAGTAAAAGGGATAAATGAGGAAGGAAGAACGAAAGAAGGACCGTTAACTAACACGTGCAGCACTGAAATAAAATCAAGAAGAGACAGACAGAGCGAGCAAATGCTAGAAAGACCTAAACTGTAATTGCTTTGCAGAAGGGATAAAGCAGCTGGGGCACTTACAAAGGACTCGAAGTCAGCCAGGCAGCCAGTGAGGTGTGATGTGTGTCTGTGTGTGTGTGTGTGTGTGTGTGTGTGTGTGTGTGTGTGGTGTGTCAAGAAGCCTCAGGCGGATATCACATCACCTTGTGCAAACTAGTGATTACCTTCCCATTGTCACCAGCTAGATTAAGCTGAGGCAAGCAAGAGGAAGGCAGCGAGATGCGTTTTGGCCTAGTTTGGGCCTGGCTGGCCTCCGTATCACACCACCCTGAGCTCGACAGACGCTGCACTCTCTCACCACACCCACCCGCCCCTCCCTCCACCGCTCTCTCTCACTCACACCCTCCCCCTTCCTAAACATGCAGCGCTCATCCTCTGCTTTGCTGAGTTGATACTCACCCACACTGGCATACTGACATACAATATACGTACACATGTAGGCACACGCACGCAAATGAACACCTCTGTCTTCACTGCTGGCATTTGCACATTTAAACAAATGACAAAACACTAAACAAGGCTGATTCCAGTTTGCTTTGACTATCAAAGTGAGAGTGGAGGTGGACCTGCACATGTCAACCTGACACTTTTTCAGTGTTATGCTCCAATTTATGGGTAAAAAAAAAAAAAAATCAAGGCAAAACACATTTTTGCTTTGCTATTTTTACTTGTTTTTGTGATTAATGATGTAAACGTTAAATCATTCAAGCTGGAACCACTTTTGTTAAATGCCACTTAACCGCTCTGCCTGTGATTCCTGTCATGGGGCCTTTGTGGGCGAGGCTGACAACCACCAGACTAACTGCTACATTATGCTACTTCCTTCTCTGTTCACGCATGAAGCCAAAATTTCATATCAAATATTACATCTTCATGATCACACAAGCCATCTTGAAGGGTTTTCCCAATTCTACGAGAGCTTGCAGTATAAAACACACGAATATTGAGGTTTTTACCTGAAAGACGCAGGACTACAAACAGGGAGAGCATTGAGAACGTTACTCGGAAGACTGATCGGTAAACTACTTGAGCATGTGGCCGACAGACCTGTTTCAGCACTTTGGGCTGGGCAATTACTGCCCACCATCCCACAGTATGAGGAAGGAGATGCACTGAATGCTGAAACAGCAAAAAGCCACTCAGACAAAGAGCTGCCATGTGGATGTGAGAGCATCCAGACGTGCTGATATTATTGATTACACCCTGATTGAGACTTGTGGTGTTTATGTTTATGTATACGTTTATTTTAAAATCACTATACTGACGTATGTTTTTTTGAAAAACTTGTGAGACATGTAACGGGACACAGTTCAAGTGCAGTGACACAGCAGGCAGGACTCAACGCTCAACGTTTACCCTCTCATATTGTGCAGTCAATTCAATTTGCAAGTTTCCAACATTTTTATGATCCCTCTGATGCCCTCCGTCCGTCTTGTTACAATTTCTATTCAGTACCATACAAAATGCAGTCCGAATGGCAAAAAGGCAACATGCTGCACTCAATATAACATGAGGTCTGTGCCCGCCAGAGGAATAATGTCTTCTAACTGTCTGATTCTCAAGCAGAGGAGTTGCAGTCCTTCAATACTAAACCACCATTGGTTATTTTCTGGCAAAGGGTGGGGCGATGCCACCACCATCCGTTAAATTAAATATTGAGTAGGGGAAAAAGAATAAGTTTACATGCTGTGTAGGGCTGCACTAGATGGTAATTAAAATTAATTATTTATACTGCGGCGCAGCAGGCCGTCCGGGTGTGATGACAGGTGAAAGGTGTCGTGAATCGCCCTGAGGGCCCCTTTTCAGCTTCACTGTATATTTTGAGCCAAACAATTTAATCTCTTTTAAACAATATGGGGCCTTAATTCTGATTATTCGCGTAAGCTATTAAATATATAACACCTGCAGCCCCGTAACAGCAGATTTTAATCTTAATGCACCAACCAAAATCCCAACTGTTACTGGCTGTTCCGTCACTTAGCAACCGCGCTGCGCAGCTGCTGCTGGAGACCTATACTCTTTGGCGGAGGAATAAACAATTACACCCACCGCTATTCACCATCAACACTAAGCCTTGAAGATAAATCCATTTGAAAAAAAATCTCTCAGTGAACATTTACGCTGTCTCATTTCATGACACACCACATAAAATCATCAACTCTGCGCCGCAGTACGGCGCCTCTGATCTGATCTGTAACACCGCTGCAAAGGAAGTCTTGAAGGGCGTTTATATCTTTAAAACAAATAATCTCGGGTAAAGACGGCTAGAGGTCATTGGTGGTATCTGGGAACCGTTTCGACGACCTTAAAGCCGCTCGGCAAAGTGGTGTGGGGGTGGTGAGCACGCCGTGCTCCCTAGTTTGCCGGTAGGCCGCAGGATTTCAGCACCCCTCGCTCCTGGACAGCTCCGTCCAATCAGAGGCCGACACTCGAAACACGTCATCCTGCCTCATCCTCCTCATCCTGCCTCCCTCCCTCCATCACTGAGGCATGGCGGAGGACATCACAGACAAAATGCCGAGTTTTATAGCCGGCTTCCCAGCAAAGTAACACGATTTAACTGAAATAAGGGGAGGGAGGATGGATGGATGTTTGCACAGCCTCGTTTAGGTGCATCCAAAAGCTGGATCAGCAGGTCGTGAGCGAGCTGTCCCTTAATAGGGTTTTTGAAATGACGTGTGTCCGGTTTCTACGCACAATGTCACACGACCTTAGCAGCTGGCCGCCCTCAAATGCACACGTTTTATCGCGGCTGGCTTACGGTGAGAACAGTCCCTTCTTTGACGGATCTTCGACATAAAACGCACCACGACACGGGAAAATAAAATCACTGATCTGCAAACTGAACCACCATGCATTCAGTCGCATGGCTGCTTGTCCACCACCACCCCAACACACACACACACACACACACACACTGTACCTGATTAAAGGTGAAGCCAACCTGGAAGCATCCTTCGATGCTGCCCTAAATAAAATGCTGGAGCAGCTCTGAGCTCTGCGGTTTGCACAGTCTGTCAAACTGAGATGTTAGCTACACGTTTCTGCAATGAGGCTGGCTCCAGACACGTGTTGTCAGAGGGGGAAATTAAGAATGTTACCGGCGTCATTGCCTCGCAGGTAAAGGAGAGCTAAGTATAGCAACACCGCAATTAAACACTCGACGGAGGTTATGCTCTGTAAAACGACAGAAACACAACAGAGCTGAATGAAAATGAATGAAAAAGCCGGCAGTGAACGACACACAATGCGCCTCGGCCGCTCAGAGACAGGTGCATCGCCCAAAGCCACAGCCCTGCGATGCCAAATCACCCCAACCCCAAGAAAAATCACAAACAGATACCACAGATAGGAAGAACTCACCTAATATAATCCAGAGCGACCCAGACACCAAAACGAATGCGAGCATGTCTTTCTCATTGAGTCATCGGTGCCGGCGCAGGCGGAGCGGCTCAAAACTGCAGCATCGACTGCAGCAAGTCGCCGGCAATCTGGGAGATTAAGGAGGGGGGCAACAATATATCTGAGACAGACCACGGTGGGGGAGCTGGACAGGGGATAGCGATCTCCAGCAGGTTTTTTTCTTTTACAGTGAAGCGGGACGTGCTGACTGAAGAAACAAACCCCGACGGCCTACTGAAGCATCCTTCCCCCTCCTGCTGTATTTTCCTCCTTCACCTAGTTGGCTGCTGCGCAATGGCAGACACCCCTACTGAAATGCTAAGGTTTATGGGTCGGACGGAAGATGCAATCGACGCCAATGATACCAGAGTGGACATTGATTGCTTGGGATTAACCGATTTTTCCTTTAACAGTCGTGTTTACTGTAAAATAATCCTAAAAAATAAAATAAAAATCGGTGAAGCTGTTTCGAGAGACAAAGCCATTGAATATGGGCATCTAACGTCTCTTTTTTGAATGGCATAAAATGAGTGAATACGCCTGTAGGTACGACCTGTTTCTGCATGTTTTCATACATGTTTTAAACTTTTTAATATACTGTTTTATTTAAAGGATGATGTGTTATTTTTAGTCCACAAGAACATCACAGCACGCCGCCCAAACGTCCCTGCAGCTGAACACAGCTTTGACACGGAGTAACTTTGCATCAGGATCACGTGGTACAGAAAGACACTCCCAGTGAACTAAAGTAACCTTGAGAAGGTCTGACGAAGTGACACAGGCAGTGAGTGAGTGACAGCACGGATGAGACAGAGAGAGGGAAGGGACAAAATAAATCAGGAGCACATGAAATTGATAGCGACCGTGTATTAGATTAGTGAGTTTATCTTTACCTTCAGACGGACGTGAATGCATCACAGATGATGGGACAAATCATATACTCAAGTGGTGCTTAGCCAATGCATTGATGATTCAATGCATGATGTGTCATGAATCCCTGTTGCTCACCTTTCACAAAGGATGGAGCGACTTTCTGTGGTGACAGATTGACTGTCATCACCGTTTGATGAGCAATACAACTATGAAGCTATTTAAAACAAAAAAAAAGACAAACAAAACAAACTAATCATCATTTAATCCAATCCATCCATTCACAAATTGTTTTTATTGGGGGGAAAAAAGTGCATTTTAATAGTGAATTCTGAGTACTGTGGTACCTTTACTGCTACATGCTCCAGTTTGAGTGCAACAACAGGCAGCTATCTAAATATCTACCATCTGGGATTAATCATATCTATCAAATATTTGCTCAAGCTATTAACTCCTTAATTGACCCTGTGAGTCTATCTATCTTACAAGTGTCTCCGCCCATGGCCGACATGCTTCCCGTCTTCTTGTGCATGTAACTGACCTTAGTAAATGGGCCACTTGTCAGGACCTCCAGTCTGTCACTGCCGCCACTGCAGAGAGAGAGAAAATAAAAAATAGCCAGACAGAAGCGAAGTGGATGACAAACTGTCATCATTTTTTTATCTCTGGTAGTTTTCTGAATCTTAACCGAGGTACCTGTGGTCTGCCAACAGGGACTCCAGGAGAATGAATGTTAGTGAGGGTTTAGGGGAGAGCGCTGATCATTTTATTTATTTTGCAATGCGATCAAAGTACACATGGGGGGGGGCTGTTTGGGGTGAAGATCAGGGGTTAAAGGGGATAAATAACAGGGATTAACTTACTGTCTTACTTCTCTGACAGGATGGTAGTAAACTGGGTATTCCTTGGGTTTCAAGGTCAAAATGTCATTTTCTTACATTATATTCCTTGAACAGTGCAAGGTTGAATTTTATGAGCAAGAAACAGAAATACCTGATGTTCAAATTTGACTTATGCCCATTTTGCAGTATAAATTAGTGTTTTGGAAAGCTTTGACAAAAGGTTTTACAGCAGTGGAATTTTAAAATCATCTAAGAGGATAAAAAAAAAAAAAAACAGATTTCCACAAGCGTTTAAAGGACTGATAACCCGCGTGATGTATCTGTGTAAATAACCTGTGGAAGGCAGAAGCTTAGAAAATGATGCTGGCTTGACTATGAAGGTGATTAGCAAGACTTTACTTTCACCTGTGAGACAACAACATACGCATCAGTCTGCCTTCAGTTTCCTTATCTCGCCATATGTTTTACAGCTCTGTAGTCAGGAGAATGACATCACCTTGACCCAGTGAACCCCTGAACGTATCTTACAGGCAAACTGACCCTGCTTCAACACAGGGTTTAATTAGTAACCACTATACCAACTCGGAGAGCACATTTACCTTCTTGTCATGCACGAATCACATATGACACCTTTACACGATTGAGTTTACTTTAAGGTTTCTGCACACCATTTGATGAGCAGTCTGTATTCACAGGAGGCTACAGGGAGAAATCACAGACCAACATGACTTTTTTTTACTGGTGGAAATGTGGATAATACAGCTTTTGTGAGCTTTTTGTGAGCTTCGAACTTGTGCACCCTCAGCCTATGTTTTATTGCCTAGTAACCTCACAATACCTTTACCCTTGCTTAAAGGGACAGTTCGAATATTCAGATTTTTCTGCTCATCTGCAGCGTTTTTTATCCATCTGGACTGTTTTGGTGTGAGAGGCAGACATTTGGAGATATCAGCTGTATTTTGAACATAATGGAACTAAATGTCCAAAAATATATATATATTAGAAAAACTCAACAGTGTCTCTTTCCAGAAGTCATGACCCAGTTACTCAAAGATAATCCACAGACTTTGAGAGCAGTTTCATGTAGGAACAGTTTTCTCTCCTACAGGACTCCACCATATCTTCACATAGAAGTAAACGTACATATTCATACATTAGAGGCTTTGATTTCTGATGAAAAGACAGAAGGTTTGCACAGGATCCATTGTGATTTTGAGGTACTTGTCGCCCATTTTACTGGACTCTTTCCTTTTTTATGCTGTTTCATACTTCTGCGTTACTTCAGTCCAGAGTGAAATGTTGGTGATGCAGTAGGACTCGGGCACTCGGAGGGCAAACTGTAGGTTGACTCAAAATTATAACTCAGCTCAGACCACAATCACAAAAAGAGGCAATCTGCTCCTCGAACAGATGCATCAACATTGGTAATGTAATATATTATAATATGTCATAATTTGTGCTTTCACTTTAAAAACCTTAAGCAAATTTAGCCCACAAAACTTGGGTATATTTCAAACTTAAATGCAAGACTTTAACTTGTGATGTAGTAGTTATACACCGTGGTACTGCTACTTTTCCTTGGGATCTGAGTGCTGATTTCCATACTGCTTATGGTGAAGAAAAAAATTAAACTGGACTGCAGCATCCCAAACAAAACTCATCTCATCTTGTTGGACTTAGAAAGGAGTGTGCACTCTGTCACTGTGTTACAGTACCAGCTGTACACCTACTGGGCTGAAGGGGGTGCTAGATTTTAAAACTGCTGCTTGAGGAAAACACTGCATCAGCAGGCCGGTTTGGATGAAACCTGTGCCAGCCATTATGTAATTTGTGTGTGAAAGATGTGTGACAATCATGGAAACTTAACATGTTTACTCGCACCTGTGATGCGAGTGTAATCATGTGTAATCACATGTTGCAGAACTTGTCACACTAATATGCTACTGTTGTTGTTTATCTGTTTTTTTCTCCCTCCTTCATCCATCCTACAGAAAAGAAATGTGGCATCTTTAGTAAAATACTCCCAGAATTTAAAATGATGTGACAAAAATGTCTTGATATTTGACATGACTGAATCCAGCCACATTTTGGTTTTTGCTGCTTTCTTTAATGAGCCCCTAATTTTAAAATCATTTCCAAATAGTTTCCAGTAAGATTCCTGCTAACATGTTCTGAGCTATATATTTTGCACCACTGCACAAATACAAACCTGTAAAAGGATGCCGCCTTACTTTACCAAATAGTTGTATGAAAAAAGTGTCCTTCCACCCACCGCCCACCCTTTTAGGGCAATTACAAGCTAACTAAGAGAGCTTTGACTTGATCCAGTGTCAGTGAGGTGTCAAGGCAGATGGTCCAGGGGGAGATTGAATGCTCAAGCTGCTTGTCTTATCCCAAAGCCTCAAATTACTGTCTTATCCTTGCAGGTGGCCTAAATAATCAGAATTACCAACAGTGTATACACAGAGTGAAACAAATGCACAGGAATTTATCAGTGTGGGTGTGAAAACAGGGGATTAAGTTGGAAATAAAGCTGAATTAGAAAAACACTACAGCTCTAAACCTCCATACAGCGCTTTCTGACCTCTTTAGCTCGTGTTCCCTTAACATGAAGCGATGTTTACATGTGACCTGTCAACTTGTTTTGTTTATACATTTTTAAAGGCCTGAAAAGATACAGATATTAGGAACTTTGTGGGGAAAATGCTTTGTGATCAGAGAAAAGTCATAACAGATGAACACAGTTTGGTTTTTATTGCTCTCTTCTATCTCATTAATCATATTGTGACAGACTTTTTCCGCAGCGGACGTACTTGATGTCTTTTTAAACAAGTCTCTTGTAACAATCCTGAGCTGAAAACAGAGCTAAACAGTCTGATCTGTCAGTAAACTCTACATAGTTGCATGTGTTTTGCGCCAGTCACTTCAGAGCATTCCTCCAGCGTTATTCACATTTTATCTCCCAAACACTGCTGTCGTTCATCCGCAGAAAGTTTGTTGCAGCTCTGCGTGCTGAAGCAAAACAATTTCTGGTTGGAAAATCGGGATAATTTTCCCCCTACAGATCCAGATTTGTGCCTTTGTTTGGGAAACCCCATGCAGAAACTGCCGGCGAAAACTCCGCGGGAAAAACTCCCTGCAATTCTCAAGTTGACGCGCGCGCTCGAGCCTTGCGTCAAACGCGCGCGGCCGCAGACGCTGTACGCGGAAAGCCCCTAGAAGGACAGCACCGGTAGCCGAGAGTACTGCGTGGGGTTTCCCAAATTCCCATTAACACAGGGGGGCAATGTGTGCATCCCTGTTGTTTATAAAACATGAGTCTGCAGCCCGGATCGTGCCCTGTCATCCTTACTCTCTTTCTCTGTCTCCTTTGCAGTTTTGCGCACCCATTGGTTTATTTCTTGGTAAATCATTGCTACATATGTGAACGGCTGAGGGTTTACTGTCTTATGAACTCCGCAGTTTGTCCCACTGAGCTCCCACATGTGCCGCTTCTGTGCACCTCACAGCTACTCCCTTATCATCTATGCGTCATCTATGCCTGACAGCCACGCTCTGTGGCCCACATTCGCAAACCGGTGCTACGCTGCCCCTGCTGGTGACTGAAATTACTACACCATTTCTTGTAAATGCCAGACTTCTCAGCCCGTGGCCTGTTTATACTAAAGGGCTGGTCGCAGGCACGTTTGTCAAATCAGCCTGCGGGGTCAGTTTTGGTACTTGCGGGATGAATGCGCGTGGGCGTCTGTTTTAAAGCAGGAATGATGTTCTTTGTTATGCTTATTGTTAACATTTATATGCATTATGTAGTTTGTTTTTATATTTAGTGAGGTTTGCAAAAAAAAACTCTTCAACTATCAATATTACATATTCTGACACTACTACTACAAAATAAAGTTGTCATTATTAATACTGTAGTTATAATATGTTCTCATGTCATGTTCTGCACATGACATATCATAGTAGCTGATATTATATGTATCATTAATATAATAATAAGACCTCAACTTATCATACTCAAGTATTTCATTCTTCTTTGTGTAAATATCACAGTGAGATCAAATGTGCAATGCGTGGCTGCACCTGCAAATTAAACCTTTATACCTGTGACAATTTGACAGTTGTCTGCAGAAAACTGTCTCATTTCAAATAAAACAGGGTCCAACCTACGTGCAAGGATCCGCTACGATCAACCCGTGTTTTTAACTTCTTGCTTGCATCAAGTAGCGTGATTTCTCGGAAACGCTTCTGTTGCCGAACCAAAGCGCCGAGGCGCATGCGCAAACGCTGTAAAAAATATTCATCTACACGCAGTTTACTTTTTAACAATGTTTTAACTGCAGCGCTGTCTGATCACATTTAGAGTTTTAGACAGGAAGCAATAATGTACAAACATGCAGAGATGAGTTCAGTTGGTCACAGCGAACATCATTTTAGTTGAGGGATTTTTATTTTGCAGGTTTAAGAATAAATATGGTGCTAATAAGTGTGGCGGTTTGCTTTTTCTACCGCTATTCGCTACACACACCTTTTATTTGAGAAAAGAAATCACGCAAGCGTGAACACAGAATAGGAAAACCTGTTCTGTGATGATTATACAGAAAAATGTTTCAAGTGCCCTTTGAAAAATAGGATTATTTGTAGACCAAAGTTACATTTGTTTTGGGGGTGTGGACATTTTTTACAGTGGGCTCGCCTCCTTTCCCATCCGGGGAAAACCCAGTGCGGCAGTATATAAAAAGTGAAGGAGGTGTCCGTGGCCAGTGCAGCCGCTTCTTATCGAGAGAGGTCGACAGATAAAACAAGACGAGGAGGAACTTGTCTGAAGCAAACTCAAACCAATCGGACTAACCTTTGCATTGTTTTCTTTTGTGGATCATACAGCAAGCAAAGCCTGTAAGTGTTTTGATGCAAATTTATATTTTCTTTACCTCGTATTTATTTTTTTTTTTTTTTTATTGCCGGTAGCAGTTTTTGAGAAGAAAAATATTAAGTCCTGAAAAGATGAACGGGACGATAAATTAAGTAGCCTCTAACAAGCCTAAATAATTAATATAGCAATGTTTTTTAGAGTTTTGAAGTTTGTGTAATTCATAAACACTTTGCGTGCTGCTGGACTTTATTTTCTCGGCAGATCGATTCAATACGAATATTTTCTTAAGTTATGTGAGTCGTATGCGTGCAGTGGAGGAGGAGGAGGAGGAGGAGGAGGAGGTGGAGACTGTCGCCCCGCGCAGAGGGGACGCACATTGTCAGATGCCAACCGCACGGATAAGTCAGTTAGCTGCGCGCCTTTTAAGGACTAAAAACATCAAAATCGAGCCAGGAAATGATTTTTGATCCATTTTGGCCTTCATAAATTACGCTGACTCCTACGCGCAAACGCCCCTCCGTTCTTCTGTAGCTGCCCCGGCCGTGAACTCCTCTCACCCGCCTCCTCCTCCTCCTCCTCCTCCTCCTCCAGCAGACAGATGCGAGAGTTCAGTTGCTCTCACTACTGTCACACACAGCATTCCTCATCTGAGGACTTACACTCTTTTCCTGTGTTGCTGAACATTTTAGGAAAGCATGCCGGTGTCAAGGATGAGGATGAGGCCATGGCTGGAGCAGATGATCGACTCAAACTCCATCTCGGGTCTGCAGTGGGTGGACAAGGTGAGATGCTTATTTGTGGTTGTAACAAATTGACAAATTGCTTCGGTTACTTACTGAGCAGGTTTAGTCAGCATATTGAAATAAATACAGAAATAGACACTCTGAAATGTCTTTGTTGTAGGGTCTTGGGCCAAATTCTACACAGGGAAGTGTTTTGTGCGACATGGCTGCACATGTTTTGTTGTTTAGTTCCTTTTCTCTTGCTACTCTTTGATAGCAGTAGACTGTTTGAGGTTGGGGTGGATTTGTGTGTGATGTTTTTTTTTTTTTTTCTACTGGCTACTGTGACTGTTCCACTGTATTTTTACATAATTCAAGGCCATGTAATAGAAACAGTTTCTCTAAGTATTTGAATATGTATCATATTTTGATTTAATGTGTGTCAAATGAGCAGACACCCTCGTTCCGACTCAGTATTTATTATTATGTACTTATTATTTCTTCTTTGTGTTTTACAGGACAGGACGATGTTCTCTATTCCCTGGAAGCATGCAGCTCGACATGGCTGGGAGATCGACAAGGACGCCTGTCTGTTCAAAAAGTGGGCCATCCACACAGGTGAGCAAGTGAGAGTGAATGTACATGCAATCACTACAAATAATAACACATAATGTAAAGGATTATCTTATAACATTCGTTCATTCTAAACAAAATGCATCCTGCAGGGAAATACACAGAAGGTATGGTCTCTGACCCAAAGACGTGGAAAGCCAACTTTCGCTGTGCAATGAACTCGCTGCCTGACATCGAGGAGGTTAAAGACAAGAGCATCAACAAAGGTCACCAAGCCGTGCGCGTCTTCAGGATGTTGCCTGCTACACCAAAATCTCGAGGTGAGACAAGTGACAGGAAGTGAGCAAAAGCTTTTTTCTTAAATATGAATTAACATTGGCGTGAAGCATCTTCAGGCTACTGTTTTTTTTCTTCTTCTTTTTTTTTTTTTTTTTGCTATTCAAATGCAATGTGCTGTTCAAGATGTTTAAGTGATCCAAATGTCCTTCTTTCTTTTGCACAGACAAGCGAACCAAAGCAAAGGAAACAAAGCGAAGGATCAAGGTAAACAGTGTTAATATTTTATGACTACTTTTATGATGACTTGAATGATATATGCTTTACTTGTTTCATCATCAGAGACCTGTTTAAATTAAGCCGCACTCACTCTGACCTAGATAACTGTAATGGCACTGAGACAGTAGAGCCTTAGACAAACGACTGCATGTCTTCTTTTTTTATCTTTTCTCAAACTTCCACAATCTCATCTTGATTGTTACTTCTTGTTTGCCTTTTCAGAACTCAATTGATGAGGTGGATGTAAAAGTGCCAGAAGACACTTCTTCCACTCAGGAGAGCACAGTGGACAGCACAGTGAACACAGAACAGGAAGGTGAGGAAAAAAAGATTTTGAACTTGTTGACTTGTTTCCTGCGGCAGTTAGTCAAGACTGTCAAATGAGTGGATGAGTGCATCAAGAGAAATGCTTTCTCCTGTGGCCATTCACTTTTAAGAACCCAAACAAAGTTAAACTACATGTTCTAGTGAAGGCTGCCTTGGATTTGCTCTTAAAAATTTGAACGCAAAGTTTATTCAATCTTGTTGTTTGCCACCTTTGCAGATGGCCAATGTGTGGGGATACCTGACGTTTCTGACGTTTTGATGTCAGTTGAAGATCTAGGATCAAGCCTGTTCTCCCGCAGATTTGAAGTTTCACCTGAACATTTTATGGGTAAGACAGCAATACAAATACAGTACAAGTCAAATTAAGTAAATACGACCAGAGAAGTGGAAATCTCATGCCCCCCTCCTCTCTCTCTCTTTCCTGTGAACTTCCAGATTACGATTGTGCCGACGACATTGTCCAGGTAAGCATTGCCTCTGGGTCCTACTCTTAACTGCATGCATTTTTCATTGGCAGGAATACCCATGTTTGTCTTATTCAGCCTGTTTGGCTTGACTAGTAACACCCAAAACAACAAGATTGATTCATAATACACTGTTTGTTGGAACTCCAGCTGTGCAAAATACTATAGCCATACTGAGTGCAGTGTTGTTCTTTCAGATTTGCCAGCAACTGGAGAAAGAACAATCACACTTCATGTTTGGCACTTTAGACGGCAGGGGGTTCCTGAGCAATGAAGCATGCACCAGTCCAGGGAGCCAGTGGAGTGATTCTTCCTCAGGTAAATGTTGTTGGCTGATGGGTCCAGTGGACCAACCATCTACATCTTACACTCCACACTGACCTTAATGTCAAGAAGAGGGAATTCTTAACTATTTGAGGGGTATACCAACGTCATTATAAACTCATGTGGGACAGAGTAACAAAAAAAAAGGGTCGAGGAGTTATTCCGATCTTTAGTCAGGGCAACCTGCAAAAACATGGGAGCCGACATTTTCTTTAATGTAGCGTAATATGTTTTGTTAGACCCTAACCCTGGTAAATGACCATTTCTTTCATGACACAGTCTCATACCCAGCCTGAGATGACCCTGGTGATGTCATGGTGATGTCACCAGGGTTATTTCCTCAGACTTTAGAAAGCGGCTAGCAGACTGCCCCTTTAAGGATGTCACTTTTTAAAATGTTTAGCCCACACATCCTAATACATGTTCTTCATCACCATCCTGACTTTGGATCTCCTCTTGTCTGTTTTGCAGCTGATGAACTAGACGACACGCCGCAGTACACAAACTTGGGCACAGATTCAATTTCCACAGACGACATTTGGCACAACTTTTGCCAACAGATTCCTCCTTATCTCTGAGGAATTCAGAACTGAACAGGACAGTACTTTGAAACTTTGGACTTTAAAAGAGCTCTTCCTGGCCACCATGTTTCCCACCTGACCCGTTTTCTCCGTCTCGGACTCCAGTGTGTGCCGGCACCGTTTGTGGTGTATGTTTGACACTCAGCAGCAGTTCCCAGGGTTTTCCTCATCCTCCTTGACATGAGGTGCACTGCTGTGATGGAGGAAGTCAGCTGCTGTTCATTCTTGCATGTTATTGGCTGGTTCAAGGCATTATGGTGCTCCCTTTTTTTCCTTGTTTGTGACCATGAGTTGCAGTAGCACAAAAATATGTTTTGTTCAGGCAGTTCATGTACGTGACCATACTCAGCCATGAATGCATAAAGGTAGCTAATTCTTCCTTCTAAATGCAAATAGAGATGTGTTCAGTACACTCAAATGTGACAGGTTGTTAATGTATTATCATCACTATATAAAACCTTTATTCCGTTATGTGGAAAAGTCATTTAAGGGATAAGAATACATTCTAATAGACCTCCTAAGTCTTGGTGAAAGCTCTACTTTCTTCTTGTGTTTTGTTTGCTGAAGGCAATTGTAAATAATGTTTGTACATAATTGTTTTTGTGTGTTTTTAGAAAATAAAAAAAGTTAAATGTTAGTGAATCTGATTTCTTTATTATTAACATGAAGTGCTTTCTCAGTGGGCAAAGGAGAACTTCCAGTGTTCTGCTGTAATGAAACCAGTGACTTTAACCAGATGTTCAAGACACTGAACTAAAATCAGCCTTCGTAGCATTGAAACTGACTCCTGCTCAGACCCACAAATGTTTCTCCAGAGCCAAATTTAGGGTCTCACTGGACAAATTCAAATTTTCTTGGTCCAAATTATCACATTACCGAGCATGATTATTTTAATGATTCATTCTATAACCAATTTTAGCGTCACACTGACATATTGGCTAAGTGAAGACAAACCATTACAACTAATCTGAACAAAGTGCAGTGTAAAACAGGTTTTTCCACAAAAGATGAGGTTATGACATCACAAGTGATCAGATTAAACATCCTCTAGCTGAATACAGTCTGGAGTTTTCATAGAAACTCCTCATCTTCTGCCTGACCATATTCTTAGTTATAACAACTTCAGAAAGGGTGGAGCCATGGGATGAGACAGAACTAGCATGTATTTATCTAAACATCACACAATTGCCCCAGATCTGCCCCAGATCTGCCCCAGATCTGCCCCAGATTTTATCCTCAGTGGAGTGTACAGACCACCTACTGCAAAATATGTGATCTTTCACAGATTACATATTAAGGATCGAATGCTAAGTAGGCCTTTAGAAAATATGCAAATAGACGAAAGACAAGCAAATTAAGAAAAAATCTTCATCAATTTGACAACACGTGTGAAGCATTTAGAAAACATGCTGCAAATTCAAAAAACAAAAAAACAAACAAACAAAAAGCTAAAAAAAAGCTAATCTGATTCGAATTTGAAAATGCAGTTGACTATGGATGATAGCACGTCTCTGTCCATAATTTAAAAAATAAAGCAGAATAATTGCTAAAGAAAAGGAAATCTGACAGAGAACATGCTTTGTGAACATTTCTTAATATTAAGTCATTGACAAGCATGTCACCTCTCTGTAATTTCAGTACTAATGAAGTGATTAGAGTTCTTCTACACTTGGTATGATGACTGCAATAAATAAAGGTATCGGTAAACATGTCGCATCAGTTGTTTTTCTCTCCTTATCTGGGCTTCGTACCAAACTTTTGTGGTATTGATGTCATGACACGCACCTTAGCCACACAATAAATAGCATTAACACAGACAAACAAAGAGTGTGGGGAATCCGGCTCAGACCTCAACCGATAAAGACGTCTGCATGTTTGGCAGCTTCTGTTTTCCCTCAAATGAAACCTCTAAAGTGTAATGAGATTCTTTTCATTTATCACAATGATCATTTCAGGTTTGTCCAGATGTTTGTTCACGACAGCGAAGCACACAGGTCAGTTTGTTAATCCATGTGCACGAGGATGACAGTGAATTGGCAATGCCGGCTGTAAAGACTTTTCAATCTGAGAAACAGGTTTAAAGCCCAGATGCGAGTGTGTCGATTGGAGATAAATGTTAAAGTATGTCATGACACATCAAAGGCCTTTTGAGGGAAGGCCACATATTTCGAGTTCAGTTCTCAGATTATGCAAGTGTTTTTGAATTTAAAAATCTTTTAAATTTCAAACCTTATCAGAGGTGTGTGGGTTTGCTTCAGATGCTGTTGTATGGACCCGGATATGTTCTCTGTCTTATCTCTGCACCTGCTTAACACACTCAGCTCTCTCTTGTTCTCAATTAGAGAACAAGAGTACAATCAAAGCAGTATGACAAATTTCACTGCTGAAAAGGATTCTCTGTTGGGTTATCACTGGCTCAAATTCACTGTATTCAGACGCTGGTCTTTTGTTTTCAGACTCTTTCAGATGAAATCAGCTGTCTTCAAGCTGACTAATTCATTTTAAATTAAAGAAGTGGTTACCCACATCTAGCCAATAGTGCCTTTCAGCAACATTTAGAGGAAAAAGGCAAGCCATACTTTCAATAAACGCTTGATTTTAGGGATTTAACAGCATACCTCTCCAGTTCAAGTAGGTCTGTGATCACTGGGGTGTCTTCAATTGCATCGGCATAAATTTCTAGTCTCTTCTCAGTCTATTGTGGCTTGAATAAACAGAACTGCCATTAAGGACCTACTTTAAAGTGCTGCAATCCAATTTTATAGAGTGATGCACAGATGCAGTCACAAAAAACTGCAAATGGATTTTGTATCCTGGGGAATACAGCTATTTAACAGGCTGCTGTGGAAGAAAGGGCACCAAGTGTGTGTATTTTAAGTCACAGGAAGCACTGAATTCCCACGTGACTTCATGCTAGTGTTCAAAAATATAGTCGTCATTGTTATCAAAATCCAAAACGGCAGCATCCGTGGCCTGACTCTGGCCAAGTTGTCATTTTTATCTCATATTATTTCATACGTTCATGTTGAAAATGAATGACATTTTCACAACTTTGATAATCAGGGTTTGAATGTATGTATGATGAATGTTTGTATGTATAAAACACAGACACACAGACACACAGACAGACACACACAACTTATCTCAGAACTAAAGGATTGCTCTCCTGAGCTGTGAGGTGTGTCCCCTCCCCCACACAGGTTGAAGTGCCTCCAGCCGTGAGCTGCTACTAGCCACATTTCCATAACAAAAGGGAATATCCACGGGGGGGCCTTTAGTCATTTGGCTTTCTTGTGGGCATTTTAGGTAGAAAAACCAAATGGCTCTTCTCTGGGACTTCTAGTGTTAAGTATATATTTCCCAGATGAGGGCATAAAACATTGTGAACCATCACCCTTGCAACTTACAATTCAATGTTTCTATTCTTCTCCAACAATAAAATATCAGATGCATTAAAAAAAAAACAAAAAAGCAGCTTTAGTACAGAATTGTATAGTTTTATTATATACCACATGGATAACAGCAGCACACATTACAGTTTAACTCATCTCATGCATCTGCATCATCAAACCATAACTTAACTTACCATAACTTGCATACCCAAAGCAGTATTTTGTTCACTGTGGCTCTACATGGGTTGTTTATTGCTTTACAGGAACACATTAACTCATCTAACTAGCAACTAAGGTTAGACTGATCATCAGTCTAACATTTCATGTTAGAAATGTTCAGAATCCATACCATAAAGGTTTGAATTTACTGACTCGTGTCCTGAGGTTGGTAAATTGTTGACTGGGCAAATTGGAAAAACCAATAAAAAACAGACGTGAAACTGTATAAATACTGACTTCAGACCTCTTTTTTCTTTCTTTCTTTTTTTACCATATGTCCATATCTGACACTGAATACTTTGCACTGAATACAGTTCCTTGTCAAACAGACAGCCATCATCCTTTCTTCCTCTTCTTCCATCCTCTTCTGCTGTGGACGAAGACGTGGCACACAGGTCGTGATCCTATCAGAAAAGAGAACAAACAGCGTATGTTAAAACACACCCGTACTTCTATCATACAGCAAATATTCAAGTATTGGTACACATATCAGTCACCTAACCAGCCATGACATTACAAACAGTCATTTTAAACTGTTTCACTTTAACCTTAGTGGCTACTGTGAAGATCAAATCAGTTTGGGATCTTGGGATTTCAGGAGACTTGAATTACAGCAGACAAGCTGTACGGAGCTATTTTATGTTTACCTATGCAATAGTCTATCATTCACAATTTTAAACCAGTTAAGTCCCTGAAAGTATGTTGCTGTACTCAACGTTTGACAAGACCCTCATTTTTTAAAAGATTTATACCCTTCTGTTTCAAACTTCCTGAATGTGACTACATGTAAAAAATTTGGCAAAGCACTGCAGGAAAGACCAAAAACTTTCTTGCTTCCTGTTATAATCAGGACACATGAAAATACAGGTATAATACATTTTAAAAATAAAACATTTTCTGCATATTACATGTGTGTTATTATACAATAAAAACTGGCCAGTTCTCCTTTAAAATATGCTGATTTTTATTTTATTTTTTTGGTATGGATCTGTTTTTTTCAGAATTTCCAGAAAATAGTCTATCATTTACAATACTTAAAAGGTTCCTACAGAATTTGAGACATACAAAATATATTCAAAGTATATAGAAATAATTTAGCCATAACTCCTTGTCTTAAATATTTAATGGCAATAAACATAATTCCGATAAGTCAACAGGTGTTCACCAGGTCCTGTCAGGGTACAAAGTTAAACAAGAGGAAAAACACAATACGACTGTGCTGTCAGCTCCAAATATATTTCCTGCTGCTTAATTCAACAACGGCAGGTTGTCAAGGACGTTGTCAAGGACGTCTTGATATGTTGTTATCTGAAGCTCCTGCGACTTAAACATTGATCTTAAGGATTTTTTTAAAAACGTGTATAAAATTCATGTTTTTGCATAGATCGAATCAGTGCATTTGCTTGGCAGCTGACCTTTCAAAAGTTTCAATTTCTCATTTTTGATTTATTTTATAAACTATGATTTCAGTCATGTGAAATATGAGCTTTACGATGTCTGTGTCCAGTACGTTTATGTTAATTGAGTCGTGTTTTAAGTCTATAGTTTTTCCGTTATAAGCGATAAAATGTGTAAACCAATTGAAACTGGAGTTGAAAAACACCTGCTAGTGAGTCTTCAGGTGGGACTTATTTTCAGGTTAATTACAGTTAAATAACGCTATTTTCATGTGGACAACTGTATAGATGGGTTTCTTTGACTCACTGTATAGTCTGTGGTTGTGGTCAAATGTTTTTTAACTGCTTTACTGTGGAACAAAGGTATAAATCTGCTGTTGCAGCAGACAACGAGAAGGAGGAAGTGGAAAATGGCTCCATGTTTTCTTGAGACAGTGTTGATGTTGCATACCACATAACCTGGTCTAGAGACAGGGGATGATGGTGGTGACTAATGAATGTGTTGACTACCTGAATCTACATTTCTTGATACCAGTTTACCGAGGCGGCCAAGGGTTGCTGTGAGGAATATCTGCTGTATCCCACTTCACCTGGCAGTAATAACATTAAAAGTCCTTTTAATTTTAATGTAATATTCTGTAATCCAGCTCTTTGGAATTGTTTCAGATTTCTGAGGGTCTGAACAAAGTTTATGTATTTCACATATATTCTCATATATTATCATCTGCTACAGCTTTAAAATTGCCCATCTGTGTTATTGTGGATGTGCACTCATTATATTTTATATTTACCTTATATTTAAAATATACATAAAATATAAAAGCAAAACACTGGTGTTATTCTATGCTTTTCTTAATGTCAAATACCTTTGGTGTGTAGATGAATTTATCCTTCAAATCTATCCTATCAGATGATGAAAAGTAAAAGGGGAGTCCCTAAAATGCTTCAATAATTTCTCAGGAAAAGGAGTGGCACTCGAGTGGAGACACCAAACCTATAAAGGAAAACTGTTCCTCCCCTGTAGATGAGATTGCAACAAAAACAACCAATTTATTAAAACCACAAGAGGACTGCAGAAGCAGACAAGACAGAGGAGCAGCTGTGTGTGTGTGTGTGTGTGTGTGTGTGTGTGTGTGTGTGTGTGTGTGTGCGTGTGTGTGGGTGCATAAAATAAAAGGGGAGGAACCTAGACAGATATCTCTGGTGCTTTCCATCTGAGTGTAAACATTTCGTGTCATGTGCTAATTTTAATGACACTACACTGTGCGTCACTTTAGAGAGGAGAGTTGTTTTTTTTATATAGTTATGAAATTAGAGAAATGCGAGATGACTTCCCCTGAAAACACATAAACACACCTCAGTAACCAGCAGGGTAAAGTCAAGTCGACTTGGTATTTCCCTAGGTTTTTCATTCTCATGACACTGACTGATATCACTCAAAATTTAACAGTGTGGTTAATACTTCAATTCAGTATTTTTAAATGCTAAACTCATACTTAATATGCATATATTTTGGCCGGTAAGACAATATGCTATATGATTTCTTCAGCTAACAATCAGCTTGACTGGTGAGTCATTGCTCTGAAAATAGACCAGATGTTGCAAATAAAAGAGTTTGCTCTAGAGCTGCTCTAATTGGAAAGTGGCATGAGTTTTTTGACTGTTGTTGTGATTTGGTGCTTTATAAATAAACTGAATTACTTACAAACTTACAAATTACCAGTGAAGGATCATTTTGAAGCATTACATTTCTAGCAATAAATAGAACGAGGAAATGTTATTCATGAATGTGTCCACAGTGTTTTCCACCAAAGTATCCAGTATTGCATTCCAACACATCCTCAAACTCAAACTCTAAATTGGATTTTTGCATCTTGACCTTGGCTTGAAGATTTTATTTATATTTATTTATTTTTTTTTTGCATTTTGGGAAGCGATCTATCAGTATTGGAACTTGACATCTGCAGTAGCAGGGACTAAAAATCAAGACATCTTGACTTTTCCTGTATCATTTTTGTTAGGACACAGTACAGTATGTAATTTGGTATTCTGATAGGGACGTGATTTGCTCAGCCTCCTCAAAACTTCTTGCATGTGTCACTTCAAATGTATTAAGAGGCTGAATTTGGTGCATGGTCATTATTATATGCTTAGAATTTTCCGAGCTCTTTTAGCACTTTAACGTTGGCAGATGAGATGAAGCAAAGACTCTCTGCAGATATAACAACCAGATTCCACTATGAGTTTTTGTGTGTGGGAAGTGACAGAAATAAATTCTGTTTGTGGTTCAGTAAGAAATGATGTCAAGTTCTGTAAACTGTAAGGAATGTGAGTTTGTTGGACCATTAACTTTTTTGTTAAATACGGGTGCAATGTATTACTCTTTCATATGCATCCTTCACTCAGTATCTTTCTTGGAAAACATGTCTGAGCGTGTTTTACTTGGCAATAGATATCAGTTTACTGGAAACACAACCTGTCCGAGATCAACTCCAGCGGACCCCTTGGGAGAGACGTTTCTGTGCACGTATGAATTTGTAATGTATGTAAAAGTGAACAAAACATATACAAGCAGCTATAGAGAGCCGAAAACTATAGTTTTAAGTGTATTTTATATCCTTGATTTTCTAAACTTGAGCAACTGCTGCTATTTATGGCTGCAACACACATTAAACATGAAGGATTTTCCTGTTTGGATCTCCTAATGATTCTCATTGCAACTTACGTGGGACTGAATTCATGCCCACATTTTCAGGAGGACTTGTCCATGCTTGCACTGATACACAGTGATGTTATTGAGATGAATGAACCAAACATAAGGGAGGAAAGTCTTCCTTGTTTTTTAAAAAAAACACCCTCAACTGGACTGAACTGACCCTTTGTATGCATGCTTAAAAGATGAGATCATCTCCAACACATCTCCTAATGCACCTTTTGCTCTTTTATTCCTTCATGTGTAAAGTTTTGAACTTATGAAATGCTGGGCAAAGGAAAACCTCTGCTTTTATTATTACTCTTAGGAGCTCTTGCACATCATTCCGAGATATTATTCCCCCTGTGGTCAAACTATGCAAACAGCCCACATTTACAGTGGCTCAGAGATCTCAACGGACTGCAACGTAAGAAACACAAGCAAAAAAAAGCTAAAGAAAACACAAACTGTTGCCAGGTGATATTAAAAAGGATGAACA
Organism: Scatophagus argus; assembly: GCF_020382885.2. Lineage (NCBI taxonomy): Eukaryota > Metazoa > Chordata > Actinopteri > Scatophagidae > Scatophagus > Scatophagus argus. The sequence continues at coordinate 16,813,876 of NC_058506.1, read as the reverse complement.
CAGCTGGGACACACTTATTACTGCCATGTTTTGTTAGGCCAGAGCTTATTAAAGTTGAGGATGAGTAAGTGGGGTTTTGAAAAGAGCCGAAACATTTTTCGTGGGAAGTGTCGCCCACTTGTCCCGCAGGTTTTGTTGTTGTCTGTGCTTCAGGTAGGGTTTTTGTAATACCTCGTGGGTTTTTTTTTTGTTTTTTTTTAAATATGCACTGTGTTCACCTCTCAGGGCCACTGTAATAATTAGCTTTCATTGTGCTACTTGTGGCAGTTGGTTATTAGATGAACTCAGCTAGAAAAGGTGAGCATTTCCTTCATAATTTGCATATATTTAACTGTAACTGCCACAACTAGAAACTTCTTTTTAGCCATCAGGTTGACACTTTTGTATTACTTTCCATCAAGTGGGAGATGCAGTCCTCAGAAATTAGCAATATCTCTGATTCAGATTCACAACTGGGAGACTCATACTCATCAACAGCCATGCTTATTTCATGTTGTGTGTATTTATTTAGGGAGGTATTTAAGCTATTTATTTTTTTGCACTACATTTCCTGTCCTGGAGCTATTTGTGTGGTTGTTACTGTAAAATAACCAAAATATTACAATGTCAGGAAAGAAACGTGCTTATGGCTTGTTCAGTTAATCGTTTGACACCACTGGAAAACAAAAAAGCAGAAGAGAGTAGCAGGAAAGAGTTAATACGCAAGTGTAATGTAATTTGATTTCCTCCAAGCTAAAACACTCTCCCGCCAAATGAAACTTTGCCCTTTGTTTGACACTCTTTAGCAGGAAACAAAGTGGTTTAGTGCTGCAGAAGAGCCATTTCTACACATTAAGTCCATGGGAGACAATCACCCTTCATCATAAGGCCATCAACTGTCAGTTAAACGATTTAGTCTATTGTATATATATATATGTATATATACACTGCAGCGCCTGGTGTCAGATTACAATTACAATACTGTGTTCTCTTTTTGAAAGCTCTTCACACAGTAAGTGTGTACTAAAATACTTTCATTTGCTTTGACCCAAATTTCATCCCAAATCTCTCTCTCTCTCTTTACATTCCACTTTGTACGTGTTTACATACTACCACAAAAACTTACATTTAACTATCTTAAGATAACACGAAATTGTTGAAAATTAAACTTAAATGTACTAGCTTCCTCTATGAGGTTGAGCATCCATGACGACCAGGCACATAATTAGATGTCCCTCTTGGACAACGCTGGACATCAGGACACATCTGCAGAAGACTGAGTGCCAGGGATGAATCAGATCAGGCGTCAAAAACATTCTCTCTCAGGTGTTTGTGATGAAGTGTGATGTGGATGAAAACTTCTGGCCAAATCTGTCGTGACATTAGCCCATAGAGAAATGCGTGTTGTTGTAAAAAACAAACACAAAAACTGATTGATGACAGAAAAAAGACTTTCAGCTCATACTGTCTTTATGATTTAATGAGTCAACCAGCATCTGAAAATCACTGAAGCAACAATTATTTGCAGCAGCGGAGTTTCGTTTTGAGTCAAGCTGCAACACAAAGATGACTCATAAATACTCCTATCCCAAAACTACAAGCACTCAAAGCTGGAATTGTCCCAGCCTGTTGGAGTTTTCCCCAAAAGGTGACATAATCAGGAAGTCGCTTCTAAAGCAAAGACTGGAGGTTGAACAAAATTAGCTTCTGGAATTTAACATTGTAATGGTTCAGGATGTATGGTTCTTTAATATCATGTAACACCTGGATAAACTGCGACTGTGCTCATCCATCCCAGTTAACAATACTTGAGTTAAGGGGAGTTTAGATGAAGCATAGTCTCTCTGTAACAGCTCAGGACAAAGATCTGGCACTCAATGTCGTCTTTGAAAAAAAACCCCAAAAAAACAAAAAACAATGGCAGGAAGTAGAACAAGGAAGGACATCAACTGGAGGGCTTATCTCAGTAACCCATGCTTTAATTTTGCTCTCCATCTCTAAAAGGGTGTTTGCTAAATTAAAGTCTTTGGAAAAGTTCCAACTTTGTTTGCAGTTTTTTCCCACCCAACTGTTTGAACGTGTTTCATTAAAAGTACAGCTCAGCTTCTCAAAACTCTACACACAGAACAGTCAACAATCCACAAGTGTCTTGCACTGGACAAACCGTGTTTTCTCTCGTCGAAATGGATTGTTTCCGACAAAAGATACGCCAACAAGTTCTTGCGCCCAATTCGTCAAATACGGCAGTTTGGTTTGTGCCTCTCACATCACTTTTTCACATGCAGGGCTCCACCATCAAGCTAACAATAATAACTTGACGGTGGAGCAGTTTGGTTAGGCTTTGCCATAAAAACTACTTGGTTAGGGTCAGGAAAAATTCATGCTTTCGGCTAAAATAAGAAAGTTAAGTTAAGAACTTGCTTAAGTTAACAACGTACATACCTGACACATTTGCGTAACTTACATCATTACATAAAGTAAGTTCAAAACCAAGCAACTGACATTTGTTTACACGTGTGTCTCGAGAAAGGGCTCGATATGCCCAGATCTCATATCTCTCACAGAGTATTTAAATGCTGGTGTGAAAAAAACAAACAAAAAAAAAAAACCAAAAATTTTATGTTTTGGCTACATGAGGCCATGTTACATCCCAGAGTCATACTGTAAACCCATACTGCAGCATTGTGAGAGTTCAAACCCAAGACTTTCAATAATTATCAAAGCATTAATGCACCACCAGTATATCATTATGTTTTATCAAGCGGGATAAGGTAATAAGATGGTAAAAAGTTTTATGGCTGCCGCCAACTTTTTTCTTTATTGACTGGTTTGTTAATTATTGTCAGTTGGCACTTCATCACAAATACTGGCTTGCTTCCCTCCCTTCCTCTCGTCCGCTTTCTGTCTTTTCTCCATGGAGCTCCAACACATAAGGGGTTACGTGAGGCCTCTTTTATGCTCTGACAGGTAACTGAAGTGTTTCGCCAGTTGAGTCTGAATAGGTGAGAACAGAGCGAGACCAGCTGGTGATGGGCTTAGTATTTTGAAGGCCAGTGACTTCCATGTGAAGAAAGTGCACTAAATGATGTGATTTGTGTTTAGAGTTTTGTGAAAATGAGAAGGCAAAGGAACTGTGCTTAGTGTTTCGAAGTCCAGAGATTTGATTTTGATATGTGAGCTTTTTGGGATTACGTGTGCATGCAATAGAGAAAAACTGCAATAATCTAACTAGTGTAATTATTTTATTACAGTAAGTCACATTTAATCACTAAGTTATTTAGTGGATCAATAAATTTGAGGGTGTTATTCACCATCGTGCACGGATACCAACTGATGTAGAAAAATAAATTAGTCATCCATCTGTACAAGGACATCCACGAGTGCTGGACCATATGCCCATCGCTGCGTAGGTATTTGCTGTCTGGCAGAGATATGCAGGGAGGGAGGGTGAGGGAGTGAGCATATGTGTGTGTGTGTGTGTGTGTGTGTGAGAAACAACTAGTGGTAGTTTGTCTGCTGATTTACAGGAAATGGCAGAGCCGTCTCTAATTTCCACAAATTGAAAAGAAGTGGTAAAAAGCTTGTGGACACAAGTGTTCTGTAGGAATCAGAAAGAAGGTAAAGGAGTCAAATAAATGCAGCAGGAACCTTGACTCCTGAACCTTTACATGCTTCACTATTTAGACAACCATTGCAAGCATTGCATTGCTCAGTCATCAACAAAACAACAAAGACAGCATGGCAGACTGATACAGGACATGTAGGCACTTGCTGAAAACCAAGGTCAGATTAGAAATTAGGCCAGACGGAACCCAGAAGTCACTTTACAATGTAAAAACACAGATGTAGTGTGTGTGTGTGTGTGTGTGGGGGGGGTAACTTCAAAAATTTGAAGTTACTTTGTAAAGATGGATGGAGGTTTGTGAAGCTAATGTCTACCTGCAACCACTGGAATGAGTTGAGTGCTTGTATTCAAGGCAGAGGTCGGGGTACTAAAGAGGGGGACAACCAAGTACAGTTTGTTGTTTTTATCAGCTGAGAAGCACCTCTAAATCCAAACTGTTTCTGTCTGCCGCTGAAAGTTATTCATGCCCTTATTTAATCTCGTATTGTATCTCCCCATATGCAGCAATGTCTTCCAGTTGGGCGACTTTGCATTTGCTGTCACAGCACCTGAACTGTGTAATTAATCGCCCTTCACAATCTGCGTGGCTAATCTTGTATTTTACTCTTCACTGTTGGTTAAGCAGCTCCCGTATGTTGGCAAAAACCACTGCAATTGCACACAAGCTGAAAAAAAAGTGAGAATGTTCTGTATGTCATTGTAGGCTCTAAAATGTTTTCCTGTCCTGAATAGATTTTATGGCACCGTGCAGATTTAAGCCTGTGTAAATACTGCAATGAAATATATAACAGCTAACTAACTAATAGAAGACAAACTGATGCAGACCTTTGAGTGAAATGTAAACAACATTTGGTAACCAGTGCTGGGGAGTAACTGAGTACATTTACTTTAAAAACATGCTTTAGGTACTTCTACTTCAGTTGAGTATTTCCATTTTATGCAATTGAATACTTCAACTCCAAAAGTACTTCAGCTCCAAAAATGCATTACTTTGATGATCATAGTTACTTCTAAGATTCAGATTTAACATACTAAACATATGATAATCTCACACAGTTATTTTATATAAACCAATAAAGCAGCTCCAGGTCAACTAACAATATACATACACTGAATAATAATACAATCAAATACTAATAAATACTGTAACACTCACTTTCATTTTCTGAAAGTTATTTTTTTTATACTTTTGCCATTAATACCAGGAATTTTTACAGTGTAGTGTTGTTGTAGTTTTATTTACATAAGGGATATAAATACTGAATATTACACCACCACTGTCAGAAGGACTACAGAGACCCTATTCATTCGTGTTTAATATTATCAAATTTGTTTTGACTCTTCTGCAAACAGGAGTTGCCTGTGTGAGTGCATCCCTGTGTGCATGAATGAAAAGTAAAATTATATGTGAGTGTGTGAGGGACAGAGACTTTAAGTCAGCTGACTTTCTGGAAAGAGCAAAGCTGCAATTGTGTGTGTGTGTCTGTATGTGAGTGTGTGTGTGTGTGTGTGTGTTGGGGGGGGGAGAAAGAAGAAGATGACAGTTTGCCAAAGTCTGCTGATTTACTGGAAAGACCAGAGACTCAAACGCAACCCCCCCCCCCCAACACCCACACACACACACACACACAGAAGAGGGTGTATGCTAGACACTGCAGGGATGCCATGGTGCCTACCACACCACACGAAGCAGTGAAACAGGTCGGACGAGATAAGTTTAATTTTTATCTGGCTCTAACCATGCCCAAATTCACATCATGGTGAGAGATTAATTCACACCACCCAACCACATTATTACGCTCAAAATGTCCATCTGACATACTGATATTTAAATTACCACAATTTGATGACATCCATGGATTTAAACAAAAATCATTATCCTAATCAAATACTCATTAGCAAATGTAACCATATTTAGAGCTAAGCCTAACATTACTACCAGTTCTAGTGTTACACTATAGGCTACTGCAGTCCCGCATGAGGTTTGTCCAAGTGGTGTTCCTGTACCTCGGCAGAAGTTGTGTGTAGGCACCATTTATATCAAACACTGGACTTGGACTATCTCTGCATTCATTTTAAATGTATTAATTGGTGTCATATAAGTGTCACAGAGGCTATATATGACTGTTGATTGTGATAGTATGTGGAGAGTGTGTGATTACGGTCACCAAAACCTCACGCATGTTGACGATGATTGACTACAGCTATGGCCTTGTGTGTATAGCAATACTACTTGAAAAAACAACTTGCAAACTCATTCAGGGAACACCTAACATACAAATCATAACTCATACAATTAACACAGAATGACTCCTTTAAAATAAACACTCCAGGGATAACCGTGTGACTCAGCCAAATCACCATGAATGACTCAGTTGGCTAAAAATACACAACTGCCATTGTGGTGCTTTCCTGAATGCATTTCACCATTCTTGAGTTACATGTCAGTGCACCGCAACATGTCTTTCTTCAAGAGCAACATACATGTGTTCGACTGTTAAAAATAATAAATAAATCACATGACGAGGCTGCGATTGAGGTTTGGTTACATCGGACAAAACAGGTAACAAACATCCGTCCCCCCCGTGTTAAAGTTTCTTTGAGCCATCCATCCATCCCCACCTCGTCGCCCTTGTTTCTCCCTAACATTACACGACTTCTCCCTTTGCTTCGGCAAAAGCTAAGGCTGCTAAGAGGTCTTTGCCATCTGTTTTTAAGGCAATTGCTGAAACGACTGATGCTGTCGTTTCTCTTGGGAGGACAGTTTCGGAATCCCATGTTTTATTTTAGGAACATCGTTTTACTAGCCCACAGCGTTGTATCGCTTTGTGTTTCAGCCTTGTGTTACTTAAGCGATGGATGTCAAGCCTCAGGAATGCTTGTTGATTACCCTGCTGTCTGACTCACCAGATGAACACAGCTGGCATAAGTCTGCCACTGGCTGCCTATCTCAGACAGCACTCCCCTATCTTCTGCCTATCCGTTACCATTTTCAGAATTTCTTTGGCCAATGGAAATGACCACAACAACAACCTCAGAGCTAACAACCTACAAGCTGAAACTGGGCAAGTCACCATAATGCTAACCTGGTCGCTTATGGCACTAACTCAAACAAGCAAGCAGCTGTTACCGTTTCTTTTTTGCAGTGTCTTAACCGTTACCAACCAACACATTATGCAAGTGCAAAAGGTTATCTGTGCATACACATATTGGATGCAGCTAACAGCAATGCTAATCTAACAGCCGTCAAGAAATGAGTTGCTGCCACACCTCAGTGTGGTATGGTATGTGTTATTTAACAGAACTGACACACTCTTGCCTTGGCAGACAGGAAACACTTAGAATCTAACCAAACCTTCCCACTGAATACCTCAAATTCTTTACCAGCTCACTGTTTGTAATGTGTGTAATGTGTTGAACTCTATCTGCAATATCAGTCTGATTTTGATATCAGGACTGGGTCAACATGAGCAGAGGTCATTACAGTAAATACAACGCTGCCCTTCTATGTTCAAAACAAACAAACAAATACAGTTTGAACGTGCAGATCTGTTTTTTTTGTTTGTTTGTTTGCTTTAAAAAACTTCTCATGTGTACGTGTGACAGCCAATGTACACATCTGAATCCCTCATTTACCTGAAATGCCCCTTTGAAAATAAGAATGTCTTTGTGCTGCCATGCCATCTGCTGTGGGAGTGGCCACAGGTGAGGCATACTCACGTTATCAAGTACAAAGCCATAGCAACAGCAGTTAAAGCAGAAAACAGGAAGAAAACAAAGAGGAGAGAAGCTAAACATGCGGGCTGCAAAACCTGTTCAAAAACATGCCACAGACTTTTATTTATTTTCTTTAGAAAAGCGTGCATGCATGTAGCTCTTTGTACTTTTAGGCGGTTTTATGGTGGCTGCTATCTCAGTCTCAGGTTAATTTGGGCCACCTCCATTTGATTTTTGCTTACTGCATTTTTAATCCACACCACCTTTTCCTGTCCAGGACGCACACCACGCTGGGGTTATATCACTGGCTTTGAAAGACTAATCACCCTGCCACATCCACCCTTAATTTCCAGGGGAATTTGTACACATCAACTGGCCCCACTTACTCCCTCCATCGCTCATGAATGTTCCCTGGATAGCCTGGATAACAGCTCTGGCACAACTCTGCTTACCACAAGCAAAACAGTTGCTAACAAGAGTAGAGGATCATCCTCCAGTTTTTCTCAAGTTTGAAAAAAAGCCATCTTGTGGCTAAAAGCGCCAATTCACTCTGAGTCAGAGAACAAAAGCAAAAGCACAGCTGCTTTTCTGTCTTTTCAAACAAAATATGTCGGCTTCATAACAACTTTCTATCTGTAGCTTTGCTGCAAAAGGATTCCATGGGAAACTCTGGGTGATCAGCTCTAAATGTGGTTATGATAAACAGATCCCAATAAAAGGCACTTGACTGAAAATATGAGTCTCACATTGAAGTCACAAGACAAAGACAAAGCTAAGACCAGTCACCACCAGTGACTGACAGGGATCATACATGCAGGACTTGTCTGAAATTTCAGAATTGTCAGATAAGAGAAATAAAACTCCACAAACACATGATGCAAGTAAGACTGCTGAGTCAGCAGCCACACAATTGCTCCGCGAGGCTGTGGGACTCAGCATGCAAAATCTGGAGGCTCGATTTCTTCTAAATCACGTGACTTGCAAGAATTGCAAAGCATTGCTGTGCATTTCTGTCATCTGACCAGAAGATGGCGCTGCTCACAGGAGACAACAAGGCATTTATGAGAAACCTGCCTTGAGTTGGGAAATTCAATTCTGGGTTTCTAACTTCCACCTCCCCTCCCTGCAAACATGCCATCCTCTGTGAGCTTCACTGGCTTTACAGTAAAAAGCTTTGTAAGAAGCCAATGCAACTACAGCGCATTTACAGAAAATCACCTGAAAGGGTCTTTATGTTTCCTTATGAGGGTTACTTTTTTTCCAGATAACCAAATCAGCAAATTTTCTACTCGATGCATTGGTTGTTTACTGGTGAGGTGAGGAGCTGATAGACGACAGTTTCCTCCCTGTATATCACACTCAAATCATCCTCGCAGATGTTTGTTTTCGACGCCTTATTCGTGGCGAGAGTACAAGTTTAAGGTGTCACACCACATAAATAAGCTTCATACGTTAGCACTGCAGCCATATGAGAACCACAACTTAAACCTGCAAGGGTTCACAAGGTCAAAACATTACAAGTCTGGTTACAGTATTTTAGAACTGATTATCCTACTGTGTACATTTGGTCATCTGTGGTATTGAATTCTATCATTTTAGCATCACTGAAATCACCAAAAAAAAATCCAGTTTACTCCAAGTTCCATGTCTGTCTGGCCATACTATTTTGTGCACTTATAACAAAGTGTATGTTCAACAAAAAAAAAAAAAGAATCTGTTTTCATGACCGTCACTGTAACTGATAAACAACCAAATATGTAAGATTGCAAAGCATGAAATCGCATCGCACATACTCTTCACTCCACCGAAGCTGGAGCTGGCAAGGACAAGCAATCACTTCCTACTTGTTTTTGATGACTTCCAACTTAAAAACTGCTTTCAGAACAATGGGTGTTTGTCTCTTCTGCATATCCCCAGCTCTCGGTATCTCTGGCAGCCTGCTATCTATTTGTCTCACAGTCGTTAGATCTCATTCACTAAGCAATGAAACCTGATAAGACAGCAACAGCAAAACAGATTCCTGGGAAACAAGGCAAAGACATGCCTAAAGCTCAGTCATTCATATGCCGTGACACACGCAGAGCTGCTAGAGTTGAGGCTTTTGGATGGCATTTTGTGTGAGGGTTTCATCAGACAATGGTATGGTATGGTATAAGTTTGTGAAATCTTATAGATCTGCAATACATGTTTATGCAGCACAAAGGTCACTGGTTTTATGCAAAGGCCTCTCCTGGCTTTTTGGGTTCAAAGTAGATCAAGTATCACTGACCTCATTTAGAGTCATTTCCTGTTTTCACTGTCGGACTCAGCAGGGCGATTGTGATATTAAGAAAAAGGTTAGTGCTTTGGGGCGACAACGTGTCTTGAAGTGAACTGATGTGGGAAAGTTAAATTTCAAGGTGAGTAAACAAACTATGCACAAACCCAGTGAGTCATTAACAGTGAAACCACACTTCCTTTTTCACATGCCATTGACAGACTGTAAGCTTGGGAAGAGCGAGTCAAACTCAGGATGGTTATGTTAAAGGCTTTACTGCCATCTAGTGGTCGTTCATGATACAATGTTTATCCATATCTTGACCAATGATGACATCTTGTGTTCATGTATGAAATCTTTTAATACTGTTCCTTGAACAAAAATCATTTCAATCATTTACTCAAGTAAAAAATAACTATATATATATACATATATATACAATAAATAAATAAATGAAACGATGAAAGATCTGATTTAAAGTGAATATATCATATATCAGTGTGCTTAGTGTACTTAAGTATAAAAAGTATTCACTTAGAAACTTGGTCAGTGTCAGAGTTTTAGTTGTACGCGGTTCTGAAAACTCTAAACTCAGGTATCAAAACAAAACTCCAGACTGCTAAACTCTAAGCACAAGTACTGCGTTTTCCCTTTCAAACAGAAATTCTAAATCACATTTTTGCAGACCTCGAAACACAAATCTTTTAGCACACTTTGTTCCCCTTCGCTGTCTTTCAGAACTCCACACAATAACTGCCAACTGGTCCCACTCACTTCTCACGTAAAAGGGGGGGTGAAAAGGCGAGCCGATATTTCTAACAAAATCTTCACAACTTTTCTTTGACCATGTACTTCATTATGGCCTAACGAGGGCCAAAACTGGTCAGTGAGTCCAGCCTATTGTGAGGACGTATATCCTTTTCACTAGGTCATATTTTTATTTTATTTTGTTGTCATTCTATGAAAGCATTTTTTTCTCCGAACCAGTTCAGTCAGTAACAAATAAATAGGCTGCTGTATTTTCTTTGCTACCTTTTGCATTTGTTCACTGATTTCATCATTAGAGGACAAAAAGGAAACAATTCTGATTTTTAGTTTTATATGTTTGAACATGTGCCATGGCCTCATGGAGCCAAGACATATAGAAACATTGTTTCAGTGGTATTGTTTTCGATTTATCACACCAGCGTTTGAACCTGTGTATGGTTTTGACAACAGCAAGAGATCTGTGGTGTTTTGACTAAATGTCCGAGCCTTTTTTCAGTTTTGTGTTTGGAGCTTTAAGAAACTGAGCTACAGTTTCGGGAAATGTGTTTTAACAACGGCAAGAAATCTGTAAGCAGTGGCAGAAGTAGTACTCGCATCTTGTACTTACGGAAGAGTCACGTGTAGGAATACCGAAAATTCACAATGTAAAAATGTAAAGGTATTTGCATCAGAACATACTTAAAATACCAAAAGTAAAAGTACTCATCATGCAGAATCCCACATCTCAGAATAACCATGAATATTAAATCATATATATCAATATATCATACAGTTAGATTATGATAACTGATGCATTCGTGTACAAGTATCAGTAATATTGCAGTTGGCAAAGTTGGGCCTAATTATAATCACTTAATGCCCTGCGGTGTAGCTTAAAAATTTTCCTGTTGGGGAAAAGTACCGTAAGTAAGTTATGCCTTATTTTAACTTACCTAACAATATGTATTATTACAACTGTAAATTAACTAGTAGTCAAAGTTATCACACCAGTGTAGTTAAAGTAAAATATTTGCCTCTGAATTATAAAGTAGCAGTAGCTCAAGTGACACTCAACTTAGTATAAAACCTCCGGTCTAATCATTGACAGCGTATTAATGACGTATCTTAAAAGCTTCATCATCCGCTTTATTGTGCTGTTGCAGGGTCAGTAATAATTAATACAAATTTCCCTCTGCAATGTAGTGGAGAAGAAGAACAGGAGATCAAAATTCTCAAATAAAGTGCATGTAAGTGTATTACGATTCTGCATTATTTTGGATACAGCGTTAGAGTGCCAAGTGCATATCACAGATAAAAGCAGATGACAAAAAAAACACAATGTACAGGAAAAGTGAAAAGTCACCCAAAAAGACAATCAATTTGTTAAGGCAAACTAGACCTAAGAACACACTAATTCATAAAAGGTTAAAGATATTTTTGGAAATAAGACTGGTTAAGAGAAAATAAATGTTTTCCATGAAACATGCGCATTTGGCGACATCTAGCGGTTGTGCATGGTACAGCGCTCATGTATATTTTTAACTAACCTCTGAGGACTGACCTGAGAACAGTTATTTAAGAACACGGCGATTTCTTTTTTTGTTTCACGTTTCTGATTGGCTGTTACAGATTCGACTCTCTGCCATGCACTCCTATAGCTTAACATCCAATTAACGGCATGGTGTTACGTTAACAGTGTTGCTGTACATTTGGATTAGATCAAATACAAACGTAAGGACAAGAAATCCGTTCATTTTGACTATATTTTTTTTTTACAACAATAATAAATAAATAAATACATACGTCAATAGATCCTCAAACCCTGAAAATGTACGTGAGACATCCATCTGCTATTCTATGGAACCCAGTGCAATCAAAACTAAATGTGCACGCTGGCCTCGGTTGTGTCAAAGAGACATTACAGGCCTGTCGAAACAAAAACGAAGGGACTAAAAAGTGAAATAGCAAGAGAAAGAAACGAGTCCTCGTTTACGCACCGTGACTGGGCATTTTTTTTTTAAAAATAAAGCAGAGGAAATCTCAAGAAATGTACTGATCTAAATCTCCAGACTGCGTTAAAGCATGACGGTACATTTAAGACATTTTGTGTTTCCTTTAGAAACCATATTTCGAACGTGAGGATATTTGTGTAGCGGGCCACGGGATGTGGACCAACAATTTAGAGCAAAAAAACTCACCTTATATCAACGTCCGTCATATTTTTCCATATGGATGTTGTGCTGTGAAAATAAAATCCATCCACAAATGTGATAAACGTCGTATAAAGTGAACAAAGCCTGGGGAAACGACTGACTGAACGGACTGGGATGCCTGCGTTGTTTGTACTTTCACTTTTGATTTAGCGAGAGACCTTCAGGCGTTGCGGGGTTAACTCCCATCCACAGCTGCTGAGCCGAGCTCAGTTTACCAACAGCTGCTTCAGTTCCCAACAGCGAGTACAGCGTTTCCGAAGAGGACGTGGGGCTATTTTTAAGTACAGCTGAGAGATTTTAAAGGGTATGTTTTAAGAGGTACATTTTAAAGCGTCTGGCAGATCTTGAATTGAAGGTGAAATGAAACAGCTGAGATGTCTTTGTGGGGTTTTCCCGGGACACTCAAAGCCCACAGGCTTGTACAGTGCAGGCACTTTTTGAACCCTTTTTTTTTTTTTCAATAAAAAGATATTTAAGATATTTCCATTCAGGTGTATTTATGAATAATGCTGAGTGATGAAAAGAAAGTGAAATCATCTTGCAGACCAGTTAACTTGCCCACACACGCCTGTGTCAAACAGCTGTGGCCTTGTTTCTACTTGCTGCAATCAAATGCATTTTTGTTCATTGTTTTTCCTGACAGAAATCCAGTGCATTTTATCAGACTTGTTGTCGAATTACCCAAATGAAGGAGGTCACGCTACACCGGCATTAAAATCAAGCAGTTTCAGCCTGTTAAAAAGATTTTAGATGTACACCAGTGGAAATGTAAATGAATAAAATTGGAGGACTGAGTCCGTCAAAAGACACCAGTAATACTTCATTGATTTGTACGGGTTTCACGTAACAGAAAAAGAAACTTATTCATAATCAGCATTTGGCTGGATCAATTTTCAGTCAAACTTTAAAGATATGCAGGAGGGAGTGTGAGTAAATAAAATATGACAAGTCAAAATGACAATTAATTAGATCTTTTGTTTGGAAAATAAAACACTTTGGATGCATTAAGCCTGTGAATATGAGGAAATTCAATCGAATGCAACTGGACTTAGTTATTTGTCTTTGAAGACGTTTCACCTCTCATTCAAGAGGCTTCATCAGCTCATGCTCGCTTGACTAGGCTGGGACTAGTCCGATTAGTCAAGTCAAGACTAGTCCCAGCCTGGTGCCAGCCTCCCTTTCCTTGGATTTGGATATATTTTTAACTTTTGCTGAGAGCTGCATCTGGTTGTCGGAATTTACACCTGAAAACTTCAAGGAAAAAAGCTATTGTTTTTGCTTTCTCAGATATTCATGAGAATATGCAAAAGTCAGGAAATAGACAGCATCAGCATGCATATGGTCACCTTGTTTTCCCTTTTTCCTTCGACATCTAACCCCTACAACTTGTGCTGTCAAGTCCTCCTGTTTAATGCTATCATGTTCATATGGATTTTGTATTATTCTGATCCGCAGTCCAAAAATATTAAAAACGTTGTATAAGAAACAACGTTTTAAGAGAGAGCTGAGAAACTTCAGTTTTGACATAGATATAATACATAAAACAGATTTAGATCTGCAAAAAGGGTATTAAAATCTAAAAGTCTAGTTACAACGGGAGACCGTTATTGTCGTCTACGGAACCTTTGGCAAAAGAACAAAACAGAAATACATACAAACAAAAAATCATAACTAACTACAACTTGGATTCTTTCTTCTGACAGTCAGCCGTGATCTCTTTGTCTTCAGCGGCCTTCCCTTTTTGTCTTCTTCTCCTGTTTGAACATTGAGAGGACATTTAGTGACAGTGTAACAGCAGGGACATCGAAGGTCATTGGTCAACGCAACAACACACACACCTCGGCCTGTTGTGCGCGTAAGAGCAACAACAAAATAATTAACTTCTTATGTCCTCTGTTCTTGAAACCAAGTGGTGTCAGTCATTAAAACTATCAGCACTGAAATATTTATTTGCATTTCATTAGTTGGTATTGCCATTGACAAGTGATACAAAGTGTTTAATTGGTTTCACTTAATTTTCATCATATAGTAGTGGAAGAGGAACTGAAGAAACTTGTTTTGTTTATTCTAACTCTTTGTGGAAAAAACGGAGCCAAACATACAGCTGTGACCTTCACAGTGCCTACAGCCTTTCTAATAGTGAAAAACCGTATCCAGTAAACATACATGTACATCCAGTGTGTACGCTCACCTGCATATCTGCTGCATTTGTGTCATAGTCTCTGGTAAAGCCTTCCCATATGTTTCTGGCAGCAGGAGACACAAGATAGCACCACAAATGGCTAAACTTCCCATCAATATGTATGGGAGTGACTTGTAGTATTGCCCTGCAAAAAGGAAGCAAAATACACTAAACACACACAAATCTTAATGCTTCAGCATACCAAGACATTTTGGACAATGCTATGCTTCCAACTTTGTGCCAGCAGTTTGGAGAAGACCCTTTTCTATTCCAGCATAACTGTGCCCCAGGGCACAAAGCAAAGCTCCATAAAGACATGGTTGGATGAGTTTGGTGTGGAAGAACTTGACTGGCCCACACAGAGTCCTGACCTCAACCCCATCCAACACCTTTGAGATGAACCGGAATGGAGATTATGAGCCAGGCCTTTTGGTCCAACATCAGTTTCTGACCTCACAAATGCTCTACTGCATGAAGAATGGAAGCTGTTACAATGGCAAAACTGTCTGTGTATTTATAATACAATGTCATTAAAACCCCTATTGGTGCAATGGCCAGGGGTCCCAATACTATTGTCTACATAGTGTATAATGAGAAAATGGCACAGGTACAATTCTGTACTGAAGGTGTAATTTTAATTTAAAAAATGCTAAAAACAGAAAGCTACATGTACTTACCCAGATAAATGATGAAGGGAGAAATGATGGTTCCAACACGAGCAGCCATGGAACAACACCCCATGGCTGTATTTCTGATAACAGTAGGGAAGAGCTCTGATGAAACGGCATACACCACACAAAAAGAGGATGTGATGCCAAACTTCCCCAACATCTCAAGAAACACAGCGACACCTGGTAAACCTGGAAAGGACATAAAAACAGGATTTATTTTTTTTATTTTCTGTAAATTGTAGCAAGCACTAACAAAGATAAACAAGCTTTATTTCCTCTGTGTGATAATGCTGCAGTAGCTACTGGATGGGCTGGCACAAAATTAGGGAGACACGTTCATCTCTCCCACAGGATGTAACGCCAACACTGTCACTGTTGAACATGTTTGTATGCCCATTTTTTGAACTCAAAAGATCACTTTGCCTTGTCTCACAGAGCTGTCAATATGGCTGTAGACTCTTGGTCTTATTAATATTTCTTGGTGACAAAATAAAGCCATTGTGATGTCCCTTGATCATGTTTCAGGAACTAAAGCATTTGGACATTACCTATTGGAATGAGGTGAACACACAGGATCATAATGCCTCCAACGAAAAGTGTAGAGGACTGGCAGAAGTGCCTGGAGCAGAACTGGAGCAGTAACAGGGCAATTATGTAAGCCGGCACTTCTGTCACAGCAGACAGGAAGCAGTTTATGTACGGATTGCCGTGCAGGTTGGAAGTGTTGAGGATTAAGGCATAGTAACTAATGGTGACGATGACCCTGCAGAGACATTCAGAACAACAAACTGATTACACACAGGATGGGAAACACCAGAAACTAAAGCATAAACCAAACAGTTTTTTTTTGTGCAACTGTAATAATTTCATCTTTTGGTTTAGATGCTTGAGGAATTTATGCAGTGAGGAAAATCCTTAGACGTACCACAGAAGTGCACACACTAATGTGATGGAGAAAGTATTGCAGCTGCTTAGAATAGCCAAAATGTTATATTTCTTGTCTTTCATAGCCAGTGCATCTTCGATCTGGGAAACACAAGAAGAAAAGGGTAAACCTTTTAGTTTGTAGTTGAAACACGAGCCGTGCCACAAGCGTTGCACTGTGGACATGGATTATTCATAAAGCTGTATAGATCATTTAGACCATATGGACAAATATAATCAGTTCTACAGTAGCTCACATTGTAACTAGCAACATCATATTATAAAATGTGACAAAACAGTGTTTGAACTGCTGTGCATTTCAAAAATAAAACAAAGCTTTTCCAAGAAAAAAAAATGGAAGGGAGGCAATAACATCCAATACTGATGAGGCCCAGTAAACAAATGTTACCGGAATACCTGATTATAACCAAAGACACTAATGTGTGTGGAGGTGTGTGTGGTTATTTTGTCCACACCAGTGGATTTCACATACTGTAAGAGTCAGGCTGTCCTGAGGTGAAAGAGTGTCTAGTTTATGTTCACCGTATGTTAAAACTAAAAACTAGCTGATAAACTCACCTCAGCTTGTGTAAAAATGGTCTCTGGAGCCTCTGTTTTATTTGCCTTGGCCGCGTTTCTCAGTGCGGCTTCAGCCTCCTTCACTCTTCCCTGATAGAGCAGCCAGCGAGGAGACTCGGGGACTAACCTGCAACACATTGAACACATTGATATAACATCATCAGGTGAATCTTCCCTTAAGGGGAACTGAAAACAATATAAAGGAAGTCATCATATTGTGCATAATCTAAAAATCTGGTCTAATGACATATTAATCCGGTTTAAGGCTCTTTTATCACTGTGTGGATAAAGCAGGTGAGTATTGGAGATGGTAAAGCCATGCTTTGGCCAAATCATCCATATCATTTTTGCACGACTTGTTCGAGTAAGTCTTTGAGTGAGTGAGTGCGTGTGTTGTTTTTTGACACATTCTGATGTGTCAAGCCACAATGGGTTCATTATGATTTCCTGAGGGTGGAGAGAAGAGAACAGTGAGCGAGTGTGGGTTTTTTTTCCCCTGCAGCAGGTACTGGGTGCAGCAACAATTCCTTTTCATTTTGGAAAGCAGACTTACAGTAAACCACACAAAGGTGAGATGTATGCTGTTGGAAATGTTTATGATCAGAACTATTTTGTTTTACGAGAGATAAGGCTTCAAAGGCAGAACAGCCTACAGTTGTTTACGCACATTCCTTTTTGTGTACCATTTTCTTGAAGTTCTTACTTGCAAGTTCCTTTGCAATATAAATATGTTTATGCATCACCGCAATACCTCAAAAGCTAACCATCCATCCATCCATCCATCCATCCATCCATTTTCTATACCGCTTATCTGTCAGGGTCGCGGGGGAGCTGGAGCCTATCCCAGCTGACTACAAACAACCACAAAGACAAACAACCACACACTCTCACACTCACACCTAGGGGCAATTTAGAGTAGCCAATTAACCTAATGTGCATGTATGCAGGTATTGTGGGAGGAAGCCGGAGTACCCGGAGAAAACCCACGCAGGCACAGGGAGAACATGCAAACTCCACACAGAAGGGCCCAGACCGGGATTCGAACCTGGAACCCTCTTGCTATGAGGCGACAGTGTCAAAAGCTAACCACTTCATTTTATTGTTTGATTTCTAAAATTTTTGTTTTTTGCAATTACTATTTGACCATGTTTCCTTTTAAGAACATCATTGCAGTATATGACTGTTCTTACCACCACAGGGGGATGTAGATCAGGCCAGAGGCAGCCATGGGAATCAACAGCAACCGCCAATCACGGAGAAAGTAAGCCACAGCTGGCATTGCCATGTACCCCAAAGCAGAGCTCATGAAAACCCCAAGGGAGCAGAAGACCACTCGGGCTTTTGGGCTTAGAGTTTCTGTACCTGTAGGTGTATTAAATTAATTTAGAATTTATCAAGATCAGCAGGAGCAAGAAAATAATCTTTTCAATACATGGGTGTTCTTATGCAATCAAATACTTTAACAATAAGCATCATATACAAAAAGTTGCATCCTATAGATGGGCCATTACAACATATGGTACCGTAATTAAACACATAAAGCAGCATATATTGGAAATTCTTTATGGAAAACATACCCAGCACAAATGCAATGGTATAGTTGGAGAATCCTCCTGCCCCCGCAAAGAAGAAAATAAGAGTGAAGACCTCCCAGTTCGGGGAGAATATCTGTGCTGTGATTGAAACAGTCTGAAGAAACATCATGAGAAAGAGTGCCGGCCTCCGTCCATACCTGTGCATAACAAATATAGTTTGTAGATGAGTAAGTTTCATGATTTCCCTTCATCCCTTACAGCAAAACTGGATTGTTTGTTAAAAATTTCAGACAATGTTGGGTTCAGTACAGACCTGTCAGACATCTGGCCTGAGATAAACGCTCCCATCAGCACACCAATGTAGTGGATAGAGGTGGTCAGGGGAGTTTTGTATCCATTGTCACATACCAAGTCCCACTGCAACATCAACACATTATTCTCACTTTCAGCTGTAGCTACTTACACTGTAAACATTAGGAACATCTATCTCATGTGGACATCCTCAAAGATTGGTCATCTTAACACAGTGGAGGGGTTTTTGTGTCCGTGATCCTGGGGGCTGTGGCCCCTTCGCCTGTCTCCCACGGGAAGGGCCAGACTACAAGAGATTCACGCATCATAATGAATTGGCCAGAGTTTCGAGTTTCGTCTGTAGGGTGGCTGGGCTCAGCCTTAGAGCTATAATGAGGATCTTGACAGCCACAGGCAGCTGAAATGACTGACAGACTAGACAGCTTCTAAGCTTCACTGAGGATGTAATGTGAGGATGAAATCTCAATAACTGCAATTGGCAGTCCTGTTCACTTTGGCTAAATTATCTCTCACAGTTGAACACTAATGTGTCACTCAATCCATTAAAATACAATGCATATACTGCTTGGGAAGTGCTTAATTTCATGACTATAAATAGGCTTGCATGAGCAATGAATCAAAGTAGGGCCTTTGACCCTGCTAAAAGCTGTTGTGACTGTAACTGCTGCCAATTCTTCTTTTGTCAGGGATTGTTCATCACTATGTTTCACTCCTAGGGGTTACCTCGTTGCAGGTTTATAATAATACTACTGTAACTATGCAAAAATATTAACTTTATCTGAAAACTATAAACCTTCTAAATATAATTATTTGTAGAAACCTTGAAAGCATTTTGAAGGAAAGTTAATTCATAATCACTTATCACTCACCTCTGTGACAATAGTTGACTGGTAGATGTCCTTGCTGTACGTCCACCCATTCAGACAACCCTCCAAAGGAATTTCACTTACATTCACATCGATGTTCGGGAGGAATTCATGCTGAGAGTAGTTCCTGACGATTTCCAGGTTAAGCCTTGAGCAAGAGCTGCGCTTTTCGATGCCATTGACTGTTTCCAGAGGGATTGTCACATTTCTCCATATCTCACTGATACTGTAGTCTTCGGGGATATAGCACTCGTGAGGTGGGGTATCAGCCACAAATACAATATAGATACCAATAAACCCATTCGGGAAGATGCTAATGGCCAGTGCTAAAAAAATCCTTCGCTGAAAGGGTCCCCAAGATCCAAGAAAAGATGCAATGCTGTCATAGTCTCTAATTTTTCCGCTAGTCATTTTCTCACCAAAATCTTTGTTTTTTAAAAAGGGAAAGGAGGAAAAAGACAAGTAGGAACTTAGTCAATGCTGGAGTGTGCTCTACTGCTGTATGCATTTGAGCCATAAAGCTGAGTTCAGGTTTTATATGCCAGCGTCATCTGAAGTGGGAGGTTACACAGTTTCATGCAGGGCTTTGAAAAATAAAACAACAAGTATAATACCATTTCCACTTTCGCTTATGCACAATTTTGTGCTATAAATGCTTTCAAACATATACTTCAGATTAAAATGTTTTCTATCAAACTTGAGCAGTAAGAAAACTATATTCATTATGTAACACAAAACAAAAGGAGACATTAGTGAAGGAATCCTTGAAAAGGGAGTTAATTATTTCCAGGTGAGTGAAACATTAATGAAGATTGTCACTGTCATTTCCAGTGAGGCTTGAGTTGCATTATTTTTCTTCTAGTGCAGAGAGATGGTTTAAAGATAAAGACAAAGAAGGCTTCAAGACATTAGCTGTTCAAACAACACTGTTGCTACCCAAATAGCAAAAACAGCAGATTATAACACCACATGAGCTCAAGCTGTAGCAAATTCTTCTCTGATATCACATTTGTGTATTCAGAAGAGGAGCAACTTGAGCCAAACAAGTTTTTCCAAATTATGTTTGTTTGTTTGTGGTCTTCTGAGTCCGCGAGGAATTTTTTAATTCAGCTTTGACAAAAAAATACAATGAATTAAACGGGCTTGTAATTCATCAAAATTCACACAGGGACACTCATTTTGTATTCAATATTTGTGAGCATTCCCACTCAACTCAATATCTGGTTTGGTAGGCATGGTTTATAGCCATTGCCACAGGAATGTTACATACTACAGGACACTATTTAATGGCACAACTGCAGATAGATAAGCACAATAAAACACAATAAAAATGTCCTAACTTGAAAACATTTATACGGCAGTTTCAAAACAATCTAACCAGAGCTGTGTCTCTGGTTAGATTGGATTTTGAAGCCATTATGACATGTAGTGGGCTCTAAAATACATTTTCTATCACACGATTTGTCTGTATACCTTTTTAAACCAGTATAACTCATATTCACAGGCATAGATTCAACATTTTTAGCTCACAAGGAGAATTCACATGAGTCCAAAAGTTGTTATCTCAGCTGACTCTTCTAGGGTCTTCAGAGATTCTTGATGCAACAGCATCACAGCATTGTCTGTTGACACCAACCTAGTGGGAAATAAATTCTCTCTCACCCAACTTTGACTTTTCATTTCAGTACTTTGCTCAGTCCACATTAGGTAAACTGAGCTTAATGCAACTGTTAAGCAAACAAGACAAATTGTGTTACTAGTGAGCTTTAAAGAAGCTCATAGATGGATGTTTGTTTCATTTGGGCAGAGTCTTGCTAGCTGTTTCAACCCATTTCCATCTTTATGCTAAGCTAAGCTATTTGGATGTGGGCAGTAACCTTATATTGACTGTATTGATCTCAGAGTAGTCATTTTTCTCAAGTGTTTCTCAAAATGCCAAACCACTGCTCAGTGAAAACAGCTTACATAATCATAACACACAAAAGACATAAGTTAATTCATGATCTGTTGTGTAAAAGACAACAACTCACACTGTGCATAAAGAGAGTTCATATTTTAATTACTTGCATTGACAGAAAGTCAAGACCGATCAGACAGGAGTTTCAACTTTGTACAAAATTTTTAAGATCTAAAAATGTGTCAATTCTTTGTAATATTTCTAAAACAAAAAAAAAAAATCTTGAATTAGCCAGCGTCAACTGAGTAAAAAAATATTTTTATAATTTTTTGTTTAAAAAAATCATAAAAAACCAACAGTTCTTGGCAGCAAGAACAATGTATTTTCACTCTTTCTGTCTGTCTGCCTGTCTTAAAAGTGAAACCAGGCCACTGACAAAACTATGGAGAAAAAGTCTGCATGTCAGATTTGGCTTCATGTTGTGCAGGTGGATTCCCACTTCCTACATTTTCCACATACTTCTTCTTTTGAGGTCCAGTGCACAGCCTGTAATCAAAAGGAACACCACGTTAAACAAATTCTTTTTCAATTCTCTGTTTATGAAGTTTGCCATAGCCTGAGATGGAACCAGAAAAATTGAAAAATATGTGTCTCATCATATCAGTGAATCAACCAGTTCTGACCAGATCTTTCTAATGGTTAAAAATTCTGACAATATGTTTTCTTTCCCTGTCAAGTTCTTTCAAGGATGAGCACTAAAATCACTGAAGCATGCGTCTAGTGCAGCTCTTGCGAGACTGAGCAAGTTTATCTTCTCTAAAGTGTGCTCTAAAATAATGTCGTCATGCTGACCTGACATATTTGCAAACTTCAGTACACTTTGTGAAAACGTGACATGCACCTACCCCTGACATTCCTGCATCTGCTCCACAGTTTCCGGAAGATCCCTGTGGAGAGTCTCCGGAAGGAAGAAGTTCACCACAGAGGAGGCGATTGTGAGACTTCCCATGAGAATATAAGGCAGAACCTTATTATACGTACCTTTAATAACAAAAGAGCAAAAATTCTACATGAGAAAATGACAAATTTTACTAGAAGGCAAATGATTATTCCCCATATCTGTATGAAGTCCTTCAATTAAGTGAATATCTTGACATCTGCACACCTAAATAGATGACATAAGGAGCTGTGATGCTGCCAATGCGTGCAGCAGATGAGCACATTCCCATGCCGACGTTCCTGAGTACTGTGGGGTAAACCTCGGCGGTGTAGATGTAGACGATGCTGAAGGCCATGGTGAAGCCAAACTTTCCAGTCATTTCCAGTGTCAGAGAAACATATTGAAGGGCTGCAGAGGTGGAGGAAAGATAACAGGAGGGATTTATGAAAGACTTCCTATACTCTCAAAGAAATAAAAACTGGTCACAGAAAAGAAAACACAGCAGTTATATTTAGAGCAGTTTAGGTTGTGGTGCAAGGCTGAAGTTGGTAAGCTCACGTGGCCCAGTTCAATGTGTAGCTTCATGAGTCCTATGATGATAAAACACTGATGTCAGCAGCACTGCATGCACTTTAACTTGTACTTTGAAGCTTAGTAAGCTTTTTCTAAGAATGATTACATTTCCTGTGAGTGAATGTGCTTCGGCTGACACTGTGCCAAACCCTCAGTGCTTGCACTTTAGCACAGTCCACTTATATAAACCTTACGTCTAGGAAACCACCTGTCCATTCACTTGGTGACTATACATTACACATAGCTACACTCTTCAGAAAGAATGACAGACGAAGGAAGAAATAAAGAAAGAATGAGATTTATGACTGAGTCACAAGGAGGTAAAGTGCATTTTATGTTGAGTAGCTTTTCCGAAAGTCCGGTGGTTTGAATTATCCTCTGATTATCCAGAGTAACAGGATGCTGCCCTGTTGTTTTAATTCTCACTGCTGGAAATGCGGCTCGCCTTCACTGAACCGCCGTCAATCCAAAGATGAGTAAATGTGTCAGCAACAACAAAAACACCCGCCACTAGAGGTAAATGAGAAAATGTCTGTCTTACTGTCAGGGATGAACTGAATGAGAAGAAGAACTCCTCCTCCGATGACGAGGAACGTTGACAGAAGTGCTCTTCTTGGACATTTCTTTAGCAGCCAAGTAGAAACAACATAAGCCGGGACCTCAGAGGTAGCTGATAAAAAACAGTTCATGAAAGGGTTGCCGCTCAGGTTGGAGGTGTTCAGGGATAATCCAAAATACCCAATGTTTATTGCCATCCTGGTAACGAAAAGAACCAAAAAAACAGAATTAATGGTGCATATTTGTATTATCTAATAAATATCTCCTTATTGATTGAATAAAGGTTTGTAAAGTGAGAATTATCAAGGCATAAAACGGCAACTTACCACAAAAGGAGACACATCAGTGTGATGCATCTGATGTTCTTGGATTTCATGATATCAAGCATGGTGTATTTCCTGCTTGGAGGCATCGTCTGTAGCTGAAACCAGTGCAAACAAGAGAATTCATGTTGCTGCACACATACACTCTTTATATTGCCTTGTATATATATTTTATTTTGCCACTTTTTTATATTGTTATTTTTAACATTTTGTATAGCTTATTGTAAGTATTGCTGCTGCTGCACCGTAATTTCCCGGCCTGGGATCAATAAAGTATATCTAACTATCTATCTAAACATGTTATGAAGAGATTCAGTTTAGGCTTTGGCCAAGGAATAATTTATGCAGACTTGAAGGAGTTTAGGATATGGGATTATATATAAATACCTCCTTCTTTCAGACATTACTGTAAAATTACAAAATAATGCCTAATTTCAAATGCACATAAATGGTTCCAGAGTCAAAAGATCAATTTGAAATAAAATGTAAAGGGACAGGAATAATATGTTTAGCTGGACAGAAATATGAAATTTCTCTTCCCAGAATCACATGTGAAGACCCTGTTTTGAGTATTTCCATGTATGAAAAACCAAATTTTTGGCACGACACATGAACAAATGATCCAACAATATTAATTCAAATCTTCACCTCAGGGTCTTTAAAAATTACTGGTGGGGCTTCAACTTTATTCTTCCTTGCAGCATCCCTCACGATGGCCTCGGCCTCCTTCACTCGCCCCTGAGTGATCAGCCACCGAGGAGACTCTGGGATGAA
This sequence comes from Scatophagus argus, assembly GCF_020382885.2. NCBI lineage: Eukaryota > Metazoa > Chordata > Actinopteri > Scatophagidae > Scatophagus > Scatophagus argus. The sequence continues at coordinate 16,789,204 of NC_058506.1, read as the reverse complement.
CCTGCAAAATCAGTTTAGGTGTACTATATCAACATATCCTTTAAGCCATGGATTCTGATTATGAGGCCATTATATTCATGCTCAAAACATTAGTTCAAAAATCAACGTACCACCACAACGGGATGTAGACCACAGAAGTCATGGAGAGAACAGCAAGAAGAGTCCTCCATTCTCTGATGCCGTAGGCAATCCAGGGTAGAGTCATGTACCCAATGCAGTAGAAAAGAAAGGCACCGAGAGTTGTGAAGACTACTCGCATCGTTTTACTTAACACCTCCGTTCCTGCCCAAGAGAAAATAAAATGTGAAAATTTGGTGGTGAGCAAGAGATTAAAAAAAGACAAACATGCAGGCAGTGAGAGTCATGGCGAAAAAAGTAAAACTATCAATGCAGATGTAGAAGCGGTTTACAGTTCCTACCTAGTACAAATGCAGAAATATAGATGGAAATCTGGGAGGCTCCAACAAAGAGGAACATGATGCAGAACATCCTCCATGAATGAGAGAAGGACTGAAGCAGGACAGAGACACACTGTGCGGCAAGAGACATGAAAATAATCTTCTTCCTCCCAAACCTGAAAGGAAAAGAGGTGCGTGTTACTGATTCATAAGCACTTCTGCCATCCAAATATTACATCTATTAACTTTACTCAAGTTTAGATGTCGCTGTGAGTAACTTTTTGCAAATGAAGACATGTGTTTAAGGTTTGTAAAGTACATTTCATATTGGTTAAGTCACACTCCAGATAAGCTAAATATGTTTTGTGTGCAAAGTTGACTTGGCACTGGCAGATAATTTATCTGGCAATTAAATGAAGACAAGTAAAGACAATCATTTTGGGTAAACATAAACCCACTGTAGGGCCATCCAGTAACTATCACCATTACCTGCCAAGCACTTCAAATGGTGATCTGTGGAATCTGGATTTTCTGAAACATTTTGGGTATTACTAAAGGTAAAAAATATTCATGCCACTTCCCAGTACAAAAAAATACATGTAGCATTTAATTTTTAATGCCATAACAAGATGCTGTGTTCTTAACCGTCTGATGGTCACCACATCACACCATAAACTGGATCTCAAAAAGAAAATGCTGGGACAGGTTGGCTTAAATGATTATTGTTCTCATTTTGCTTGGACGGGCAAATGTTAGCATCTTCTCCTGAACCTTTACTCTTCAGCAGCTTAGTTTGAGTCTTTAATATTATGTGACACTGTGATCAAAAAGATCTTAAACCTCTGAACCTGTTACCCCCTCTTTCTCAACCACAGTTTTCACAGCTGCAACAGAGCTGAATAGTTCAACACACGAATGCTCCACACCGCTGTGTCCTGAGCCCCCTGCTTTTCTGCAATCAAAGGTACAAGCCATGAACATCTGCCAGAGACGATCCATAAACATAAGGAACACCAAATACTCTAAACTTTAAAAATACTTCATAATAGTATTCAGTAGTATTCTCACACCTGTCAAGACCAACAACCCTGACTGCTGTTGTCTCTTAAATTAAGTTAATTTCCATTGGCAGCCTGTACCACAAGACAATGCTGAAATAAAACATATCGACAGTCATTATTACAGAAATTTACCCTCGGGGACAAATTGTAGATAAATTCTCGGTACATAACTTTTAAAGTGTGTTCTTTTGTAAGACTGGTGAAAGTAGGAGACGTCCATCTCTTCTCTATTCAACTTCAACAGTAGATGGAGCTGTTGTCATTATAACAACAGTCACTAATGACATTCATTACATAGGCAGTTTTTCCTCACCACTGTTGCCAAGTGCTTGCTCAAGTGGGAATGTTGGGTTCTCTATATTAAAATTTAATTAAAGATTTTGGTCTAGACCTGCTCTAATTGGACTTCTGATGCGTTAACTTTTGTCGTGAATTGGCGCTATATAAATAAACTGAATTGAACTGAACTGAAATTATACGAAATCCTCATGTGGCAATTTAATATTTTTATAAGCAAAGTTGTAGGTACATTTTATAAAAGAGAAAAAGCCATCAGTCTTACAATGCATAAGGTACAAATGACCCATACTGGGATATGACATGAGTGTGTTTAGGGGGGTTTCACTGAAAAAGAAGGATGAAATACCTGTCAGAAAGTTGGCCAGAGATTAGGGACCCGAGGAGATATCCCACAAAGAGTGTTGAGGATGCAAATGGAACTTTCCACTGGTTGTCACAAACAAGGTCCCACTGTGAAGACAAGCGATTTAGACACATTTCAAACAGAAAGGGGCAAACTGTAACTCTCTCACACACACACACACAAAAATCATGCTGACCTCAGTGACTATGTTGGATTTGTAGATCTCGTTGCTGTAGTTCCATCCATCCAAACATCCCTCCTGCTCCAGGCTGGTGAGGTTGACATCCCTTCCAGGAATATATCCCTCAGCGGAGAGATTCCTCACCACATCCAGCTTGTATCTGCTGCACTGGCTCTTCACCTCCTCACCATCCGCTATCGTGAATGGAATGATGGCATTTCTCCACTCCTCAGTTAAGTTAACATCTGGGATGAGGCAGTGGTGTTTCGGCGCTGCCCCAATGAATACAATGTAAAGTCCGTTGAATCCAGTTGAGACAAAAACTGTGTTTAACAGGAAGAATGTGGTCCAGAAATAAGGACCAGTCTGTTTGAGAAATGCAGTGTCTTCGTCATAGTCCCCCATTCTTTGGAAAAATGCCTCCCTGCTCTTGAGGGAGAAAAAATCCGGTGAAATTCTTCAGAGTATGAGACGAGGTCTCCCTCTTAAAGTCTTAGTACCACAGTTGCAGGGTTGAGCTCTCCGTGGGGGAGACTGAGCTGGTCCCTCGGTGGGACGGAGTCACCCTGAAAAAAACTTCAGTTTCCAGTACTGGGAGAGTATTAAATCTCCTTTTCAAGGGGCTAACTTTTTCATCCGAGAGTGACTTAAAGCAGTGCTGCTGGATACTGTGTCTCTCAGTTAATGAATAGGCAGGGAAACAGTTTATCTGAGATTAATGAATGGGGAGCCTCTCGCTGACTGATTTGATTTACAAAAATGAAAATGATCAAAAGCTTCAGAGTGGCCCATTCTATCCACCCAGCCCCCACACGGCTGTGGTCAGATGTGGCATTTTCTCTAAACAACATTCCACACTTTTAAATACCCCAAAGAAGTGCACGTGCCTGTACTCTAAATGTTGCTAAGTAGCATTGCAGACACCCATTGGACAATTTTAAGTCATGCAAAGGCAAGAGGCCTTTATGGGAAGCTCAGCAGAAACTGCAGCAATCCTGTATTCATGTATTCAGGCTTTGAATTGTAGAATAAATGGGTTCATTTAACTATATTTAGAGTAATCTGCCAAAATGGCTTATTTAGAAAAAAAGTACACTTTGTTTTATGGTAACACATTTTAGTCTGTTGAATGTTCAGTGCATTCTTGTATTCACTACTTCAAGTAAATTTTCTTATTTACTGTACAATTGTGATGTACTGTCTCTTGAGCATTTCCGTACTTAATACTTTGACTCCACTACATTTTGGAAGCCAACATATTACATTTTACTCCACTTCACATTAATTTGACAACATTAGCTTCTAGTCACTTTGCAGTTTCAGATTATTTGTGCAAAGTATAAATCAACTAAGAGATAATGATGTGGATTAATCTACCTGGCAGCATGAAGAGATAATATGCAATATCGAAATGGGTCAGTATGCACCGTGAGCACTTTTTGGAACTTTAAATATATTTTGATTCTAACGCCTTTGTGCTTTTATTCAAGCAATGATGCCACACACTAGTGATCAGTTTAATCAGTACCCACTTCAACAACTTTTCAGCAAGATAAGCAGTAATGTTTGAACCGAGTTCAAGGCAAAAGGGTGATTCGGGACATTTATGCATGACAAGATTAGGCCATTGTGAACTGTAGGCTTTTATCAGTGAAGACACCACACGGCTTCTAGAGACATCCCATCAAAACAGATGAAAGCAATGTAAACCAACACAAAAGATGTAAGTTAGTGACTGTATCCCAACCAGTTTCTCATGAGTGGATAATGAGCTTAAATGATTTATCCTAACCAAGTTATGATAGACATGTGACATTTGTGACAAACAGCAGTTTACTCTTTCAACCAAGTTACGGGTGGGTTTCACCCAGCAGAAATAAAGTGAGTTTCTAATTCAAGAGCACTGCAGCAAAGCAGATGCCTTCCAATACATGGGCTGCAGCCCAGGTTTTCATGTGGAGGCATATTTATGTGAATTTTAGGCTACTTAATTGCAGGAAAGATATTTTATAATAATTTTATATGCATTTCAGGATGCAACATTTCTTATCAGAACTAGTCATGTCTAGGGGAAAAAAACAAGACCTTATCTTCCTTCCAGTTTCACAACATAATCAGATCATAACATAATCATTAACTTGGGCTTTCGCAGGGAAAAAACTAATTGCTATCAACACTGGATTTTAGTAGCCTGCGACTGATAAGGTCAGGGTTTACACAGTCTTCAAAGGTTTTAATGATGAGAAAAATGATTTTTATTTTGAGTCAGGGGACATACTGTTCGTACTGATGTGGGTTTGGTCAGCTGCTAGACTCCTGAGTAGTAATAGAATAATACAGGGAAATGTTCCCAATTGGATTTAGATTTATCTGAGTCTTAATTTATTTGCAGACAAATATCGGAAGGTGTCGTCCTACTCTTTGCATGTAGGACTCATTGCAAACAAACTATCATCCTAAAGGTGTGTAGCTTGCATGAGACTGTAGAAAATATGGAGAAAACAGATGGAAGCAACATTTTTCCTGCTGCTTAAATAGAAATGTTGCCTGGAACAAGTTGGTCTAAAGAGCATGGGGAGCAGGTTTAAGTAGCTTAGCTCTGTCTGATGAAAACAAAATCCACTTACAAGTGCCTATAAAGATCACTATCAGTTTGCTGTTTTATGTGGGGTGGTTGTCTGACTACTTAGCTGGGAGCAAGAAAACCAAGAAATAGTCCAATACATAGCAGCAAGTAAGCTTTGTACGACAGTGAATTATCTTTTTTTTTAAAAACAATTCCTTTTTTGTGAGGACTAAACAAAAAAGCTATAATGTGTTAATTAATGAGCTTCAGAGGTGCTGGCAGCTGGATTTTATCAGCGTGTCACCCATATCTGAGGTAGACGAAAGTGTCTGTTGTTCTGGGAAGAGAGACAGGAGATTTTTAAAGAGTTGTAACAAAGAAAAAAACAGTGTTTTCTGTTCTGACCTTGGACCAAAGATAATTAGCCACTGTTGTCATCGCAGAGATAAAGGGATACAGAGTGCATCAGAGTTTTGTGTGGCAAGCACAGAAAGGCAGTGTAAAAAAATCCTAAATTGCTGGTAGTGCAGGGGAGGGAGAGTCTCTGTCTGCTGGACTCGTGCTCCCTCTGCCGTCTAATGACAGGCTTTTCCAACGCGTTGGTTTGAGTTTTAATGCTTTCTCTTTGATGATACAGAGATCTAAACACAAGTTTTCCCACATCTCCAGCTGGAGCTCCACAACATGCCTGCTTTCATTTCATAATACTCATGGTGAACAAATGATCTCACACCAGTTCACAGAAACTCTCTAAATTTGATCGAATTTATATTTAGTGCCAGCAGCAGCCTAATCTGTTCTGGGTCAGGGCAGCAATTACAATATATAATTCATGTATTCAAATGCTCAGAATATCCCTCCACTATGTTGACCAAAAAATACAAATCAAAAAACTGCTACACTATGACAGGCACCCACGCTTGGCCATCCAAAGTAGTGATTAGCAGATATAATCCCAATCAATACTATGCTGGATTTTCCTTAGATAGCTAGCTGTCATCAGCATCAGTATTTGACAACCTGGTAATGAGACTTGAGCAATCAGTTTATCTGCTGCACCATTCCAGAATGGTGCAACAGCAGCTGAGAAACCCTGCATGGCAGCTAGCTATACCTTAAACAAACCGCCATCATTAGTAGCAAACAATTCTAGTACTGCAGTTCTGTGGGTAGGCACAATTAATGTACTGTATTCAATTCAGTTCAGTTTATTTATATAGTGCCAATTCATAGCAAAAGTTATCTCATAACACTTTTCAATTAGAGCAGGTCTAGACCAAACTCTTTAATTATATTTTGTAATACAGAGAATCCAACGTTCCCCTATGAGCATATGTCATATGAAATTTGGTGAGAAAAAACTGCCTTTTAGAAAGCAGAAACCTCGAAGCAGACCCCGGGTCTAGGTGGACGGCCATCTGCCTTGACTGCTTGGGTTGAGATAGAGAGACTGATAGAGAGAGGGTACTGTAGGCCCATACTATCGCTCTGTCACCAGCCTATTTTAAAATGTATTGAAAAGTGCAAAACTAGAATGTAAAAGCGTTACACAGGCGACATCACCGTAAATAATAATGACAGCACCTGCCTGATAATGCCTGATTTTATGTTTGATTTGGAGAGGAGAGACCCGCGGCAGAGGCCCCCCGCCCCCGAAACTCCATGGCTACGGCCTTGGCTAATTTGTTGTGGGAGGGATGGTTTTTACAGCTGTAACAAAACCACTGCTTTTGAAATGCCCACTGCAAAGTCCTGTAAATTCGTGTCCGCTCTTCTGCCCCAGCACTTTGTGCGTCCGGCGCGTACAGGAAATATCAACGCGCACACGCAACATGACCGATTATGAAGATGCAATCGCCTTCCTCGGGGAGTGGGGACGTTTCCAGCAGCAGGTGTTCTTCCTCCTCTGTATGGCCATCATCCCTAACGGTTTCGCCGGAATGTCCATCGTGTTTGTGGCCGACACGCCGCCCCACAGCTGCTCCATTCCGGCGGACGTCAACCTCACCGCCGCCTGGAGGAACAGCAGCATCCCTCTGGAGGAGAGCCTCACCGGCGACCTGGTGCCCAGCAAGTGCTCCAGATACAGACTCACAGACATAGTGAGTTTCTCCGAGAGGGGCTTGCTGCCGGGCGTTGATGTCAACCTGTCTAAGGTGGCAGTGGAGGGCTGCTTGGACGGGTGGGACTACGACCGCAGCGTGTACATTTCCACCATCGTTTCTGAGGTTTGTGTTGTTGCTCCTCAACGCAGAACGTTTGCATATAGTGTTTCTAATATTTTGTCCATAACAGCTAGTGAAACTGCAGAAAAAAAAATACCCCAGCATTGAGTCAACATTAAGGTGTGGACAAGGTTTTTAAATTCTAAAATTGTAGTAGACTATACTTATTGCAGTTATTTATTATGTTTTGGGTTTTTCTTATTATGTGCACTGTTCTCTTGTGTCTGTGTGTTTGCAGTGGGACCTGGTGTGTGATAACAAGTGGAAGAAGCCGCTGACCTCCTCTCTCTTATTCTGCGGAGTTTTCACTGGCTCCTTCATTTCAGGACAGCTATCCGACAGGTAGTTTGTTCAAACTGTATATGTCACTTAGCACAGTTTCCTGCCAAAAAGAAAAAAGAAAGACATTTAAAAAAAAGAAGAAATCTGGGAATGTGGCAGGCTAATCTGTACGAGTGTCAAAGTTCAGTATATAACCTTCAGCTCCCTATCCCCTCTCAGGTCTCAATATGACAACAAAGCCTTTGCCAATGAATAGTTCTTTTAATTATTAAACCTTTAAGACTTTGCATTCAGACTCAAGTTAGGTAGCTTGACATTCCAGCAACAGGAAGATAGGAGACTGAAAAGTGCTTTACAATGAGATCTGTGTATTGTGTTTGCATCGTTTTCAGTGGAATTCTGACTGACAGCAGAATGATATTGGTTGTACCTCATCTGGCTTAGACATTATATGAATTTCTTCCTTAAAATGTCAAAATGACTTTTCCATCAATGTTCAAACCCAGTGAAATACATTATTTAGTTACAGTGTATTTGCTTCAGGAAGAGAGTCAGGGAGTGAAGATGGAAGTTCACAAATGTGAATAAACCATTACCATGTCTGTAAACATTTGTGTCTGAGTGGTGTCAGTAACTTTTCATCAGTTGTTTGACAATGAAGACAACAACTCCTGTGATCCCAGCTGCTTACGTATGTGTGTGTCAGATAAAAATCAAGCAACAGCATAAAACTTTCAAGAATTTCCAAGACTACACTCATGTTTTGGTTCTGCTCAAAATGTACGGCACAAGTTTTCAACAATGAAGAAGAGTGTTTCTGGTTCTGCTGCACTGACCTTAACAGGCTATTTAAAGAAGATAATAATGAAAAAATAATCCTGCTATTTAAAGCTCTGCCCCAAAATGTAGCAAAATTGTTTTAAAGTTTGCTTTCATTGATTTTTGGCTGCCTTGGGGCCCACGATCTAAATAAAAGGGGAAAACACAAATGACATAGTTAATATGACTAATGTGCTATGGCTGTACAGTCACCTTGACTATGTATAGCTCTGGTTATTCTTAAAATATCTGGGCCTTTGTTCGTTGCTCGATGTTTAACTCTCTTCAGCAGCTCGTTGCTAACACTGCCTGCCATCTGATGCTTGGCAGATTGTGCACAGTGGAAACAAGGCTAATGAGCGCAGCGAGAGTGGGGTCGGGTTGTTTGAACTTCCCATCGACACAGCTCTCTTACTTTGTCATTTACTCGCGCTTGTGCCAAATCATTTTCAGGTATGGGAGAAAAATAGTGTTGTTTGTTGCCATGGCGGTCCAGACAGTGTTCACCTTCGCCCAGGTCTTCTCTCCATCCTGGGCCGTGTTCTGCACCCTCTACTTCATTATCGGGGTGGGAAACATCTCCAATTATATGACTGCGTTTGTGCTAGGTACCTTTGTTCTCCTTTACTCATTAAGTTGCTCAAATGGTTCATGATAATGCAGAAAACTGTGCAAATCATTTCATTTCTTCTTGAATGCTCCCCTTTTCTCTTGTGCAAAGGAACAGAGATACTAGGCCCACGGGTCCGGACAATTTTCACCACCGCTGGTGTGAGTCTTTTCTTTGCTGTGGGCTACATGCTGCTGCCAGTGCTTGCTTTCTTCACCAGAAACTGGAAAATGCTAGTCTTATGCCTCGCCCTGTCAGACTTTCTCCTTGTGCCTTTGTGGTGGTAGGTGTGTGTGTGTGTGTTTTAAGTTGATGTTACATATAGTATTTGTCCATCTGTGATGTCAACTGATTTTATAATGTTGAGAAATTCTTTTTCTGCCATGCTGATATGTACAGAGTGCTTGGGAGCTTTCAGTCGGTAGATTCAAGCATTTAACCTGAGTCCTCCAGCGTATCGATCATTCCCATCTCTTGCCATGCCTGCTTTTGTCACATGTTTAGAATTTTAACATCTGGCCAGGGATTACACATGAAACTTAGTCGTCTTGGCTGTGAATCAAAATAACTGTCTATATGTGTGGATCTGCGCTGTTTTACCGCGGAGGCAATCAGTCGATTAATTGGTTAGCTGATATACAAAATCATCAGCTCATCATTCATTCAGCATCTGCTTTGATTGTTGACATTTCAAAAAAGAATCTTCTCAAATGTTAATATTTTTAATGTCTTTTTTGATAATGAACTGAATGTTTTGGGGCTTTTGAACCATTTGTCAGACAAGTAACAAGTAATGTGAAGATGTAATGTTGCATTAGTCTAAGCACAGCAGCATGTGCTTATTGCAGTGTTTTGAAAGCTTCACAGCTGGCTAGCTGTAATACAGATTTTACTTTAATGGTGCAATCCAAATTAGGAAAAAGCCTCCATAGTACTTTCACTGTGTAGCATCTTTTCCTCTATCCCAGGAGACTGAAGCTTCATCTCTCTGTTGTGTGATGACGCAGGTACATCCCAGAGTCTCCTCGTTGGCTGCTCTCACAGAGGAGAGTAGAAGAGGCTGAGGCTATAATCAGACAGGCTGCTAAGAAGAACAAAATCGAGCCGCCGCAGGTCATCTTTGATCCTTTGCAGGTGAGATTTCACACCAAGATGCTGGTGCTCTTTGGCCACTCTTGTGGTAACCAGAAGTACTTTGGCGAACAGTATAGTCAGTGAATGGGTAAACATGTTAGGGGGAAGGAGGGAGTCAAATCTTTTTGATAGCTTCCAGTGACTGATGTAAATATGTTGAATTAATAGTTCAATTTTTTTTTAAATTCTTCCTTCCTATATGGGGAAAGATAATGAACAATTTATGTTTCACTGTTCAGTCAAATGTTATCATTTACTATTCTGCACAGAAGCAAATAATCTGAACTAATCTGCATGCCAAGTGATAAACCCATTTCTGTCTGTTGCTGGAATTCTTTGCCAGAATATCAAATGCTAACTATAACAATAACTATAAATAAAAATCATTCTAACTCAAATGGATGGCAGACTCCCAATGACACCGGCAAATTATATCGCTGGGATTATTTTCGGTTTGATAAACAGTAGAAGCACTAACAGCAAAACAAAATCTGTCCATGCAGTGCTTATAATATTGACTTCCAACTGTAGCCGACCTCTTTTATGTAAACTAATTGATGGCATTTAGGAAACACCTTTAAGATGGTCTACTCTTATCACACTCATAGCTAATGTAACATCAGACTGCAAATTACAGATAAATAAACATAATTTTACCTGACATACTACCAAACAGTCTTCAGGGTCTCTCCTTGCGGATGTCTTCCTTCCTGTTTGCCAGGATACCTTGAAAATGATGTTGACTCATACAAAAGTAGGAATAAATTTCATCTTCAACAGACATCAAATTCTTGTAACTCCTCTCGCCTTTGAAGAATTTCGTGGTTTTCTTTGTGTTTCTCTGTTCAGCATACAGCAATAACAAGTCAGAAATATCCATTTAACTACCAGTAAGCTGCTGACAGAGCTGTAGTGCACAGTGCGTGATTTGTGCCTCATTTTATAGAACTTTATCATTCATCAGTGGATGTGCATGCTCACATCGTTCTCATTATAGTTATTATTGCAGTTATGGTGCGGCGTTTGGATTGAAGGACGCGTTTGGATTGAAGGAAATTTCCCTCAGTTACAAAATGAATGAATTGGAGTGTACTGTTGCGTGGCATACTGGTGTAAAAATATTATTAGAATGTAAATTTAGGAGGTCCAGCAGCCCCGCATGGAACTGGATGTTGCTCTTCCACCAACAGAGTTAAAAAGTTGCTGCTAAAAGTGCTGTTGTTTGGCAGCAATTTTGTGAAGCTACAACAATATTTAAGAGTTTGAAAAATGTAATAAGTGTTTTTTTTTTTTTTTTTTAAAGAACTGAGACCAAAGGTAGATACCAAGTGGGACAGCGTAGAAATAAACCAGTGCTCTCTGGTGGACAAACTAAGTAATACTTTGACACTGTTTCTAAATGACCTCAGACCTAGTTTCTGTTCTTACTTATCAGCCCACATATACTCTGATATATGCAATAAGCTATAATTTTGCCAATTTATCTGTCTAGCGCTATTTATACTTATTACAAGCTTCTTTGTCTGCTCAGCTTTTCATTGCACATTGTTTTTGCCTCACTTAATCCTGATCCTGGCATTTGGGTCCTATACATGCACTCATGTGCACATGCATGTGTCCACTCACCAAGCGGCCATGCATTCATAAGCTTCTCTCTAACGAAATTATTTCCAGACTGATGGCTCTGCTAGTTAAGTGTTTGTTGTTCCACATGCTCTGCTGCCCCGCAGAAGGAACTTCAATCTGAGAGGAGGAAGGCACAAAACATCTGTGACCTGCTCCGTTCTCAAAACATTCGCTGGATCTCTGTCACGCTGTGGCTGGTCTGGTGAGTTCCTGCTGTCCCACCGCATTCAGTACAGCGACCCCGCACGCACAAATACACACAACAAAACACACACATGCGGACGTACTGTACACTGCAGACACATGGTTACACTTCCACTAACACACATACATGCACACACAGCGTGGCGCCTGTTCATGCATCACCTGCGACCACATGTCAGCCCATTTCACTAACAACAAATAATGACCTGTCAGGTGCTGTGAAGCCTGCGAATAACGTCCAAATCAGAATTATGTAACAGCCAACAGCAGAGTATATCTGTATTTTTCTTGTACACACTTCCTTGCAGAGTCTGAACTGTGTGTATTTTGCCTTGCAGAAAAAAAAGAAGTTGTTAGCCAATCATAGCAAGTGGATAACCTTGAATGTCATTTTGAAGGACTTGTATGCAAAAGCCAAATGTTTTTATGATCAAATGTGTGTCATCACAGCTCAATTAACTGTCTTATAAATCTCTCAGCTAGTCGCATTTCTGCCTCGTTTCTCTAAATAACTTCAGCCTTTTCCTTCTTCCTAACTTGTCATTAAGACACTTGAAACCCTCCTTATATCTCCTTTCTGCCTTGAAGACCATGTATTGCAACTGTTCTTTAAACATTATGTACTGTTAACATTTCATACATATGTTTGGGCCACTTCAGAGCTGCGGAAAGTAGTTGTAAACCTGTGAGCAGTTACGGTCACTATTCACACATCCAGCAGAAAGTAATCCATGATGAACCTAAGTCCTGTGTTAACTCTCCATTAAATAAAAACACAGCAAAACCAGAAAACAATGAGCTGGAAGATGCTACAGCTTGGTGATAATTCACACCGAGGTCCCCGTTAGTCCCTCCTTCTTATCATTTGATCTATAGTAAAAATACTGATTGTAGCCGCTTTAAAAATCGATACAATCACCACATAGAGCTTTGTTTTAACGGACACTTCATACACTTACCTGAGGTTGGTGCTTGGTTGACAGCCATTGTGATGGTATCATCAGTGGGTCTGCTGTGGACATCTAGTCGGGCATATCCGGTCTTGTTCTGTTATGAGAGAGGGTAGATCCAGTCTTTGGTGCCCAAAGTGTGACCATCTTTCCCTTTAATTCTCTATAACCTTTCAATTCATCACAATCTTAAACACACACAAACACATTAAGTGTACAACAGATGACAGAGAGACTAATAACATGTTAAAAGTTTCTGATTACAATGTATTATCATCTCATAGAGCTACACAGGATAATTAACATTCTCCCCACAGGAACATCGTGACCATCGCCTACTTTGCTCTTTCCCTCAACACAGCGAACCTTCATGGTAATGCCTACTTCAACTGTTTCCTGTCAGCACTGGTAGAGATTCCAGCCTACGTTTTGTCATGGGTTATGTTTCGCTGGTTTTCCAGAAGACTGAGTCTTTTTTCAACCCTCTTCTTGGGAGGATTGTTTCTACTCCTCATACAGCTCGTACCAGCAAGTATGACAGACTTTTTAAAAACAGATTAATATAGCCTTGATCGCTTTAAGATCATTAAATATCATTATATAACAGGTTAATATGCAACATTTTGTTTACTTGCATGCAGCTACACTCCAGATGCAGTGGGCAGATAGACCATTCAACTCACTTTTTAACCTCTAACAAAGTAATGCTTTATTCCCTCTAGACCTGACTTACCTAGCCATTACACTCGAAATGATGGGGAAGTTTGCAGTAACGACAGCATTTGCTGTTGTGTATGCATACACAGCAGAAGTCTACCCAACTGTACTGAGGAACACGGCTTTGGGCGCCTGCTCGATGGCCTCCAGGATCGGCAGCATCGTTGCCCCGTACTTTATTTACCTAAGTAAGGATGATCTTATTTCTGTTCAATGTACAAGAAATTCACTCATCTTAATGAGCAGTCTGCTGCTATACTGTCAGATGAGCGTCAGTTTGCTTTTGAGGCAAACATCCTGAATATCCAGCTTTCTTTTTTTTCTCCTTTATTTCGCACAAGCATGTAAAAGCAATGCAAATGTACATCCTGGTCCCAGGTGGTCCAGACCAGTTGTATGAGCACTTGCTTGATGTAAAATTACAGTTTGGTAATTTACTGCAATATTTGTAGAAAATCTCTCAGAAATGAACACTAACAAAAATAAGAAATATAATAATAATAAAAAAAATATCCAGTTGCCTGCAGCTGTTGCAGCCCATTCAATAACTTCATTCACAAGTTTTCTACTTGCCTGCCTACGACCGTATCTGCACCTCCCTGTGCACTATGCTCGTTAGGGATGAACGAACACAACACCATCTGTATTTGTATCAGTTCAAACAACTAAATGCATCTGTAGCTGTACTAGAACCAGCCGGGGCTTAAACTGGAAGTGTGGGAACTGTGTGGGACAGTTAATTAATTTTAAGATTGAATATAATATGGGCTGTTGCTATATTAATTATTTATTAGAAAACTATTTACAGAGGAGCCTTGCAATTGGGCTGCAGGTCAGTGTTTTTGATCACAAAGTATAAGAGAAGGATTTACACATTTTTTTATAAACCCAATCATCACCAGTATAGATATCCACACATTTAACTTGGATGATATTCGTAAAAAGTACATTTAAAAAAATGTACATTATCTGTAGCGGATACTCGTTTCCACCCTCATTGCGAATGACTCGCTTCTCTCCCAAGTGACTAGAACCGAGAGATTAACAAGAGCTGGTACCTTCACAGAAACAAAACTCACTAGAACAAAAAACATAAAAGCAGCCTTGATTAGCACTCAGATCGGATAGACCAGTCTGTCCCAAACCCAAAAGCTTTCTGTTAAAATTTAAGTTTCTTTTAGGATTTAGTGACTTGGACTGAAACTACTGATGTAGCCACATAAAACTTAATTGAGTTAATCCAACTTTTCTTTTTTAACTGCTCAATGGCAGCACCGTAGCCAGGGTTGTTTTTCCACTTTGTCCTCTTTTGATGTGTTGCCACAGGAAGCTATTCAGTTTCACTGTCTTACATCCTCATGGGAAGCCTTACAGCTCTGTGGGGGTTGCTGAGTCTCCTTCTGCCTGAGACCTATGGAATGCCTCTGCCTGACACCATCACTCACATGCAGCACTTCCCTGGGTAAGACTACATCCTCCCTGTCACAAAGTACACCAGAGACCAGCTACTGTGGATGTGGATTGGTTGTTTACATTTTCGTACGTTTTTTTTTTTATTATTATTGTCATGTTGATTTGAGCTTAGTTCGAGTTTAATTGTTTCATTTTGAGCTTTCTTTGCGAATCATAATCTTCATTTTTCAAATATAACTCTTTTTTTTCTCTTTTGTACACACAAAAAAAGAGACCCTGGCTAGCTGTTTTCAGTCTAAGCTATGCTAAGCTAAGCAGCTGCCGTAGTTTCATATCAAACATATGAATGTGGTATTGATTTGGTCAACTAACACCAGAAATACATTTATTTCACAAAATGAGTAACATTGTTGGTTTATGCATATTATCTCTTATTTATTCAAAAATATTGTTGTTTTATGGAATTTGAAGTTCATGTCACATCATCATTCAGAAACATTTTAGTTATTGCCAAAGTGTGTTGCAGGTGTGTATAAGGTTTGGTTTATTCTTATTATGGTTATTCTTACTATAAATATGTGTACTGGGTACACATATTTATACAATGAAACATTTTTAAAAGGTGCTCTTCCTCCTCTTTTGGGCCAAACTGATGGTGCTTTAGTTGCCCTCCAAAGTTCATCCACATTAACTTTTAAAACAGCCCCAGACAGCCCTGTGAATCATTACTGTAGCTGTATCACTGTTTTTGTTTTTTTTTGTTCTAGATGTTGTCAGAAGACACTTAATAAATGCACAGACATAGAAGAGAAGGAAAACGCCAATGAAGTCTCCAGCTGTCCCCTGAACAAGCAGCAGCAGTGACATCCTGCTTGAGGCAAATAACTGAACGTCTGTCGTCATCTGACCATATTGTCAAATGATACAACTTCAGCAGGACCAAGGAACATAACAGTTAGCTCCAAAAAACTGAAGCAAAAATCCAAGTCATTGTACATGCTCATGCACCAATGCAGCTGTTGCCATTCTCAGACAATACAGCTGTTCACTGCTGTAAAAGATGAAAATACTAACAGTACATACAGCTTCTAATATTCTGATACCAATTTAATCACAACCAGAGGCCACAGGTGTGGTGATATGGAACAAATGCACCTTTAATTTCACATTTACCTCTTGAATACTAAATATTTTGTATACATCTCGATTTCAGATAGCATGCACAATTCAAGTCCAAGCACAATTTTATTTACTCCACTTTTTACGAAAAGGTCATGTAATGTCATTAAATCTTGTTTATCTTGTACTGACTGGCATTTTACGACATGAATCCTCAACTGAAACAGTAAGGAGTAGGAACGAAATGCGAAAACAGTGTTTATTAATGATTAATTCATGTAAGTAATGGGTCAAACAATCAGAGTCGACTTTCGATTTCAGGATTTGAATGTTCTTTTTGAGTGATGATCGGACATGTCATGCTGTTGGAACAAAACAAAACACACAAAGAAAACATAATTTGGTTTAGTTTTCAGCAAAGGGAAGGGTCAAGTTTGAATATTTTTTTCACTGCTACCAGCTTTATTATAAAATGAACCCTGCAAAGACTGAAGCCACCACTGACACATCCTCTCAAGAGCGATGATGATGATGATGGTTTCTGCGGTTTTATAAAAATAATTATCTGTGATATTTCGTGTTGTTGTTTTTGTTGCTACTGGCTTGTCTGAATACTGAGTATCAGGAAGTTTTGTGTGGGGAAAAACCTCAGGCACTTAAAATGAATCCTTTTCCAGCACTTGTCACAACACTACAGTTCGCCATACATTCACAGTATACTGTAAAGTGTTTACTTCAAATCCACAACTGACCACTGGGTTCAGCTATGGGATGAAACAATATTACCAGAAAAACAGAACCGTCTGCAGAAAGCCACGGCTGAGACTTGAGCTAAACACATGCTGTGTGAGGTAAAGCTCTTAAGATGAAGTAAAACTTGCTGATTTTGGGCTGTGACAACAGAGTACTTATAGACTTTCTAACAGCTGATATGTTACAAATTCAGAGTGAGTAGTTTAATTGACTTTTGTCTTTTAATACTTCTAGGATCTGGTTAGTCGACACACTGGGGCCTTAAATACATAAGTGCATCATTTCGAATTGTTTGTACATTATAATAATATTGACAAAAGAGTTTTCAAAGATGAATGCATTCCTTCAGGGACCCACCTTTCTGCCTTATGCATCTGTTGAATAGTTTGAGGTAGAGGTCGTCTAAAGGTCTCTGGCAGGAAGAAAGCCGCAAAGGCAGACGCAACAGCCAGAGTCCCCATTATGATATAAGGCAGGTGCTTAAAGTAGAATTCTGTACAAGGAGAAGGGGACATTAAGTTCTTTGCCACTGTGCTAAGATGAATCCAGGTTAAACAAGCGTCGGTAATGACTATTAAAGACAAGTTTACTCACTCAGTTCCAACAAGAAAGGTGTGATGCAGCTTCCTACTCTGGAAACTGTGCTGCATGCCCCTGTGGCTGTGTTCCTGAGCACCGTTGGGTAAAGCTCTGCAGTGTAGGTATACATCAGAGCTGAACACGATGTGACAGCAAATTTACCCAGCATCTCCAGAGCAACAGACAGATACGACAGACCTGAAAGATAAGAAATGTGTTCCTCTTATTCTTAACAATTCTGCAAACTTGGAAGGCCTCTCAGAGGGGAAACCAAAAGCTGGGGTGGGGTTGCATTGTGGGTAATTAAGGCACCAGTTTATGACAAGGAAGAGTATGTACAATAAAATCAGATTGTATTCTCTTTTTTTAACTGTACATCTCGAGTCCAACATTGTTATGGGAAGGCAATGCTGACTCCGAGGAGCATAAACAACGTAAACATAGAGAAATATAACAGTATCGTACTTTGAGGCACCAGTGGGATGAAGTACAGTGACATTGCTCCGAGGAGAAAGATACTGATGACAGACAGTCGTCGTGGAAAGTACAGCAGTATCAGCCATATGAAAATGTATGCTGGTATCTCTACCACGGCTGAGATGAAGCAGCTGAGATAGGGGTCAGCATAAAGTTGTGATGTGTTCAGGGACAAGGCAAAGTAACCGACGCTGTGACTAAACCTGGGAAGAGCAAGGAACAGACGACAGAGAGATGTGAATACAAATCTGCACTTTATCACACCAAAACCATTAGATTCATATTTATGCTTCACTGTCATCAAGACAGAAGAGGTTAGCATGCAAGATATGGGGAGGAAAAAAAGTAACAACAAAAAAAGAGAAAGAAAAGTAAGACAGAACCTTCTCCATAGCTGCCCCCTCCCTCTCGGACTTTTGGTACAGAGATTTATGTTCCACATGTTCTACAGGTGTTCTTTAAAGTGACTTTAAGTACCATGAAAAACACCATATAAATAAAATGTAGTAATATTAAACAGTGAAAATGTGGAAGTGTGAAATGGGTTGATGGGAAAGACATATAGAGTATTTACTAATTATGATGTATTAAATATGATATATTCAAATTTCATTAGGAACTGACCCACTGAATCAGCCAGGCATCCAACTCTATGTTTTTTGACTGTTTAGTTATAGGCTGTAGTGTGTCTGTGGTGCTCAACTGAACTGATGAAGGGGTTATAAAAACATTTAAACATTCAGTATAAATAAGCAATTGTTAATTGATGTCTAAACCTTACTAGTTTGTGGCTCAGACTGGATACTCACCACAGCAGACACAGAATTGCAGTTGTCTTTCGAACATTTCTCGTACTGAGCAGCTGGAGGACACTGTTGTGTTTCTTAGAGCGTGTCTTTGTCTCTTTGGCCTGAAACACACAAAACTTCGGTCTCAACCAGCAGTTTGTTGTGTTTTAGCAGGACGGTCTATTGGTCCACCAAGTTTGTCCAGAATCAGTTACCTCAACAGCTACTGGATGGATTTCCATGAAATTTGGTACTTATATTCGCATTCTCTATGGGGTGATTTGTACTAACAATGTGTGTAACACTGGTTACTGTGCTTGGCTCTGCATGATTGAGGTCAAAGCAGACTTACATGTGCACTGTAATCTTCAAAGATGACCTGAGGAGCCTCAATTTTGTTGATCTTGGCAGCCTTTCTTATGACAGCTTCTGCCTCTTCCACACGTCCCTGAGAGATTAGCCATCGAGGAGACTCTGGGATTAACCTGCCTCAGAATTCAATGAAACAGAGAAATTCAGGCTGGTTTAGAGGGACTTAAAACACCAAGCTACCAAAAGGATGAATGCAAATTAGAATATTTCTCTAGTGAAAAAATGGTTATTTTTTAATCTCCTGAGAAGAGCAAAATTGTGACATTTATGAAACGCGGTAAGGTAAACTTACCAGAAAAATACAGTACAACCTACCACCAGCAGGGGAGGAACACCAGGCCAGGGAGCGAGATACCCAACAGCAGAGATTTCCAGTCCCTTAAGAAATAAGCGAAGAGAGGCAGCACCATGTAGCCAAAGGCAAAACTCAGACACACACCCATGGATGAGAACATGACCCGCACATTTCCAGGTAAGATCTCCACGCCTGCTCCAAAACAGAACAACACAGAAATGCATAATAAATGATAACATTATTGCAACGAGTAGCGATACAACAACGCATGTAAAAAAATATTATTTGTTGTTACTGGAGCATAAAATGTTCACACTTACCCAGCACAAAAGCAGATACGAAGTTGGAGAACTGTCCCAAACCCGTGATGAAGAGGAAGACAGCGAACACTGTCCACGACGGTGAAAAGATTTGCGCGAAGCTAAAAATGGTCTGAACTGCTATGGTTGCAAAGAGGAGAGGCTTTCTTCCAAACCTCGAGTCAGAAGTTAAACAGTGACATAAAATTTTCATCTAATGTATACTCACTACAAATCCTTCAGAAAATAACAGTCTATCGTAAAGGATGCTATCTTTACTTAGGCTGCAGTAGAGCCATTTTCAGGAAAAAGTTAAAAGATTCTCAGAATGTACATTTTAAACATGCTGCTCAACACTTTGTACTTAATGAAGGATAATCAAAGACTATCTAGTCAAGTCAGATAAATATAAGACAAACATTAACAGCAAGTTTAAAAGTAATTTTTCAAACCACTGAGTGTCTACTGTAATTTCTCTATGAGATGCAGTTTTCAGTACCTGTCTGAAAGCTGCCCTGAGATGGAGGATCCGAGAAGAATTCCCAGGAACAAAACTGTGGTGGTGAACGGCTGCTTCCACTGCTCGCTGCACACCAGGTCAAACTGCATTCAAAGCATGAACAAACTATTACATACATGTGCTAGGAGGAATCCATGTCAACTGTAGTTTTGAGTGACTGAGTTATATCCAAAAAGTCAGACACTTATCTATATCTATCCACAGAGCTGATGCCATGTTTTAGTCAAGATAGATGAGTAATTAGAGGACTGAAACATAATTGTCTAAAACAACCAAATCTTAAATAAAATTCAATACAACTCAATACAAGTCTCAACTTGACCAGCAACATATGAGGAGGTATACACGCTCACCTCAGAGACGATGGTGGACTCATAGATGTCTTTGCTGTAGCTCCACCCGTCCATACAGCCTTCCTGTTCCAGGCCTGTGAGGTTCACATCTATGCCGGGAATGAGCCCCTGAGCAGAGAGATTTCTGACCACATCCAGTCTGTATCTGCTGCATCTGCTCAGCTCCTGTTTCCCATTCACCATCTCACAGCCACAATGATACAAACATTACTTATAACATTTCTGTGGAGCTACACTGTGCTTTTTAATTTAACTTGTGATTCAACAGCAGGTGGTGACAAATATGTTCCTGAAGTATCTGTAACTTAATGTACCCGAACTTAATCCTGGAATGCAGCTATACTGCCAACATAACAACAATTATTCCCCAAGGCTGAACTCACAAGTAGTATCACTGTAATGAGCACACACCAGTGCGGAATATTTGACGTAGAGATCAAAAGGTATCTTTTGAAATATAGATCTATATATCTTTCTATATCTATATATATAGATATAGATATATATATAGATATATATAGATATCTATATATATACACACATACACACATACATGTAAAAAGTGATAATTTATGTTGTGTATTGTTTCATGAAAATGTTATTTTTCATCAATTATAGCTTACAAATACCACAGCAAATACAAAAACAAAAAGTATCTATGATAACGTCAGAATACAAACGATTTCTATTGACTTCGTGTTCTCTGGAAAAGCTTTTGTAATGAGAAAACGAGGGGTCAAAACTGCTGCTCTCTATGTACAGGAGCTTGTTCAAAATCTTTATTACCTGTATTGGGATGGTAGCATTGCGCCAGTCCTGTGTAAGGTTTACCTCAGGAATCAGACAATGATGACTGGGAGCATCGGCCAAGAAGACGACAGAGAACACGGTTAATCCATTAGGAATGATGCTGCCACAGAGCAGGAAAAAGATTATCTGTTGGAAACGACCCCAAAGACCCAAAAAAGCTGTACTGTCATCAAAATTCTTCATGGCCTCAGAGTCCTGACTGTGGATCTCACAGTGTGCATCTACTAATGCTGGAAAAAAAGGATGCCCTCAGCTCACCTGTCAGCTGGCCACGCCTCAAAAGTCATATAACAAGCCAGTCAAAGCGCAAATGAAAAGGGAGGGTTAGGCTGTACAACAGGACAACGCGTCTCCAAGGAGTCTGTGCACTATGCGCCCGAGGCTGAGCTGAATTTGATACTTTGGAGATGGGCTGGCAACTTCTTCTCGCTCACTTTGATTTGATGACTGACATAAACCTGAGAGAAATATCTGTGTTCTTGCAGATCAGTTGTTTTTCTCCTCTGAAAGCACATATGACTGAGACACCAATTCATGAGGAGTTAATGTAAATATACAGCAAACAACCCAAGGGCTTAACTGAAGAATGTTCTCGTTCACCAAGAATGAAAACTTAAATACACTAGCCTGTGCAATTTAGCTGTGGGACAAAAGCAGGCCAACCTGGCTACCTAACTGGGACTACATTGGAAAATGATTGTTTTACAGAAAGTAATAACTTAAACAAACTTACTTCCTGTTTTGTCAGTGACTCATATTTACTTAATATAATGTCAAGAAGACATTTTAATAATTTTGAAACCAATTAATGTTTAAGAAACAGTACTCCTGTTTTACATTATCTTGATTACTCCTCTTTGTAAAAAGTTGGTGTGAACAGGAACTGGACTAGAGTTTGCTTGTTTTGTAGAACAAATAAACCAAACTACAGCTATGCATGCATTTTCTCTTTTCTCCAGTAATATAATCTTATCAAACAAACTGAGTAAAAAAGAAGAACAAAAACAAACTACTGTAAAGTAAGGAGATGGGACACCGACATGTTAGCTCGACATACAATCATACTTTAATGGGTTACCTGTGGAATTCCTGCACAACCTATCATATAGCATTATGGGTACTGTAGTCTACCGCTATGACTACCAGTAATCATAACACACCACTACAATATCTTTATTTATCAGTGACCCAGAATTGAAAAAATCAGGTTCTGTTGTTTCTTTTTGAGCGATGCAGAAACATTTCATCCTGTGAAAGAGGAAGAAGACAGGAGGAGGAGCTAAAAGTTTTGAGTACTATTTAGACAAAGGTATTGGGATGGGGCTGTCTAACCACGAGGCTGGGGTTGGCTCCTTGATTCCAGTGCTGGGAAATCTTAATGCTTCAGACATTTTGGACAATAATATGCTTCCAACTTTGCAGAAACAGTTTGGCTAATGCCCTTTTGGTGTAATGGTCAGGTGTCTCAATACTTAATCAAAGCGTAAAATAACGCATTCTGTTATTGTTGTAACAGTTGTAATTATGTAAGCATCCATGTAATCATATAAAGAGTTGAAATTAATCTTTTAATTTTTCAAAAATCATCACAATACAATACTGTATCACAGAAGTAGCACCTTTTGCTTTCATGCATCCCTTGAATAGTCTCTGGTAGAGATCGTCCAAAGGTCTCTGGTAAGAGTGTGGCCAAGGCACACGCAACAGCCAGAGTCCCCAGTATAACATAAGGAAGGTACTTAAAGTACACACCTGTAAGGGAGGAGTTCCCATTTTAAGATCAGTTTACTCACTCAGCTGGAACAGAAAAGGTGCTGTGCAGGTGCCCACTCTGGAAAATGTGGCACATGTCCCTGTGCTCCTGAGCACTGTTTGGTTAATTTCCCGCTCTGTAGCAGTAAATCTGAAAGAGGAAAAAAAAAATTAAATCACAACTCACAATAAAATGACCAAGTGAAATTTATTAGGTGAAATGATTTTTTCCACCCTTATGATGGTCAATATTCACACATAATCAATATATAATCAATAACATATAATATTGTGTGTAAAACGATAAGATCTTCTGAGACTTAATATAACAAGCAGAGAATCAGAGTTGAATAAAATATTATAAAATTAATTTCACTTCTTCCAGAACTGTATTTGACCCTCACTGAAAATTAAACTCAACACTCATCCACATTCAGTTCTCACAACTCACATTCAGTTCTTGAAATTCAAATTCAGTTATTAAAATGAGTTTTAGTTTACCAAGACAGCAGCCCGAGCAAATTCTAGAAAACAAAGCTTGAAAGTGTGCATTTCACATTTTCATTGAGATAAGTCCATTGTCGATCAGCAGAACAGAGGCTGCTGCTCACGGTGGACCAACACATCCTGAACTCCATCATATCATTGGGATATAATATATATACATACTTGTTTTATGCAAGGTTACAATGAAATGCTCCTTTAAGTTCTTAAGGAGTTTACAGTAAGGTTACAGAGTTCATCGATACCCATTGTTCATTGATTGAGTTCACGTGCACTGTACAAAATGTACTTTCTTAAAGGAAAATTCATCAAATCAATCAAATTCAAGTGTAAATGAGTAAAAATTCAGTTTCTGCTGATACACATTTTTGCCCATAGGTTTGCATGCTTTCATGTCTATCTCTTGATAGACTTTAGACTATAGTGAGGCCCATATAGGATCATTAAAACAGGTTTTTCTGGGTGTAATACTTCCTGCTTGCCAGCACTTGTAATACTTTCTATGACTTGCCATGGAAAGGTCCCTCCCTAACATGTTTCCTTAGACAGTGTTTCCTTGCTCAAACTTCAGTTTGCATTTTTACACAGAACAAAAACAGTGTATTTTGCCCCCCCACCTGCTGAAAGCACAAAGAAAAGGATGTTTTAATGGATACAAAACCCGGTTCAGTGTATATATGGATAGCATCATTATCTGACTAACTGGGAATGAGACTCAACAACTGGTTATCTTTCTCCAGAATGTGCTGGAACTACACCATTAAGAGAACATTTTTCATGTTCACAAAAGCAATACTGATAATAAAAAACAACTGCCTTAAAATAGTCAGTAATCAAAACAGTAGCTGAAACTGCACACAGTAAAGTGAGTCATTTTAACAAGTACAACCCACCACCAGAGAGCGGTGTAGAGCAGGTCAGGCAGACTAACAGCCAGAAGGAGCGATCTCTAGTCTCTTAAAAAGTAAGATAGGAGTGGTAGGATCTAGTAGCCAATGGCAAAACACAAACACACACCCAGCGATGAGAAGAGGACCTGCACATCACCAGTCACAGAAAAACACAGATTTCCTGTATTACGGAGACCAACAAAAAAAAATTGTAGCAAGAAAACAAACAAGACATCTGACATGTACACATGGAATTTTTATTGTTTAAAAATATGCTTAAATGCTATCTGTAGAACATATTTCTACCTGTCTGTGCTTATATCAGGTTTGAGAAATAAAGTAGTTAAGCGGAACTACATTAAAGATAAAAAGCAATGTCACTTTATCATTACAAAAATACAAATACAGTATTATTAGACCTGGTGCTTGGTCAACTAAAATGAAAACAAATCACAATTTAATCAATAAAATTTTTACTTCATCCAGTGAGAAGAATTCAACACATTCAAAACTTTTCAAAGCAAGAACGACCCGACAAGAACTAAAAGGAAGTCAAGTGTGGATGTGAACGGCTGCTTCCACTGTGCTTCTTATTCCTATGGTTCAATGTTTGAGCTCCACTGTGCAGAATGATGTGGGATTGATTTGACATGATGAGGCTGTTTTCACATTAATTGCTGCAAGTGTAAATAATCTTTGTGCTCACTGAAAATCTGATTTCTAAGAATTGAAGCCTTCAAACATGACGTGATTTCACAAAGAGTTTGAAATCAAATGCTGGTCCAACGTTAAGCATACACTAGCGTGATGGGAAAACTTGAAACTTCCAGCGCACACACAGTGAAATAGGAGACATTGTGTGTTCAGCAGTTAAACTTATGAAATGAATGTTTGCATATTCATATATTATAGAGTTTTTGATGAGTGAGACAGAATAAGCATTAAACGAGCGCAGTACATTTAAAGATACGCTGATCAAAATTCATGTTGGAATCAAGTCATGACAGTTCCACTTTAGTCAGAATCAAATTAGAAAGATATGAAAATAAGGGTTTAAAGTGTTTCCTCTGTGATAAAAACATGCCTTGGTTATTCCATGAGCAATTTTTTCTATATGTAAGCAATCTGACTGTCTTACGTTCCATAGTGTAGCAGTTTTTTAACAGTTTGACACACATTTATCTTCACTGGGATGATAAAACTGAGCCACTCTGGGCTGAGAATGAGAAAGGACCTTAGCTATCCATTATACAAGCTCTACCAGTAAGAGTTAATGTACACTGCACAGTAGCGCCTCCCTTTCTTTTCCTTCTTCCTTCTATTTCTCATCTTGATGTCTCTCTTTCCCTTTTTCTTTACCTATGCAACAGTAATGCGTGCTGTAAAAAGCGCAACCGTTTTGTTTTCGTCGTTTCACTCAAAGAAGTCCCTTGCGTTTTTGTTTCTTCTTTTCTTATCGGCTTCAGTTTAAGTTTGTACTGATTTTCTGAAGAAGAGGCACCATTTCATCAAAAACCAAAGGTATGCTGAAACAATAATATTTGTACAAAAGTAGTTTGTGCTTGATGCAGCACTGATTGCAAGGATTTTGTTCTACAATTTATTTGTGTTTTAGGTCATAGCTTTATTTATTAATGAACATAACTAATCTATTGCTCTTTGTTGCAGTGATCCGATTTACTGCTGTGGATTCTGTTGCTGCTGCTGCTTATGCACCAGTATCATTACCACAGACACCTGCTAGTCTTAATTTTACTTCTTTAAACCATTACCGACTCCCTTCAGGATCTTAACATGGAAACTCAGCCGCAAACACAACGAATTAAAACAGCAGTATCTGCTCTCTGCAAAATCCCGTTGCTCTTTGTGCTCCTTTACCTCTTTGTGTGCTCCCTTGATATTTTGAGCTCTGCGTTCCAACTAGCTGGAGGTAAGCAGTGTCACCACCACCATCCTTGATCAAACTTTCAACTTGTCAGTACTCCCAGTAACTCACATAGTTAGATACTTTAGAAAATATAGCAACATGTGTGGTGTTATAGACATGTAATTGTATGTTTTATTCATTATTATGGAGGCTAAGCTTGATTTTAAATGTCAAAACTGTCCACCTGTCTGTCTCTTTGTTGCTTTCCTCCAGGTAGGGTAGCAGGAGATATCTTCCAGGAAAATTCCATCCTGTCTAACCCAGTGGCAGGACTGGTGGTGGGAATACTGGTGACAGTGTTAGTGCAGAGCTCCTCTACTTCTACCTCCATCATCGTCAGCCTCGTCTCCTCTGGTTGTGAGTTAAAGTATTTAGCAACTTCACTGCAGACTACTGAGTGCAGACATGTCAATGCCAGCACTTGGATGAAGCATGGTCAACAGAATACCACAAACTAAAACCTCAACTAGCCAATCTAAATTTATATCTACAAACTTATTACAGTTATTTTTTTCTGCGCAGTGCTGGATGTTCAGTCAGCTGTTCCTATCATCATGGGCTCCAACATTGGAACATCAGTCACCAATACAATTGTTGCCCTAATGCAGGCTGGGGAGAGAGATGAGTTTGAAAGGTACAGCTGGGAGTGCAGGAGCCACGTGTAACTAAGTAAGTACGTATTTTAAAACCAAACATCTGAAACTCATTCCAGGGCCTTTGCTGGAGCTACAGTCCACGACTGCTTTAACTGGCTGTCCGTGTTGGTGCTTCTCCCTCTGGAGGCTGCGAGCGGGCTGTTAAGGCGAGCGTCACGGGCTGTGGTTGATACACTACAGCTCAGTACTGAAGAAGCTCCTGAACTTCTTAAAGTCCTCACCGAGCCACTGACTAAAGTTATTATTCAGGTACTGTGCCAGAGAAGACTGAGAGAAAGAGCTCTCTCACAAAAATGTAACCTATTAAATATTTTTAATGTAATTATTCTACATCAAATAATTACCTATTAGAAAGAGGCAATGGTGCTCTTGGGCACACCTCAACACTTTCAAAAAGCAGCAGGTAATAATAACACCCTTTCATTTAGTACGTAGTTACTGTGTAACCTCTCTGTAGACATAAACTGCAGTTCTATAATTCTGTAATAATGAAGTCAGAACACAATTCTCTCTGTGTAGCTGGATCGGTCAGTCATTACAGCCATCGCTATAGGAGACCAGAGTGTGAGGAACAAGAGCCTGGTGAAGAAATGGTGTCAAACCAAAACCATGGTACCGGTGCCGAAAAATGTGTCCGAAAAAATGTCAAGTTATGCCTGTTTCATCAAAATGAGCACAGTGTTTTACAAAACTGCATGAGACCAGGTTGGTTATACCCGTTTCTCACTGCTCACAGGACAATCAAACATCCTGGGGAACACACAACCTTTCAGAACACACACAGAAATGTATGTCATTTTGTCAGTTTTTGAGCATTTCTGTGATTTTAAGGCCTGAAGCTCCCTGTTATGGAACAACACCTCTCCTCTCATAAATTTTTTTCCTGACGGCTTGCTTCGCTGAATTTAACCTGTTCGTCAATCATCAACGTGCGCTGCAAATGAAGCACACTGATCACAAAGATTTTTGCCAGTAGTTCTTAGAAATCTTATGAATTAAATTTTGCTTCTCATACACACTCACGATGTCACCTCCCTGTCTCTCTGCCCAGGTAAGCATCTCTTTGTGGACTGTTCTCTGTCAGACTTAGCCATAGGTCTGATCCTCCTCGCTTGCTCCCTGTTGGTGCTCTGCAGCTGTCTGATACTGCTGGTCAAACTGCTCAACTCCCTGCTGAAAGGCCAGGTGGCCAGTGCTATTAATAAAATTGTTAATACAGGTAAATGCGTAGTAGAAGTAAGAAAACAAAAAAAAAGCCCTCATCATAAATGTCACAGCTTTTATTATTCTCTTGACCTGAAATTGATCTTAAATTGAATGTTAATGCCCTGTGTGTTCTGTCTTGTCCTGTGTTAGATTTCCCCTTCCCTTTTACCTGGCTGGCAGGTTATATGGCTCTGTTAGTGGGAGCAGGTATGACGTTTTTGGTTCAGAGTAGCTCTGTCTTCACTTCTGCCATCACTCCTCTCATAGGTAACACACACACACACACCATGTTTCAGCTTATTTTTTTTTTTACTAAAAAGCAGAGCTTTGCACTGATTTACAGTTCTGGTTTTCTGAAATGCTGCAGCTCTGAGGAAATTCTGCTAACATTGTCCTCTTTAACTGTCTACTACGACTAATTAACTGCCACAGTGTTTTTACAGTTACATGCAGCACTCTCCTGCCTGCTTGGTATAGCATTAACAGGACTGCAGCACATAACGGCATCTTTATATATGTGTTTGTAGCTGTTTGGTTAAAATTTGCCACATCTTTACCTCTTCAGCTATGAATCTTAACTAACTGTACTGTGCCATCAGCTGTAAAACGTTTTAAAACAGACTGGGATTCCTTGTAGAACCTTTATGTAAATTTTAAAATGTTTAGATTGACCCACACTTTAGTATGTTTTTGGTGTTTTCTGCTCTGTCACAACTGTTGGTTCCTTAAAGTCCAGTGAATGATAGCTCCTAATGATTACACTTTACAATTACACTTTTTTTCTAGCCCCCAAAGACAACCCCACTATCAAATGGATTACATTTTATAATTCATCTTTTTACCTTCAGTAGGTCTATTACTTGTTGATAATTGACTGGTGCAAATAATTAATAGTTGACCTTTTTTATGTTTAACTTGTGTCTTCTTTTGTTTCTTTCATTTTGTGTTTTGTATTATAAGATTAATTTAGCGCAGTCTAGATTTTGACCTGCTGTTAATCATACCATGAACCCTCAGGGATTGGTGTGATCAGTATTGAAAGGGCCTACCCTTTAACCCTGGGGTCAAACCTTGGAACCACGACAACAGCGACACTGGCAGCCCTGGCTAGTCCAGGAGACAAGCTAGCTGCTGCCACACAGGTATACACACACCTGCGCACAGTACAAACAGACTGTGCAGATGATTGGCTGAATTGGCTGATCAGATGATTCCCCCTTATTAGTCCAGACCATAAACACATTCGCAAGTTACATTGAGGGCAAACATGTCCTACAAAACACAGTGCACACCAGCAACCTCCAAAAGTTGCCTTATTAAACAGCCTCATACACCATGTTTGACTCACTTTTACGTACTTTTCTCCTTGACTCATTCTTTTGTTCCAGGTTGCTTTATGTCATTTTTTCTTTAACCTCTTTGGTATCCTGCTGTGGTATCCCATACCAGCCACCCGCTTACCCATACGTATGGCCTGTGGCCTTGGCAAATGCACTGCCAGGTACGATCAACAATATCTTCTGTTTTTACTCACGACAGGCAAAATGTTGAAGTAAGTAGCTGAAGCATCAAAGGAAATCAAAATACTCGTACACACACAGGTACCGCTGGTTTGCTGTTTTGTACCTTCTTGTCTGCTTCCTGCTATTCCCATCCCTCGTGTTTGCCCTCTCCATGGCTGGGTGGAAGGTGATGGCCGGGATTGGTGTACCAGTAATTATACTGATTATATCTGGAGCAACAGTGAACATTCTCCAGGTGCGTAGACCAGATTGTTTGCCACTTCAACTGCAGAACTGGGACTTTCTTCCTGTCTGGATGACCTCGCTGCAACCCCTTGATGACCTCATCACCAGGGTGACCTTGTTGTGCAGACAAGGAAGAGGTAAATATCTTAAGTGAGACTTTTCTGTGAAATTCTTTACTGATTGATTAATTTTTTAACAAACTAGTGACTGTGTGCAAAGATAGGCGACATGAGAGCTACAAAAAAGTGACATCATCTTGATTGCCCCCTGGTGGCTGGTTGTAGCATAGCTCATAAAAGAAAAATTCATTTTTCTGATAAGTTTGCTTTTAATTACTTATTTGATGCTGTTTGTATTGCTTGAGTCAAATGGGTACATAGTTGGAAACTTGATCTTGTGAATCCACCACCAGATCACTACTAATCAGACACATTCAGGATATTTTGGCTTCACCTTTTCACAGTGGGAGGAAGTGGAGACATGTCGATCATCTTTAAACATGTCAAATTATGAAACTGATTTACCTCTCCCTGGTTTGCTGTTCTATGTGTTCTGATCCTAGGTTGTAAGTCCAGGCGAAATGGACAAGAAACATCACTGGAGGGCATTACTGTCAACCCTGAGAGAAAAGGGACAGAAAAATGGCAGCAGAGTCAGGAAGGGCAAGAGATTGATAAACACTGCCAGAAGCAAACCGTACTGGACAAAGCAGAAAATTGTGATCTACATTGCAGTCAGGAAAGCAACAGAGACTACACAGCAACCAACATGACTTTAGAGAACAATATATTCAACTTGGCTACAGTGTGCAACCAGAGTAGTCAGCTGAGCAGCACTTACTTGTAGTGCTTTACAGGAGTATTTGAGTGTCTACATGAATTTAAAGATCTTAATTGACATCATCCCTGAAAAAGTGTGAATGCTGAAAAAGCACATACATGTAATTGTGAGGATATGTACTGTATATTTAAATGTCTGCTCTCACATCAGTAAGGTATGAATAGTTAATAAATAACATGTTGGTGTCTTGGCACCATACAGAAAGATAATTATTTATAGGTTAGCTTTAATTTTACACAATGTACACAAGATGACAGGATGACTTTGTTTTTTCCAGTGTAAGCTTTCTGTGTAGAGATTTGCACAGATAACTGCTTGAGGTTTGACATTGCTTTGAATGGTGCATTTTTTTTGTTATGATAAAGTATTTAAAATTTTAAATCTGTGTTGGAAAAAAGTGCAATAGCACTGGTGTGTTGTTATTGGCTCTGGTCATCTGTTCTTATAATAAATTAACAGGTTATCGAAAAGTGTCATGTCAGTTGACTTGAACACAAATGAGGGTGCTGCCTAAAATACAATCCAATTTATAGTGCTTTTTGTAAGCGCTGACCTTTACTGACTCATTTGGAAAGAGTCATGTTCGGCTGTGTTTACAGCAGAGAGGAGAGTCTCTTCTAGAGCCGTGAGTGTTTCAAACCTGGAGGGAAAAATTTGTGTGGTTTCTAAGTGTCAGGCTCACCCAAAACTGCAGCATGTGTTGCAATATGTGAGAATGTTTACAGACACAGATTTGTGGTAGTAATGTGTAGCATATAAAAGGCTTTTAATACATAGTTTATAAAAAACCAAAAAACTTACAGGTCTCCAAGCACGGATGTTGAAACCATTTGTTTTTTTTAAAAATCACTGTGAATATATATATAAAATTATCCCTCCATTAGCAGTTGTAGCAGTAGTTGTAGTTTCTGTGTCTACATCTTTAAGAACAAACCTTCTAAAGAGCCTACTTAGTTCAATCTGTAATGAGTCCAAATCTATGCAGTTCAGGAAGGAAAATCAACTATAGTTAAATGCCTGTTTGACAACTGTGAAAGATGAAACATTCACACCAGGAGGCTTTGTGAGCAGTGGTCACGCCTGAAACTTAAACGGAAACTAACACCTTGAGCTGAGTAAAGACCTTCACCAGCTGCATGTCTTTGTTATTCAGCTTACATTTCATGCAGATGTGGTGTATAGGGGGAACACTGGTGTGAGCAGTGGTTATTTGTACATCGCAATTATAACTGTTACAGCTTAGGACTGGTTACATTGCTCTCAGTGTACGTAAGGGCAAAGCACAGTCTGATTTAATTTCATATTAAATGTGCTGCCTGTGAGTAATTTCAGTGAAGCAGATGTTAACGAGCAATGTACAGAATATGTTATATAGAATATGTCAGAATATGTTTTGTTTTTTAATAAATAGTTGTGCTGTAGAATATGTTGTTACAGTACGTCATAAGAATAATGAAACAAAGTAAATAGTAAATGGTAAAGTACCTCAACTACAGACTTGTTTGAGAGGTTTACATAATTGTTCACAGGGAAACATGGGAAATTGTTATGTTTAAGAAGTCAGTTTAATCTGTGTCTCCAACTGTGTGGTATCTTGTCCTTAAACAGCCATCCATTATCATCATACTGTAGCTTTTTTCAAGGTTACGTGAAGGAAATGTGTGCTGACAACTTCAAAAGCCGAAACCCATCACACATTTTCACCAAGCTTCTTAGAGGTTGCACTTACAAAGGCCGCATCATTGCATACACCTGTACAATTTGATGCTGTTCAGTGCAACAGCTCTGGAATAAATTTTACCTCCACTGTAACTGTGTATAATGTTGAGACTGACTAAATTCAATTACATATTTATGTTATTGAAGTGGTCGTATTTAAATGTGTTGTTGTAGCGGATTGCCTTACACTGAGAGATGGTGCAAATGTTACTTACTTACATATGAGTGGGATAGAATAAGATTGCTTCTCAAGATAATGCAGCACAAAGAAAATAATGACCTTAGTGCTAAAATATAAAATTGAACAAACAACTTCAAGTCACTGGAAGATCGAGATTCAGGCCCATTCTCGCTGATACATACTTATTTTTACTGTTTTAAGAGTTTAAAAATTAAAATCTTTTGGTTGTAAATATTAATACTGGGTCCCTCTGTAGAGATGCACAGGAAAAAGCTTATGTCTACAATCAAAATTTGTTTTACAGAATAGCTGATAATACATGCTTGCCTCTTATGGTCATAATCTTGCAAAAATATGTTGTGAACTACATTTAGAAAGTGTTGGCATCCAAACTGCAACATCCCCGCACATGATAATATAGAAATATTAAAATTAAAAACCTCAGAAAATGTTTTTCCACTTTTTGCTACAACAAATGATAAAATGATAAAATAGCACATTATTTCAGTACTCTTTCTTTCAGCATTACCAGATGAAAGATGCAAAGTAAACTATCACAGCAGTGAATTGTAGCACACTGTCAACTGGCAACTTGTGGGTGACAGTGCAGCAACCGCTTCCTTGATTCTTACCAGACAACATAAAGACAAGAACACAAACTAGCCTTCTGTCAGTGCAAAATTCACAGTTTAGACTGAAACAGCCAGGAAGAAGATATTGCACCATTGTGAAGGCAGTGAGTGATATTTTTCAATTTTAATCTTGAGCTATAGTATTTTTGCATAATTTTTAGCGTGTAGAGGGTGGAAAATCATAATGAAAATAGATGCAAACTCCAAATATACTATTCATACTGTTCACACTTTTGGAAAAAATTTACTTCAAACTAAAAACTAGAGTATAATTCAGTAACGCTATAAGATATTTAAAATAAAAATGAATATAATAATGTTTGATTTATGTGTTGCAACAGAAAAACAATGATTTGCATCTACATGATCTTCACTGCTCTGGGAACAGCAGCATCGGCTAAAGGTACATCTGAGTGTATGTATGCACAATAATTCAGGAAAATATTCAAATGTTGAGAAATTTTAACAGAGACATTTTTGTATTTATTTAATTTAGAAATGTAGTTATAAGTAGATTTAATGTTTATTCTTTATACGGGAAAAAGTAGGACTTTGGCAGCAAAATGTTAAAATATAAAGAAATCACAAAAAATGTTTACAATTGTTAATAATATTATGGCGATTATGTTGTGTTTTTTAGGATCAACTGAATGCAATTTCTCTGAACTCACTGCAGCTCAGTGTTTTGGAGCAGAGGGACAGATGCTGACTTTTCATCTTCAACATAGCAACACATACCAAATCACTCTGAAAAAGGATCATAATTCTCCGATTGCAAGAGCAAAAAATCACACATGGACGTTGTATGGGGAACATGTGAATCAGTCTGAACTCTTCACCAATGGAACACTCAAATTAGGCAAAGCAATGAAGAGACACTCAGGAGATTACTTGTTGGAAGTATATGACTCTGATGGAGTTTGGGTGAAAAATGTCATAAAGCACCTAGAAATACAAGGTAAGTAAAAAAAAAGTACAAAAATTTTGATTCTTCTGGAACAAAAATGTTTTGAATCAATTGTGGGTTAAAAACTATTGTATACGTAAAACAGGGAGAGGCCATTTTATATTCATTTACGGGAAAGAAAAATGGAAAATTGGAAAATAAATCAAACCGAAATTTAAATCAAATATCAGAATATTTTTGACTAAATACGTTTGTATCCGTATTGCGACCATATTGTAGGGATGACTATTGGTGTTTCCACAAAATATCGACATTTATTGAATTTGAGCGCAAGGAGAATCAGGAGCCATCAGTACAGACTGCTGCGTGTGATGCCACCCAGTACTGCCTGAGAAACCCTGACACTAGTTCTTTATACAACTTGAAGAATGCTCAAGATCGTTTCAACCATTCTTGGCAAAAGTCCAAAATAGACGATAAGGAAGGCACTGAGCATATACTTCACAGTGAAACAGCCAAAACAGAACAGTGTAACGCACAGAGTCAAGACTCACACAGTGAGCATCCAATTATCTGCCACTATCAAGGCCTTGCTATCTGTTGGCTCCCCAGCTACCTCTGGGAGAGACGCCTGTGTGTCTGTCACTGACATTTTAGAACAACGGCGATGACCAAGGTCAACCCCTAACGTAAAGGGAGAACGAGAGAGAAGTAAAAGAATTCCCTTACAGTAGGAATTGGTCAAATGACTTCACAATTAACAATTTAGCTGTGGATTTTACTTTGTCCTCCAGCTCCAGTGTCAAAGCCTGCTGTGTCTCAGACGTGTCTGTCACCAGAACAGATGATCATCAGCTGCTCCTCTGAGGGAGATGAAGTAGAGTTCACTTTGACCTTGGATGGTCTCTTACTGGTGCAGACCAGAAACCACAGCCAGTCCCAGACAAACTGGACAGCAAACATGAAGCCACTGGCTGGGAGTGCAGCTGAACACAAAGCCAGCAGTTCAAATGTTACCATCAGCTTACATGGCCAAGTGACAGGAAGCTTGAAGTGTCATGTTGGGAACAAAGTCAGCAGAGACGAAACAGTCATTCACCTGACAAGCTGTGAAGGTAGTGCAAATCAAGGAATTTTATTTTTATTTACCGATTTACTTATTTCTTTCATTAGTTAATGTAATATTGTCACTGCAACTGCAAAATTTTGGAATCGATTTCTTAAATGAAACAAACTTTCCAGGATTTGCTTATTATTGTTTTTCTTTCCAAGGTTCCATTTCTCACTTGTCTCTCTTGGCTGTGGCTGTGATCGTGAGTGTTGTCACTCTGCTTCTGCATGCGGCTTTGTTTCTTTGCATCAAACATTTAAATAATAAAACAAGACCAACGACTGCCAGTGAAGGTAAGATAAATATGTTCCTGCCTCCCTTTAGAGAACTGAAAGCATTTTTCTGCATCTAAGGTAGCTGTTGCACGACATTCAATTTAGTGCCCCACGAAAATTGGATGTTTTGGATGTTTTCCCCTTTTATTACTTTAATAATATAATTTGGATTTTTTTTTCAAATGAAATATTTTGACAAGACCCAAAAGTTACA
Source organism: Scatophagus argus (assembly GCF_020382885.2). Lineage (NCBI taxonomy): Eukaryota > Metazoa > Chordata > Actinopteri > Scatophagidae > Scatophagus > Scatophagus argus. The sequence continues at coordinate 16,753,448 of NC_058506.1, read as the reverse complement.
TTTCAGATGTCTGTGTTTAGCTCTTTCAGACAACCCTGAAGATAAAATCATCTACTCAGACGTGAGGGTGAAGAAGAAAACCAAACCAACCCAACTCGACCCAAACTTAACAGTTTGCTTTTATCATTAGATATTTGACTATTGAACATATCGACTGTACGTTTGTACATCATCAGCAGACAGCAGCAGCACTTCCTTCAGTAACAATGCCTTTTGTGTTTTTATTTTTCAGTGGCCTATGTAGCTACATAGCCTGTCCTCCAGAGTCTAATTTTAAGCTTGCTGAAGAGCCTTTATGTAACCATGCAGACTTAAAAAAAATCTATTTCACACATTAAGTTTTGTGTGCGTGTTGTATTGAGATAAATGCTACCCTACCCATATATCACTTTACATTTTTCACAGTGAACTCAATGCCGAAAACTGTGACATTATTTTTTTAAAGCACCCATGCATTTGTTTGTCATGCTGTATGTAGATTTTACAATATTATATAATTATCATTCAATTCGCACAATACAGAAGCCCACAGTAGGAATTATGGTCATACAAATAAAAATGCATCAACAGTTTAATCAGTTGTTAAAAATATTAAATGTTTATATACAATTGTAAATATTAAACAGAGGACTTCAATAAACATTTGGGCTGACATGTTCTGTAATCTGCTATAACCTTTGACTTAACAGACTCAATTTTCCACTGACTGTTCAGTTGTTCCATCTTTTGTTGTAATCAAAGTCCAAGTCAAGCATCAATTCAAAAAGGTGTCGACTATCATAATTCTGCAGTCTGAGAGAGCGAAGTTCAGACTGCTTTGTGTTACCTCGGTTTGAAATTAGTCAGAGATTTAACAATAGAAAAGTGTAGCTCATGGATGACTTTTCGTAATCTCTCGTATTGACTTACTGCACTTACTGTAGATGAAAGTAATGTAGTGATCATTATTGACCACAAGATGGAGTCAAAAGCCATCACAAGAAACAAGATAATGGTGAAGAAAGGAACTCGCTATAATCTTTTGTCTTTGGTAACTTCTTGGTTGATGCAAAGCATTGCATCTTACTCTATCTATCTATCTATCTATCTATCTTCCCAATACTTTTGTCTACACAGTATTTATTTAAACAGCTGCTTCAACCTCAACACCAGGGTGACCCTTGTTGTGCAGGCAGGAAGAGGTAAACATCTGAAGTGAGACTTTTCTGTTCAATTCTTTACTGACTGAATGATCAAGTTTTTGTTCTATCTCATGTTATACTCTGTTACCAATTAGTGACTGTGTATAAAGGGACACGAGTGCTCCAAAAAAGTGAAGTGATAGCATCTTGATTGCCCCCTGGTGGCTGGCTGTAGTAAAGGTCACAAACCAAATCCAAATCTTCAAGTCATATATATTATTCCCCACTGGTGGTTTCTGTCACTTTAGGTAGATCTTAGGACATTGATGTATGTTCAAGTGTTCATTTGTCTCATAGAATTGGCTTTAATTTGTTACTTGATACTATAAAAAGTGGGTGAAACATCAGCAGCTGAGTGCTGCTCATTCTTGGGTCAGATAGGTGTATGGAACTCCACCCATCGCTCCACCACCTGTCAGGTGTGAAATGGAGAATCCAAGACACTCATTTAGTTTGAAACTGAATGAAATAACGTCATGCATTTAAAGAGCCCAATCTGTGTCAATCTTCAATCTGTATCTCTCAGACAAAGCAGTGCTATGTGCACAGGAGCAGCCAAAGTCAGTTCCCTCAAAATCTATGCACTTCATGAAGGAACATTAACTGTAGTTAAATGCCTGTTTGACAACCGTTAAAGATGAAACATTCACACCAGGAGGCTTTGTGAGCAATGGTCACATCTGAACCTTAAATGGAAACTATCACCTTGAGCTGAGTAAAGACCTCCACCAGGTGCATGTCTTTGTTATTCAGCTTACATTTCATGCAGATGTGGTGTATAGAGGAAACACTGGTGTGAGCAGTGGTTATTTTTAAACCGCACTTAAAACTGTTGTAGCTTAGCTGTGGTTACATTGGTCTCAATGTATGTAAGGACAAAGTAGTCTCACACACAGTTTAATTTCACGTTATATGTGTCACCTGTGAGAAAGTTCAGTGAAGCAGACGTTAGCGAGATACGGGAAAAATATGGTTTTATATTTTAATAAATAATTTTGCGGTTCGAATATGTTGTCACAGTACACATGTCCCTTGCAGGAACACCCCTCTTCTCTTAGCAGGTCTAACATGCTCTTAGAACACTGAGAATAAAAAAAAAAAACTTGTTTGAGAGGTTTACATAATTGTTCACAGGGAATCACAGGGAATTGTAATGTTTAAGAAGACACTATAGTCTATGTCTAAAACTATGTGATACCCTGTGCTTAAACAGTCGTCCATTATCATCACATTGTGGTCGTTTTCAAGGTTACATAAACAAAATATATCTCATAGTTTCATCGATATACTAAGATGCAGTTCAATACAACAGCTCTGCAATAGATTTTTACCTGAGTTTAACTGAGTTTATGTTTATGTTGAGACTGTAGTTGAGACTGAGTCAATTCAGTCTTATAATTCTGTTTATTAATGGGGTGGTGGTTCAATGTGTTGTTTTACTGAACTACTTTGTACTGACATGACTGTTCATGTCAGAATCATGGTTGTTTATTTAATTTATGTCACCATCTGAACAGCTGACAGCATGGACTGATTTGACAAGTCTCAAAAGCTACATTTCAAGTGTTTGTTTTTACTTCTTTCAGGAAACCCTGAAAATGAATTGTCTACTCAGATGTGAAAGAATGACGAAAACAAGACCAAACATACATACATAATGATTTAACTGTTATCACTGCATATTTGTCAACATACCTACTGGACATTTCTACTTTATTTCAGAGCTGCCAGTTAAAAGATTAAATTTGTTGTTCATGCACTGATGCACTTCCTTCTGTAACAGTCTTTTGTGTTTTTAAGTTCAGTGACCTTTGTAGCTCCACAGCCTGCCCTAACCTACACCCTAATTTTAAGATTGCTGAAGACTCCTTATGTAAGCCTGGAGATAAAACTATTTCACACAAAGACATTGTTAAAGAATTATTTTTTCTGTTTTCAGTTCTGTTTCTGTGTTATACCAACAGAAACCTTCAAACCAAGGTTAAATATTAAAGTGCTAATGAAAAACAACATTGTAGTCTGGGACAGAGAGGTTAAGGTTAAGTTTTGCTTTGCTTTGTAATTGCTCAGAGACCTAACAATTTAAAAGTGGAGCTCATGGGTGACATTTGGAAAATCTGCAGTCTCTCGCTTTGACTGTTGTGGCTATTGACGTTTGAGATGTCAATAATGTAGTGATTATTACTGACCACAAGATGGAGTCAAATGCCTTCACAAATAACACAATAATGGTGAAGAAAGGAACTCACTGTAATCTTTTTTTGTCCCTGGCAACCTCTTGTTCATTTTGTGTGGCTGGTGACTTCCAATCCCTAAAAGCTGTTCTCCTGTCTTTAACCATGAACACAGTCCTGCCCTAAACCTTAATCAAGCATTTTGCCATTACAGCCATTTTGTTTTTTCATTAGAACATCTTGGCACGTTCAGGGCACCTGGTGGCAAACCCAACTCTGACAATTCATTTATATTTATTTAAACAGCTGCTTCAACATTTTGCAGGATTTCCTGCATCACTTTGTTGGTCAACTTCTCTTATCATGTCAGAAATCAATGACAGGTCACCATATCATCTTGTTATCACTCTAATAAACAACTCACCATGTCTGCACTGTTCATTCAGCTTCATGGAGCAAAGTGTCGGTCACTCTTTGGCTGAGGGAGTAACTGAGTAAGAGAGGGAGAGAATGAGGGAGGTTTAACAGAGTGCAGAGGGTGAGGACTTAACTTTGTGCAAATATTCAGTGTCACTTTAGTATTGTTTTAGTATTTAGTATATGTTTTAGCATTTGTTTAGTATCTTATTAAAATTGCACACAGTATACACTAGGTGGGCAGCCTTTTTGCACAGTCCACGAACTTTAGCATGTTCTCGAAAGTTTGTCAATAATGTTTTCAAATTCTTGCATGAAATGAACCATTTAAAGAAACCTGTAGACCGAGACTGACCTCCAATCATCTTTCTCTTTCTCTAAAATGTTTGCTGCCATATCTGCTCTTGTGTGCTTCCAAATGGGGATTCCCTCTGTATACTACAATCTCCAGTCAACCATATGTCGTTCCATGAGTACCACACTACAACATATGCCAACTCTCACCCACAGCATTCGAAACTACCTTTACACTGAGGTCATATGGAATAACACTTATGACTTTCCCCACTTTCTGTCCCTGCCACCCTGCCTCTCTCCCCTCTGTGTTTTTATGGGGTGACTGTAGGAGAAAGAAGCAGGGCTTCCCCCCTCTGCCTGGCGGCCCTGCTTTGAGAACATGTGGCCTGGGAATAATTGGGTTACAACTGCAGCAGTCCAATGAGTTGGCCTTGATTTGGAGAATGACTCCATTTACTTTTGTCTGACTGCCTGCTGCTTCCACAGCTGGAGCTTTTATCCTCCGTTCAGGCTGTGGATTTTACTGTATAGATTTGGCAGTTAGCCAGATGAGAGAGTGGAACACAATCTGATCATTAATGTACTAACCCACATGCAGTGGGTAAGACAAGAAAATATTATGGTCGACTTTCATATTGTAGGATATCCCTCAAACTAAGAATTAATTTTAAGATAAAATACTGGATTTTTTTTTTTTTAAAAAAAATATTCATTCCTTAAAAGACACAAGAAAGAGACTTAAATTGTGTTCACTTATGCAGCTATTGGGGACAACAGACACATAAAGTAGAATACTTTGACAAGTAAGATGGCACTGATAAGTCCCTCAGTCTTGTAAGAGTGACACTGTAATTAGAAGATTTTGCAGTTATAGTAATAAGTCGTACTCTAAATTACGTACACTGTGGTTTAACTTTTGAAAACTTTATACACAAATGGGCCGAATGACCTCTTCTTCGTTTCTGAGCTGTAGCACGGCAGTAAACTCATTTTTTGAGCCGTTAGTAGCGGTTTTTTTTTCTTCATTTCATTGTGAGACAAAATGTCTTCTTTAATAAACAATGTGCCTGAAAGAGAAACGCACAGGTGTATCCAATAACGTTCATGGCAGTTAGTTAGCCATGTCAGTGAAACCGACACAATGCAAGGACCATAACTTACATTCATTTATGTAATTAATCACACCTGCGCTTTTCATGCTGTGATAAAATGAGTTACAAAAGTACAACATTACCCTTAAAACCGAGTGGTTTTAGTAGATTTAAAAAGTACAGGTTGTACATTTAATCATTCTCAAAACATTAATGTAGTACGCTATTAGCCAGTATGCTAGTGAAACACAACTGACTTTCACGGTCAGCTACTTCAACATGCCTTACCGGGGAATTGGTGAGAGAGCTGTCAGTACCCGATCTGCCCGATCCGTTCTGCACTTGCGCGAAAGTGGTCCTGCCAGTCAAAGACGGTTACCGCAAATGTGCCTGTACAGAATTACCCGGCCAGGAATCACTGATCATGAAACAGTCCTACTTAAACTCAACCTTTCTAATCAAAATAAGAAAACGTTTATAAGTCATTGCGAGTGTATCCGTTTACAATTATGTCATAGGAAATTTAATGAAGTTATCATAAACCTTATCAGTTTTGCAGTAAAAGTAAACAGCAGCTGTAAGTTAATTATTTTAAGCCCATAATAGTGCCTAGATTACAGAGGGAGCAATGCTCACAATCAACATCTTTTCAGGCTTCTGTTGAAACAACAGTGGATGCACTTGTTGGCCTTCAGGGCTATTAATGCAAAAGATGATTCTTCTCAGGGTCATCTCTGTTGATTTGTTTTCATGGCAACAATCACTCCCTGTCGATTGGCCCGTCACACATCAATGACATCAGAGGTCAAGGTGCAGTAATTGGTCACCAAATACCATCGGATTCTTTCAACAATGTGGAGGTTTATCATGAGCCAAGATTGTGGCGAAACGTTTTCCAGCACCGTCCATCTGCCTAATCGGAAACCTCTCCCCCATCAAAACAGGCCAGAGCTCTCCCATCCCTCCGCTTGAAACACAGTAGCTCTTCCTTTCTTCTCAGCTGGAAATGAGATAAAGGAGGGTCAAGGTCTGTGAGCATTGTAATTAATGTTATTCAAGTTTGGAATGAGCAGTAGCCTGTTGGGCTTCAGTCAAACTCTCAGGGTCACTCAGACAATGAAGGCTGTTATCACCAAACAAAGGCTCGTTGATCAGTGAAGTAGGTGAACACCCTAACACACCCATCTAAGAGGCACTTAGAGAGGGAAATGCCTGTAAGTATTTAATTTAAGAAAAAAACAATGATAAAACCAGCTTTTGAGTTACCAGTTCCATTGGATGAAATGACCGGAAATTAATCCACAAATTAAATGTTAATTTGGCTTGTCAAAAATACAGTGTGAGGTGTAATTTCCTTTTTGAATGTTTTGAAAACCAGCCTCAAAGCTTTGCCACCCATTATAACTTTTCATGGTCACTACCCAGACTGAATTGTGAATGAATAAAATGGTCAAGTAAGCATTCGTGTCAGTACAGAACACAATAGGTCCAGTGTAGTCTCTGTCCAGAAGGGGAACCACTGTGATGCATAAAGAGAACCTGCCGGAAAGAATTGTGTCATTCGGATTTTAGATTACTGCGCCAGTGAATTAATTCACATCCCAAATGGTCTGGTGGTGCATGAGAGGAATGAAGACATTATGTAGCTCAGCAGGCCAAATTGGATAGTCATTTAGACAAGCCCACACAGGTTGGAAAGGGCATGCATGGACATAAACATGTATGCACAAACACATGCCCACTTGACGTGTCCATGTAAGTAAATAGATGAACGTGCGTAGCGAAAGGCATGCCCTCTTTCATGCAGCCATTCTCACCCACGCTCACACACGCACAAACCTCTTTTAAGCCCCTGCCCATGGAAACCATGGAAATGCCAAGCAAACAAGTGGTCTCATTTGGCAGGCAGGCAGGCAGCTCTCTGGCTTTTGTCTATGGAAACTACTGTACCAAGCTGCTGTGTCAGATGTATGATGGAACACCATACAGGTCTGAGTCAACCATTAAGCTACAATAAAGGTGGTGAAGTAGGTGATAGTTGAAAAGGAGAGGACTAATACCTCACAGATTAGGGCATAAGATAAAATAAAGGGTTATAAATTGTTATTTATGTTACATAGGAATGACTGGGCTTAGCAAAATTTCTGTTTGCACCCACTGCATTGCATCCAGCAATGAAAATGTCAAAGATGTTTTCTGTGGCATTGGATGTCTGTACGTGTGAGTCATGTGTTAGAGAACGGAGATTTGCTGGAAACTGTCTTCTCCACTTCTCAGATTTGTTCTGCTTGCTTTAATGGGTAGCACTATATTCCAAGTAATGGACTAATTTAAGAGATCCCATGCATATTGTCTCCACGCTGGTATTGTAAAATGCTGTATTTGATCAGTAAAATCACCTTTTGAAGTGAGTATGATTTGAGGGAAGAAGATAGGAACTCACTAAGACTTTCTGTTCTTCTGCAGGGCATCAATCAGCAGCAGAGTCAGTGCATCTGGGCCACAGATCCTAATCCTATTCATCTATAGTTATTGCCAGGGATCTGGCAAGCTCACTGAAATTGAAAGTTCACACCAGCATGATGTGGATACTGTAAATATGTGACAACATTATCTAAATTGTCCAAAAAGTGCGTCCAGCTTGTACAGATGAAACTAAGGACTGGTTAATGATCAGCTAAACACTTTGACTTGTCACAGCAGAAAAAACACAGGTGGATTAAATAACAGTAATGATGACTCGGTTGCATTAGGTGTCCCAGTAACACTGACACTGAACCAGGAGCATAGTAGCAGGCCCTCCTCTTAGTAGAATGGAACAATCCTTAATTCACCTGCAATGACATGTCAAAATACCTGCTCTGCAACCAGTCCATTGCGGACCTTACATCTTATAATGCTCTTTTTATTTGTGTTTGACAACAAACTTTTACAGTCTCTGCCCCTCTGGGGTTTGTTTTATGTCTCAATTTTTTGCAAGGTATTTTGCATAAAGATAAAGCACTTCCATCCACTACTTATTCCATTACATGTGACTCCTTGTCCCAGAATGCCAAAGCTGTTATACTGCCTCTTTATCTGATCCTACTTCTTAGCCAAGTTTTGACATGACTCAGAGTTTGACATCTGAAGTCATTTCTCATCATTACGATGAGAAATGGCTTCAGATGTGAAGCCTGATTTCAAAGTTGAGCCCATCGGTACCTTTGAGCTATTTCGCCAGAGAAACTAGAGACAACAGTAAAATTGTATTTGAAGTGCTATGCTCCCTTCAAGGTATTATTCTTGGTGAGGTGGAGTGGCCTCTGAAATAACATTTATATGAGGTAACATTAAACCTCTTCCCCGAAACTAATCAATAATAATGAAATTCTGTTGGCTGGGTGGCTGACAGCTCCTCAGGGCAGAGCCAATTATAGCAACTTAATGATAAAACTCGTGAGTTTTACCATTTCACCCAGAAAACCTGCGGACATTTACCCAAAGGTAGCATACATAGGTCAAAACACAGTTTCAAATAGCTCCTTGTATTTGTTTTAGATTATAATATCATGAGAAAGCACTTCAGAGTTAATTTGATACACTTCTTCATGTTTGACAAGCTTTGTGACACAATCTGGGCTTTCATGGTACAGTGCACCTCACCTACTTTTTACTCCAAGTAGGTTAATGGAGTTTTCCAGCTGCAGATCTCAGTTTAATGTGTTGAATTGGAAGAGGAACATGAAATCTTCACTCTTGAGTGCACATGAATCAGCTTTTAAGCTCCAAGTTCAAGTCATGAGTCTAAACATGGAGATGAGCTCATGTTTGCTGGTGACACGGTGGAGCTGTGTGGTTTCATCCAGGCGATCTGCAGAAAACCCCCACACATCTTTGGATGGATTGAACATTATGTCATATTAACACAACTATAATTACACAATCCCTGTCATTTGCACAGGGGTGGATTGCTGCAAGTTAATGTGTGTGAGCGGATCGTTTTGGTGTTCTCAGGATACTTATTTTTATGAACTGTTCATATTGCGGTCTGTGACTTTTTGTCATATTTTATAGATTTATTTTGCACAGCTTCCTGCCCCTGGCGTAAGTCCATTCTGTTAAACGCGAGACAAAGTGGAGATTATGATCAGCAAAACATGGGGACATTTCTATCTGTACTCTGATCCTAATTTTTTTAAAGATTTCCTCCACACGAGGCAGACATAAAAAATCTGTAATGTTAGTCTGACATGGTTTTTACGGAATGTATAATTATCACATTAAAATCTTTTTATAATTATTGGAAAAGCGGCTTTCAGGCTATTTGTGATGTTAGAAATCATCCTTGAAAGCTCGCCTCTTAAAACCTGCACACCTTCTACAAGCTCAAAAATTCAGCTGTAAGATGAAAAAACACATTTTTTAACAGGAGGCGAACTTTAAAACAAGCAACAGCTATTTTTTTTATGAACACAACAACGACTTACATTATTTTTAACGTGACATAGCCAACTTGTTAAGAACCATTTGTTTATTCTCAGAGCCAGTATTATGATTCATTTGAAGTCATGCTTTTGGCCACCTGGTGAGTGTAAGTCCAATATTCATTCTGGCTATTCTGGCTTTGCTTTTGGTCTCTACCTGAGTAACTCCTGAGGGAAATATCTGTCTATCGGTCTTTAGCAGCTAAATGCTCCACTGTGGGGTGGCTGGTACTCAGGAGGCAGAGCACTCATCCACTAACTGGAAGGTTGGTGGATTGATTCTCAACTCCTGCTGCCTACATGTCAAATGTCCTTGGCCAACATGCTGAAATAAAGCCAAAGTACTGATATGATAAGTTTTTTGGTGTTGATGTTTTTACAAAATGACCACAGTGTTTTATTTGGTCCAAAAACTGTTTTGATTTTGGTGGCATGTTATTTTTGGACACCAATCCATAACCCAATGGCCTCTGGTTGCCCTTATATGTTCTGACCTCTTGCTGGAATCTGTTTATGTCTGTGCGCCTCAGAGGGATGTGAAGAGAAAAAAAGGCAGTGTGAAACTCTGTGAGATGGCAGTGGGATTGGTAAAAACATTTCCTAAACACCACATCCGTTAAGTAGAAGTTTTACTGTTTATTGTTAGTTTTAACTGTTCAAGTTAAGTGATGGAGAGACTGTCTTAGCTGTCAGTGTTTGTGTGATTCATACCGTAGCCAAAGCCAGCAATACAAACAACTCCAGTAGACATGGAGGCTGGGTCCACCTCTCTCTGTCTCTCTGATAGAATTATGACTCTCTTTGCTCTATGCTTAGACCCTCAGACGATTGTATCTCCAGTCCATGTGCTACATGAGGCCCGGACTGAGTTGTGTAGGGAAAGAAAAGCCTTTTTCACTCAGTTAAATATGTCTGGGAAGGATGAAAGGCACGAAGAGGAGAGAGAGAACAACACATAAAGAAAAAGTCAGAGAATGCTGCAGTGTTTGTCCTGTGGTGCCAACCGCCGTGAAACTTTTCATGCAGTCACTATGGCGTCCTCTGAAACACGTAGCTACGTCTTGTTAGGGTATTGAGAGGGGGGTATGTAAAGAAAAGTGTATGGGAATGTGTGTGTGTGCTTCAGCTAAAAAGAGTCCTTAAATGTGCAGACAGCAAGAAATGAAGAGAATAAAGGAGAATGCCCAATGGGTAGTTTAAAAGTCTTTAAAGTTGACAGCATCTCTTTACGTTATTGTTGGTTCAACTTAATTCAGCAGTTCCAGTTTCCTGTCCCTCTAACTTTGCCTAAATGTCCTAAATCAAAAGCCATGACCAGCAGGAAGGGTTTTCTAGGAGGGATGCAGCAATCAAAGTAGTCCAATTTGAGGTACTTTTAGGTTTAAATCCTCAATATACCTGAATTTGAATGTGTTAAGAAGATTAAAAGCTTCTTCACTCATTTAATGTGTTTGTATCATTTCAAATTTTATTTTTTACCTTGCATTACTTCACTCTCACAATTTCATTTTCAGAAAGTATGCATTATCAATTTATTTGAAATAAATATATAAAATGTATAAATTCAGATTGTTAATTCTGATATATTACAAAAATAAAATTGGCTAAATTAGCAAATTCTTCTTTAAGGGAGAAATTGTATTTTTATATAATCTATGTAAAAATCCATCTATTGCTTCAGTCTCTCATCACTTTCAATTCAATTTACCTCATCCTGAGCCAAATCTTGGTGAGAGCACATGTGCCTCTCAAACATGAGCCATCTGCTTGGTTTTTATATCCACTTTTACATATACAGTCTTGAGAGGGCGGAGATGTGTTGCATAGATACTGTAGCCACTTCAGCCTTAGAGTAAACAAAAGACCCCAGAGGGTGAATTCCTTCTCTGCACTGCCGTGTATGTTCTGTACATCATTAACAACGCCATCACGGATAAATATTGACTGTAAACATTTTGGTCTCCTGAACAGACTGCTTTGACTTGTTTTCAACACAAAGTCATTTCTTGTTTGTGCATCTTTGGCAATGTATATCCTGTCACGGTCTGATCAATTTGGCACGACCACTGGCAACACAAATGACACGTTGTCAACACGGTTTCTGAGCTCATTGTGTTTCTTTACCGGTGTAATGGACTTTTTAACCGTTTTCATGTGAAACATTGTGCTCAAGGTTCAGTGTAAGCGGTTTAAGTTCAGGGTGAGGCTGCTAACCAAAACTAAATTACTGAAAGAGTGCATAGCTCAAAACAGCACAAATAAGATTAATGTGTCATTACTCTTGGAAATATTTTTCTACATTCAATCTTTGCAATAAAAAAGTGAATCTATGATGTGCCAGTTTGTTTTTCATTCAAGTTAGTTCATGAGAAAAGTGAATTACTTGTTCCCTGGTCCACAGTATTACATTCCATCAAATATTTTATTGAGGTACTTTTAGGTTTTGTTGAGACAAAACCACAATTGTTGACACAATTTTAAGATATCTTGCCAAATCAGCCAAACCACTAGGAACAATGTGAACGGAAACACAGCACATCACAGCAAGTACATCAGGTTACAAACACTTCACTTACAACAAAAACAACTGAATTGCAGGGCTGAAAGCTTTTTCCCGTTGGGCAACACATCAGTTTGGGTCACCGAGGATGAGGACAAATACATTCTGCAAGTTAGACCTCAAGTTTGATCCACTTGTGCTCTTCACATTATCCACTTTGTGAAAACTATATTTCTTGCACAGTGTACTGATTTAGCACACTTTCACAAGACCTCAGGGGCAGAGAGCCTTTCATCAACACTGCATCAGTGCCGATTTCTTCGACCTCTTCAGGACCACCTGCTGATTTCCCCCCCCAGGAATTTATTGCTTGTCTGAGAGCAACTTTGGGGTCATCCTATTGGTGTCTCAAGATCAGTGACTGTCTCTTTCTAAATCTCCCCTTAATGAGAATCAAAGCAAAGCTCAGTCAAAGCTCCATCCCTTCACAAGGCCAACTAAAATATTAGATGGATAAAGGGGGTTTCCAGTAAATCCTTGCAAACAAACCACGAGAGTCCCGTATATACACAAACTGTGCACCTTTTCATCCTCAGTGGGTAGATTTTGTCTTCATTGAAGAAATACAAGAATACACACACATGTGAATTCATAAATAAACACAGCAGCTCTGCCAGTTCTTGAATAAAAGAACAAGAGTATTTTTTCCATTTAAAGCCTCTCTTTCAGTCTGCATATGTTTCATCTTCTGTGTGATTCAGGTGTGAGTAAAAGCAGCCACATTCCATCAACAGGTGCATATAGTGTGTGAAACAATCATGAGGGATGAGTGAATTATGCTTATCACAAAAATCATTTTTTTGAATCAGCATTTCATTCTGGAGAAACCTCTGCAGGCTACACAAACGTTTCCTAAAAAGTCCAGAAATCGGTTGGCAACTGAACTATGACAAATATTCTAATGCATCGTCGATTCTCATATCAAATATTGTGCCAGCATTGCGACTATATCAGTAGAAGTATTGTCAGGTCTAAACTTTCACATTACAAAGTGCAAACATATGAGACTTTAGTAACAGATGGAAGAACCCTTTTACATGCTGCGTATCTGGGGCTACACTCACAGGCTCTACATGCTTTATATCATACAGTGTGGTTATAAATTGTTATTCCATTCTGCTGTGCACTTTTTGAATCATGTGAGGCCATAAAAACAAAATTACTTGCATTAGTGCTCCAGTTGCACCACAGCCGTTAGGAATAAACTTGATTACAAAGCTGTCAGGCCTTTAATATACACTAAACTGTGAGTGTTATTATAAAGCAAAACTGAAGATTATCTCCAGTCTCTTTCATCATCGACCAAATGCTCCTCTAACCGACCTCCATATTATACCCTCTCAGAACCTGCACTGTAGTAAATTTAAAGATCTGTATGTTATATGCTATCTCTTTTGAGTTACAGTACACGTTTACAGTTTACATCTGAGGAGCCACGGCCGATACGCTGCTCTGATTTATGGAGAGTCTCTTATATAAAGGTACAGAGACTTGACAAATCATGGCTGTCACAGACAACAGGTTGGTACCGTATGGACTCAGAGATCAGGAATGAGCAGCATGCGCCATAAAAAGTTCTCAGATAAAAGAGAGAAAATAGAGAGATCACACAGGGGATAAGGCTTTATTGTTTTTGATTTGCAACTGACTTTTTTTTTCCCTCAACAGAACAGTTTGATCATCAAAGATGTTCAGAAGGTGAATGGGGCAGGAGGCGGGAGATGAATGAATGACAGTTTTAAAGCGGGTGGGAGAGAAAGTGATTAGAATGAGAACTTGGTGTAATGATGATGGTTAGCTATGAAAGAGCTGTTAATCAGATCCAGATCAAGCAGACACAGAGTCAGAAATTTTTCCAAACAATCGCTGCTGTCGGGTTGTGTACCTTTCATCTTTTGTCTTAAAGATTATTTCAAATTGAGACATTTTCAAGCAGAACAACATGCCAAGCCTGCAAAATGATCAAGTTACATTAGATAAATATGACACGACAGAATACAGCTTTATTTTATAGGATTCCCGATGTCATTTTTCATTATTTCAATGTGAAAAGCAATGCGTGTACAAGCTTGTTTGTGTGTTTGTTATTTCCATCTTACAAGATAGCTCAGCTGCATGGGTTGAAACTGTTGTGGTGACTGCTCAGAGATGTGATGACCACAGCACTAGTCGCTGCAGCCTGCTGAGCAAAGCAAACTCGGTTTCTGGGCAACTCAAAGTGTTTATCTTCAAAGTGGACTGCATGTTTATAGATAGAAGCATAACTCTTTCAACGTGGCAAAGTCGCTCTCTCTATCGCTCTCTCTCCCTGTATCTCTCACTGTCTGTGGTTTGCTTACATTTTACTGTGTGGGTTTGTTTAAATCAAATCCATCCATCCATTTTCTATACCGTTTATCGTTCAGGGTCGCGGGGGAGCTGGAGCCTATCCCAGCTGACTACGGGCGAGAGGCGGGGTACACCCTGGACTGGTCGCCAGTCAATCGCAGGGTCAACACACAAAGACAGACAACCACACACTCTCACACTCACACCTAGGGGCAATGTAGAGTAGCCAATTAACCTAATGTGCATTGTGTTTGGTGTTGTGGGAGGAAGCCGGAGTACCCGGAGAAAACCCACGCAGGCACAGGGAGAACATGCAAACTTCACATAGAAGGGCCCAGACCGGGATTCGAACCTGGAACCCTCTTGCTATGAGGCGACAGCGCTAACCACTTCATTTTTTTTTTGGGGCCCTAAAGAGGATATAACGCGGTAATAGACTTATCCAAATCTTAGAACTGACACTTCCAGAAATAGATTTGTGGATTTTGTCTGTAGCATAATAATAAAGATGCGCAGCCATGGTACGTTATGTTAAATTTGGGTCTGTGCGCAGTACAAGTGTCATGCATATGGGAAGCATTAGCAAATGTGACTAATGCTGATTATAAAAAACACTTCAGAGGGTAAGTAACTGCAGCACGTTGTTTACTTCTCCCTCTCTCCCTCTGCTGTATGACTCTCACAGCTCACTTAAAATCTGCCAGCAGTCACTCTGCTTGTTGAATGAGTTATTACTGAAGGTGCAAAGTCATTTAATGGGGTATGAGGTGGCCTCTCACCTCCTGGTTTTCTTACAGGAATTCCATTTAGACTGTGCCATATATTGCAACTGTGTGTATTACAATATTTGACAATGTGCTCTGGTGTTGATACTCACACAGCAACACGTGATGAAAATCAACACGTTTACTGTGCCATAAAGCATCACTACAAACTGTGGGACTGCTTATGCACCGTTGGCCCATTTCCCAGAGAGGCACTAAGCTTACTTCTTTGACCAAAGTGCCATTTTAAATCGCATATGCTCAAATTGCATTTTCCGGATACGGCTTGCAATAGCATCGCGGTAAACTGAGCCTCAAAGCCATTAATTAGCCGATCTCTTTAAGAGAAACTACTGCAGGACAAAAGGCCTCATTTAAACCTCCAATGATGCAGGTTTACCTTCAGATTAATGCTATCCAGCAGTGGAGATGTGTGGACTGCAGTGTTTCTACTAGAACCCTGATCAAGTGCAAGTACTAACTGACAGAAGCAAAATTTACAGTTACAAACTAGTTTGCATGTACCAAAATGCACTCTTGAGATGAGAAAAGTCTACAGACCCTTTTTTTTCCTGACGACTAAAAGCACTTCTTCTGTTCCTCTTTTACTTTTTCATTGTTTTGTCTGTTTTTACTCGTCTTCAGCCTTCTATGACGCCAGTTTTCAAGGCTTCATTGGACCTGTGCTGTCTGCAGAAACTCTCACGTATGTTTAGTCCAGGACTCCAGAGTCAAGCAGTTACTACTCTTTAAACAAAGTAACATGTGTTTCAGAAAGCCACTTTCAAAACAAGGGTTAACTAAATTAAGGCCTGTACCCGGTTTAATTTGCACTGTCCCCTGAAACAGGCCCCACTATAGTTCGAGTTTAATGAACAGAGAACGACTTTGTGTGTGCTACCTTTTTAACTGTTTTAGCTGCTGCTGTGGCTGCTGATAAAGTTCAAAAATGAACTTTTTATCATGAGCAATGAAATCGTAAGAGGGGCAGATTTTGCGTCCTGACAAATTTATACTCAGCTTTAAAGCCTCGGTGAAGGGGATGTCTGAGGATTTAAGCAGCGCACATATTAGAGCCTGGTGGTCTTGCCATGTCAAAACTGGGGAGTAAAAAGAAATTAAATCCCTCGTGTTTTTCACAGTGCAGCCTTTGACATTTTTGTGCGGCATCCTGCAGTTAAGACCAGTGAAGAATGTCAACGATCGTGTCATGGTAATGCACTTCTCATTTTATTTAGATCCTTGGAAAAAAAGGAAATAAGAAGCTCCAGAGCCAAAAAAAAAAAGATGTGTTGGTAGAACAATAAGTTAAACACAAGAAGAGGATTTATGTCAAAGAAATCATTTAAAGACAATGAAAATGCAAAAGGCACGCGAGTGACTTGTTATACACCGTATGCTGAATCACAATAAAACAAATATGTACAATACCAAAGGAACAATGTGGTAACAACAGAATTTTCACATAATTTACAAGATAACTAGTATAGATGGCCTATCAGCAGCTACACATCACTGTTGATATCTAGAAAAACTGTCTAAGAAAATTAATTTTCTTATTCTCATTTCAAATTTAAAAAAGTAGTTTGTTTTTAGGAACTATTCTAAAATTAAGTGTTTATTTCACTTTTCACAATGAGCCAACACCGAGGTCCACGAATTGCAGTCATGATGACACATTTTCTCTCTTCTTGCAGTAAGAATTTCTGTCCCAAAAAAAAAAAGAGAGAAAATACATGCTGTCCTCTCATTTCTCCTTCTCACTTCTTCCTTACTCCCTCCCTTTCTGTTCCTCCTCTCTCGGAGGAAACCTAGAAGTATATTTCATTCCCTTTGATTCGAACTTGGCTGTGACCAGCAATTTGAGTTCATAGTAGGAAGGGAATGAAACTTTGCTTACTTCCAACTTCTGTCTTTTCCAAAGAGGAACCGTAATATATCTGTGTTGTGGGTCCAAAAAACTAAACAAAGCGAATATTACTCCCACATGTTGTAAGCTGTAGAGTCCCAGTTTACGAGTCTCTAACAGTTTTTTGTGGTCCATGTCTCCAGTCTCAAATGCACATGACCATTTTTAAAAGTTGTCATGAGAGCATGCCGGTGTCAAAATGAAGTGTTTCTAATAAACAGACCCAATGAACTCTGGGCTCTTGTTTTTATGAACTGGAATTCTTTGGTGTGAACATGAGTAAGAGCAGAAATTCCTCTCTCGGTCAGGTGCTTGAGAGCACTTCACTTACAATCTTTTGCAAATGTGTATGACGCCCGTTCAAAATGTCACGACTGCATGCACGCAGTGCTAAGTCGCTTCGCCATTAAAGTCTCATCTCTTGCAATTTGTTGCTTAAAAATTGTGGTTGCCGTGATCACATCTGGGAGAAATTCTTTAAATTGATTCTCACCAGCTCCTGTGGTTCCTCGCAGAACTTTGAGAGTGTCTCCAGCAGGGTTGTGTTTACATTTCAGAAGGTGGTGCTCGGATAGCCGCATATGGAGACATTTGCTACAGGTTAGAGTTCGGTAAAGCCATTCACCAAAGCACATTCCAGATGCTCACAACAAGAGATCTGCTAATAATGAGTTATTGCTTGTATCACGTAGCTGAAAAGTGAGCAGGAAAAGAGGAGCATCCAAAACAGGGATGCTCTCCAGTTTTGTAACATAAACAATCTGAAAAGGAATGAACTGTATAGATGTAAATTAGAAAATGAAGAAGTCCATCCACAACAGGAGTATAAATGTGTAACTGTAAAATAGTTAAAAAGACAACGAAACCTTTAAACCCCTTTAACCAAAGCTTAAACAAAATATTGTTATACCTTAAATGCCTTTGCAAAACACAGACTGACATTTTGTAGTGCTGTTGTTATAATGGCTAAACGCAAAATTAGTCCAAAGGCAGAAAAACCACCAACTCCTCATCACAGCAAACGCAGCTTAAATTCTCTTGAGATAATCCACCAAACAGGCATGTACTAGTGTTTTAAAACTATTTTAAGGCTTGAGTGTGGGTTGTTGTGAGACACTGATTATTATGCTGGTGATAAATTCATGTGCTGATTGTTAGAAAAGCAGATATCTGGAGTACGCTGGTGTTTGTTGCAATTTGTGCATGTCTTGCTTCTTTGCACGGAATATTCTGGTAATATGCTGTGCTTGTGATGTGGATATGAGGACATGTCCTTAGCTGGTGCAACATTTTTCTTGGATCGAATTCATACTGATTGAAGGATGAGGGCTGTCAGGCTGGGGACATACCCTACAACGTCAGCTTTTTAAAGGCTTCGGGTTTTAGGACACTCATCAGATCCAAGCCTTGTTCTGTCAGCATATTTCAATATTCTCAATATACATAGCATTTATCAAGTCTGTCAGCAAAGAAATGCTGATCTTGGATCACCGAAACACATTTTGAAGGACTCTCCCAAAAGCAAAACTGATCCAAGATTGGCATTCCTGCTTGACAGAAACCTGATAAATGTAGGATATGATACTCAGTAGCCCCATTCTCCCAGACTTTAGTTTCCCAGTCATACTACAGTATAGCCAGTGGCAGCTTCTTCTCAGACTATCTCCACTTTGGAGTTGGGGTAAACGGCAACAACGTCGTAGCCTTCTGGGGGCTGGACGCGTGCCTTGGCGTGGGTCTCACAGTACAGATTGTCCTCGATGAAGAAGTAGCCTTTCTGTTTCAGGTTGATGCCGCAGTCATCACATATGAAGCACTCGGGGTGGTAAAGCTTGTCCCTGGCCTTCACAATGGTGCCACTGGATGGAGAGATGGGGGGTGGGGGGGGGGATAAAGATCGTTTAAGACAATTTAGCTTGAAATAAATTCATTTTAAGCCACTTCAGGGTTATGATTCATTTCCTTCATTTCCTTTTAAGACTCAATGTGAGATAGTTCTCCTGTCCTGAAGTAAAACAGATCGTGTGCGGTGATGACAGATTTATTTCCATCTTCTACATTTTCTGCTGCACTCTGAGTCTGAACCAGAGTTCTATTTTTATTGGCAGTGCCCAGAAAGAACACTGCCTTAATGTAGCGTAAGGGAAAAGCGGAATAAAGATATAGGAGACCAGACTTACAGTAGAGCACTGAGAGCGATGAAAATGCATGAAAGCATGATAGGAAAATCATGTATTTGCAAGCAAACTGCAAAATGCAGAGTGCCTTAAAAGGCACCGCAAGCAGTTTTTAGAGCGGTGACATCGCCGCAGATCAGGAGTTCTCGTGACTGTAACCATGCAGGCATTTGAATACATTTTATCATATGTCGTATTTATGGGCTGTTTTCATAAAGGACATCCTGAGCGCAGTCGGCGGTGAAGGTATGGTTACACGCATTTATACTGTCACACCTGGGAGCTGAATAGCACATGTTTATTCTGCAGATCTGGCTGCTGATCAACACTGGTGCATTCAGAAGTTCAATGCTTCACCCGTTCACACAGTGATGGCGGTTGTCAAAGGGCGTTGTTCATTCAGTGTTCCCAGTAAGACTTTCCTTTCTGGACTGGGGATTCGGGCCAGCGACCATTCAGTCATAAGCCTGCTTCTTTTTTTAGCCGCTTTCCCCATCTAACCACAGGATAAACTCTTGACACAGTGCTCTATATTTGTTTAAAACACTGTAAAATGCTCCGAGGTCATAACGGCCTTATTGTGGCCCGCGAGCTGCTACAATGCAGTCTTGTTAACAAGTGAGCCGGTGACATCACTGCTTACCTGCAGCTGGTTTTATAGAGGGGAGGATTACCGGTGCATGTGGTTAGTTTGGCACAAGTGTGTGTGCATATGCTCGCACTTAATGTTTGTGTACGTGCACTTGTGTGTATGGGTGCAGGTAGGTATGTATATAGGGTGTGGAGGATGACTTGGCTTAATCATTAAAATGATAAATGGGAATAGATCTTCTCTGAGTACTGAAAAGGCCTGTCAGTGCAGGTCGGCCTGCGTGAGTTAACCTCTTTGATTCAAAGTCAGCAAAGAACCTTGACTCACCTCACGTAAAAAAAAAGAACCTTTATGACCACAGGAGGAGTGATAAAACCAGTAGCAGACATACAATTTCCAGATGGCGATTAAAATAGTTGAGTATAAATCACTCATATTTTCAGTATCACATTTTCTTTATCTTCAGCACACTGTTGTTTCATGCTGTGGTAATTCCATTTAAAAAACAATAATTACCCTTAAACCATGTGTTCAAATGGAAAAAAAACTTTTAAAATATTTTACATATGAATTAAACATTTTGGATGTACTGAGTGGTCTTCACACCTCAAGACCACAAATTGAATGGCAGCTATCTGAAAAGGGTCCATATACTTAGTATAGTTGAGATGTTCTACCTGTGCACTTCTTAGTATTTACTTAAAAATCACGCCATGATCTATAAAATACTTACACTATGCCATTACAGCAGCGTGTGCACTGGGGCAGCTTCTGGAGACCAGGCATGGGGCTGGGGATGGGGCTTCCCAGTTTGGGTATCGGAGACCTGACCGGCGACTTTAAGTTTCTCATCCTCTCTGTTGGGGACACGCCTAGAAAAAAGAAAATAGCCACAGAATAAATGAAGGAACGATGGAAACTGCACCATAAGCCGAACCTGACACACAAACATACTTCTGAGAAATATTTATTATTCTCACAGTCAAAATCTTATATATGTATTCCAATATGTGTGTGTGTCTATCAAAGGAATAAACCATACAGATTTATGAGAGCTGTGTTTGCACTTTGCAGGAAATTCCCTTTGAGTTCCAGGTAGTAAGACTAGAGGATGGTGATTGTCAGGTCTGAAGGAGCCTGGTAAGTGATACAAAGATGGATTAATATTTCCCACACTAACCTCAAAAAGAGGCTCCAGGGGTCAGTTTCTGTTCCCCATTGAGATATTTATCACTATTTCTGCCCCCCCCCGCCCCCGCCACAGATGCATGCTATCCTGCTGGCACAAGGACATGGCACAGACATCCATGTGAGGGATAATTTATGTTTCATATTATTCTTATAGTCTTCTGCCACGTTTTTTTGGTAGTCATTAATCATGCACTCTTTGCAGGTTTGTGATAAATGTATAGCATTACACTGACAGATGTTTCTCTTATTAAAACTGTGCGACTTGGAGCATTACAGCTTTAGCAACCACCTGCAAAACACTTGATAATATTCTAACAACTGTCTGAAATATCAGACATACTTGCGTCCTTCAACATGACAAGAAATCGTTTAAAAATGACCTATTGTATCACCCACTTGAGGCAATATAATACGTTTTGCTCATGCAGTAAACATAACACTACAGGCAGCAACTTCAATTGTCTGCTATATTTGCTAAGGAAAAATAGGAACTTGGTGTTTCTGAAAGTTGAGTCACGTTTCTCATTAACCTTGTTGCTTCCTTCCACAAACAGGATGCTGCCACTTGACCTCCTCCTCGGCCCCTTCATCATGTTTGTCTACATGTGATTATTCTGAAGAGATTTATGCTTTCACTTTCAGACTTCTTCAAATACAACTCGAAGTATTAAATCCATTGTAGGTGTCAAAAATGAATTACGCCATCAGTCATCTAAATTAACGTGGTAATGATGCATTCATGCGAAAATGTTTGAGCCACCGAATAAAATTTCTGATCTCATTGGAAGGTACTTCCTGTCCTCAAATTCTTTCTTCTGCTTTCGCTTCCTCTATGTCTTCCTTTCTCTTTGACCTCTTGGTGTCTCTCACTGCTTCCTGTATGCTCCATTCTAGAGTCTCCAGTGGTACTTTCTAGTAGGAATTCATCAGTCAATCTGGCCAGGCAAGCGGCAGGGAAAACTCTCCTGTGTTACAGAGTCCAGTTTTAACCATCACACCAATATGCTACAATCGTACGATAGCTGTGACTGACACCAGGTCAGCTGTGGTTACATTCATCTTAATGGTGAAATGACTCATCCTTGTAAAATGTGGTGAAATGAAAAACGACAGCTAACGTAGATTTTCATTGAAATTTAACATGGATGTCGCTCATGGTTGAGAATACAGCTTTCTGTAGCCATAGGAGGGAAAACATTTAGGCTACTTAAAGACTAAAACAGCTACATCAACAATTGTTTCATAGTATAATGATCATTAATGCCGTTCATTTCCGCCATTGAAGGCTGTGTTTTTTTCTTTTACTCACAGATAAACAATTAGACAAGGGTGGTTGCCTTTCCACGGATGGCATTTTTTCTGTTAACAACAGTCAACTCCAACCGCCAAAGGTTTAGTTATGCCTGAGTGGGATACATGAAAGGGACACACTTAACATCTAGAGCCACTGCAGCTGTGAACTGCACCGTAAGGCTTCCCCTTACTGATGATGTGCCAGCAGAGGCTACACAGGCCAACAGGCCAGCTATCACTGCCACTAACCACAGTCTAATTACCTCGCATCTGGCACCTGACTCAAAGCACTTTATATTCCCCAGTAATAGTCAGCCTCTGAGTGCTCTGCAGTGAGTTTAATAGCTGAGATTAGCCGGCCACGTTGTTTCTGAGGTTAATATTTTTATTATCTAATAAGGGACTTTAATGGAAAACCTTTTATGTGCAGCGCTCTCGTGATTTTCTCACACAGGGGAAAGTTAACTAATGAAAGTCTTTCGACCATAGTCAGGAACAGCCACAAAAAGCAGAATGAACGAGTGATTGTTTAGTCTTGTTGCTACGTTTTCAAATAGCCAAACTACTTAGGCCCTATGCATTTTGATGCCAAGTGCAGAAAGACATCATATTTTATTTGACAGACATATGACTACAAGCTGGACGCTTACAACACGTATCTCACCACCATGCAACATTCATGGCACACTGCATGTCCTGCTCCGACTAACATCAACCATGCATACCGTAAAACAGTCCCACATTAGCCCACATCCTAAAACCTGTCAGACTAGAGTCTCTGGGAATTTAAAGCAAAGGAAATCACAACGTTGAAAGATAAATAAACAGCTGTAATAACACTTGCTGAGGGATAATGTGTCAACTTCTCAATGAGGAAAAGAAACCGAGAGTGCTGCACATTTTGGGGAATTATATTATTATTATTAGGGGTTTTAAAAAAGGTTTTATGAAGACTTTGTGACAAAAAAGATGATTAAAAAATGGCCACTGTGATTGCTGAGATGTGTTGGAGCCCTACAAGTAGTCAGAGAAGAAAAACACATCAATGAGAATCAAGAGAAAGAAAAATACTGTAAAAAAAATGACAGTGCTGACATGACAGTTGACTCACAGCAAATCAAATTAATTAGCCATATTTGATTACTGAACTACTGCAAAGTAAAATTAAGTATTTCTACAGTGAGTACTTCAAGGCTTTCCCACAAATAAATAAAGCAATGACTTCACTTCTGAGCGAGTCAAAGAATGTCAAACAAAAACTATGATGGCAATAATAATCTCTGCTTTCTGACCCATGGTGCTGTCAGAAGAAGAACTCTCCTGTGCCGAGAGGCAGACGAGGGGTTAAGCCCCTCAAGAGCTGGAATCACATGTGTACCCCCCACACCGGACTGGGAATATTGCTGGGGCTTTAAATCTTGTATCTTTTAAGCTCGGTCTTGATCCCTGTGGAATAACAGTCTGAATGGAACGCTCCCACTACTCTTCCTTGGAGCAGATTTGAATTACTGGGCTCTAATGTTGGAGTGAGTACCACATAACAGGACAGAACAGGAGTCCTGACTGCAGCTGCCTGGGCCCTTCGCTACATGTCATCCTCTCCTCCCTCTCCCCCGTCTTTCCTGTCTCTCTGTAGTGTGAACGAAGAATTGAATTCCTCTGCAGCGCGTCTGAGGTGGGAGGCGACTGAAGCGATGTTTACCTACGTCCTGTGACCCGTATGAGTCGTGGTCATGGCTACAGATTATTCTAATCACATATTTCAAACCAAATCCCCGTTGGCTCATTGGGACGGATTCATGTAACTTCCCCACATAACGTTTGAGGCTAACAGTAATAAGCTGCACTGTATGTGAGCATTCCAGGTTTACGTGTTGTACACCAGGAGGCAATCAGTAATTGGACAAGTCTTATACTTTGAAAGTATAACATGTCCTGCTCTGCTTAGCACTGATGCTGATGGATGTCTTAGCACACTGAGGCCATCTTCTGAGAAAGGACACGGCCTGAATCCTTCCCGAGCAGTTTCTATCTGCTGAAACTGTGGATGTCATTCATCACTGAGAAAAATGTCAGAGGCAAGCTGACTGACTGAAGCTGGAAATAAACAATCTAATGTACAGTAAAAGCCATTTTCTCACAGTTTTCTTTAAACAAAATAAACCTGGAGTTAGGCGAATAGATGAGCTTTCACAGGTCATTCTGGAAAAATAAAATCTGGAATTTTATTTATTTCTCTTTTGAGCTGCTGGAAAAACACTCCTCCATCACGTTTCCTTTATTGTTTATAAACGATAACTAATATAAACAGACGCTCATATTGGTACTATGGACACAGTTTGCAATTCTCTATTAACCTGCTCTAAACAGCCTGACTCGACAGCAGTATTTAACAGTCTTTCCACCCCTCTTCCATCCACACTGTGATCCAATCACGACAGAGTCTGTGGAATTCTGGGAAAACTGACACTCTTGTTTGCTTTTACTTTTAAAGCTCTCGAAAGTCAACATGGCCTCTACGGGGGGCTTTCACCTTCAAAAGGGCACCAACTTCGATGTTCCTGACAACAAGGTATGCATTGAAAAACAGGATGGTTTGATTTCAGCCTGAGCGTCCAAAGTGTTCAGTTGTTGACTTGTTTCTACTTTATTGAGCCATTAAAAAAAAAAAAAAGATGTGAACCGAGGGGACAGACTTCAGCATGTTCATGGCAGGATGTCACTCTCACACAGATTAAATGACACCGAATGCCAAACATCTAGTGAGAGGCAGGTAGCTTTTAAAACGATCCCAAAGTAAGCCTGAGGTGTCTCTCTGTCTCATTGACGGCTTAGCCTGTCAATCAACCTCCAAGCCTCCTGAGGTGAAAGACAGTGACAGCAGACAAAGAGAGCTCCCTTTAAACCTCTTTAATCCATCAGCGGTGTCTCTCCCTCCAACGCCCCTCTGTCTGTCGTTAGCATCTGTCGCTTTCTTTAGCTCTGCCTCTCTCCTCTTGCTTTGACTGTCATCTTAAGTGCTAAATTAAGAAAACAGTATGGTCTGGCTGTGCTCCAGATCTCACTGCAGGAGCAGCCAGCTTTGTTCCTTGTGCTGCGGATTATCCTGTCAGATCTCGCTTCAAAGGTAGACCCAGAGATGTGATAACTGAGCGGGAAGTTTTCACTCTCTCTGGGATAATAATGTTCTACGGGGGGAAGAAAATCACTAATGGATTTATTCTGAAATCTGAGAAACTGAGACTTTTCCATCTGTGTGGCTTTAGTATATGTTTTGGCTAAAGATACTGATTTGAAAAGCCATCAACCTGGTTATTTGTTTTTTTTAATACAGTCATTTATCATTCAGAACAAATATTATCTTGGACTGAAAAGTGAGCAGTGCTTTCATCCTGGGTTTCAGACAGTTCAAGTTTATTTTTTAATAATGTTTCAAACTAAAAAACATGAGATACATTTTTTTCTCCTGGAAATTAAGTTTGAAAAGTCTTTACTGTAATAGTGTTTCGTGTACTGCTGACCAGCGTCGGGTCGGGTCAGAGTTAGGGTGTGTTGGGCTCAGGTGAAGAGGGGAAATATGAACTGACGGAGCGAATGACTTTGTCAGTCACAAAAGTGTTAACCAACATAGAAAATCCTTCTGACCATTTCAGGAGAGAGTGTGAGAATATGACATGCTGCACAACTGTGGGATTTTTGTTCTGCTAAAGCATTTCACTTTTATATCATTTACACCTCCTTCTATAATCTGGATTGTCTTATATTCAGAACAACGCAGTATTTGCTATATTTTCTCAACCGTCAAAAGTGAATATCAGGAGGATATCAAGAGTGTTGCTTAGTGTTGCATGATGATATTCAAGGAATATTCAAGATTTAGCCATCATGAGGTTCTCTAACAAAAACCACCATGTCAGTGTTTGCATTCAGAACCCACAGAGCGTGAAAATTCTCTCAGAACAATTTTTTTTGGCAATGAGGGGACGCTGACACTCGAGCTTCAGACATTCACAGCTGGTAACACTCCGCTAATAGCAGCCAAGGGTTAAAGGACTTTAAGGACACCTCAGTGTTCTTTAAGTCATCACTGAGGTTCTAAAAACATTAATCATCGTCGGTCCAGTGCAATGCAGGTCATAAACCCACTTCTTTGAGGCCCGGGCTATTGTTGCTCTAACATACCGACACTTGGCTTATACCGTAATTACAATTTTCACAACTTTTGGAAAACATAGAAGCTGTGAAAGGAATGTTTCAGTTCAGAGAATTAGCCCTCCTCTGCTGCTGTCAGCGTCACATGACTCCTCCGCAAGAGCTGGAACGCCGAGCGGTCAAAAGGCAGGCAGGAAAACCATATTTCTCACTTTATTATCTGATGTGAAGTTGTTTTTGCAGTAAATTACCAAACCACGACTTTCCTCTCCTGTTCATCCATGTGTGAGCTATTTAAAGCATGTCATCTTTCTCCCTCTCTCTCTCTCTCTCTCTCTCTCTGAGGCTTCCTCTCAATGCCCCAACCTCGCTGTCTGTGTCTTTCTATAAAAGGAAAACTATGTCAGTTCGACATGGGAGATCAGAACAGTCAGACAGAAGCAGCCTGACGAAGGCAGACTCCTTTGCATAGTAGGAAATATTTTCTTTTCACCTTAGTCATACACAAAACACAGTCTGTGCGAACTGCATAGATGCATGCAGACAAACCAGCTGCGTTTGCACATTCAAACTGTCTCATTTTATAGCTGCTCAACAGTGGAGCAGCCTCGTGCATCAAAGCCATAATAACCGATATTATATCGTCACAGAGTAACAGAAATACAACATTTGAGGATGGGATTTGGTTGGTGATGTGGAAGTGTGTGTTTGGTATCTTTTAAAAACAATTAACTATTTGTCAAAAATGATGCAGATGGTAACAAAATGCTGCCTTTCAAGTCCCTCTGAATTT
Source organism: Scatophagus argus (assembly GCF_020382885.2). NCBI lineage: Eukaryota > Metazoa > Chordata > Actinopteri > Scatophagidae > Scatophagus > Scatophagus argus. The sequence continues at coordinate 16,726,063 of NC_058506.1, read as the reverse complement.
CAGCAATTTTCCCATACTCAAAAGTACACTAAAAATGTAGGTTGCAGCAGAACCGCATGATGTTTTTCTCCACCATCACACAGACATGTAAGCATTCACAGAAACACACCCACACAGAAATCCCTACCTCCATCCTCGGCCTCGAGGATTTCCTGGAGGTATTTGAAGGAGCCGGACTGTTTGGGTACAGAGGCGGGCTCCTCGTAGTCCTGCAGCATCTTGTAGACGTCTGACTGCGTGTCGAAACCATTACGGCTCACAGGGGAGTGGATGGGAGGCTCCGGGCTGAAGGAGACAAGATGGGGCAGGGATGCAATATTACTGCAATGCAATCTGTTTAATGGTGACTAGATGATGAGTGACAAAAAACATTCACTTCCCGTGGATCAGTTAGTCAAGACATCCTGTAAAGCAACGACTGCAATGAACTTTGACTCCTACTGTTTCTTTAATGACTCATCAGCCAAGTTGAAAAACAAAATCTAGTTGCATTTGGCACTTGGTGGATGTGAATTTCAGACCCAGCCATAAAGGATCAAGAAAACAAGTAAATGCGCTACCACTGGGGTCACTGGGTTTGTGTTTTTTGTGGCGTCAAGTATGGCCACTGTATTTTTTATCTTTTGTTAGATGGTGTCATTATGTGATGTTTAACCAAGGGAGCAGTGAAAGGAGCTGAAGTAGCCTAAACAAAAAGATAAAAGAAGTAGAAGACAGCTGCTAGACCACCAAGGGAAGAAAAGAAAATTTGACAGAAAAGCAGCTGTAGAAACATATTTCTTTTGTTTAAACAGACTATGTAGAGCACATCTCACGGATTTTCCTTTCTCGGAGACAGCAGAGGGGAAAGCAGAGGTGTACACTTTGCACTCGGCATGCGATTCCACAGAAGTGAAGTCTTAATCACAATAGCCCTGCGCTACGGTTCTGCATATTCATCCATCCATCAAGTTATTCCCAAACCTACCAGGATGGAGCCCTGTCATTCGATAAATGCAAAACTCCGGGAGATGAGCAAGGCCGCTGACAGATGTGCTCAAATCCCGACACACTTAACTGCATGTTTGTCTCCAGACTCCCCTCCAGGAATCTGAAGAAAGCGCTTCACCGCAGCCTGTGTGTGTGTGCGTGTGTGTGAGAGAGAGAGAGAGAGAGAAAGAAAGATATAATCGTGTATAATCGTGTCCTGACTGACAGCGGGCAATGAGCAGTGTCACGACGTTGTTTAACTGCGTGCCTGCCTCTATGCGGTGTGTGGGCCTCGTCAGGATTAACAGTCCATTCCCGGGGAATCCTGGGAGTGCTGGAGAGGATGTTCACCGGGAGACTAAACACACACATTTATTGCCCGCTTGGGGGAACGCACAACAACAAATGGCTTTACCAGTCCACGTGGCCATCTGCGCAGGTGTGTCAAGAGACATGTGAAGTGTGTCTATGTGTTAGAGTGTCACATAAACACATGGAGTGTGTAGCAGAACATACTGTAGATGACATTTTACATTAAGTCTTGCCAGGTGATGCTTGGACTTCAGAGATTAAGATGGAAATTTAAGATGATGGGCCCTATTTAAATGATTTACAGTGCATGATGCTTCCAGTATATATTAACGTACTTATCTTGTCTTCTGAACCAAGCTATTGGACTCTTTTGCATAATTTGATCACCTCACCTATGTGTGGCGCTGATGGTAAGGCCTCCCATCTTGCTTGGCAGAGATCTGTCCCCATTGCTGCCATTGTGAGCGTAAAGTCCTGCCGGGTTGTTGTACTGAGCGTGCCCGGTTCCATTTCCATACCCGTAGCTGTGGCCGTTGTTCGGTCTGGAGTGTCCATTATTCAAGTGAGCTGGTTGGGGGGCCTGCGGGGACTGGGGTTCAGGGGTGTATGAAGGTTTACGGCTGTAACCGCTGTATCCACTGCTGATAGGACGGAAATTCTGAAAGGAAAAAAGTAAAAGAAAACATCACGAAATATCCAATGTTTTTCATTCAGAACTGCAAACAAAAACAGACAAACATGGATGCGATGATAAAAGAGAAAGTGCATGTTACATTAAAGAAAGAATTCAAGAATTCGTCATGTTGGGAGGAAGAAAAGAACGGCTAATGGACCTATTACAGAATACCCCGTTATGTTCTGGCCCAGGAAATGAAAGTAAAAAGAAGAGTGGAACGAGAAAACAAGCCCAGTGGTGCCCTGAGAAGAAAACCACATTTCTTCAGAGGCGAAAATGTGGTTGTTCCCAAATGAGGCTTTGCAGCGGCGAGGATTGAAAGAAAAGCTTTTTCCACTTCATTTCTCCTTTTCCCTCTTTAATAGCGAGGCTTGCATCAGATTTCCTGCAGATGTTTCTGTCAAAACAAATTAACTTGCGGGGTGTAAATATTGAAAGAATGTTTTGTTTTTTTTTTTTGTTTCTTTCCTGGCTGCTTCTTCTATGGATTGAAGAGTTTGTGGAAGCCGACAGAGCTATAAGATTATTATCTTTTTTGTTGATGTGCTGCAGCAGGCTTCCTACGTTCTTGCCACACAGTTGCTCTGCAGGAGCTGTTTAGAAGAATGTGCTGGACTAATGCAGGACAGATGCACAGTCACCTACTCTTACACCACTGTATACCCAACAAGTGTGTTTGCTCTGAGGTCAACGCCCTCCTCCACAGTGTCACCAACGAGCCTCTCAGTGGTTACCACAGCTATCAGCACATTTGAGTGATAACGTTTACTGCCAGCCTGGCTCGTCTGTCTCACAGAATGAACTTTACAGATAAAGTTTTATTGCATGGCCCGCGATGATGTCACCACCCCTGATAGTGCTTCAGTGCTTTGAATTTGACATTCAGAGATAGCCAGCAATTTTGAAACGACTAAACAGGGCTGCATATTATCATAACTTTAGACTGTAAACATTTTAGCTCAAACAAAGTGACTTGTTTATAAATTAAGCAATGCAGTAGGATGACTGTTGTAACTGTGACCCACTGGAATGAGTGTGTGTGCTTGTGGTGAGATTGTCTGTTGTTGTGTGTGTGTGTGCATGTGTTTTGGGCAAGATTAAAGTGCCTGAGCCACAGGAGGTGGAGGTTCACAGCTTCTCCAGACAGGACCCCTGTCATTACAACAGATGGGTCTGCTGGATGTCCTCCTGTCCGCAGCCCTCGCCTGGACCACACATGCACTAACACTCACGCACACACACACACAAACACACACATATAGGTCTTCTGTAATCAGCATTTCTAAGAGACCTCCTATCCTCTTGAACTTGGAAAAGCGTTCTGTCATTGCCATGCCTCCTGCAGTTAAGACAAATGACTTTCAAGAAATTCAAAACCACCTCTTCCTACTCTCCCCAGTAACCTCCAACAGCAAAGATGGATGAATTCAGAAAACCTCTGAACAAAATGCTGATAGACATTCATGGTTAGAGTTTGGAGAGGCGGGCAGGGGAGTCAGCATCGAGTGCGGCTTCTCTCCCAAAGCCAAACCCTGTTTGGGCAGGATGTCAGAACCACCCAGCTCTCTGCGGCTCCTTCTCCAAGTAAACCAGACACTCTGAAGCCTGGATCTCACCACAGGGCAACATGGGCCAAACCAGATCTTACTCGTTATCTTTAGCCTTATTTGTTCAGATGTTGGACCTCATGTGATTTTCATCAAAGGTTCCCTCAACCTCAACCTTTTGGGAATAGGACAGAAATAATCACGTTTGACAAAAATCACAGAAGCTTCGGCAACATTTGTATTGACTTGTGCTGGTGTTACTGAAGGGGAATTTTGCATTTAAAAAAAAAAGCTTTCAAAATGATTTGTAAATTCCACCATCTCCTCCAAAAACTGCATGTTGTAGCTGAAATAATTCTCAAGAGATTCAAATATTCTGGTTTGTAATGCTGACATATTATTGATCATTTTTAAACACACGCAGTTTGCTTGAGCCTGGGATTTACATTTAATGATCATGTCACCAATTGTGGTACCACCCTGCTGCCGAAAACCTTCTGTGAATGGATGGATTTAAATTTCAGGAGGGACGTTTTACTGCCTGAAATCTCTTAAGTGCCCTTTTTGAGCCTGGCTGTCTTTTATTCCACCGCTCATTTCCTGCGAACACACCCAGAACTGGACGGGTGAAGTTTTTCAGTACAAACTGCTGTCTCTACATGCCTTTGTAGTTTTAAGAAGAATCCATTATTCACTATTACTACAATAACTCCATGACTGTCAGGCGAGCTTATTCATGCCTGTATTCAGAGAATTAAGGAGGCAAATGGTGGAAAATCCCTCAGAGTGTATTATGTTACCTGTTCCTGTAGTGGCACGACAGCAAAGGCATTTATAACTCGTAATCTGTACAAACATGGCATGCAAAGGAGGACAGGTAATTGCCTGCTAACACACAATATATGGTGATATATTTAAAGAAAGATAAACAAACAAATCAAAAAGCATTCAGTGGACTTTTACTGACTGGAGAGGAAGTTTCCCTGAAGATGAAATCAAGTCAATTGTATCCACCGATGGGCTCCACAATCCAAGCGACCAATGACATCCTCTATCCTAACAGCCTTAAACTTAACATCAACAGCCAAAATCATGACCTCGTTACTCACAATAACCTTGGTGTTAGCAGTTTCACATAGGAACTATTTTCTTACTGTATCACAGCACAGAAGAAAGCTTGCATCTACTCATGGACGAGAGGCTTCCTAAAAGCTAACTAAGCTTGCTAACGTTAGAGCTCAGCTAAGGAGGATGCTGTTAATGTTTACATCCTGTCCTGTATGAGACTCTCACTCATGAGTAAATGTATGTCTTTCTTCTGTGTGTTGATACACTGGAGTTTGGTAGAAAGAAAATAGTTCCTACATGACTACTGCTACAACAAAAAAATCTTCTGCTTCAGTATTTCACTGGTGGCAGCAGCAGGTACATGTTGTCCCATTATTTAAGCTCACACCCCTGCCTCTGTTTCAGCTGAACCTGGACCCCCTTTCCTAAACATTCCTCTTGTCTTTCTTTCTCATAACACTTTTTCCTCTCTGGCCTCGCTTGTCTCTTGCACAGATATGTGCTTTGGGCGCATGGCAGATTTATAAGGCAGCACATCTGGTGCTTGCCTTATAAAAATGCCAGTTTGGTAACATTCAGATCCTGTAAGTGCTTTCAAGTTGCACTAAAGGTATAAAGGCTTGGTTTCTTTGTTAGTACAAAAATCATCTGTAGGCAAACTAAAAACTAAAAATATTTAGTCCATTTTTCCATGTCTGGACTACATACAGGTTCAGTGGAGATATTGCTTTGCACTGGTGAATGCCTGATCGCCCCAATTCCCTCGGTCACCTTATCTTGTTTTCCCAATGTAGTCCAAACAGCTTAAAAGTTAATATGAGCAGCTTTGGTTTATCTCCAGCAGAAACTCAACACTGAACAAGATTGTTGAAAAAGGCCATCTGTGAGATAATCTATTTCATAATTTTTCTCTCTTGAGAATGGCTACGCTTTCATTTCCCCCCAAATCTTGACTCCCTCCTGGGTCAAAGGAGGAGAAACTTCGAAAGGAGAGTGGGGAGGGGGAGTATTGCCTACTGCTGTATCGACATAAATTCAGGCTGCCATGATTTCACTGACCTGTTTAACACACAGTAACCAAGCATGGCTAAAGGTTAAGAATGACTGGCCATACATGAGCATATGTGCACGCCAAAGAAGCAGAGAAAGAACAAGATAGAAAAGGAAGAAAGAAAGACAGTTTAAATGTATGTGCATTTACCTCTGTTTAAGCTCTTATACACTGAGTTATGTTTAACTGAGGTGAATTCACGAAGGCACAAAGTTCTTCCATTCATCAACCTGACAAAAAGTTACCCTGACTAATAAGGGCTTGAACGAGAGAGGACTGCAGTTTCAGCTCTGCGACCTCAGTCCACATTTTGGTCAGAGAGCAGTAGACAGATGAGAAGGGGAGGGGGTTAGAGGAGAAAAAGGTGGAGGACATTAATTGAAATCATATGAGTGCCTTAGACTGAGGACTGAGACCTCAGCCTGCCTGCCTCACACATGCACAAATTCATGTTAACACACACACACGCACACACACAAACATGTGCACCACCTCCTTCTTTCTGCTTCCTGCATCGTTTAATCCCCCTGGACCTTCGAAATTAAGCTTTTCACATGGTGCTCTGCATCGCTAAACAAACAAAGCCAGCCCTTTAGGGATCCCTGGGCCTGGCCCTGGGTGTCTCACTGGGAGGACAGACAAACGAGCTAGAGGAGGTGGCAGGGAGCTGAGGTGGGGGTCTGAGACAGAAGAAATGCTTCACAGAAGATGGATTTAGTGTTAGAATTCAGTGTGATGTGATGTATTTTCTCAGTTCCCTAAAGCTATTCAGACAAGTTGACTTCCACACTTTGCTTGAACTGAATTCTATCTGACGTATACCAGCCTGGATGTATTAACATGGGCAAAAATCTGATTCAGCTTGGACTAAATGAACATCACATTGTAGAGAAAGCTACCTGGGCTAAAATTAGCTCACAATCTTCAGTGTATGAAAAAGACAGGTTTGTTAGTGCCCGACTAACGGTTCTCCCAGCTGGCCATATTTTCACCTCCCGATAAATTATTTATTTCATGTACCTCATTATGGATTTTTATTTCTTCATAAGCCAAAAACTATGAATTTAGTTGGTTATCAAACTCTAAAACTATAAAAATGCAAGCCAGTTCATATACAAGTCCAGGTCCCTTTCAAAATTCATGGATCTCTTACCCTGCTACCACTGTGACCTCGAAAGTAGCAGAAAATGAATGGATGGATAGACCTTAGAAATCTTATTTTAATCATTTGAACAACCTTTGAAATACAGTTACTTTCAATCTTCTAAATTTGAGTGCGCTTGGATGAATGCAGTCTCTTTCTTTCCCCTGCAAAGAGTGCTCTCAGTGACCTTGACAACTTCCCAGCCAAGCAGAGCAAGAGGGCCCAGAAGACTGATTTGGACATTTCTGAGGATTACCGTCTGATTAGTGAACACAAACAACCAAATAAGTAGGGTCACAGGTCTGCGATCTTAAAAGCCCGCTGTGTGAATGAATGTGGAGCTGCTAAGAGACGTGCCAGCAATGCTGCACTGCTCTGAGATTCCCGGGTACAGGATTAACTAGCAGTGGATGCAGTAAATTTGTTTTGGAAACCTTTTAGAGTACTCTAAACCCTTTAATGGCCACATATCAGGATCTTAATGGTGTTTAACTCATTTTTTATTCTAACTGGCTGAGTTCACTTTTTGTCATTCCTCAACGTAAATATGCATCTTTGACAAATGAAGGTTTGAACTTATGACCTCTATCAAGTGTTTAACTTATCACTACCATGTGTTTTTAAAGGCAAATGACAGTTATTGGAAAGAAACCGCCTTGTTCCATTCATAAAACAAATGTGTATCATGCAACCATTTTTTTTTTCCTTTTTGTCTAAAGTAAAAATCAGTTCTGAGCACTGAAGGAATTACGGCCTGTAAGTCATGCAAGGACTTTGTCTGTCAGCTCCTATTAATGTTGGCTTGGAGAATTCGCTTTCAGCTGCCAGCTCCTGGGCTTGGGACTGGAAGCTTCTGTGACGTGTGATCCAGATCTTGCAGCTTCCGCATTGCGAAGCCTCATTCTTTCCACAAGGCCATAGTGCTCGGCCACAATAGCTATCACTTTAATAACAGGGTGGCCGCCATCGATTGCATTCTTATACCGTTTGCCAAAAAAATACTTTTTGGCTTAAGCATTGACCAAGAGGCCATTCCCACCTACTTGAAACTGCCACTGTGTAATTTAAGGGAAGGAATTTTGAAAACCTGAAATGTCAGAAACTGGTAGTATTGCTTTACTTCTGCATAAAACCGTTCCAGGAGTAGAAACAACAGATGTACAATGAGATAACCATTTACAAGGCAGAGAGGCATTTACTCTCTTTGACTGTCTTTCACATTGGGAAAAGATTCAGATTTAAGATAAGTATCTGCCACTAAAGCCACCAGACATTATTTCATCTTGCAAAACCTGATGCAATTCACATCTTGATATCGACCAAAGCGATAATTTGCTTATTTCACCACTCAAGCTTGAACACTGCAGATGAAAATATCAGATGAACTACCGGGATCAGATGACATCAGCAGCAAAAGAAAAGCTGCTAAATGAGGGAATAACAAACCGTCTGTCATGATGCTACTCATCAGCCATCCTGTGATCTAACGTGTTTGGCCTTGATTCTTTTTGTCCAAATGAGTAGAGGTGGCTAATGCTGAAAATTCAAATACCTTTTCTCCAGTCCAGTTCAAGACTTGTTGACACAGGCTAAGCAGTTTCCATTTTATCGCATCAACGTTCTGATGCAAATCAGGACACTCATCAGTCACAACACTGTTGTTAATACTGGGACCTTATGGTGCTGCTTTGCTCTGACAATATTCAAGTGAGGAAAGTTTATTCAGCCAGAAAGATGGACAAGCTTATGACAAGGAAAAAAAGGTGACTGATTGAACTTAAATGACAAATTATTTCAGTAAAGTTCAGCTTTGAAGGTTTGTGTTGCTGGTTTCTTGTTAATGGTTGATCAGTATACGCATTTCATCTTTCAAAAGTCCTTAATGTCCTCTCTCTCATGCACCCTCTTTTTTTCATGAAATGTGAATGCTTTGTGAAGCATCTAATTAGAACTCATTTATCTTCCCATAACTACATGGGGGAACTTATGACATCTTATCATTATCTCTTCCTTGCCACCGTTCGTTGGCAAATTATTTCTATTTCAGGAACATGTGTGTGTCATCCGGTATGAGGACAGTTCTTTGGAAAAACATCATGCAGTTGTACTGAATACCCCCAAACTGATATGCTGCTGTGAATACAATGACGTCAACAATATGGAGTCATACGCTTACTGATATCCAACAATACAACATTTCCTCATTGACTTTTATGAGAGACTCCCGTGTCAGCCTGGGCAAAAGGAAACACCTCATGGCTTCCATGTGTCACTTCCTTCTCAGTAACTAATTCCCACAAGTAAGACTGGAAGTTCCAACTCAGCCAGGTGGTCAACAGCAGGGAGCCCATGAATAAAAAGGGAAACGTTAAATACAGAATGTCCTGAAGGATGTCGTCATCGGATTCATAACTATTTGGGAGCTATTTATAGAGCTCAAGAGGTACAATTTCTGCCTTCTGATGCTCCTTTTGCAATATTCTTAGTAAACCTGAGATATATAAACACCACTGAATCCCTGTGTAAACTGGAAAAATGTGTGGTCATTTTCCACAGGGTTTGTTTTGTTTATACATACGTTGAAGTGTCCTGGTATGCTTCTTTGGTTTCGGTTCTCGCCCTGCTAGCCAAAGTCTACTCCTTCAACAAGAGTCCCAAGGTCGTGGTGGTGGTAGGCAAGTTGTGGACACGTTGTGGACACGTTGTGGACACGTTGCTTCAAATCAGCGAATTCAAATCAGCAATTGTGTTGTAATTCTCATCCAGCAATTAGATTCAGTTAAATTTTACTCATGCTGTCCAAGCTGGCTCGTCATTGGAGTGACTGTGGGTCAACAGCATCACATAGCTCAGAATGGATTTGGTTCGGCCAGCGTGAGAGAGATCCGGTGCGTATATTGTTTCCACTGTGTCTGAGGAACAAACGGCCTTGTTGTGTGTCAGCCGCATCTGAATGCAGCATGAAACAAAGAAAGAGAGGGCCTTGGTCTTTTACGTGACCCCAGGGAGCGTATGTTTCCTCTTTTCATGCAAAGAGGAGTCCACCTGAGCATGACGATAAAGTGGCCCTGATTTGGCAGTTTCCAGCCGTTCAGGTTCACTTCATTAAACAACACGCCAGGGAACATTCTCGACTTTAGTGAGGGAGAGAGAGGAAAGACTGGATAAGATGTTTCCAAGATACAGCGAGAGGCAGAGTCGGAGAGAAAAGAGCACGAGGCAGACAGATTCGCTACTCTCGTATTACCCACACGCAAAGCCCTCTTGTCATGCATGTCTGTGTTTGTATAAAACAGTTGTAGATGATGGCTCCTCTCACTCAGGTTTGGTATTTCCTGGTGTTAATCAATGCAAGACCCGACCGGTTGCTGGGATTGTGACACTGGTGCAGCGGATCGGACCACTGGCTGGACAGAGAGCACTTAGGTTACTCTGAGATATACATATAATTGGACAGTTAAAGCTTGTGGGTTGGCTGAATCTTGGCTTGTCCTGCCACCTGACAACCAATAAGAATCAAGTAATTTCTATGCCCACACCTGTGATTAATTTAGCAATTGGTCATTTAGTAATTTAGTAACTGTTCATTAATTAATGTCCACTGATAAGCCTGTAATATTATTAATGTCAGACAAAAATATAATTTAATAACAATTATGGTGCTACAATCATAAACCATCCCGATGAATCACGAATGCTGAAGCCTCTTTCACTTTTGTCTCTGCCACTGAAAGCGACACTTTCCTGTAAGGTGTGAAACTCCCACTGATGAATGGAGAGATCAATTTCACTTCTTCCTCTTTGTGTTTTCATTCAGCGCCCTCTCAGACAAAGAGACCCTGCCTCAGTGAGGGCTGAGAGACACACACATCAGTCCTGACTCCACAGCTACCACAATACAAGACTTGACAAATGGACACTCACATGTCTGAGCAACAATATGTTCATTGTCTGTCACACAGACTCCATGTTCACGGCATACACACACACACACACACACACACACACCTCCTATTCTCTCTGTGCTCAGAACTGAAACCTGTTGGCTTGCCAGCTCTGGAAAACTTGGGAAAGATCATCTGCTAGAGTTCATCATGCCTTCAATATCCGTTTGGCAGCTCATACGATTAGAGAACAATCAAGACACTATTTCAAAACCATTCAAAGAACAGTGGGGTGCATTATCCCATTTATAATAATGTGAATGATAGTGTTCATGCAATTTACAGATCAAGTGTTATGCCCGTTTCCATGGATTCTGTTTATGGTGTAAACAGACTGAGAAGACTTGGGTCACACGCCCAGTGAACTGTACTTTAAAGTTATGACCATAGATGTGAGTGATCCTCACTTGTGATGTGGTAAGAAGCACAGCACTATGATTCAAAGCCATAGATTTTAAAGTAGAAACCGAGTTTAACATAAATTAGACCGTAGAAATGTACTGCTTCATCAGTAGCCACCTTGTTTTCAAGTGAAAAAGAAGAATTTACTGTCACTGACATCTCCTCCAGAGTCAAACCAGCATTCTCTGTAGGGCTAATGACCACAAGGGGTGAGATATCAGACAAAGCCTTTTATTTCTTTGGATTAATTAATCCTTAAAATGTGTGATCAATCCCTCTTGAACGGACTTACTCAACACTGTTGCACTTCCACAGACATGAAACACTCCTGTGCATAAGATCAGTGCATAAGATCAACAGCTGTGTACTCGAGGGTCCATAGCACAAGCATGTGTACATCAGACCTTGGTGGGAGAAGTTAACTGTGACAGCCAAAGCGCATTTCTTCATATTCCCAAACTTTATGATTTAAAGAAACGTCAGACATTTTTGGAACCAGGCGACGCCTTCCACTTCACAGCTCTGTTTAATGAACACATGTGCAATCCAGTGTTACTGAGACAATCATATGTGGTGGAAGTCCAAGAGCCAAACAAAGACTTCATCGAACCTCGCTGACTAGTTCTTTCTCTCATTTGTGAGTAATTTTAAGGTCATTTAAGGCCTGAGAAAAATCTGAGCACTGAAACTCTGCGTTAGTAGCAGGAAAAATTCAGAGGTTCAGACCTGACAGAGTCCCAGTGGGTGTGAATTTGAATGTTAAGGAACCCTTGTGACTTGTGCTTCAGTAAATCCAGAGTAAACAGTGGTTACCTGTGAGTCAGGCTCCATGTAAGGGCTTGTCTTGCCATCTTCACTAACTGTTGGCGACCACACTCTGTCTCCTGATCCCGACCTGAAAGACAACACCCATGAGAGCGAGAGAGTCAGATAAATCTTGTGCCATCTGACACCCAATCACTGAAGCATGCAGCCTTTTCTGCTGAGAAGTATGAATTTTGCCTTTGCTGACAGGTTTTCCACAGAAGATCCAGTGTAAATATATCAGAGTGTGAACATTTAAAAAGAAACTGAAAAAAAGAGCAAAAGTAAAGACATTATTTACTTTTAATTTTCTTAGAATTACTGTAAACTGGGAAAGATGATGGCTTGAGCGTCACATGATATCTCAATAACTGCTGTCCTCTTTATGTGCCAAAACACTCACTTAGCTGCAGCTAATAAATCAAAAACTGTACCGGTAGCTTTTTAAGAGTGATCATGTGTTCGTTTGTGTGTGAGGATGTGGTGTTGTACATTTGGCAGGTTTTCCCATTAGGAAAAGGGATAAAGCCTCTTTGTGCCTCTGGTACAAAGATAAAGTCATCATCACATCATAACTCCACGGTATGCACTATGCAGTTTCTGGAAAAACCCATGACATTCTGGGACATGGATATTTTAAAAGTAGCCATAACTGAATTACTAGAATCCCTCCCCCCCCAACTGGCAGGAATGATAAACTCAATATTTACAGCACGACTGAATGCGCCTACTGTGCATGCAAAAGCAGAGGTCCACATGATTTACTGTAAAAGGCAGAAGTTACATGCTTTGGTGAAATTAAGGGTGTGCAACTTATTTCTCAGGCCGCTAAGACGCTGTGATTAATCCCCAAAGGCATCGTTTGTTATGTGCTGAAGTAGTGGAAGTTTGCATGTCATACTCAATCGGAACGCATCCAACTTTCAAAAAGGAGAGCAGAGCAACTTAAGGTCAGCATGTGTCTTTGTGTTTGAGCTTCTGCCATCTACCCTGTATTCTTTCACAAGTCCATCCCAAAAACTATTAACCATGAGTATGTGTGTGTGTGTGTGTGTGTGCATGAATTTGTCAACCCCCGCAGTGGAGAGAGTTGACGTTGAAAGAGGTGAGGTCATCAGGCTGCAGCTGGCACAGCATTGGCTGTGCTGAGGCAATGCTTCAGATATGAACAGCGGAGGTGTTGCTATCAAGGACTCTCTTATGAGACGGTGTGAGACTGGTGGACAAGCAACAGCTACTGCGTGGGATGATGCCTTCGTGTTTGTAGACTGTTTGGTTTCGATGGTTACCGCACAAACAGCCTACTGAGTAAAAAAAAAAAAAAAAAAATCAGTCTGAAGTGGCCTATTCGAATTGACATTTCAACCGTCCATCTATAATAACGGAGATGTGAATGCTGAGGCGTGAATGGAAACTGTGAGAAACAGACCAGCTTGGGATTTACAGTCCCACACTCATTACACTGTAGGCCAGTCTGAGGTGGGATTTCAGTAACGCACTTTATATTTAAAGAACCACTTGAAACACCACTGTTTGAACTTTTGGCTTATTTCACTTATTACATTTCAGTCTTAGGGCATCTCAAATGTAACATAAATAAATAACAAAAGCAGATAGAAACAATCTGCTGCACACCAGTTTGACAGGGGACAATGAACTGTATTGTTGTTTTCTGTCCTTCAGTATTGAGTCACTGTTTGAATGATCAGGGCCATCTGGGTCCTGAGGTCCTAAACAGACAAACTGCTGCTATGCATTCATCAACCTGTTGATCTTTATGGCTTTTTTTCCTCTCTAACCCTTCTGTTCTCTCCCTGTTTTACTTTTCTATTTTCCTCTGCTAATTTTTCTGTCTGATTCAAGGTTGAATCTAGCCTGAGTACTAAAACCCTTCCTAGCCTGGAAATTTGATGATCTATTAACCACACAAACGTGACTTGTGAGGTTATAGGAAACTCGATGTTTCTGATTAAAATCCAGTTGCAGACCGAGTGGCTTTATGTCATCTTTACCACAACCTTCTCCGTCTGGCTGCCATGCTGAGGAATGTCTTTGAGAGGACAAATCTGTGCACTCAGATTCTTTATACAGATTTGCTATGATAAATAGCATAAAGGTGAATAGGTCCAAAGCATTATAAGAATCATAAATATGAAGGGCGAGAAAACAAAACAAACTTAAAAGTCAACAACAGAAGACTTGATATGGAGTAGTAAATGACAACAAGAGATAAAAGTGAAAAAAGAAAGAACTACACATCCAGATACAGAAGAGAAAGAAGAAAAAGTCTAAGGTCATCACAACGTCTTTCCTATTCTTTCATTTGGTCATATTTTCCCTTGTCTGACCTCCCCCTGCCAGGTTTAATTTCCTGATTGGGGAGATCTGGTTTTTGGAGCAGTGCATAAGTTTACTTTGGCTGCACAGGATCACCATGTTTGAGGAAGAGCGTGAGACAGATGGCTGAAAATCAAGTGCCCTCAAATTAATATCACAGAACTTTTCAGGGGTCACTTAGAGTCTTGCCTCTTTGTCTCACCCTGTCAAACCCATCTGGAAAAAAAGAAAGACTGTTTTCAGCACTATGGTACATCAGACACCACTGCAGTCGTGCCTGCGTTATTTTGTAATATGAGAAGAGTTTAAATCTCTATTATAAGAGTTTGTTCTCCTCGGGGAATAAAGGGAGACAGTCACATTTTAAAGAAGAGTTATGGAGGTTTCATCAGCAGACCTGCAAGGGGGGGGGTCGTCGCTTGGAAAAATCTGCATGTGAGTGATGATAAGATCAATTTGAGAAGGGTAAAAAGGGAGGGAGGTTTGTCTCCCTTTCTTCCTCTCAAACGCCATTGATGTTGCGTTTAAAACAACCACAAAAAAGGGACCGTGGGAGAGCATGAGAGGAGTGATGCAATGAAGGGATGAAGGGGGAGAGGGCAGCGGGACTTTGGTAGTGGAACGGCGTGTGAGCGAGTGTGAGTCGGGTCTTTTGGAGATTTCTTTTTTGTATTTGTCCCAGCTGGAGTCCTGTGTTCCTTTGGTCTCATGGAGCCTTGTGCATAATTCCTCAGCTGTGAGTCACAGGTCCTTGAGTCAAAGTGAGACAAAGTCCTCCACCGGAGTGGTGTGACTCCCAAATCCTCTGCCTTGTGTTTTGTTTAGACTTTACTTTCCAGATCATGATCAGATTTGTGTTTGTCCCTCTGCAGGGCTCAGATATGCACTCTACATGCGTTACATATCCCAGCATTACCCATCACTACTGCTTGTCTTCCTTTCAGTCTTATCTACACCTAAAAACCAATGGCAAATAAAATCTTGTTCCAAGCCCTAACACACTGTATAAGTAGTCCTTTTTGTGATTTTTAACAAGGTCCATTCTCTTTCTACACCAAAGACATTATTTGATCTGAAACAGGGCTTACGATCTCATAACCACCTGTTGTCACATGAGCAACCTTTTATAGCTACGTAACCAAAGCGGAAAAGACTCAGAGGTCAGTTTCACTAGCGAAGGCTGTGAGATGTGGTTGACGCCTCTGAAAAAGCTCTTAAGTGAACTGCTGGACCTGACAGCTACTTTAATCGATCAATATTTTTGCTATTTTTCTGGATTATTTGAATATAGAAATACAGGACCAAACACAAACATTTGTTGAAACCTTATGTGGACTTTCTACTGAAGTAATTCATTCCAAGTTCACCAAAGTACAAAAAAAACTGAAACTTTTTTAAAGTTATGGCTAGTGGTAAGCCATATAGTATTATTTTTATGTGCAGAGGTTTAAGAGAACATCTTCTTCTTTTTCTGTGGCCTCATTAAAATGAATGCGAATGGATATCATTTATAATGCTCTATTTCTTCAGTAGAGCGCATAGTTCCAAAGAAAACTCTCCATCATGAGGTCAGTGGATTATTCTGACTAATGTGGACTTGATTTCTGACAGCTGCTGTTTTCTAAACGTCATTTGGAGTTGCTTTGTCTAGCACACTGTATTGGAGTAGAAGCAAAAAACCCCAGCGATGACAAAACTGAAACTACATGCTTGGATATATGTCATTGTGTTATTTTGGTGACATGACCCTTTATTCTAGCCTGGACCAAATCCTACATTTCCTTTCCAATGGTAAATAAGACTGAAACAAGGACGGCAGGGATTCCTTACTTCACTTTTTTTTTTTTTCGAGTACAAGAACAAGACACACACAGTAACACACACAAATCAGGCATCATGACTCATTTCTCAGCACATTCAACTTGCCACCCCAGCAGGACTTTTTCCGAACAGCCTGACCAGCGATGGAAACACACATCCCCAACCACCATCATCTGTCTCTCAGGCCTCTGCAACCACACAGTTTTCTCCAGTAAGCTCTGGCAGAAGGAGGGAAACTGCAGGGTGGAAGGGAGACAGATGAAGTGGAGATATAAAAAGAAGAAATAGTGTATGAGTGGGATTTAGGTTTGGAGAGGGAGACAGCAGAACAGCACTTGGAGGTCAGGCATGAGGGAGGTATGGGATGAGGAGGTCAAAGGAAGGGGATGAGAAGAAGAGCAAGGAGGAGAAAATGGAAGAGAGAGCAGAAGCTTTCCCTCCACAGCTGGTTCATGTATTCAGAGACTCTGTTTAGGTCTGAAGATACACAGGCCGAGCCAAGCAGACATGACACACTCCAATACGGGCCCTGTGTGTCTGTCCAGAGCCTCTGACACTACAGTGAACTTGGACAGTGTGTCTGTGTGTGTGTGTGTGTGTGTGCGTGTGTGTGTGCGTGGCAGAGGTGGCAGCCATTTTTTCTCCCCAGCGAGACGATGCTGCTCAATTTGACCACCGATGCCAGGAACTAAGAGAAACTAGCCCGGGTGTTTCACCTCAGAGCGAAGCGCTGACAGGCCTGCATCAGTAAGAGAGGCCTGATGGAAAATGGAAAGCTGCGGTAAAGTGGTGACCTAAGAACATTTCTTTCTGTTTACTTGTTCTTGTCTTTCCTTCCTAATTTCTCCTTCATTCTTTCGTTGTTTCTCATCAGTTCATTGGCTTCCTTTATCCTCTCACCTTTCTCCTCACTTAACTGCGATATGTCCAAACTTAAAGCCATAAACCCATCAAAGGTACATCCTACTGGCATCGGTGTCGTCACTGGTTGGATATAGAAGCACTTAATGACAGTTTTGTTTTAGACTAAAGATGGTCTGGGTGCTTTACGTGGCCCAGTACCTTGATAACATACTTTATTTAGTATTTATACACAGCTGGTGCTTTTAGGTAAATGCTAACATCAGCATGATGCTGAAGTTTGGCAGGTATAATATTTACCTTGTTTACTATGCATGCTATCATGCTACAATTTACTAATTAACAGAAAGCTACAAAGTACAGCTCAGGTTCTGCAGTTACTTGGTTATAAAACAAAGTACTGAACAAAGTTTTGAACTGATAAAGGCCCCAGATGAAAAGTCATCAAAGTTACTACAGCTCATCCTGAGGGAAACACGAAAGTCTGTACGAAATTTCAAGTGAAACGTCATGTCACTCAAAACCACAATATCAACCTAAGAGAAATGGCTTTTAGAATTATACTTAAAAAACATCATATCAAGCTGGGCTGTATGTATCATGTTTGCCTCAGCTCACCAGAATGTAGTTAATCACATGAAGAAATAAATCCGGGAAGCACAGATTAATAACATCTAAAATCACATGAACATTTGAGGGTGGAAAGTATCCTTTGGTGACAGTATTCTTTGAAGGAAAAAAAAAAATCTACACAAACAACTGTCAGCCCAATTTTCTTGAAGCCTCTTTATTTCTTTATTTCACGAGCTTCCCGGGGCACCTTACCACAAATCTCCCCAATGTAGAGTTCTCTTAAAATGCTCCATAATAGGAACTTTGAAAAACGGGGGTTATGAAAGTAATAAATGCAAAGACATCATAAAGAAACATTCTTGTGTTACACAAGACCTCAAGCTCACATGCATCCAGTGTGCTGTAATTTTGGTTCGCAGCAGACGTGTAGACTCATATATTTGTCCATCGGCAGCAAAACAAAATTACAGGTCTCCTGTTTCTCCCGCTATGTCTCTGTGACTGCTGTGAGTGTTTTATGGGGTAGTCGTTTAATGAGGCCTGAGAACTGTTGTGCTCTGAAATATGATTTTCTAGTTAGTCAGCATGGCTTCATTGAGTCACTCCCATTTCAGTCCTGACTCCAGAATCAATTGTTACATTTAAATAATCCTCAGTTATTCCTGTAGCCCACAACTGAGGAGTGTTTCCAATAAACCCCAAATCCCATATTTCATAATCAGTAAACACTCATCTCGTACATATGAACATGACATGCATTGTTTAGATGATTAATACCATGGGGCTTGGACTTTATTTACCAGCCAGAGAACTACCATGTGGCTGCTTTTTCACAGCGCACTGGATTTCTGAAAACTTTGTGAGAACGTTTTGAAGCCTTCCCCACACTTTGTATTGTATGTGACTATTTGTTAGTGGCAGCCAAAACTGTGACCTCTTTTATCCTGCTTGTGTAGGTGGCGTGATTTTGTTTGTCTGCTTGGTACAGACATTGTTGCTGTTCATTAACATGATTTCCTGTGCAGTACTTTTCCTGTGGAAAAAGCTACCTCACAGTAGGTGTTCAGGACAGCAAATATAAACAAGGGTATGAGACATTACCCATTATTTGACTTGAGAGAATGCTTGAGAGAATGCTGGAGTCACGTCCCTTCACCTCGTTCCATAATTTCCCACAAGAATATTTAAAGATCACTTAAAAGCTCATAGAGAGAAAATCAATAATGAGATTCACTATGCTGTATATACTGTAGCTGAATTTCCAGCAATGTGGATTGCACAGTTGGTCTCTCTGATTGACCACCCGTCTACTTGACTAAAGTTTCCCTCTCTTTGTCTTGGTGTCTGTCTTCCTCTCTGTCCATCGCCGTTATCTTTTTTTCTTGTCATATTTCCAACCCTCTCTCTTCTTGCTCTATCTTTTCCTCCCCTTCACTACCAAATCATTTCAGCCCTGAGGTCTGGAGCCAAAGGTGCATGCCGATCTCACACCGGACCCTCCTCCTGTCCAGCAGAAGGGCAGCTAAGATTGTAATTATTTAGTTCTGCAGAAAAGGTCACATACCAGCAGCTAGCTTTGCTCTGCCTCTGCTGTGTCACTATCTTGTCAGTTTAAATTGATAATTAAGGAGGGCTGATGAACAGCACGGGTATGTCTGGTGGTTTCCATGTGGTTATACTTTAGACTGATAATTTTTGACCAAATAAGGAAGGCAAAAGACATTAAGGAGCGTCAAATGTCTATGTTGACATCATGAAAAAGTCATTCAGTTCAGATAAAAGTGTTTTGCGGGATTAAAACATCAATAATGAGGTACTTTTTTTTAACCACTTCAACCCCACCCACTATAGTCTCGTTGACAAGAAATGCTCAAACCCACTGAAATTATGTCTGCCTAAAACTACATGGAAAATGTGTGAAAAACAAACCTTCAATTTTCCACTTTGGTACAGCCATAATAAATGGATCTCAGACTAGAATATGACGTTCAGCATAACTGTGATGGAGTGCCAGTGAAATAGGAAAACAAGCAGCTAAAGGATTAATGCGAAACAAAATGTCAGCTAATGGAATCAATTATATGCTGCATATCTATCATTCTAAAGGGCTCCTGCTTTTTATCACACTAAATTACTTTTTACACTCTTTAACGTGTTCGCTGTTTAAAGGGAAATCCAAGCTGAATTTGGGTAACATTACTGTGCAAGTGGTTAAGTGTGGGAGTGCCTTTTTTTGGGTTCCTGCAGCTGTCGATCTTGTGCGCTGCATCCTTACATAAATTTACTATCCCTATGTGGACAAACCACTTAACGCTCAGCCGCTTGGTTTGATATATGGATGTATGGGTTCTTCTGCAGGCTGGGGGAAAGGGAGGGCTGTTGCATGCTTGAGTGCATATTATAAAACACAAATAATGTGCAGAGAGAGAGAGAGAGGAAAAAAGTTCTTCTCTGTCTGAATCTGGAGTTTCTCCATGTGAGAATCTTTGCTTATCTGACGGGTCCAATTACACTGGGAGTGACTCTGATTTCCACTGCATCTGCAAGTCAATTTCATGCTCCAAACCATTATAGGAGAAAGACTGTGTTGTCTACTGCCCTAAAAGGCCAGAGCTGAAGCACCAGTTGGCAGTTGTCACTTGTAACCAACACTGAAACCACACAGTGGTCTTCATATGAGAGGACAGGATTCAGAGGTTGCCAGATTCGCTCTGCACTTTCCAGTACTCTGGCAACCCAAAGTAACCATCTAATAGAAATGCGGGAAGCAACTGACATTTCAGTTTTTCCTTGGTTATCTCCCATCCCTCTCCCTCTCGCTCTCTGCAATTAACTGTTTAGACGGATGATTTCCGCTCAGCTATGTTAACAAAGACAAATTGCTCCTGTTCTCTACTGAAGGCCGAATCATCCATCCTCACTTACTAAGTCTAACAATCAAGCTGAAGTGTGGAAGAAAATTTTCCACCTCATAAGCTGATAAAATGCACAATCTCAATCTGCAAAAGCCAATTCTAAAAGGTCACTGTATGCGCAAGCCCCATTGACTTTGACAGCACTCTATAGGAGAGAGTCGATCATTTAAACCGTCATAAACCTGTCATCCGTCCCCACGACTCGACCATGCCAAGCTGAACAAACCCACCATAAATAGAAACAATATGTGTTCCCAGATGAGAGGCAGTCACTGACCATTAGTCATAGAAAATCAGTCAAGTTTTTCAACTCAACTGACTTAATGAGACTGAAAGCAAAAACCATAAGCAGCCCCTGCTGTGGGTCAAAACAGTAACGACTCATTAGAAAGTAACTAATGTTCAACATTTTCTGATATTAAGTTATTGAATATCATCATTCCAGTCTGTGCAAAATGGGCTGAATTTACTGTTTACATTCTGAAGAATCAGGTGCCCATAAATCATCAGGTCTGTAAGTAATTACAGTAAATATACAGTAAACTACACTCTAACTATGTGTAAACTCAATAAACTCTGCAAGGTAGCCATGTCTCATATGCAGTATGTAGCTTCTGAGTATAAATATATGTACTACATGTGCATTTTTGGCTATTTCTTGTGTATATGTGTGTGTTTGTGTTTGCCTTCCAAACTATCCCATATGATCATTACAAAAATTGTCTTTTTCTAATATTCCACCTCAGTATGTAGTGTTTGGTTTAGTTAAGAATTCTCCACCGATTTAGCTTTGTACTCCTCTAACACCGTCCGAGTCTTTAAAGAGTTTCTTCCCTGTGCGGTTTTTTAAAAATTGTCCAAATTTATGCAGCGGAACCAGAGGTAACATCTTTTTTATTCCACACACTGTTCTTCTCTGTCAAAACCTGAAGCCTACATTAACCACAATGCAACTCATCTGGAAACAGTTCAGTCTGACATTCAGTTGCGTTATGCTAGTAGAGGCTAAAGTAGCCTTGAGCCACTAAGCTCAAGCAAACATGAGGAGTGGACTGCAAAGGTCTGGTAAGCTCACCCAACTGCTCACCTCCTGTTTTCTGTTTTTTTTTTTCAAAATTTCGATGTTCAGCTCCAACTGATGCTGACTCAAATGACATCATCAGAGGCAATTGATCAGATTTAGTAAACTTCACACACATCTGCAGTAATGCTCACCAAGACCGATAGTTAAATCAGGGTGATTCCCTTTAAGGCAACTAAAGAAACTACTCAGATGACGTGAGGCAAAGGTCTTAATCATAGCTTAAAGAAACCAACATTGACTTAAGTCTCAAATGTAAAAGTCAGTATTCCTTAAGCGGCTTTGCGGTACCATAACATCATCACGCTAACAAGACCACAAGAGGTTGGAAAATCTAAACATACTGTAGGTGGTTCAAAAGGTCTGATCTAATTACCAGTGCTGTTGCAGTTCTGGTAAGCTTCATGTTTTCATACCTGCTGATGTTGAGCGTGAGCTGCTGAGTGCAGGTTTTGATCCTGTTCTGAGCCTCCATGTGCGTCATGAGCTCTGTGCTGTCGCCATTGATAGCCAGGATGGTGTCGCCTGGACACAGGTCACCCTGAGCAGCCTTGCTGCCTGGCGTTACCTGAAGAAAACATTCATACACACACACACACACACACACATGCACGGACATACACACAGACACAGAGCAACCCAAGCACAGCCAAGAAAAGAAAGAGCTGTTATTAGTGATGTTGGAGTGTCAACACGGAGGCCAAATTCAACAAAAGCAGCTGTCTTCATTTACATTTTCAAAAGTCAGCAACAACAAGGAGGGCTGAAGTATTTGAGGGAATTGATCATTTTTATATGCATGACCTTTTGAAATTCATTAAAAAATGAACAACCTGCAGTTTTATGATCACTCAGCAGTTGCATCAGACTAAACCCTCAGTGAATAATTTCATGCTTCTTTGACCAGAGTCTGGGGTTGAACCTTGAACCTCCACAACAGTCTCTGTGTAATGTCACATTGATTTGCAAGCATCTGCTCAATAGGTCCGCATAGCTTTTTCTGATTTGTCACCTGGGCTGTTTGCCTATGTCGTCTTTATGTTAAAGATTATCTTTTAGCCTCTGGACAATGAGCAGAAACACACTGATGTGAGGACCTTTGAGCCCCACAGGGAGGCAAAGGGGGTGAGGACGAGAGGAGGAAGGGGGAGGGTGGGCGTCCCACAGGGTACGCTTCACCTTCACAGAAACACTAAGACACATATGACAAAGATTTTCCATTATTACACATACGCATAATGCCTCTGCTATTTCCAAGCCTGCCTCTGACTGACAGCACGGTTTTGGCTGTCA
Organism: Scatophagus argus; assembly: GCF_020382885.2. NCBI lineage: Eukaryota > Metazoa > Chordata > Actinopteri > Scatophagidae > Scatophagus > Scatophagus argus. The sequence goes on along the minus strand of NC_058506.1, from coordinate 16,703,265 downwards.
TACATAAGAAGAAACTACCAATCAAATCCTCCATCATCAAACCAAGACATCCACAGTAAAACAGTCACTGTCATATGGAAGCAAGCTGCAGAGGAAAATACTCTTTACTAGCAATGAAACAAAAATGTAATTAAATGTGAACTATTGTCATCATGTCTCCGGTCTTCAGTGTGTGCTCTGTTTGCTGTCAAGCAACGACACATCTGAGTATTAGTTTGACTGTATTTTTCCGACCATTAAATGTGAGGCGAATTTCAGCAGCTGGATGCAATTGCTAAAGTCACATGTTCTTGGATGAATTTCAAGCAATATTCTGTGACATTTTCATATCACTTAAATAAGAGTTGGGTTTACTACTCAGTGCAGCAGACTGAGAAAGCACAGAAGTGACTCAGTATTCACATACTGTGCTAAAAACCAAGCCTTGAGTAAGGTTTAAATATCTAACAGCAGCAACCGCTGTGACCCAAATAAGCCAAAGTATAAATGATAAAGTCACATTTTTGGCATTTTTACTTGACTTAAACTTATTCAACCATCATATTTTCAGATTAATTTTCTTTGAATTGACAGTTTGTTATTTTGGACAAACCAAAGATGTCACCAAATAAAAGAAAATGATCTTTTGTTCACAGATCTGAACCAGGCGGGTGTTCAGGCGTCAGCACTTTGTAACACGTCTGAGACCTAAAAGGCTAAAATGACTACCTGTCCATAAATACACAGGGTGCAGAAGATTTAGGATGATTTTCCTGTTAATAAGCCCTTTGCATGTCAAGTGTTGGTAATTAATCTTTGTCCTGTCTTCCAAGTTTTCAAGCTGCACATTAAGATGTACAGCGTTTGGAACGGTGAAACCTTGTGTTGGAATAACCTTTACTTCATATTTCATAAACACAATCCAAGCTAAATAAAGACGTGATTGTCTACAAGCTTGGGATGATGAACAGAACCCGGAGTGGGAGACAGAGGATCTGCTTGTTCAAAGAGGAGCTGCTTCGCTAACTGGGAGGAGCGTTTTAAGAGCAAAGGCACACAAGTTCACGCTCCATGGAGCACTAATAGCTGAGTCGTGTGGTTCAGATGTGGAATTCCTAATTTACAGCCTCTGACTGCCCCCGATGCTCCTGACTCAGTTCCGGTAAGCGAGAGGGGTCAGAGACAATGTGGGGAAGGGTGTGTAAATGTGTGTGTGTGTGTGTGTGTGTGTGTGTGTGTGTGCGTACTCATTTTATTCTTCCAGAAATCTGACATAAACAACAAAACTGAGCGATCAAGTTAAAGATTAGTTAAAGATGGAGCCTGTTAAAGGAGCATGAATATAATCTCTTATTCTGGGTAGGAAATGCAACAGATTCTCATTTGACAGTGACTAAGTGGAGGTCATAGTTTACCCGTCATTCAGCATGACACACATTTTAAAGGTTTGTCTTTGTGTGTGTGTGTATTCGGTTTATGATCTCAGGGTCAGGCCACACAGACACACGCACACACACACACACACACACACACACACACACACACACACACACACACACACACACACATAAAGTTGCTCCAAGTGACTGAGGTCATCACTAGAGGACAAATATTTCCCTCTGTAAGGCTGGTGTACAGTTAGGTGGCTCAGATGTTTTATTTTTGTCTTCTTACTCACTTGAAACCACTGGTAGTAACAAAAGTTTAGTGATCCACATCGACTGGCTCACGACTTGACCAAAATAAGAACAAAAACATCTAAATCAAAAAGAGGAGGGAGGAGAGGAAAGTCGTCAGGAAACAAATGGGGTTTGTGAGCGCAGCTAATAAAGAGTGACCTTGGAGTGATGGAACTGAAGGAGCTGTGAATGATGAAAAACAGTTTCTAAGTTTCCAAACTACTGTGGAAGAGGAGAAAAAGCCAATAAATTCAATTATCCACTTTTGCTGGAAATAGAAACCTTAGATCAGGTGATATAAATTCAAACCTCAATTATACCAAGTTAACCTACTTGCAACAGCACCAGATTTTTCTGGAATTGGTTAAAAACAGCAACAAAAGGGAATTTTCTGTCACAAAAATAGAAATTTAAATTAAGCCAAGCCTAAATTGTATTAATCAGGTTCAGGAATAACTGCCTTTGCTGCTGGTGAACAAATGAATCAGTGAAGATAAAAATTAAGACTTCAGACAATCACTTTAGCATTCACCAGTACACGTTTTTTTCACGCAGGATGTCACGTAACACCAATTTGATGATGGCGCTGCAGAAAACGTTTCCTCTGCCTGTTGGGAAATCTAAACAGTCGCATCATCCATCCAAGGGAGGCCGATCCACAAGCAGTGACATAGTTAATTGCTAACAGAGAGAGCGGTTAGCAAATGACGGCCTCATGTCACACAGAGTCATCGTGTGGCACACTGAGGCCTGATGAATGTGTGGTTTCTCTGTAGCCACTTGTGCTTTCCTTTATGTGTGTGTGTGTGTGCGACAGGGAGACCGAACATAGCAGAGAAATGGACGAGTGTGTGTGAACGCTTGTGTTAGTGTATGTATGTGTACTGATTAAAGCTGCAGCGAAACTGTTGCTGAGTGTGAGTGTGAGTGTGACATGGACCTCGCTGCATCTGTCCGTTTCTTTCTATTAAATCTACGACCACAAAATGAAAAAGCATTTTTGCAGTTGCTGAAAAATTGACCTTTTGAGTAAACAATCGTGTGTACTTATTTGATATCTAATACTCTCGTTTTGAAAACAGCCTCTGCTCTGCAAGATTTTAAATAAACAACAAAAAAACAGACATTTTAATATTACATTCGTAGAAATTCTTGTCGGCGCTGTCAGGATTAATTCGATTTAGAGAAATTTAAAATTTCCTGCCTCTGGATGTACACACACACAGACACACACACAGATACAGCATCCTTCATAGGGACACTGTAAATCTTACATTAGAGGTCAGAGAATGAGTTTGCAGGTTAGATTTTTCAACTTTTAGGTTGTTCATCGTTGATTTCAAAACTTTTCGGTGACAGTGTTACAGTGTGGCATAGACCTGACTCCTCTTTGAAATTGAATAGCTAAATTAAGAACAGGCAAAACAACAGCTATGAGTCACCTGGACGCGTCTAGATGTCTTTTTAAAGAGCAAATCACGAAATCAGCCACTTCCTGGTTGGTTATTTATAAGCTTTATGCAAGAAGAATCTGTCCTTTTCAATTGTTTCTCTCATGTATGATTTCCACAGAGACGTTTTCTGCTGGGTGGGAGCTCTGAGTCTCAGCAACAGAGAAAATAATTCCTGGCAACACGTCAGACGCCTTTGTTTGCTTGCTGGACCTCTGATAGGAACCATGGTTATGACCTTCATGACGGAAAGCCATTACATAGCCTGGGGTGTGAGGATCTGACTGTGGGGTGTGTGTGTGTGTTATTATCACACTGAAACAAAGAGGTTGAATCTGCCAAGACCAATAAGCAACACTGCAGCCGATGATTAAATGTGTAAGGTCTAACGAGAACACAAGAAAACTGGAGAGTTATGTGAAATTAATTGCAGTCTGTAATGCAGTTGTGTGTATGTTTAGGATGAGTAATGACATTGCTCATCAGTACGCGTCATCAAAAAGTGTGTAACAATCCCTTTAAATCTGATTTGTAATCAGGTTAGTATTAATTCTGACTGGTTCATGGTTCCTTGAAGAGTTCCCCACATGTCACCCTTCAGTATGTTGTGCACAATAAACATATTTTAGATACTCAGCAGCAAATACAAGTGGACAAAGACAACATGAGATCTTAGACGCAAAGATTAGAGAGACTAAAAAAGTCACTTCATAGCATGAGAGAAGCTCTGCTTTATTAAATGTCATAAATACAAGACAAAGAAAAAGAACTGGCTGTTTTCCACAAGGCCTTCATGTAAGTTTATCTTTAAAACTATAATTAATTGACTCCACTGTGATTTTGTCATAAGACCAAAAATGTGCTCATCAATCACAGAGAGTTAGTTTCATACATCAGATAAACCAGACGAGCAGGAAAAGCTCTGCAAAAACCCAAGGACTCACATTGTTCTCGCTTACCCTACCGTTTCAGGAACTCCACAGCTTCTCTGACAACAGGAAATTGTTCGAGAGCACCATCTGTTATCTTTAGCTCAGTTTGTTGTGGAGATGCAGGTCTTAGTGTCTATAAATCCAGCCTTTAGAAAAGGAGCTGCCAGACAGCAGTTTAAAACAGTGCTGGAGAAACAACCCATGTGGCCTGAGGTCACATGTCCAATCTCTGGAATGTGGCAGACAGACCTGCACTGAGAGATTAAAGGGTACAAAGGACACACACACACACACACACACACACATCGGATGCAGTCTCACTTTTATATGCACTTGTTAATTCTTGCACTGTGATTCTAACGCCCTGACAAAATCAAAGTGAGCAGGAACGCACACGCTTTGAGTTTTAGCTCTTAACTTTATCTTCAGTGTCCAAAAACTGAAAGAGTTTCTGGTGTCTGCAGACTCTTCTTACTCTTCATGTCGGCTGTGTAGAAATCCCTTCATCACTGTCCCCCCATATGGACCAGAGGATTGATGACCGTGAATAATAACTCCCTAAACGTATTAGCATGTCAGCATGTTTTGAAATATACTTAAGAAAATACAAACATATCCTTTAAAATGGTCAAATAGGAGTGTTCCTGACTACTAATTTCCCAGAGCTTAAAACTTAATTTTATACTTGCACTAGTCGCCCAATCTAAAAGTAAGAAAATACTCAAGAAAACGTTATTTGTTTTAAAGTTAAACATTATTTGAAAAAAAAAAAATAGTTGTGTATAAATTATAAGAGCCATTTCAAACTATTAATCACATTCTTTAATAACCAAATCATATTTTAAATGCTGCTGACATTTCTGGTACTTGGCAGTGTGCATTATGGCCATTATAACTCATATGCTTTGCCAGTTTAATATGACTCAGGCTAAACACCACCTTATTTTGTGTTTCTATTTTAATTTCAAAATCCTGGCCAAGTCTCACTGTCTTCACAAGATGTCATCTTTGTCCCCCACTGGTTTAGTTTAGGTTGTTTAGGGCATTAGGGCAGGGGATGGTGTTCGTCACATTAGTAACAGATGGAATATCTGAAGAGAAAGACATGACATTTGAGACCAACTTCCCATTCAGATGGAAACAAATGGGAGCCACAGAGAAAACAGTGAGATGACATAAGTTACTGACTGTATTTACCACATGGATCTTTATGAAGAATGAGTCTTCAAATTCTGCTAGGTTGGCCGTGTTTTTGTTGTCCATAGTCTAAATTCTGGGGATTTGCCTTTTTTGCTTTGTTTTACGCAATTCACTGAAATATTTAGAACAAGACAAGCAATCTGAAGACGTTAAATTGGATTTTATGTGTATGGGTTTTATTTTGCCACTACATTGTACACTACATTAGAGATGTGAAGTCACATTTCTTTAACTACCACTATTTCTAAAATGATTAGTTTATTAATAACTTATCTGACTAAACTTCAACACAAATTTTCAAATCTATGCTTTGAATCATCATAGACTTTAAGTTTTAGATTGCACAAAAAGGGCTATTTGAACATGACCCCTTCAAGGTTTATGACTGTAAATTGTGATGGATATTAACTGTGTTTACTTTTCTTTCATATTTCTTAAACTGTGCAAAACAAAAACTCTACAGTAGTCTGCACAGCAGGAGTCTGACAGCTGCACAGACCATTTCCCATCATGCATCAACAAGACATAGCACACTGCTGCGCCCACAGTGTAAAGCTGTCAGAAGCGAAGCTGGACAGCGATTCTGTGCGCTGCTCAGGTTATTGTTTAGCCAACACTCAGTCGTGAAATCCTGTCCACAAGACGACTCTTTGCAAGCTGGCAGGACTGACTGGAGTCCTGCGTCACCTTCCGCCCGCACGTCGGTTTGACATTGGTTTACAAGAGTTTTTATACCACAGCTGCCATATCCAGCATATCTTCTCTAAATGCTTCTGCAGTTACATCAGCGGTTTTACAAGGTTTCTGTTTCTCTGCCACTCGTTCTCTCTCATGCACGTAAAGCCATTTAACAACCTACCACCGCTCGGCACACCATTAACTGGCTACAGTCAGAACAGGCTGGCAAGAGACTAATGGGCTTATCCAGGGACATTATCACCTTAAGCACAAAAACCAGCTGCTGCATTCAGAACTTTCTGTCTGGTATTTTCACAGTCTCCAAGTGCAGGTGTTTCGTGGCATTGAGTGTTATACATGCAGAAGGACGAGGAGAGGAGGGGAGAGCCCTCTGTCAGCCATGCAATGTGGAGGTATGATAGGAAGGACTGAATAAAATACTGTAATCGAAAACAGCTATGAGGTCTAGCATTTAAGTCTTGTCTTTAACCTCACCCTAACCCTCTCGAAGAATTACACTGAGCCAGCAGACACTGTTACACAATTCACAGCGTTCTGGCTTGTATGAGATTTACGTGATACTAAAATGCACCCTAAAGAGGCATTTTGGATATTGTAAGACATAAACTATCCACTCCTCTTCTCACTCCATGTATCTCTTTCTCTGTCGCCATTCAGCGCATTGTAATCGTATTCTTGCGAGAATGCAAGTAAACATGTGACAAATAGTGAGTTACTCCAATATATCAGCAGCAACTAACCACGCCATGCTTCAAACTCAACTGGCAACTAGCTCCCATGAGATGAGGCCACAGTATCTCTTTCCCACCATTTCTATTTTGTGTCACTTCTCCTTGAGTTTAATTTATTTATCCTCTGACATAAATTAGACACCAGAATAAAACGATTATCTAGTTCTGCCAACAAAACAAATTTTGTTTTGTCAGCGGATGTTTCAGAGCGTGTGACATCATTTGTCGCATTGCTTCGCAATGGCTAGTAGACAGCGAAAACAAAACAAAGAAAGTCTTCACAGTCAGTGTAATGTTGGGTTCTACTGCCAAGAGACTGTGTATTTATGCCTCTGACATTACATATTTTACTAAATATGCTTGCATCTCACCAGCTGCTTCCTTCTCTAATTTCCAAGCCAAGAATTAAGAATTAGCCGAAACTTCCCTGTCTACGCATACAAAGCAGTGAGTCCATGTGAGCGCCGGTTTTTATTGCCGTCTTTGCTATGTGCTGTATCTGTCTGTAAAAATGCAACCTGTAATTAATTTCACTGATTCCATCATCACCGAGTTACACAATGTTCAGAATGCAAAAGGCTTCCCTGTGCATGCCATGGCTTTCACATTGGCAGTTATGCAGGTATGCACAGATTGAACTGGCAAAATTCAGAAGTTGTTGAATCACTGATATTGAAAACTGCTGTATAAATTATCAAAGAAGTTAGGAAGGTATGAATCACCAAACCTGAGATGCCCTGAAGCATCTTGACTTTAAATTCAGCATGAAACACATTAGTACGGCTTCAGGCTGCAGTTTAGATTTTCCCTTTTTCAAAATGAATTCTGGACTTGTCTATGGTGGAAAATCTGTGCACACAAAGACAAACTCAGAAACTAAGATCAAGCGTGAAGCAGCAACGGCTCTATCCACAGAAAGCTGGATTTACCATAATATTTGAGCTAAAAGGTATTCAGGTACAAGGAGCATGGAGCTTTTCTGAATTTTGAAAGTTTCTGAATACAATTAACATCTATTATGATTTGGAGAAGCAAAGGTGCCAAGTGAGCGAATGAGTCTTAAAGGTTAAAACCACAAACTCTGCATACATTTATGGGTCTCAAAGTCTCACCGCTGCATCACAGCTCCTTTTAGGGACAGGTTTAAAAACAGAGAGCACTTCAGGTGACCTTCAGGGGTTTGTCTGCTTCTCTCAATGTTGTTAATCACCTGCCGTAAATCTAAAAATTACACCTGTAGTTTGAAGTGTTCGGGCCCTGTAGTTAAAGGGTCGGTTTGGGGCTGGTGATACAGCTGAGCACAACACCTGGAATCCCTCAGCAGCACCAGTGAGCTCTGATGAAAAACAAATGTCAGCACCCCCCCTCTCCCCTCCTCTCCTTTCCTTTCCTTCTGCAAGCCCTGCAGCAGGACCGGGCTCTGTTTATCCTGGCCAGGATGAACTATTGGCTACTGCCAGATCCACTGCCAGCACGCTGACTTTTGACCCATATTCTGAGGGTCAGGAAAGTTCACCAGGCGTTGTGCATGCTGCCACTACCACTACTTTTACTTTTAATTAGCTATCAGTACTGCCACTATTTTCTGCATCAGTTTAAGAAGATCCTGAGCCTGTCTGACAAAAAAATAAATTACTGACACATGGTCAAAACTTGAAAATGAAAAAGTAAAGAAATTATTTACTTCATTTCAAAACTGTTTGATACATATTGCATATTTTGGGAGCTCTTTGTATTTGATATTGGGTTTTGTTTTTGTCCTCTATTGAAGCTGACAGTTGTGCCGGTCAACGGCAGTGGCTCATCCAATTGAACTGGCAACTTCAGGGGCCAGGAATTAGATGGCACCGTGTGTCTGATTTAAGAGTAAAGGTCTTCCTCACGCACGTTTATCCACAATTGCTGCTGTCAAATGGTGATACACATAAGCGACCTCTTATTAGAGATTAACTGGTCGAGTATTCCAGCTTTCACTTGCGCCTACCAATTACAGTCACTTAAACGTAATTTAATTTGATTGTAATGAGGATAATTATCGTTTTTAAACCAGAAGAAGAACTTGATGCCAAGTTCCACTTTGCGCACGGCTCAATGAATGGACACGCACCGCAAGCGACAGAGAGTCACCACCTACCCTGGAGATGGTTAACGGCGTGCTGAAATCCCGTCCTCCCACCAGTCGAAAACCCCACGGAGAGGGTCCCTTTAGCGTCACGGTCTGGGGCATGTTTGGCATATGCAGACAGACAGACAGATGACAGGCAGACGGTGCCGGGAAGCGTCCGCGGTTCCTCGATAATAAGAGCGAGAAGAAAACAGAAAGCAGGCGACGTGAAGTAGCGAGAGCCCTCTGCGTGGCTGCTAGGCAACGCTGTCCCGTCTGAGAAAACTTTCCTGCCCTCCTGATTCAAGTTTAAATAACGAAGCCGCCCGTGACGTGAGCCGGCGGGCTGTACGGAGTGGGAGGGGACGGAGCTGAGCGAGGGGAGACCTGCAGGGCTACGTGTCAACTGACGGAGAGGGAGTAATGTCCCAACAACCAGCGGTGGTGCATTCAAAGATCATTTAGTGGAGTTCATTTACGGATACCACGCTGTAGAAATACTGTCTTATGAATAGAAGTCGTGCTAAGCAATCTCAGTATAATCAGACACACTAAAAGTAAATAAAAGCAGGATTGTATGGTAACTAACTGCATGTACTTAAATACTCTATTTAGGTAGCCTATGAACTTAAGTTTCCATTTTCTGCTACATTAAAATAGTGCTTTTACAAGGTTTCATAGGGAAATAATGTACTTTTTATGCCCCTATAGCTTTAGCTAGCTGCATATTTACTTTTCAGCTTCATTTTATTAAATAAAGTGAATAAATTAATGGTGATGCATTATTATAGTTAAAGTACCCTTACCTTTATCAAGTGCAACATAAAAATAATGTTTATACTTTAATGCATCATGACAATATTCTGACATATAGCAGTAGAGTTACTTGTAACTGTCAAGAATATTTTGTTGCTAATACTTCTGTATTTTTACTTGTACTTGTATTTTTACTTACGTTATAGGTCTGAGTACCTTTTTCAATACCAAATATAAGTACTCAGTGCAGAAAAATGATCCATCATTAGATCCTTAATACTCACAAACTGATGTAAAAGCAGGATTTTACTGTGGTAGTTGGTTGAGGTAGAGAAATGTTCTGTTCCTATTTTGTATAAGACTGCAACTAATCATCGTTTTCAATCTGGATTTATCTGCCGATTATTGCTTGTTTAGAGACAATGTTTATCTTTGGGAATAAATATCATTCTTTCTGTTTATTTTCTCCTCAGATATTTTGCATTTTATCTCTTGTTTAACATAAGGCTTCACTGATCACTGAATTTCTTTAATCTTTCAGAGTGTTAGCATGCTAACATTAACTCGTTAGCCCTAATAAAAAAGTGTAGCTAAGGCTGATTGGAATGTTATTAATTTTGCAAGTGTTTGGTCATTCATCCAGTTAAGATTTTGATCCGATGATGACGCTAAATGAAAAGTTTGGATTATCAAAGTTGTCACAATTTATTCTGTGGAGGACGTGAATATTTACTCTGAAAATGTAATGACTGTCCATCCAGCTGTTGTCGAGACATTTTAAAACAAAAACAAAAAGAAAAAAGAAAAAGAAAAATATAGACTAGCAGACTGATATTGACTGAAAAGAAATGAAAGCATAAAAGGGGGCTCATGAATACTTTGGCCGTTGGGGTTTGCAGGATAATCTGCACATGCACTTAAGACTAAGGCCGGTGAAGTGATGTTGCGCTGTAATTTGGATGCCCCATTGGCACAAAAGACCTGTCCCGTTTGTCCATGGATATCCTTCTATCCTCTCTGCCTCGCTTTCTTGATGCTTTCATTTCCCCAGCCAATTACAGAGTGAGTCACTGAGATCGAGTACGATTTTTCTGCTGCTGAGGGAATGATCTCATAGACATTCCTGGGAATTTGTCTTTCAGACATCTGCAGGCATGTGGGGCTCTGTCTGAAGTTCTGAGTCAGACTCAAACCTATCCGACATATTGTGTGAAAACAGTGGCACTGATGTCAAACCAGTTGGATGTCAGTATTGTTGAGGTGTTGTTGTCAGTGCATCAGGACTGTGTTTTGCAAGACTTGTATGAACATTGCACAATCATCTTTTATGATGCAACACTGAGAGATTAAAAGCTGATGCACATGCTGACGATGGCAGCAACTTTCACAAAATAAAACAAACGGCATATCAATTCAGTATCACAAAGCTCCTCTGGGGACTTTGGGTTCAGGCTGTCAAATAATCAATCACATGCTGACACTGACAACTTTTAATTGATTTGATACTGGAGGAAAACACGCACTTTAGCCCTTTCCTATGTTACTCCTGTGCATCAGACTTTATGTACCAGTCCTATTTTCACAGCACAAATTGAGGAGCAACGTTTCAAAGTAAGAAAAACAAACAAAAAAAAAGCTGTCCTTTCAGGAAACTAAGTGGACGTGTAAATAAAACCAGGGTGTCACCAAGGTGTATTCACAGACTGCCCTTTTACTTTGTATCCAGGGTACATCAAAGGATGACTAACCAAAGACCAGGAAAGGATGAGAGGGCTGTAGTCTGCACTAGAGATTTATTGAGCAGATGAACAGGCTGACATTTCGGATATGCGTCTTCTTCAAAGCCTGTCCAATAAATCTGAGTCAAACTACAGAGAGCTCCCATCCCTCTGTTCTTTCCTCCCCTGACGGTCATCATTCGGCATACCCTCAGCTGAGAAGTCCTTTTAAATTCCTACAAATCTATTTACTCTCTGATTTTGCCTCTGTGTTACGTAGCCAAGAAGAAGAACCTGAGGGGAAGCAGGTAAGACAAGCGGCGTTGTAATCATGAGCTGTCTGCCTCAGTCTGGATTATCTGTGCTGTCTGGGATAATGACGTCACCTAAACTGTTGCACAAACATGGACTCCTGCTAAGGCTATTAATTATTGATGTTGACAGACAATGCCTAGTAATTTCCAATAAATTTAGTTTTATGAACTGAGCAAAATGTTTACTGATGGAAATGTATTTTTAATGGGATACCAAGAGTTTATTGAAGACTCTTTGCTCTCCACTTCTTCAGCTGAGCTCCTCCGACTCGGGGTGGAAGACACAAAAAATAAATCAAAATACATTTTCTCTGCTTGGTAGACCTGATAACACAAAAGCTGTGAGCATACCGGATAGAGTATCCAGAGGTGAGCGTCCCACACCTGTGCTTAGAGTAACTGTCTGGACTTCTTTCATGGAGGTGAATGTTGATAATTAACAATTAATCAGTCTCAAACAACTTAAAACTTAATCTTCCACAGAGGGAGCTAAAATAACATGTACATGGTAAACCATGTTGATCAGTTTGACCTGCTAGCGCTGATAGCGCGGTATCTTTGAGCCTACCACGTCCTCCATATTGTCCACACAACATCTTGCCTTACTGTTCAAATGCAGCAGCTTAGTGAGACGACTCGTGCTGTTGCATTTGGGAGACAGCCACACCCCCTCATTTGCATATAATGGTGGAAATAAAAAGAGCTGGGAAATATTACATGAAAACATTAGAGCAAATAATACAAATATTAAGCTTTAGCTCATAAGATGGTCAGAAACTTCACTCAAAATGAATTCTAATGTTGCTATATACAGAAGTGTTGTGAACAAAACAACAGAAATAACTCATTTTAAGTTAAGTAAAAACCCACAGTTATAGTTTTGTACCTGTATGTCATTAGGTGGTGGGTTTAGAATCACAACCACAGTTGTGAATGAGCTCCAGAAGTCTACTGCAGGCAAGTCTAGTGGCAGCTGTAGCTCCCAATTAGAAACATCTTTGCTGCATTAACTAAAAAACATTGCTCACTCAACGTTTGGTAGCTTTACATCCCCTGCATTGAAAATGGTTAGTTCTTTGTAATGATATGGGTAGGAAACAATGGTGCCACTTACAGCGCTGTGCCTGGGGCGCCCCATGGGGGATGCAAATAGTTGCAGGGAAATCATGAAGTTTAATTTATGTGGTTGCAATATTGTTGAGTCAGAAATGAAAAACAGATGATTTCATAGAATTAGACCAGCACATGCCCAAAGCTATCTCATAAGAGCGCTGCAGTGCTGTGATGTGATTAGAAATAACTGATAGAGAAGTAGAATTGATACCACAGGGGAGTATTTATCCCTATCTGAAGAACACGTGTCTGCTTCTTTCACAAATACTCGTAAATCAGAACTTTAATCCCTAAATGTCCCAGTCAAGCTGCTAAATGGCAACCAGTTTGATGTGTTTGTACTGAGCAGCTCCTACGTGTGAACCTCACAGTTAGTTAAAGCACTGTGGCTTAAAAGGTTTGCTCAGTAAATATCAGGATGGAGGCATGACTGAATACACAGAGATTTATTAATTTCACTTATCAGTCATTTTACAATACATCTGTTTTGTAATTGCCTCTTTGGTTAGTTTTACTTTGGTCGAGCTGAGGAAATTGTTGAAAGCAACAAGCAAATCATCCTTTGCTTGTAGTTGTCCATCATTGGATGTGTAGTTAAACTGTTTCCTGGCCACACACAGAGATGCACACATGCATACTGACCAGATGCCTGTGATGAATATTTAACGTGGTGCTGAAGAATTACAGTCAGAATAACAAACAGATGGGAATGGATCTTCAAGTGCAGTCCATTAATATGAGATACAGTCTAAGGAGAAAAATGTATTCGCATGAACATAAGAGAGACGAAGAGCCTTGGTTTAAATGATAAATTCTTTTTATTTCTTTGAGTCGTATGAAATGTTATTGTTGTATGGATTAATGTTGAATAAAGTGACCGATTAGTTTAACCGTCACAAAGAACTTTTCAGCAACACACTGAAACACTGTCATCATTGCAGTATTAACTGAACACACCAACCACAGTAGAGAAAAATGCTGGACATCACTAGGGACTGCAAAACAGTTACAGGCCTTCGCTGATCTTTCTCAGTGTTTGGCTGGAGGAGCAGGAAGTGGGTCTGCTCATTAAGCATGGATAACAGATTTTTCCGGTAACACTGCGAAGGAATAAAATTTTCCAGGCATGTGAAGAGCAACAGTACAGTATGTGGTATGTGAACACATGTTCTCAGGGTGTTTGCATGTGTCTAAAACATGTTATTATGTAGTTTCTGCAGTGTGTCACATCTCATCAGTGGCCCAGCATTCCTGTCTGGAGATGTTGCAGACCTGTTTGTATTACGTGTATACATACAATTTAAGACATGTAGGAGATATGCCAGACTGACTTAACACACAACAGGTACCAAGATGATTGAATTCCTTGTAAAATAAAAAACAATAGGAAATTCGATTATCCACAGTTTCTCTGAATAAGATGTTTTTCTTTCTTCTTTTTTGTTTTTCCAACAGTGATTTGAAACACTTTTGATGTTGTCCTCCCATAGGAGTGACAGATAAAATACTTTTGGGGGTTTTTGTTCAGGACATGGATGGGGCACTTGTTGTTCTGAACACAAACCCAGTGCTTATATGCTGTTCAAGCCAGAACTTTAATCCCAAAATGTTCCAGTCAAGCTGCTAAATGGCAACCAGTTTAATGTGTTTGTACTGAGCAGCTCCTACACCTTCTGGGCACACCTGCTGTGACTTCATGGTTCTTAACACAAATGCCAGGCTGATAGGCTTGCACTTGTGATCCACAACTGCTTAGATTTGATCTTGTGACTTCCTCCTTGTTTTCTCACACTTTATCTACCTTTCTCTCTCTCCACCCCCCTCACATGTTCTCTCACAGAGAGTATCTAAATAGGCTCTCTGGGATAAATCATTAAACCATTTCAACCAAATCATCCACTGAAACCTAATCTGAAACCCTGTAGCTGAATATATAAGTAAAGCACGATCTGGAGTATTGGACTGGACTATAACCTGGAGATATAGTTTTCTTTGCAGCTTCATTATGTCCACAGTTTTTCTGAGGAAGAGCTTCACAAGGCATTGTTAGTTTCATCATCATAATGTGTAATAAACATTCTTATGTAACAATCAACCCTTCACAAAAGCACCTTGAGCAGCAGTTGTGAACTTATTTCACAACTTTATATTTGCTTTTACCTACAAGGAAACCGTGACTTCCTCCTTCTTCTTACACTCTGTTCTCCATTCTTCTCTTTTTAGTATCTAATTAAGCTCAACAGCATGAATCATCAAACCTTTTCCACCACACTGCCCACTGAAACCTAAACACGCTATAGATAACTTCTCTCCAGTTGTCACAGAAACCCTAATTGACACCAAGGCCATTCATTATGCCAGAGTGAGCCAATCTGATGTGACTAAGGCCTAAACCACCACTTCTGTACCCTCTTGTAAACAATCTGTAACAAGAGCCATCATCAGATGGGCAAGCAGCTACAGGAGAGGCACAAGGAAATGATGGGGCCACTATTTCAATTAAATTCAATGTCTAGGGGCTGGTTGACAGCATGCATGTTCAACTTTTTTCATTTAAGGCACGCTTAAGGCATCACAATTAGTCTTTTGGTACTAAAAACATCCAGAAGGGATACAAATCTTCAGAAATTTTCTGATGACTCTGCAGTGGTTGGGTGTATTACTGGGGGGGATGAGAGAGAGTACAGGACGGTAGTGGACAACTTTGTCACATGGAGCGGGAAAAACCACCTACAGCTCAATGTGACAAAGACCAAGGAACTGGTGGTGGACCTGAGGAGGACTAAGGCTCCAGTGACCCCTATCAACATCAAAGGGGACACTGTGGAGGTGGTGGAGGAGTACAAATACCTGGGGGTGTACTTAGACCACAAACTGGACTGGTGCAAGAACGTGGACATGGTCTACAGAAAGGGCCAGAGCCGCCTCTACTTTCTGAGGCGGCTGAGGTCCTTCAACATCTGCAGGACGATGCTGAGGATGTTCTACGAGTCGGTGGTGTCCAGTGCCATCACATATGCCGTTGCCTGCTGGGGCAGCTGCCTGAGGGTGAGGGACACTAACAGACTCAATAGAATCATCAAGAAGGCCAGCCATGTTGTGGGAGAGGAACTGGACTCTCTGACAGTGGTGTCTGAGAGGAGGATGTTGTCCAAAATAAGAACTATACTGGACTTTCCCTCTCACCCTCTCCACAATGTGCTGATCGGCTACAGGAGCTCGTTCAGCAACAGACTCATACTGCCACGATGCACCACAGAGCGACACAGGAAATCATTCCTGCCTGTCGCCATCAAACTGTTAAACTCAGCACTGTGACGGACACACTCACTGTTTATACAATGTACATATTGGCTACTTTTACACATTGCACATACCTGTATTTTTAAATTTTCTTAAAAAATTTTTGAATACAGTTTTTGTAAATACTACTGTACTTGAGATTTTAGTTTTTGTTTATCCTATTTATATACTCTGCACTTTTCTCCTTTCTTGGTCGGGAATACTGCATGTGCAATTGTCTGTAGAAACAAGAATTTCCCTCCAGGGATTAATAAAGGAATTCTGATTCTGATCTGATTCTGAAACCTACAGCCTCTCTTTAACCAAAACTGCTTTCTGAGCCACATCAGCTCTGACACAGAGAATAATTAATGTTGAGATTAGAGGAAACCATCACAACATCAATCAAAATCACGATAATGAATATAACTGACTCTACATTGCCATCAAGATGTCATTACCATGTTATCTTGCATGTTGCCAGTTTTAGTTTCACTTCATTAGTGATGTTTTGGTGGTGTTGATTGAGTTGATTGGTAAAAAAGGAAGAGATTGGGTCAGAATTTGCCAGTACACAGAGCGATTTAATTCTCCTTAAGTATTCAAGAATATGCAGCATTGTGCAACCAACTGATGTGGGCTTTAGCTCCTAAAAACTCATTAGCTTGAAAGCCTTATGAAGCCAAAACCCAGTGTGCAGACAGGTTTTTTTTCTCTTCACCATCTTCCTGCTTGAGGGCTAAACATAGGATGGGATGTGGATGCCACTACTTCATCGAGGTCAACAAAAAGTTGGACTTGAAGTCAAGAGACCACAGTTTGTTTTCCATTTCCTACCAAAACTCAAGGCTAGTTTAGTTAACTATGACCACATTTGTTCTATAACCTTAATCACATGCATGTGAAAAAAGATTGTCAGCCTTTGTTAAAGTTAGAATAATAACCATGGTTATTATTCTAACTTTAACAAAGGCTGACAATCTTTTTCTAAACCTAACCAAGATATTTTTTGTTTTATTCAATTTTTTGTGCCTGTCATATGATAGAACTGATAGATAGAATGATGATATCATCCTGATGATAAAATACATCCTGATCAGAAAACACTCAGACAAGAACAAAAAAGGTATTTTGTCATTTACATTGGAGGACTTATTGGACATACTCTGTATCTCACATTTGGCTATTAGCTCATTAAACCATATGTTTGTACAGCCAGCCCCACTTCTATTTAGATGATTCTGAACCAACTGGTTTGCCTCAGTAGTATGGCTTTCTGGTTACAAACCAGCCACACTGATGATGACATGTTAAAGCTGTCAGATTTAATGTGCCTGACAAATAACTGCAATTGTGGGTCCATGTGGAAGACTTGACTGTATTGATCTTCATTTGCTTTACAGATAAAAAAAAAAAAAGAAACTAATAAATTGATACCAGGAACTGAGCCTTCACTGGTCGAGATAAAGAAAATTCAAATGAAGGGAAATTATGTTCCTGGACTCAAATTTGGACTTGGATCCATCTGATCTTGATTCAGATGCAACTGAATTATTACTAAGTGGCCCACACAGAGATACCACAGCAGATCAAAACAGAAACAATGTGTTCTTTGTCCTGATGTACTGAACAGACAAATGTTTAGCACCTGTGCACGTCAGCTGCTGACATCTGCGTTCAGCACGTTGCTCACTTTGTTTGTGTTTACAGTTGGTCTTCAGGACCACAGAGATGAAGGCCGTCATCATTTCTGCCAGCTACAGCCTTCTTGGTACATACATTGTACATACACATGTAATGTAAATATAACATACATATAATGTGACTTTAACATTAGAATGCGTGTTTGGTTTTAAAGTATTTTGTGTGTAATGCTATTGAAGGCAAGCACATAAGTTTGTAATTTCTTCAAAAGCCACAGGCTGAGACCAAACTGAAGAATTATTTTCTGCAAATCCAATCGTGGACTGTTTTGTGCGCTATGTTTACCAAACAAATCATGTACTGGTTTACCCATACGAGCAATACTCTGAGTACAAATCTGAAGTACCTGTAATTTACTTGAATATTTAAATTTTGTGGAACCTCATCATTCCTTTCCATTACATTTCAAAGTTAAATATTGCCTGTTACAATTTTGAACGTTTAATAGTCCAACAATGGACCAAGTGCAAAATTGATGTGTCTCACATGAATGAATCCACTCTGAATCTACTGCCTTACTTTTTACTCCCATCGGGGTTTCTTCAAACACGGAAAAAAAAAAAAAAAGTGGTTTTAGGATATCAGTCACTGACATTTCCACCTCCACCCAAAGATAATCTGGGTAATTTACAGGTTTCACTGAGACCAGTTTCATACGTAGGTAGAACAGTTCAGTTCACCTGCATTGCAGTCGATTCAAAGATTTATATCTCAGCTCCTGGACCTACATATGTTTTGTTGCTTCCATCTGAGCACTTTCTTCCAAAACAGCATGCTGTAGTGAGGTATTTTACAGTAGCTGTGTATTTGCAGTCCTTAACAAGCTCACTGCTCTTTGATCCCTCTGTCTGTTAATTGTGGTAAGTAATTGGAAACTTCTTTGTTGGTTATGGGAATGTTATGAAGCTCGCTCCATGGCTTTGCGCTGTATGTTGGTGATTCTCATTTGCCTGTAAAACTGCTAAGCTTGTAATATGGAGAGGGAGTTCTGAAGTGTTAACCTCAAAAGGAAGAAAACAAGCAAAAGGAGCAGTGTTGTTGACTGTGTTACCACACAAACACAAACTGCCAAACATTCACCTTTGACTCTGACTCACATGAGGAGCAGGTGTTGTGAAGCTGAAAGATTACACAAATCATAAACCAAACAGCAAATCCCACATAGCTGAGTTACCCATTTCAGCCATACATGGCGATCAGGAAGACACTGCTGAGTGCTGAGACAAAAAGGGGAAGAATATAAGCTGAAGAAAATATGAACTTGTGACATGAGAATTTTCTCAACTTGGAAAATTATGGCAGGAAGGGCATTTGAAATCCTCTCCTGTATCTATCTTAATTAAAAAAAGAAAGGAGAAAAGGAGAAAGATTATAAGTACAAACTTTATTTGATACTTTGATGTAGGAATGCCAACAAATTTAGAATTTGTAGTTTGACCTGCTGTGTTCTGAACTGGGATTTCATGTTTATTCTTTCGTTAAAAATTCTGCTATTCTGTTGTAGTTTTGCATATACAGAATGAAGCGATGAATCACAAAAAAATCCTGTCTTCAAATGGGGGAAAAGCCACCTGAATTAAGGCTGGGTTAAGGCTGAGAGGATGTGTACAGCAAGTTGGTTAGCTTTTCTCTCTGTTTCAGCTCTGACTGCTGGATAACATCTGCAGTGTTTATGGGCCATGATTAAATTACTATTTCATACTTGGTCAGTGGTCTGACAACAGAGACAGAAAAACATATAAATGAAAACAACTCCAGTCTCAAATTATGAATTGCAAAATGCACAACACTCACATACTGTGTCGGATACTAAAGTAATACACCAAGCAGTGAAGAACATAAAGGCAGGCTGGTCTCCTGCTGTAATTAAATTATGTTTTTGTTTGTTTGTTTTCCCACTTCTCCATTTGTCTTTTTTTCATTTTTCTTTTCTTTTTATCTTATTTTTATTTCTTGTTCACAAAGAGATCAGCTACACTAAAAAAAGTATTGGGACACCTGTCTCATACACCTCTGAATTTAATAATACAGAGGTGTGTCCAAATACATAGTGTACATTTATGATTCCTATGTTACATACAATAATATGAGTGATAAAATGATTGGGTTGTTTTCAAAGAGAGAGCAGGAGGAGACAGAATGGAGGTGGAGTGTCACTCAGCAGACTAACAGGCTCTGTGGCAGTGTGGAAGTGAAGTGAAGTAAAACTGCTTCCCGTCAACTCTTCTGGTTAAGCAGTTTAAATGTCACTAACCATATGGGCAGCTGGATTTGTCTGTTCCTTCACAGATAATCACTGTTATACGACTTCATGTTTGCCAAGTGAAAAGAAGGCGAAGAAGAATTTTTATGCTTTTTATTTTCAGGTCTAACTACAGTGTGGATGTCAACAGTTTTCACATGAAAATGGCCTACAACTTAGACCCTTAATGCTGCCATAATATGTGTCATGATGTGCATTTAGTTCAGCTTTAAACCTGTGTCTTCAAAGTCTGGTATTTTATTCACCTTGAGTGTGACATGAAACCACAAAATGCCCTGCGTCTCTTGAAGTCATTTGAGCGAAGCTTCCTCTTAACTTCACATTTCATGGCCATTGAGTTTTGACGTTTTATGTGGCAGCCCACTCAGCAAACTTTCTCTCAAGTTAACTACCGACTCAACCACCCACATGACCACCTCCAATACACAGACAGTTGCACAGACATACACACACTTGCATTTCAAATACACAGTGCAGCAGCATCAAGGGTTTTGTTGGACAGGCCTGCTTCTGAATTTGAGACAAGCAGTTAAATGATAGACTTAACAACAAGACTGGGGGGAGGAGCAAGACTTTCACAGGGACTGGTCCCACACAGACACACACACACACACACACACACACACTGACAAAGGGTTTGTGTTAGCCCAGAGGCACAGCCAGACATAACAGCAACAGGTACCTTAAAGCAATTGCTATGCCTCTTCAGCGTCATAATGTCCTGTCAGGATGACTTTCGTGTCAGCCTACAATGAGGCTGTCTTAAATTTGAATGAAACGATCCTCAGACTGGGTTTAAAAAAGATGCCTCTGAAAATCCCTGAGCTTGGCAACGATTGATGGGTTGAGGTACCTAGTTTTAAGTTTTATTAGTTTGTCCGTATGCAAACAGGATTTTTTTGTATATTCCTACACTTTCAAAGCCTTGTGTATTCATTTTTGGATCTGACACATTCCCTGTTTTTGTAGTTGTTGCTGGTAGTTACGTGCATCTATGACTGAGTCTTACACAGTCTGTAACTGAAGCAGGGGAAACCAGTGTTAAGTATTGGAGCGTTTCCCACAAGACTCGTAAATTACTTTGATTTTAACACAGAGTCACTCGTACCTTTAGCAGAGCTACTGGTCAGCAGCTGCACGCACATACAAGAAGACAACACACACAAAAAAAGCAGACCAATTAAAACTCTTTCGGAGTTGTTGTGAACATAGCACGTAATGTCACAGTAAGGTACTTTTGGCCTGCAGTTAGAATCATGCCAACAAAAACATGTGAAAAAGAAAACAAAAGCATTTGTGAGGTTTTGGCAGACGCCACTTGGAACTTAAAAGGTTTGTGTGAATATGACTGCATAAAAAATTTTGTTCCTCCTCTATTTCCCATCCCTCCTGTTGTCCCCCTCTTTACGTTAGTCCATCCCTGTACAGGAATGTCAAACACTACTTGTGAGAAAGAAACAAAAAGGCAACTATCAAACAGCACGCACTCATACACGGACTCCCCCACCCTCTCACACAAACGTCTACAGCCACCCCTTTCACACACTCTCAGGAAATTACCCAGTGTCTGGCTTTTGTTTCATTTCGTTTCTTGAGAGCTTGTTTACCTGCCCTCTTCTCTTTGCACCAAAAGCATCAGCTGAGCTAAACCAGGCTGCAGTTTGCACAGCTTCAACAGTGGTGCGGGAAACCTCATACACAACTTTGAGTGGACTCTGTGGCTTCATTTGTTCTTTTATTTTCTTTCCAAATAAATAATTAAAATCAACAGTCATTAGTGTTTGCTATTGCTTTTGAGGAATGACAAATGATTTCTTCCAGGCACAGCTGGGAATCTCATCTTCATTTTAAATCCTTAGTTTTAATGAAATTATTCCATCCTTATGAGGAATGCTGTCATTTTATCATCACTGAAAATTCATGAACACATAGAAAATATTAAATAAAGCACTTTAACCTAAAAAGATTTGTTTCATAGCATTGCTCCAAATCTTATTTCTGAGCTGCAGGTAAGGTGTGACGATTACAATTAAAGAAGCATCAACAGCGAGAAGCATCCAAATACAGCGAAACGTCCCTTTATCTTTTCACTGTTACCAGCCGTTCTGTTTACCTGATTTCACATGTCATTTCATGCACATTTTAAAAGCTTCACTCTCTATATGTGTGTGTGTTGTTCGGATGAGTGGATCTGAACATTTCTGAGACATTCCTAAAGAATGCTCTTAGGGCCTGTTTACTGCCTGTCGGGGGCTTCAGGGGCTTCAGTGGCTTTAGGGGGACTAAACGAGGGAGAGATTTAACCATCTTTGCATGATGACTTCCAGAGTATCGCGTGTTGCCTTTCTTTCATGCTGCATACCCCCATCAGGGTGAATCACTGAGTTTATCCCTCTGTGAAACAAAAACTTTATGGCATGGATTTGGGGTTTTCCTGATTTATATCTCAAGCAAAGCTATTGGGCCCACTCAGACTACCACGTAAAATATCACAGATTTAATGAAATACATGAAATATGAAAGGGGTCACTTTAGTTTGTAAAATGTCAATGTCTTGAAATAAGTTTGTGTAGGGTGTTTAATCTAAATTCACATGGCTGTTAATTGCTTGTTTCTATCTGAAAAACTGGAGATCAGCCACTGGAAACCATGTTTGTTTTTTTCTAAAGTTTTTGGCTAAAAAGATGAACTCAAAGCACATGAATTCCAATTAAAATATTTCACTGTCATGTGTTAAATTAGAAACAAGTTTTCTGTGGTGGTTAAATGTCAAACTTAAGTATTCAGTTGATTTTCAAATTCAGATTCTTACATCTTTTTTTGGTCTTCAAGCAGGATCTGTTTCCTCCCCAAACTGTACAGGTCAGTGTTTTGTCAGTCATTGTCGGGAGCTAAAATGGGTCAGCTGAGTTTGGGTTTTGCGGTGGATCCCCACCTGCCAAGAGTAACAACATGTTTTCATTACACCGACTCCCAGTAGAGATGAAACTTCTCAAATTTAGGTCAGCTCCAGATCAAATTTGTTTCCAAAAGGACTTTTTTTTACAAAGCAGGTTAATCTCAGAAGTTCTTCACAACAACAAGGACAGAAATAGACCTGAAAAACAAAAGCCCCACACAAATGGAACATATTTAGGAAATGTCTCAGTAGCTGAACCTCAACAATTGGGCCACTGTGGGCTCATTACGGTCACAGCAGAGCCTTCTGCCGAGAAGCAGTCATGTAATTGAATCTCCACTCCTTCTACCTCTAAGACCTAATTCTATTACAGGTGCATTAATGTTTGCCATTTAGGTGGTTGTTTTTTCAGCTACTTTAGTTCTGAAGTCCTGCTGATGTCAGTGACGTCATGTCTGGTCTGGATGTGTTTTAAATCTTTGGCTGGAAAAAAATAAAAACCCTCACAGATAGACATGATGTTTTCGGTTTTGTTTTGAAAGGGCTCAGATTTACAGATAAACAGAAAGTACCTAAAATAATAACTAACCGAATCTTCACCATCATATCTGATTGGCACGCGTCCACGATCTTTCTCCTCCTTCTGTTTCTCTGCTCATTCTCCCAGGAATCGGCCCAACTTCCTTTAACAGACTGTGGTTTTGAGACACATGCGGTTTTTGGCCTGAAGTGATCAAGTGTGATTCAGTACAAAATGGGAAGAAGACCCAGGGTCCTGCACTCCCCCCTTCTCTCTCTCTCTCTCTGCATAAGCTCCTCTTTGAAAGGTTGCCATCCTCCCTCGACTCCTTGATTGCTTCAGCACATGTCTGAAGGAGTGTATTTTTCTATGCCTCCCCGTGCTGTTACCAGTCAACCACCCTTTCCAAATGAGAACAAAGTGCTCTGGATGTCAATGTAATTTGACAGCCAGCAGCAGTACTACAAACCCAAGGTCACGCAAAAGTATGTTTCTGCGGATTTGGTGGGCTCATAATTTACGTAGGGGAAGATGATTCGATCTACTGCCAAGCCGTGAGTCAGCTTTTTGTGGCCCAAAATCACATCTCTTAGAACTTCATAGTTCTTAATGTGAACAGGAGTTAAATTTCAAGGGATAAAACAAGAATCAAATGAAATAAACGTGTTAATGGATGAGCAAAAGAAGCAACAATGCCAACCAGAGAAAAGGAGAAGTGAAGCTAGTCAACGTCTGCTAATCTGCCTTTCTCATTTGCCTCTTTTATTGCTGTGGGAACTACTGAAGCAGCAGACGGGAGGGAGCTTTCCAGTCCTTGTGCAGTATGAAGTCCCACAACCAGCCTCTCTGGATCAAGAGTCCTTCCCTCTCTCTCTGGAGACACAACCTCCTGGCTCATGTTTGTCAAGGTTCTTGTACTGAGGCTTGGTCCCCCTAACACCCCCTCAGAATAAGGTCTGCCTTGTTTGCATTATAAACCAACTCGGGGCCAGTTGTCGGAGAAGAGGGTGTGTTGGTTTCACTGCCTTTCAGGTCATAATAAATGATGTATAGGTAGAGGTGACCTTGTCAGTGATCCTGGACAGAGAACTCCTACTTCAGAACTTCAGGTGAAAATAAACTCCAAACTCTGTTACTGTCATCTATTCTACCCATTTCTGTTTTATGTTTTACAACTATGTGAGCCACGAAATAGAAAAGAAAGCAAAATGGAAAAATACCGACCAAATTTTCTAAAAAGCTAAGGTGACATCCTCAGATGTTTTGTCTGCCTAACTGGACAAAACATGAATATTTTGATTTAACTACCACATGAAGCAAAAGTGGCAGGTTTGGCATTTTGGCGACCTATTATCAGAATAATTACGGACTATTTTCACTCACTCACTTTTCTTTTACTGTTTTTAAGTGTATTTTCTCGTAACCATGATTGCAAAACCTTGGTATACTTTCACTTGCATCATCAAGGGAGGATACGTTCCTGTGACAAAGACAAATGACCATCTTGGGCCTGGCCAGTCAAGTCTCACCCATTTGTCCTGCCCTCCGTATTTCATGACTCTATTAGGCTGTGACCTGTTTGTGCTTCTGCTCGAGCTGCCTGCTCGCTCACTGAAAAGAACTTGTGTCAATATTGGTGAAGCCGTAACTCACTGATATGTCGAATGGTTAGATAATGCTTTGGTGACAGGAGCCTTTGGTCAAATGAGGTGTGTGCAAACAAATACACTTCCGCAGCAGCATTCACAAACACACATGTACTTACATGCTTGTGCACATTAAAAGAAGGGGAAAGGTTGGCATGGATAGAGAAAGAAGAAGAAGAAGAGGAGAGAAGGAGAACGGATGCACATAAACTCAACATTATGCTGTTCATTATTCACATCTCACACCAGGTAATCAGAGGTAATGGTGAAAAACAAGGGATAATCCAAAAAAAGTCAGGAATAAGAACCCTAAAAATTAGAGAATAAACTGGTATCTCTCGATTTTAAAATCTACAGGGATAATACCAGACCACTGGACTCTCATTCCTTGATTTTAAGAGGTGGTTTCAAGGTTACCTATGACCTTTCCATGCTATCCCTGACTTTCTCACAGCAGGTTACAACCTTTGTGCATGAGCTCCAAATTTTTTTAACCTATTACAGAATTGCATATAATACTTATTTCTGTGCTATTGCCAGTTTTTTCATGGTCATGTCAAAGTTGTAGTGATATTTTCCAAACTATTCTGTGATTTTCCATCTTTTTCAGGCCTTTCTGTTTTGTTTGTTTGTTTTTTTGTTTTTTTTTAATTATTATTGATCATTAACAAAGGATTGAATCTGCTCGGGCTTTGGATTTGTACCTTCTCGGACTGGATGTCACGGCGGCTCATTTACAGTCCACAGACGTGAAAACAGAAAGGTGGAGGTCGAAGAAACAGTGGCTCTAAATTGCGCTCTAAAGTGTGAACTTGTGAATTGTTCTCTGTTTATGTGACAGCGCTGTGATAGTGTGTAGCTCTCGCTCACATGAGCTTCCTGCGACCCCGAACGTGATAAGTGGGCACAGAAAACGCTTGGTTTCACGTGCTGCCTGTAAAGTTGTCAGTAACACACCAATCAAGCTAACTCCACAATACATTCCTGTGATTTCTACAGGTATCTGATGTCACAAACTCCACCCACTGGCGAGCCCAACCTCCCTAAAACAAATGTGAAGGATTACTTCTGAATAGTATTTGACATCAGTGTGGTGTGAACAACACTGTGCCTGTTCTGTCCCGAGGGGGCTCATTTTGTCTGTGCTGACAGACAGCTCATGTAACCCAATCCTTAGGTACTGCAGACGGCCCTGAGTCATTACTCGACGCCAAAGTCACACACTCATACGGAGCACAAGAAAACATGCCGTGCGTGTTTCATAAAAACTTTAAAGCTTGATTTGAAACCACTAACGATTTAAGGACATCACCTAAAAGAAACATAACTCATGAGAAGGCTTCCTCTCACACAGCAGACTGCATGATCTCCTCTTTTGTGATTTTAACACCCTCTTTCTGCCTCATTACCTTGCTTGGAGTCACTGGACCAGACACACACTCACCGAATAGTTTACTCTGTGTCTTACTGCGTTGTTTAAACTCTCACCAGGGTGGAACAAATGGCACACAGGCTGGAGTCACCGTCAAGCACCCTGAGCTCATCTGATGAGGTTTGATTAAAGCGGATGAAACCCCAAACCTCCTCTGTGTGTGTTCACTTTCAATCACCCGGGCTCGCACACAAGCACGAGGTCAGGAAGTACACGAGAGGGGAGAAATACACATGTACAGCATTGTCTCTTGTGTGTGTGTGTGTGTGTGTGTGTGTGTGCGTCCTCTCTAAATCATCTCTGCAAAACAAGGGAGCATCTTTGACCCTGTGACCTTTCCAGTGTATGATTTACCAGCCTGAGCCAAGCACAGGATGAGGCTTAACCTAAGGAAGCGCTTCAAACATCTGGAAAAACTTAACCCCCACGAAATGAAGGGGTGGAAGGAGATGCTCGGTTTTCTGTAGTCATTTTGCCGTCATGCGACACTCACAAAGCGCAATGCCGTTGTTTCCAGACGGAGCCAGAAAACACATTTCGCACACTGACGTCACGTTCACAGTACAGTGTCTCCAACACTTTACATCAGAGATGGATGACATATTCTTCAGTTTTGCTTTACTATTTGTTTTCTTCTCTCTCATTGGTTTCTGTGTGTCATGATGTGTGACGTGCCAGACATTCAGTTCCCTACGTGTAATTACTAAATCACAGTCTTGCAGCCTTTTCTCAGCACAAAACTTCTACTCAGGTGTGAAAATTACCTGATGGTTGGCGTGTTTTTCCTCAACCCTGACAGCATGGCAGGCAAAATACTTTTGTGTTTAGCTAAGAACAGAGACGCCCTGTTGTGTCAACAAGGCCAGATTTATGATAGCATTCATTATTCATTATTGTGTTTTTTTTGTGGAAAAAGTGGCTCACTACAAGTGCAGATATGCCACAAACAAACAGATAAGCTCTTTTATTTGTTTTTCACTCGAGAGTGTAACAGACGATATAAAACTGTGATAATTTATAGTACACTGAGTGTTATCACTGTGTGAAAAGTACGTTAGGTGAAGAGCGACACCTGTTGACCAAAGTATAAAACAGTTTGGGAGTCACTCTTGCAAGTCAGATGCTTTATGTTCCTTTTGCTCCTTTTCCTGCTGCGATTCGTCCTTTAAATAAGTCGACTGATCTCTCTATAGCACAATAGCCTAAAGCAAAGTACTTTAAATTAGACAAAATTGTGTTTATAAGAAGTGAAGTGAAGGAGTCTGAAATCTAACATCTAGGAATAAAAAAATCTAATTTTAAGGTTAATTGACTTGAGATGAATAAAACTTCTATATCTATGTTGAGTTAATGAGAAAATATTAGCTGATTTCACTAAATTCCTATATGATTTTTGGACATGACAGTCCAGAAAGTTGGAAGCGTTTTCTTGGTGTGCTGAAGCATTAAGATTTCCCTTCACTGGAAGTAAGGGGCTGAGTCCAACCCCGGAAAATCAGCCACATACCACACCTGAGTTGAATAAAAAGAGGTTTGTCCGAATACTTTTGTTCATATAGAATAAGTCAAGTGAGGGTGTTTGTCTATTATCCATAGGACACTGCTGACACCTGGTGGATAAGAGTGAACAGTGCAGCTCTATCGTGACTCATAGGCGGTTTACAATCCCAGAGTAAAACAATCATAACGTCTCCCTGGAGAGCAAAGGGACCAACTGTTTGTTTCCAGCACTGTCCAGTGATTCTACTGAATATAAATGTGAGAAAACCTTAAAATTGTTTGACTCAAATTTAAAATCGTTAATTCAATTAAACTTGTCCTCTTAGTCGTTTGCTTAATGTAATTTGTCATTCCTGGCACCAATATGAGTGTATGTACACTATTCACTCATTCTCTTAAGCCATCTTGTTTTATACGTTATGCATTACGGAACATATATGAATTTTGCTTCTCAAAAAGTCATTCAGTGCATTAACGGATGGATCAGACGCCATAGGAGGGGCCACAAACGGCGGTGCTTGACTCCCAATGCTTTATTTTCTACAGCGGAGTTCTAAAACATGTCATCAGTTCAAAATCATGTCTGTAAACAATTTTCATGAAACTACGGGAAAAAAAATAATCAGAGCAGCAAAGTTGATAATCTGTCTGACACAGACAAATGTACTGATGTGCAACACACTGGTGCCCTCTCCTGTAATTAAATATAACTTGCCTCCTGGAGTAATGATGAGTCATGATGTTGGAGGAAGACCATGCAAGGCCTTGCACAACCATAAAGATTCGATATAAGATAGAGAGAGGGGACAAAAGAGCTTAGAGGAAGAGAATTTTCCCATTTATCTTCAATAATAATTCTAATCATTATTTTGTAATGTTTGTCTGAGGGCCGACTGAAATGGTATTTATCAGTTGTGGGTTGGTGGGTGGATGTCCTTCCGTTGATCCACAGTGACACCTACTGGTCAAACTCCATCACAAGTATCACCATACACAAGATGTTCAGCAGCATAAATCTATGGATTACATTGCTACTCGTGAGTCTAATAAATTAAATTAGAATTTGATTTCTGAAACCAAAATACAACGTGCATAATGTGAAAAGGTTTGCGTTGACAGGCGTATAATTAAAGAATACAATAACAAAAATCTCTCACTGACCAAAATGTAATTTTTATGATAACACTTGAGCTAAACTGGTCTTTTTTCCCCCACATTATCGCTTAAATCATATTACTATTCACTGTGGATACTGAGCAAGGTTGTAGAGCAATGACAAGGAGTATTTCATCATGTGTGCATCAGGCTGCCACATGTATAAGGACGTTGCTCTACCAAAGCAAAGGCATTTTGTCCCCTTACTGCCTTCAGTTATGTTGTTTTAAATCTTGTCATGGCCTTAACAAAGGTGTTAACAAAGTCTGCTCTCTCCCTTTGCTCTCACTTACACATGATTCAGAAACGTCAGAGACAGGGACAACACAGAAAAAAGAAAGTTCAAGAACAGCAGAAAACTGAAAAGCCATGTCTGCATGTTTTTCTCCAGATGGTCTTCAGAACATGCACAGAACAAGCCCTGGAAACCCTGATCCAAGCTGTAAACGTGACGGTTTGCATGGAGTACAATACCGTAAATATTCTAAAACATCGAACTGGAGGGGGTTTATGAATTTTCATCCTTACATCCTTTCATCCATACATTATTTGGGCAAACTCTTTCAGATCATTATTTATTTTTCAACACATGTCCACTTTCAATTCAAATCAACACGATTGTCAATTGCAGCTATAGATTTTATAGTGCAACATGCCGGATTCTTGCATCATTGCTTGAACTGGCTGATAACAGTGATGTAAACAACACTACACTCACCCAACATTATATTTCTACCTCAGAATCATTTTAACTTTTTTCCTGTGCTGCTTCTCTGACAGCTTTAGTCAATAGTTATGTTACCGGGTCAGATCTAGGAGACAAAAATAAATCATGCTGAATTCATTAAACTGCCCAAGAGCAGAGTAGCCATGACTGAAAGCCCACTTTGACAAAGCAATGTAGTTTAATGGTTATTTGTATGTTCATGCTTCAATCTGAAAGGGGCAATTCTGGCTGATGAGTACACTACTTTTGATACCTTCAGTAGGCTACATTTTGCGTACTGTTACTGCAGTAAAAATACAAATACACTGTTTTTAAATGATTTAAGTACGACCCCTCCACTAACTGGAAAAGAAGACTATTTGTGGAGCATGTATAATGGCATTCTTACTGTTAAATACAACATAACACATCTTTTCGTTGGGACCACAGCACTCCCTTGTTCTAAATAAAAAATAGCTTTGCCTTTTTATCTGTGTACGAGGAGTCGGCTGTCCAACTTAAAGCTTAGGAATCCGAGTTTACGAGGCGCACTCGAGGGCAACACAATAAAACTCGAGAAAGAATGCCCCTGCGCATCTACTCGTAGTGTTACGGTCAGCCCTCCTGGAGGCTCTGTACGTGGCAGCAAAACCCCTCTCTGCCGTACTCATTACCCCCGGGGTGCTAAGTGGAACTGCATCCACATAACAAACTGTGACGGTCTCTTTAAAACCCAAGAGAATACAGGTAAGATAACCTTAAATATTGTGTTTAATGTCCCACAAAGCTTTTATGCTCATCTGGAAGGGGGCTGAATCGTGTGCTCGCTTGCCTACAAAACATGCTGGCATGGCTGTCAATAACTGGGTCCAGCTGAGGGGTTTTTTATGGAGACTAAGCGTGTTTCTAGGCGGTCGACACCTCGTAGTATTTGGAAGGTAAAGTAACAGCGACTTGTTATTTCATGATTTCATGTGTGTGTGTGTGTGTGTGTGTGTGTGTGGTTCCGACGTATTGGCGACATTGTAGGCTAACGCGAGGCAGTCGCGTTACAATGTTTCACACCCAATGGGAGAAAGTTTTGAAACTTTGTGATACAGCATCTCAGACGGTTTTACCTGCACGTTAATGTTTACTACGCACATTCTTCAAAGCAGACTCGGATTTTTTTTATTTTATTATTATTTTTTTAAATTCCGGCGCAGTTAAGTTCATGTAATCCTCAGTGTAGATGGGAGGACTTTAAGGAGACAATCAGAGCTCAAGTGCTGGGACTTTCTAGAAACAACTGGGATGACGTTAGCGGGACGGCTGCTGTCCAGCTGGAGAGAATGAGCTGACTGGGAATCAGCCGTCTTTAGTCTTTAGTTTTCTTATAAGAGCCACATTGCAGCTAAAAATAGATAGATAGGCTGGATATTTTTATTCAAGTGACAACCATTTCTAAATGTTTCTCTTCCGTGCTCCTGAATGTGATTAAAAACCCTAACGTGGTGGTTAGATTGTGGTATAAACTGTTAACAGACTGCTGTATTGAAAGAGCTCTTTGTGTTAAAGAGGTTTGTCCACAGATCAAATGGCAAATTGAACTAAATGTCACTGGACACCCAGTCCCAGTACAAAGGCTTGTATGTACGCCAGGTGAGCGATGCCCTGCAGTGATTTGGATGTAGTGCAGCGATGGCAGTAAATGGATGTGGCAGCCATTGGTTTTTGCTTAAATGGGGTGATACCACACACCTGTCAGCAGTAATTGGGCTGAATGGCAGGTGACAAGCTGGATAACAGCTGAAAAACCTGAACTAGAGCCCTGTGATTGACTGGCAACCAGTCCAGGGTGAACCCCGCCTCCAGCCCGTAGTCAGCCGGGATAGGCTCCACTGCCCCCCCGCGACCCTGGCGGATAAGCTGAATGAATGAACCTAGACTAGCTTTATTTTATCTGATGATCTAACTTTGCATCCAGTATCCAAGTCATAGATATTGAAGTGATGCCTGTCGTAATTTGTATTTATTACAACATTTGTGTCTGTTTTTATTAGAGATGTTTCATATGAGCCTTCAGTGTTTAGATACCAGAAAGGGCTTTTGGAAGTGGATGGTGTATTCTTGCACATTGGAGATGTGCTTGCTTATGTAAACTAATGCGTGCAACTCTGAGCCTATCTGCCTCGTCATGTTAATACAGGGTTTAACATAAGCCACGCTCTGTAAACATTGACCCTGTGGTATGTAGTGGATGAGCTCCTCCACCAGGCAGAGATGAACCTGTTCTGCTAGCATTTCACTGATGGAAGGATGTTTAGTGCAGAGGCAAGCAGGATCATTTAGAAATGGTTGTCCCACAATATGGCTGCATATGTCTTATTTTTTCTCTCATTGCATCTGAAATAAATTTGCTTTAATGTCAGCCACATATGGTCATCAGAAACCTTGGACTAGGAAGAAAAAGCTTTGCAACCCTGATTTTTCTTGACATTACATGACATTGCTTTCATATGATTTTGTCCGAAGTGGGTGGCAGTAAGTGCAGTAAAATGCGTGGACAAAAACTAGATGATATATAGTTTACAGGGTCAGCTGTCAGAAATGCTGACTTCCTGTATCTCAGCAGGGAACGAGTAAAATGCCAAAGTAAGTAGTATTTCTGTTAGGCTGTCTGCATGAAGTTGCAAAATTTCCTGAAAACCACACACTGCCCTGACCTCTCCCGATGTTTAGTGGAAGTGAAAGCTGAAACACTTAGTTTGCCTTGACTGTGTTTATAATGAATCTGCTGCTGCTGCTGATACTAAACAGAGAGCAACCATGCAGGATGTGTTGTATTATCAAATAGTGAATAAAAGTGCCACTGTCCTGTCCACAAAGCCATAGATCCCACACAAACACTTGTGGAAAGCCTTCCCAGAAGAGTGAAAGCTGTTATAGCTGCAAAGCTGTCCATGTATTTAGAATGCCATGTCATTTGAGCCTCTGTTGGTGTAATGGACACGTGTCCCAGTAATTTTTAATTTAGGTTCAGTGCAGTCTATTTGAAGAGGAACTATTCTGTTCTTTGTAAAACCCAGAGGCACAGAGCAGCAGCGCTGGCAAATTTCTGGTTTGAATGTGTTTTCTTTAGTGGAGAAACCTTCCCCTGAGTCTGACAGGCAAGGGATTGTCTGAGCATGTTCACAGCCTGTGTGGACTGCATGAATGCACGCATAGCGCACGCATGTGTGTGTTACCATGATTGTTTATGTCCGTGTTTTATCTTCACCTGTGCGTGGGTCCGGAGTCCTGCTTACTGATTAACATCAGTTAGAAAAATACCTTTTTTGCACCAACCAGTACACCACTTATTTTTCACAGAGTGGAAAAAGTTGGCAAGTATCTTGTTTGTATTATGAGGAATTCAGTTTTCTGGCCTGTTACTCCCAGGCTTTTATAGATAGCTGATTTCTTACTCCCAACTAGTTCACGCAAAATACTGGAATTTGGTCTTCACTGCCAAAGTGTAATGTAGAACAAATGGGACCTGCCACGATACCTCTGCACATTAGGAAAGCGATCAAAGCTGGGTGTTTCCCCGCTTGAGTTGGACAGCTTTGTAACACTTGCAGACAGGCACAGGGGTCAGCTTTGCCTCCTCTGTGAGTTAAATAGTTCCATATTTTACTATGGGAGCCATCCGTATTTATTTGCATCATTTGCCTCAGCCTCCACTTTGTCCTCATCTTTTTTTTATCATAATCTTTTTCCATTTTAACTGTCCTACATTACTACACTAAATATATTTTGTATATATGGTACTAAAAAGCTAGTTTATTTTGCAGAGCACATTCCCTACAGCTGCTGAAGGCTTTAGAAAAGTTTGGCATTGATCTGTTGCAGTAATACTGAACTTATCGTCCAGTGCTTTTTGGCGTTGCTCTTGTTTGGATTTCCTGTGAAATTATTTTTCTTTTTAAACTGACCAGGAAAAGAAGGATGACAAACATCAGTTTTATTGTTAATGAGGTTTTAGGAATAAACTTTTTTTCAGTCAGCTTGGCATGTATTTTAAGCTGCTTACTCTCAAGACTGAGACAAAGATGTATTTTAATAGCTTCCCAAACTGGCACTTGGTGTGAGTCAAGACAGCTGTTGCTAAGACCATCCAGGCTTTTCTCTGTGGATTCGTTGTCAGGTCCAGCAGAAAAGGAGAACAAAATAATCACAGATGTTGAAAATGTTTCTGTCTGAGAAAAAGTTTGCTTGTAAGAAACTCTGCCCCACTGCAGTCCTTGGATCCCGACTGCTTTGCCAGAGATTGTGCTGCTCTGGTTTGTTATCGCTCTCACTCCCCCATGTAAAACAGCAATAGTTGTGGTTTGCTGTCATCATCCAATCCAGGCAGAAATCGATGGCAAAAGTTGTTACTGTCACTTATGAATGTCTTTCACACTGCAAATAAGAAGCTTCGCAAACCAGACCAGAACTATTTTGCAGCATACTGGATGGACTTATAACTGCTCAGCACCTGTGTGCCGAATAAATTTGAAATACTGCAGTGCATATTGACATGCAGTAAATAGTGCTTGGATTTAGCTGACTAATTCAGCTTATGGCTCCCAGGCTCAGAAATGTCTTACAGGCCAGTATCTCATAGCAAGAACTTAGCTTGTGAGATTTTGTTTCCTTCCTGCAATGCTGGCAAACAACATGAGGTAAAAGAAAACACAGACACCGTGGCTGAAGAAAGTCTACTCGATTATAGTTTGTTTACATCCAGCAAGGTCATGTTATTTCAAATTTTGACAGTCTTTGTTGACCTCTCTTATTATTTGGAAGGGAAATGGTAAACGGTTCCTTGTAGCGTTGCAGCTTTATTTAATACATGAAACACAATAAGGCATGTTACACTGGATGGGCCTGTGCTCAGCAAACCTCTGTCTGGTCCTGTCCCTTCATGATTTTGTTCACATCGTATCTTGTCCTGTCCTCAGTGCTATTCCTCGCCTTCCTTGCCAGAAATGCCAGGTGAGGGTCAGGGCTTGTGAGCTTTGGTTCATAAATGCAACAGACCTCTTTCAAGGAATGTAACATGGGTGTTACAGCCTGCAACAACAGGCAAGACTGTGCTCGGGTTGCGTCATGGCGCGGCCGGTAAATTACAAGGAGAAAGATTTGGTCCTTTCATTTGTAATTTAGATGTGTGATAATAGTTATCTGGGCTGGTACTTCAAACCAACAGCCCTCTGTTATAAAACACTGAAAGCTTCATGAGTGCAAGTAAAATTACATTTGTATGAGACTAGAATGTTTAGAGCTTTATGAAGCCTTAGTGTGACTGTCATCAAGAGCAGTTCTTTATCGCGACAATTGCGGCACTGAAATGAATTTATTTGTGTTCTGCTGCACAGTTTATTGTGTAGGAAACCCTAAATGTCAAAGTGTTATCTTGCAACACAGATAGTTAAGGCAATGCTTGGACACCGACGATGGCCTGCTTAGTCATGATCCAGGAGCGTCCATGTGCACCCAAGCTGAAACTGACCACAATGATCATGCATGCATAACCAATATGTGTTCTTTCAGTGATCATGTTAGCTGGAGGAAAAACGTTCAGTGTGCATGGAACCGGAGCTGTTTCCATTTGTAGCTGTATTTTCTTAAATTCAGATGCAGACAGCCCTGCCGCTCTTGCATCAGTGAGGAGATGAATGACTTTCCTGTGTTGAGAAAATTGATCAAATGCTTTT
Organism: Scatophagus argus; assembly: GCF_020382885.2. Lineage (NCBI taxonomy): Eukaryota > Metazoa > Chordata > Actinopteri > Scatophagidae > Scatophagus > Scatophagus argus. The sequence goes on along the minus strand of NC_058506.1, from coordinate 16,667,759 downwards.
ACTTCCAAGCCAAAAATTAACACCAAATGTGTGATGGTGGTGTTCTGCTCTGACACATTTGATTTACAGGCACTAACTGGTATACCTACAGCCAATGTCACATTCCTGTAAAATGACTATAATTTAAAACGCTAAATCTGGGTTTAAAGAAACTATACCGAAATGAAAACTTCCACAGTTGTTTTTTTTTTTTTTTTAAGCAAAAATAGCCGATAATAGCATGTTTGTAGATCATAATTGTAGTGAATTTCTCCTTTTGTTTTCCTGTTTAAGATTTATCAGTGTGTTATTAAAAACCTAATTTTAGCTCGGAGTTGGAGTTATCTTTCGTTTTCTTACAAGACATGCAGGGCTGGAACATCTGCGGAAGTGAAAGTAGAATTCATGTTTTAAAGCTATTTCACAGCCCTTCTGTAATAGCACCTACTGTTTGTACCATATGGGGTTTTTGTCTTAATGTTTGCCTCATTAAAAGGATCAATTTCTCACTAGTAAGCCAAATTCCGTTGTCCACCATCTTTGTTTTGCAGAGAACTTCACAAAGGATCCACTAAACGCTGACTTTTTTGTTCTGTAAAGGTGTTGATGACTTCCTTCATCTTCTTTTTCGCTTAAGGCTCCCATGCTGCTTCTGCTTGATGCGTTAACTTTTTTCCTTTCCTTTCCATTTTTTTTGGCAACATTAAAAAGCTCAGCAGGTGTCCACATAAGTGAAGTAATTTTCACCTGGAGCAAATTCCTCACCAAGTTATGACTACACTAACAATTAAATTGCTCCTTTTCTGCTTCTGAACAAGCTTTTGATTAGATTGTGGTGCAGGCAGTAGTGTGTGTGTGCATGCTTTACACAGGCAACAGTAAACAACAATCATCACAGAGAAGTGATGTGGTGAAGCAGAATCAGATGAAATTAAAGAGTGGAAAGTGAAGCCGTGTCACTTTTCACCTCACCAAACCAGACAAAGCCAGTCCTCAGTGCTGCACTGGAAACAGAGAGTCTCTGCCTGGTAACACAACATTGTTTTGTTTGGCTTTTTCAGCTCATATTGCCCTGATAACTCCACGGTTTATTTAATAGGACAAGTATTAAATGGAGGAAATGCGGCAGCTTCTGACAAGAAAATCATAATAAACCGAGAAGCAATAGGCTTTATACAGCCTGCCTGCTTTATAACAACATTGTGTTTATTTGCTTGGTATTTTTTGTTTATTAGGGCAATTGTAGGGCTGCAACTAGTGATTAGTTTACAGTATTGATTAAACTGCCAGTCATTTACTTATTCATTTAGTCTTCGTCAGGGAATGCAGAATTATCATCCAAATTTCGGCTCACAAATCTCATCTTGGCTTTACGGAGCTTTTGATTCTTTCAGCTCAGTGTGGAGCCGACAAATATTTTATTACAAAAAACACTATTCTTTTTCCACATCGTTCAAGCTTATTTTTTCAGAATGAGAACTGGCCACATAGGCTATTATGACAGCATGCCTCCCAGCAAGGATTGGTCACTCATTTACAGAAAACACACTGGAAACTCTGATTATTGTTAGACCATCATGTGTTTCAGTACGGAAACACTGCGTCACTGCAAAAAGCGTTGACTCGGTGTAATTCAAACTGCAAGTTCATTTATATGTGTGGTTTAAGAATAAGAAGGACAATTTGTCATCTAGATGTTGTTTGTCAGTATTGTGTTAAATAAAGGAACAGCTGGACTTTTGTGTTGGACAAGAGGAAGAAGAACTGTATGCAAACAATATTCATGCAGTCAGTGAAGGGTAAAAATATAGTCAAAGTATTTCGAAGAGTCTGGCACAATTTGTTTAGTAATATTATGAAGAATAACAGACTGTTTTGGCTGCACAGGAGTGCTTTGCTGCATGAAAATTAGCGTAAATCTATGGTGACGTGATGTTATTATGTTCGTCCTTGCAGGTTATTGAGAGAGACAGAATGAGGAAGCTTCTGTCTTACATCCTCTGGGCTCTGCTGTGGGGCTGCTGCTGCTGGACATCACAGGCAGAGATCTTCACTTCCATAAGTAGGTTTCAAGAGCTTTGTGAAATTTTGGTTTGCCTCCAGCTTTCCTTTGTTCCACTGTGAGAGTTTCTGAATTCAAGCCTGCCAGCCGATCTTGTTTGAGGCTTTCTCTCTTTAAACATCAGAACTGACGCTGAGGTCAATACTTTGCTATTATTAAGCATATTGAACTCAGAAGACTTCTAATAAACATTAAACCCTTATTATTATGATTATGTGATATCTTTGAAAGGCACAAATATTTAAGCAGGTTGTCCTGCATAGGCACGGTAGGCATGTATTCATAATGTCGCATTTTCAGGCTTGCTAACTATTATAGGCTGAGACTGTGTACTTCCATATGTGCATTTTTTTTGTATGCCTGTGTTATATTGTTTATGCATTCCTTTCATCTCACTGTGGTAATTACAACTGATGAGCGCCCACATCTACTAATCATATCACTTTTATTTTTGCATCACATTCAGTCTGAATTCACCTCAGAGCATCAGACCTCAATGCCATTTTTGAGAACAGTGATTATGATTGATGCCAGGCCCACCTATTGATAGTGTCACTCATAATCCAGACCTTCTATCTTTGACCACAACAACACAAAAAAGTATTAGCATTAGCAGTATGAGTCCTTCATGACTGTACCAGAGGTCAGTACATCCAAAGTGTACCTTTAACTGGTCTGTTATTATTGGTGATTAGGGTACTGGAGCTTGTCACGACTCTATAGTAAGAACATCAAAAAGGCTCCACATGTTGAAGAAAATAAAGAGTGTTGACAAAGAGATGTTTTTCCTTTTGCAATAAAGGTTTTAGATTGAGGAAGTGGAGACCAGAAAGTTTATTTTGAGGTATGCTTAATAACTTCTAGAGAAGAAATTGTGGACCATAAAAATTTCCTTAAATTAAATCTGTTCATCAATAGGTTTAGTTTGTGTGCAGCGTTCAAACACTGTCAGTGAGATTGGAGTAAAATAACCTTCCCTCACCTACTATCTGAGAAAAGGATCGCAGTCTTAAAGCGCTGGTCTTTATATGTGGTTTGCATCAGTCAGCAGGCTGCGTCTCATCAGATAAACAGTCACTTAAATCACACTGATTTACTGCACTTGGCTGGTTAGTCATGCTGGTTGCGTGTTTAAACAATGAAAGTGTTTCCCTGGAGGCCGCTGTGAATTCACCATGGCTCACCTTTTTTTTTCCATGGACTTGTTAAGGATGCATGCTGGAGCCAAATCGTCTCCTCAGAGGCTGATGGTTGAACACTCTCACTGTAATTCTCTACAATCACAACCCCGCAGCTTGTGGTTGAGGATTTATTTTGACCTCAGTGTACGTCTGTGACAAAAGAGTGTTATCAGAAATGCATTTTACAGGCCTCTGAAGCAAAGTGTAGCATACATGAGAGTAGTGAAAATCGTCAGTACTAGCAACTCTTTGAGTTTTACATTTGAAATGTCTAGGAATCCTGCAATCCTGGAAAAGAAATTGAAGGAATTGTGTAGGTTTTTGGCACTTGTTCAAGGACATTTAAAAGCAGCTTGTTGTGTTGATTTTATCTTCAGGGCAAACCTCTCTCTCATCTGCAGTATCTGTCTCTGTGCAGGCCACATGACAGACCTGATCCACACTGAAAAAGAGTTGGTCCACTCTCTGAGGGAGTACATAAAAGCAGAAGAGTCCAAGCTTGCTGCTGTCAAAAGGTCTGTACTGTGCTTCAGTGTAATTTTGAGTATTTCCATTTTATGTTTCTTGATACTTCTGTTTCACTACATTTCAGTGGAAAATACTGTACTTTTTACTTTACTATACTTGTTATAATTACTACTTATTTTATGATTAATATTTCTGTATGCCTTATGGTAATATTTCTGTATTTTTACTTAAGCAGGATTCCAAATGCAGGATGTTTTTTGTAGGAGCAATTTTACCATGTTGTATTGGCACTTTTACTGAAAGATGTGACATGTAACATCTCCAGACTTATAAAAACTACAAGACCTTTATTGAGTTTTGTACTCGTATTATCCCAAGTTGTTGAACTTGACTTAACGTAACATGAATGACAACAACCGCAATGATCTCATTTCCTACATCATCAAAGCACAACTTTTGCTTTGTTTTGATGGAGAGACAAATGGCACAAATGATGCACTGCATATTAAACTACAGGAATGGAGTACTTCTATAACCCCTGACCATGATGAGACTGGTGTCCTTATGGTGGAGGCTGGAGAGTGTGTCATCTCATATCCCTCCTTGTGGATTGAGGTGTCAAAATCATCTTGATAGGGCAGACATTCATTATAAATGTCAGTCTCATTAACAGTCATCAGGGCTAAGGAAAAAATATCTGTACTATTAGTACTTAGCAATTTAATATATTTATGATTAAGTATTTAGAACTCTGGGTTTCTACTTTGTGTCACCATGCCTTGTTCAGAGCTGTAACAGTTTTAATTCATTTGTACACAGTGCAAGATAATTTAAGTCTATTGTTTTGGTCAATGCATTTGCATAAGATATATCCACATGACTGAAAAATAGCAGAACATCTACTTTGATGTCAGCGTGAAGTGTAATATCTTACATGTGGAGCTTTTACAGTCATAACAAGACTTGGTCTGTCTGTCTCTTAGCTGGGCCAACAAACTTGATGATCTGACCAGAGTGTCCACCTCTGACCCAGAGGGCTACCTGGGCCACCCGGTGAACGCATACAAGCTGATGAAGAGACTCAACACGGAGTGGTCTGAACTGGAGAGCCTGGTGCTTCAGAACCCCTCTGATGGTAAGGAAAGGAAGAAGGGAAGGAAGAAAGGAAGGAGTGGAGCTGTACTCTAGTGGTGTGATTTTGTGTCGTTTGGAGCGTTGCTTTGCCTTTGTGAAATGCTGTACAGGCATAGAAATTGACACATGGAGTATCGGTGTATTTTTTGGCCACAAGTAGCTTCAGGTCTGTTGCCTGCGTTTGCTGGGTAAATGTTTTTACAAGTTAATGTTACAAAAAAGTCTCTGCTGGTATATCTGGCAATGTTTCAATCATATCAGATACACTTTTGATCATTGCCTACACTACCTTGTTGAAGCTTGAGTTATTAGCAGATAATCGCATTAGACACCCCTAGTATAATACATCTGACATCCATCATTCACCGCTAGTTTCTATGGGGCTTCTCTCGGCTTGAGCACAGAGAGAGGGAGAGTGTGAAAGGAAAATCCAAAATGGAATCCAAAGTGGAAATTTCTTCACAAATACTTCAGCTCCAGAGGCTGTCAGATTTTAGCTGCAGATGTTCCTCCTCTCAGTGTGTGTGTGTGTTTACACTTAAGACCTCTATGTGAGGCAGGTAAAATAAGCTTAAATCATATCGAATCTGTATACTTGGCCATGACTCAGGGTGGGAATGGGAATCAAGAACTGGTTCCAGTTGGAACCTGTTCCAAATTGTCCAATCCAGTAGAATCATAAGCCTCTGAGCTTATTATTTCCTTTTATCAACGCCTGCTTGTTTTTCTGACAGTTGTGCCTTTCAAAAACAGCAGTGATCAGTGCATGTGTCTATGCTGAGTCATGGCAGAGAGGATGAAATGGTCCCAGTGCTTGGTTTCAGTTCACAAAGAGCAGACAGCGGTTGACAGCAGTTGACAGCAGTGCTAGTTTTAACGTCTGCAAAATGATTCAAGTAAGACTGAAAACACCAGCAATGTGCTGAAACGTTTTAATCCAAAGTAACCTTAAATTCCTGCAATGCCATGCTATTTGCTGTAACAATATTAACACCACACACATGGACTTAGCTGATTTTTTTTTACATGTATCAGGAATCAATAAAGGAATCCCTAACAAACAAATATGCAGAATCGACAGTGGCATTGGTCTTGAATTCCTTTTTCATTTAGCGTATTTCTCTTCCTCTTTGTGCTTGCTCACTCTCCAGGGTTCGTAGCTAACATATCCACACACAGACAGTACTTCCCAGACGAAGAGGATGAGACTGGTGCAGCCAAGGCATTGATGCGTCTTCAGGACACATACCAATTGGATTCTGAGGCTTTCTCCAGAGGAAAGCTGCCAGGTAACAGAGTGTGCAATGATCATTTGAGGGGACATGTCTTTATTAAGAAGAGTGAGCCAGTGGCTGGAATTACAGGAGAGACCAACTGAACCCGCCCATAATGATTTTTAAATGATGTGTTTTTGTGTGTTTATTCTGCTCTCCTTGTGATAAGCAGTTTGAGTTTTGGACCTACAAAGATTGTTTTAAGTGACGGGTTATTTTAAATGGTTTTACTTAGGTCATGGTTCCGGATTATATTTAGGATAGACGTGCCTCTGTTGTCTCAATCCCTCAACCTCAAGTTTTGCTTTATTTGTTAATACAGTGCTTCATCGCTGTAAGGTTTCAGACGACTTCACAAATCTAAGGGCTTAGGCATAGCAGCATGCACTGCTGTCTGCACCATGGACTTATTTCATATAACAACTGCTGGGATAGATAACATGCAGAGTGCAGTTGAATCAGTATTGAAATCTGAACGAATGAATCCTGCCCCCAGGCGTTTACTCCAGTGCCATACTGACCGTGGACGACTGCTTCGACATGGGAAAGACGGCTTACAACGATGCAGACTATTACCATGCTGTACTGTGGATGCAGCAGTCCTTGAAGCAGCTGGATGCCGGGGAGGAAGCTGTGGTTTCCAAGGCGGACATTTTGGACTACCTCAGCTACTCTGTTTACCAAATGGGAGACCTGCCTCGAGCCATTGAACTGACACGCCGGCTTGTGGTTATCGGTAAGATACAACATGCACAAGTGTACAGACAAAAGATATCAGCTCAAATCACTGTGCTCACTGATAGACATTACACATACTCTCTCATTCATCAGTTTCGGCCTGAGTCAACCACAGTGTTTGAAACCATAAGTGATGGGTGAATGGGTTTAGTAGGCTCTCAGTTTTTAGAAATCTAAAATAGTACCTTTGACGTGTATTTAAGGTGCATTGTTTTTCAGTTGCCTCCCGTAACACATGCAGAGACCAGTTAGCTTATCTCTGCTGTTGCACTAAGCGCTACAGAACAGCAGCGACAGAGAGGCCTCTGTCGCTGCAGTGCTGTGGGGTTGCCAGGGCAGCAGGGTGTAGTCCATCCGAAGTGGTTTGTAATTGTTATTTTAGTCTCTGTGCTGACAGCTGAAGGCCACCATTTTAAGCTGTGGTAGGCTAGTTTCACGTGAAGGGAAAGCAAATGATTTTGAGCATATTTAGCAGAGGTAGAAAAGTAGCAGAATAGTCTTGATTAAGCAAGTGAAATCTAAGTGGGAATGTAGAAAAGGAAGAACGGAGGCTAAATCAAATTATCACTTTTATTCTGTTTTCACTGGTGAAGTGCTTTCAAATGAATTAATAATTAATGCAGTTAAATTTCTGCAAACCATTGATCTCATTTGCGGTTACACTATGTGGACAAAAGTATTGGGATACCTGACCATTACACCAACAGAGACTTTAATGACATTGCGTTCTAAACACATAGACAGCTTTGCAGCTATAACAGCTTCAGCTCTTCTGGGAAGGCTTTACTCATGATTTCTGAGTGCTTCTGTGGGAATTTTTACCCATTCATGTAGTAGAGCATTTGTGATCTAAGGCACTGATGTTGGATGAAAAGGCCTGGCTCACAATCTGTCTTCCAGTTTATCCCAAAGGATCGCCATCAGTAGGAAATATTGTCATACCGGGCTTGTGCCAGGACTGAATTTGTGTGACTAAATAAAAACGTATACTACAGCACTGTTGAGAAACAGCATGCATATTCATTTGTCATGTTTTATCATGTCTGTATCTCCAGTGGTCTTTTTGCTATAACCTCCAGCAAACTGCCTGTTTTCTTTCTGCAAGAAGAACCTTAGCCAAGTCCATATTTAGGATACACTTTGTTTACTGTTGATGGTTGATGTTCCCGTAATTTTGGTACAGATGCCAGCTTTGCTCCCACATGAAAATAACCAGGAGGCACACAGAACGTCACTGTAATTTCTCTGCTCTGTGAGGATTCAGTGTATTTTCCCAAAACTCCACAAGGGGGGGCCCTTTCTCTACTGTCCACCAAGTTCAGTACACAAAACATTAATTGAATGACATGAGTGAGACTCTCAGGATTTACTGTACTGGAAAAAGTATTCAGATAGCAATACTACACCATAAATTACTGCAATTACTGCAAAAATTATTACATTAATTAATTAAAATGTTACTTGAATAAGTGTTGCAGTAGCAGCATCAAATGTATCAAAAGTAAAACTACTCCTTATGCAGAATGGCTCTTGTCATTGTAGTATTCATATAAAGTTAGATCATTAATATTGAGACATTAACATATAAGCTGTAATTTAATATCGTAGCTTGTCAATGTTTTGTATTCGTTTTGTTTTGTACTGTATTCGTCTGCAAAGTAACTAGTTGTTGCAAATATGTGGTGAAGTACAGTATTTCCCTCTAAAATGTAGAGAAGTGGAAGTAGGTGGCTGAAAATACAAATGCTTCATTCATACTTTAATTAATTTGTAATGTCCACAATTAATTCAAGACAAAGGAATGAGTGCTTCTGTCTTGAATTAAACCAGACAGTATTTGATTAAAGTGAATTAGTAAAGCTTACATATCAGTCATCTGTTATCAAGATTTTATTTATTTATTTTTGTGCATTTTTGTTGACTAGATGAAAGCAAGAACTTGTTTTTAGGAATTTGTATGTATGCTGTCAACCCACACGAAGGGGACAAAGCCTTTTAAAACATTTAATGCAGTATCTCCTCAATTCTGCAAGTTATTTCCATGTCATCTGGGCTGAGATTAGAGCCAACGCTGACTGAATTGCACTTGTACCGACAGACCCCGGCCACCAGAGGGCAGGAGGAAATCTCCGTTATTTTGAGAAGTTACTGGTCAAGCAGCTCAATGAGATGAACCAGGCTTATGAGCCTGCTTCTGAGGAGCCCATCCAGCTGGGAACCTACAGCAGACCGAAAGACCATCTCCCGGAGAGAGAGGAATACGAGGCGCTCTGCAGAGGAGAGGGGCTTCAAATGGTGAGACATGGAAGAGAAAAATAAAGTCATGTTCAGCATTAGGCAGGATGTAATGTGAAGATAAGCAGTAGCTTATACCTGATTAAATATACTTCTGTAAGAGAAGTAAAAGAAGATTTATTTTCATAACAAAATGCTTCTGGTCTAAATTAATTTTAATTGGGCAGATGAGATTTGATATATACTGACTTTCTACACGCATCTAATCTTATAAAGCAGCGCTGGAATAAGGGAAGTTAAGTTTGTCATTTCAGGCTGCTTTTCTTATATTGTATGAATGCAAACCAGCATTGGCCAAGGCTTTACACAGTACAAAGTCCAACAGTGAAGCAAGGAATGTACTTAATATTAAGGAACAATGCACAAGAAGCTGCAATACAGTGACACTGACACATGAAGCAAAAAACTTTGCAATAGCTGCAGACACAAAACAGGCATCCATGTTCTGGAAATGTTTTGCTTAAGTTAAAAAAATCAAATAAAAAATAGGCAGAGGGGAAAAAAATCACACCTTGTGAATTTACATGCATCTTTCTTATGAAACCTCTACAGCACACATGCAGTTTCAGTTACCCGCAGGTGTTTTTCAGTTATTATAACACATTGGGAGGAGTTACATGAGGTTGCACAAGGGTGTTAAGTAATTACTTTTGCATAAGGATCTTGTCTTAACAGGTGTCACTACGCGCTAGTTATTGGGGAAAAAAATCTATGGCTGCTGCATGTGCGTGCAAGTGCTTTTACAGAAAAATATTGGCAACTTATCATGTTGTGAAATTAGATTTCAGCTGCAGGGGGTTGTCAGCAACACGTGAGATTATAGCTCCTTGAACTTAAGCCGCTCATAATGTAAAGGCACGAGTGCACTTTTAAGCAGATGTTACTATAATAACTTTACATTTGTTCTTTTCCTGTTTATCTTGTATTCTTTTCCAGAACGAAGCAAGGCGAAGCCGTTTGTCCTGTCGCTACCAGGATGGTAAGATGAACCCTCGTCTCTTGCTGAAGCCCATTAGAGAGGAGGATGAGTGGGATAGCCCCCGCATTGTTCGTTACCTCGACTTCCTGTCAAATGAGGAGATTGAGAAGATTAAGGAGCTGGCTAAACCCAGGGTGAGATGAGCAATAAATAAATTAAAAAGAATGTGACTGTTTCACTTTCATACTACATTCTAGGCACGTATCTGTGTAAAAGGACTTAGATTACAACAGTGATTGCTGAAGATTCTCATATCATCTACAAACACTGAAACAAAGGCCAAACACAAGGTGGTTGAATGGCTTAAAAATGTATTTTCACCAGGGAAATTTCCAGTTCTTCTTCACATGTGAAAAACATCAATGAGATTAACACATTCAAAATAAATTACAGACCGATCAGTATTACCTTCTGAACGTTTAAAAGCAGTTCTTTAAGGAAAAGGCCATCTGCAATCCTCAAATATAATAATATTCTGTATGTAATGTTTATAGTATAATATTAACATATATTATATTGAATATTATATTAAGTATACTTACATGTTAAAACACTGAAAGAGTTGATAAATTCTGATGTGTAATGTTTATGATGACATATGACATATGTTGTTTTTTTTTTGGTTTTTTTAAAGCTTGCCAGAGCTACTGTCCGTGACCCTAAAACCGGTGTCCTGACCACAGCTAACTACCGAGTGTCCAAAAGGTAACTAAAGGTTCCTTGGGTAGCCCTCAGTTTTTTAAATTATGTATAATTAATGCAGTTTGAAGTATTAGTAGTGTAGTGTTAGTAGTAGAGTAATAGTAGTGTCTCCTGCAGCCACTGTGTTTATACATGTATGTGTTTTTGTTTTCTCAGTGCATGGTTGGAAGGAGAGGAGGACCCTGTCATTGAAAGAGTCAATCAGAGAATAGAAGACCTCACAGGCCTCACAGTAGATACTGCAGAGCTACTACAGGTACTATAAAACATAATACAGAATTACGTATCATCGTGTCACCTGTTACACAGAAATATGATACCCATTTTTCTATTTTTATTAAAAGTAAAGACAGCATTTATGTTATGTACGAAAATGGGTAAAAAAGAACACCACAAACAGACAGAATAAGAGAAAGGATTGAAGGATGGAAAGCTTTTTAGAAGGAAACCTTTTGAAGCTTCATCTATAATGCCTGAACTGTAGTTTGCCAGTGAATTTTTAATCGTCCTGCTCTTTTCACCTTTGTCAACGGCTGAGCAGGTTGCAAACTATGGAGTTGGAGGACAGTACGAGCCACATTATGACTTCTCGAGGGTGAGTTCGATATATTTGTTGGCGAAAGAGTGAAAATTTCAGTGACATGCTTCGAGATAGAGAGAGAGAGAGGTCAGAGAGTTTACAGCATTCTTGTCAGCAGGACAAACGGTACTATAGGACTGTGATACTATATGGTCCATGCAGTACTTTATGGACTACAGTACAAATGTTTATAGATTTAATGAGACTGAGACTGATATGATAGTAGCAGGTTTACATACTGAAGTAATCAAAGAATAATCAACCAAGTGAAAGTTAAGGTGGAATGATGGATTGTAAGTTTGGATTCAAAGCCCTCAACAGGGTCAAAGTGGCAGATATCAGCAGGAAGTTTATTCCATGATAGGATAAGACCCTGTAGCCTGCTGACTTCCTTTTAACTCTGGGGACAGATGGGAGCTCTGTATCCTGAGAGCACAGGGATCTGAAATATATGAAAAAGCCAGATCCAATTATGAATTTTGTGAAAGAACAGAAGCACCTCAGAGTCTCATTCTACATAAAGGATAGGGGGCCAGGGAACGGAAGATAAAAACTGGTATAAACAGATATTGGCATATGAAAGCAGTTTCGAAAGGTGATCTGTCCCTTTCCCTAAAACTTTGCATTGCATTCCCTGTTTCACAAATATTATACACAGAGGAAGTGATTATAGGTAGGTCTTACCTGTGATTATGTTTTGATCCTGAAATATTCTCAAACTGCTTTCTTGCAAATTCTCTCATGCAAATCTTTATTTCTTCCCTAACGCACTTCTATGTCAACATGCTTTGGTCATATCAGACCCGATATTATTTACATGCTCATCTTCCTCTCTTGAATTAAGTGTTATCTTAAATCCTTCCTCTGCTTTCTCCTTATGAACATCTTTTAAACTATAAGGGGTGAGCTCGTCGTGGACACTTCTCCTCCTGAAGTGATTATTGCTGGCTTTCAACTGTAGCATGAGCAGAGGGACCCTCTGTGTGTTAAATCTGGCAACCTACTGTGAAGCTCACTTGATCTGCAGCTGCATGTACTGTGCAATGCATGTGCTGCTGAAGTTTTCCTGCAGAAGGATTTATTATAAATATGATATAAAGGGTCATTGTTAAAAAATGTTAAGAATGTGCAAAATAATGGAAATGATTCACGGTCCTTGTCTTTTGTGGACACCAGTAAAAGAAATAACTGTCTTGATGATTCTTTCTTTCTGTTTAAATAAGCACTCCATGTTATCTTTACATTCATATGTGCTTCTGGTGCTTTTAGGCATCTAAGGTAAAGCTGTTATTTTCAGCTTAGATGACAAAAGTAATTCACTTGTTATTCAGTACAGTTTGACAGATAATAGGACAGATTTTATTTGATGTGAGCGTAGTTGGTGCCTTTTCTGGCGGACTCAGAGTGTGAGTCTTTTTAGTAACGGGTTAAACGTTTTAAACATCTGTTGCAGCGCCCTTTTGACAGCAACCTCAAGGCCGATGGAAATAGACTTGCTACATTCCTAAACTACGTAAGTACGTGTGAGTGAGCGACGTTTTCACCGTGTATTTTCATTCTTGAATTTTATCTTTGTAGAAAGATGAGCCTGATGCTTTCAAAAGATTAGGCACTGGAAATCGTGTGGCAACTTTTTTGAACTACGTGAGTATGTGCATCCGGTCGCCGTTGGTTGGCTGCAATCCCCTGAAATCTACACCGCACACCTTCTTTTGTTGTAGCTTCATGAGCAAATGCATAAGCTCTGGTTCAATCTTGGACTTGGATTGATTGACTTTCATAGAGGTTCGCTAATTGGCATTTAAGTCCTATAGTTCATAATATAGAATTAGAGGCAATTCCCTAAAAAGTATTTCATCAGCTGGATGACTGAGAAACTTCACAGACAAATATCTAACAATAAAGTTTTTCTGTCAATCAGTTCCAGTACATATTGTGGAGAGTTGTGTTGGCTATACCCCATTAACACACTCATGTAGAGGCAACCCTTTATTCTACCCCTGCTAACACTGGGTTATACAAAATAAATGAAAGTTACACCCATGAAAGAGGAAATGGATATTAATTTTGAATGTGTTGTGAACTTGAATGGTCTTTCTGATAGAACCAGCGATGGATTGAGGTCCGTTGTTCACCTTGGTACAAGATGATGATGCTGATGATGATTATTGATTTATATCATTAGAGGGACTTTTTTTTGTGACTTTTCAAAATTAATAAGTCTAGGTTGATTGTGAGATACGGACAGGATAAATCAAGACACAATACAAGTAAATGCTTGATGGGAGATTAAGGCCAGGCAGCAACAAATATAAGACAAAGCAGTTAAATGCATATCAAAACACTGTATGTTCAAGAGTGGCCAAGACAATATTTGTCTGACACTTAAGCATATGATACAAGATAAATTCCTCTCTAAGCGACAGGACAGTACAGTGCATGTTTTACAGTCCCAGTTCCAAAAAAGCTGTTACACTGTGTAAAACATAAACAAAACAGAATGTGGTGATTTGCAGTGACAACATATTAAATGTTTTATATGTGCTTATTGTGGATTTGCTGGGACGGGGGCAACACAAGACCGGGAAAGCTGTGGAATGTTAAACAAACACCTGTTGGGAACAGTACTCAGATACACAGGTGATGGTCCACGAAAAGCTCAGTCATACATGAGTAACGATGGGGCCAGACCGTATAAAAGATTTTACTACATGGACTCTGGAACACTTTGGAAAACTGTGGCCAGTAAACGCAGTTTGTTTGCTTGCATTCTGTTTGACACAACTTCCCAACATTTTTGAAACTGGTGTAGTAGAGAAGAGACCGTCACGTCAGATCAGTAAACATGTTTTGACTCGTGGAGAAATAGACGTATTCTGGAAGAAAGACAGTTATATCTAATTATGGATAATTGTTGTAGTTAATATATATAATATACTACTTATATAGTTAATTGTTGTGTCTCATTCCCATAGGGCTCATCAAACACTGATGAGTCCTTACCTTTGGGAAAATTGGGAAATTGGGTGTGGAACAACTGATGTGTCTTTTACTCTGAAACAAGATCTTCTTCAGTTTTGTCTTCTCTCATTGTTGCTGACATAGCAACTATCTTACACTACTACATTTTTACACAGCAGTGTAAAAATCCCTAATGTATTCATTTGCGTACCTTTTTTCTTTGACAGGACTTTTTTATTATGTGCTCTGCATCAAACAGTAGTTAGTGTATTTTCTTTGAATGAAATGACATAAAAATATTAATATAACAATAAAAAATGTATTTGTCATTTACACGTATTAATTGGATGGGTACACATCTGTTTTATTGTCAGTTCATTTGTTTCATTTTAATCAAAGTTTATGTTACTAGAAATGTGTGTTGAGAGTTGAAATTTAATATGCTGCTTTGAAAAGTAAAACTTTTTTTGAAAAAAAAAACCCAAAAAAACGCACACTTTGAGGATTGTTGAATTGTAAATACGACGCAGGTGTCCAACCAGTTTGTCTTTTCTCAGATGAGTGACGTGGAGGCAGGAGGTGCCACCGTCTTCCCTGACTTTGGAGCAGCAATCTGGCCTAGAAAGGTGAAAGGAGAGTGTGTTTCTTTGCACTTATGAATGCTTGTGTGTGAAGAAATACCAAAAAAGGCTCACTGAATATTACTTACTGTCCTATAATTTAAAATTATGAAAGATGAAAACATTTTTGTGTCTAGACTCTATGAAGTGTATCGGAGGTTTTTGTAATTACAAATTAATTTCAGCTCCTTATGTTTTTTTGTCATTGTGGCTAACAGCAGCATACTGTAATTGTCAAGCAACCAAAAGTCTGAGTTAAAACATTGCTGCTATAAATCTTTCTCATTGAACACATTGTTCACATCACATGGTGCCTTAAACTTTGCTCATTTCTCCGCAGGGGACAGCAGTGTTTTGGTACAATCTGTTTAAGAGTGGGGAAGGAGACTATAGGACCAGGCATGCAGCTTGTCCCGTCTTAGTAGGAAATAAGTGGGGTGAGTCAAGATTCATTCATTCATCACAATGAAGTATTGATACATTCACATTACATAACAAAACTATTGGGCAAAACCAAATTTTTAAATGACAGTTTTCTTTACAATTTAGATGACAGCATCTTTTTGTCATGTTATTCCAATATTATTCCATAGCAAGTATAATATATATATAATGGATATGGATTATAAGGGTCATAATGGATTGTTTCTGAGCCCTCCCACAGATTGTGATATTAACTCAGTTTATATGTCCCTGTGCTGGCGAAAGCCATGGCCGGAGGCATTATGTTTCTGGGTTGTCCATTTGTTGGAACTGGGTAGAATTTGGTCGTCAAATGTCATCTTCACTGAACCTTAACTCAAGAATTCATTGTGTTTTCTGGCTGTTATACAATGCCGTAACTCTGGAACAGAAGGGGAGATTGTGACCATACTTGGATACTGAATTCTTGACTCTAATCTTGGTTGTCCACCTTGAAGCTGTGCTGATTGTATAGCTCTTCTGTGTGTAAAACATCCGTGTTTTAGAACTTCTTTGCAGCGTCATCCATATTTGTTAGCAGATTTCTCAAACACAGAGAGCACAGAGAAATGTTGGACTGATTCAGTCCTCCAGATTTTTATTACATAATCTCAAGTCTTTTTTCATGTTTTCTTAATCTAATAAAAAAAAAAGTCACACATGGATACCACATTTCCTTTCTAGTCCTTGAAATAAAAAAAAAATAAAAATGTCTCATTATCTTTACCTTCAGCTTGTCGCAGATAAGTTAATTTAACTAAGTTTTGGTGACCATTTTTATCGGTCTTGCTAAGCCAGACAAAATGTTGTCAGCAATTTGTCTGTGTTCCTGACTGAAATATCCCAGCAGAAAAAGAGCGGGGAAAAACTGTGGATGATTATGGTTATATTATGTGGCTTCCACAGTATAGCTATTCGATCTTTGATGCTAAGAAGATATTTTAACAGAATTTTCTTGAATTTTTGACAAAGCTGCAATACTGGCAACTGTAGAATGACTCTAGAGGTCATCAGAGTTCATTACTACATTACTACATGAATTATCAATCCCACTAAAGGAGGCAAGATTAGTACACAGTTCCTCCTGAGAGACTCAGAAACTCCTTCTGCCATGCATTCATTCAGTGTGTACCAAAAATGAAATCTCAAGAAACCACATACTCAAATGTTGCATTTGCTTTACTTGCACATGTACAATGTACAAATACAAGGTGTGTATTTGTAGCACTCTCATTTGATACTCTGCCTGTTTTGGTTCTGTAGTCTACAGAAGAAACTCATACATTTTGTTTTCTAGATATGGCTTAATGAGACATTAAAAGGTCATCTCATTTTTATTTATATTTTATTAAAGATTTTGTGACATCAGCCCCTGAAACTCCTATATCACTTCAGTAGTGAAAGTGAATGGGATGTTATTTGTGATGCTTACGGCGTTGAAATAGGAAGGAAAAATCCCTCAGCCACCACAGTTTTTTTTTCTTTTTCCAAGTTAATGCTCAATAAAATATACTTGAGCGATGTTGGTGAATTTTGGTAGTGAAGACTTATTGTGTCTTTTCTAATCCTGTCACATGGGCCTTACTCAAGTGGCTGAGCTATTTTTGGTCCTCACTTTTTCCTTTTGTTTTGTCAGTGTCAAACAAGTGGATTCACGAGCGAGGTCAAGAGTTCAGGAGACCCTGTGGCCTGACAGAAGTGGACTGAAGTTTGACATCCAACAAGAACATGCAAACGCACACACATACATACACACACACACACACACACACACACACACACACCCTTGGTAGTGCCTTAATACTGGCAAAGTTGTAACTCAGACTTCCTCACACAATTAATTCTACATGTGAGCCCTCTGCCAAAACCTTTCTTCCACTGATACCAAAAATTAAAACTTTCAGGTGAAAGTCACTGTTGTCACCATTTGTTACTGCTCCTTTACACATTTACATAGCAACTGTTAACTTTTCAAAGTAAATTATTAGCATTAATGATACAGAGAAGCTTATTATTCATATCACTAATATCCGATGTTTAAAAAAAACACCAAAATGTGCAGGAGGTGTGATGGAAACCTCACCAAATGGTGTCTGAGCAGGTTATTCAGATTTATTTATCAATTCAAGATCCACATTTGAGAAAGAGAAAGAAAAAGACTGATTAACATAAATTTTTGATAAATAATGAAAAATAATTTTGTTGATGGACTCAAACTCGTGGATCCAAATGTAGACTTTGCATCACATTCAGATATTACAGATTAGATCAGAGTTGACTATGACCTCTGATACATGATGCTGCAGCGCACATTTTAATACTATTAGAATTTTCATAAATATTTGGCTGCCAAGTATCAGAAATGTCAGTTTACAAAATGTTGGTCATGGTCATTATGGGCTGGTTTTGGCTTTATTTAGAGGATAATTTGGGAAGAATTCAGAGGAAAACCTTTTGTTCAATAAAAAATGGTTTTTAGTTACAAATCTTTCAGACACAAATTGACTTTACTGTATCTTCATTGCTAACAGCTTTACTTTGTGATAAAAAGTTTTATTCTCCTTTAAACCTGACAGAAACATGCAAAACACTCCTCCAAACCACGTCCTTGTTTTTTTCCCTTTTATTTATAGTGTTTAAATTATTACACTGTTGTTTCATTGTGTGCTCTTTCTGCAAGATTGCAACCAACAAAAAGTCAATAAACAGTGTCTTTTATTAAAATGTACTGTTTCTTAATTCAGATTTTACGTAGTTTCTCACTTTCCTTATCACACTGGATATCCAAGACCATGCTCTAAGTGGAAATTTTGTAAAATTTCTGTAAATTTTGCTAGCATTCTAGGAATCTGACAGCCTATGCTGAAATTTAGTGGCTGTATTTGTTTTTACAGAATCATACCAGTGAGTTTGCAGCTTTTTTTTTTTTTTTTTTTTGCCATCACACACAACTGTCATCCTTGAGTCCAGATTAATGTGTCAAATTGAATGGATTCCTTACCCATTAATCTTAAAGTTTTGTGTGGGTTAAGATTATTGACTTTTCTTTCTCATTTTTATTAAGTATAAAAGCCGATATTGCCAGATTAGGCCAGTAATATTTTTCGCATGTGATAATTTGGGCTACTTCCAGGGAAGAAAATGGAAATTTGACTACATTAATTAATTGGAAAGCCTGATGATAAAGTCAAATCAAGTAGAACTTCTATTGTTTCAGCAGGGGCAACTAGTTAGTAAAAACAATTTTGATATTAAAATTAAAATATTGTTTATTATATGGTGACTACAAAAAATAAAATTAAACATTTCAGTAATAATGATAACTGATGTTATTTAAGTTAAAAGGAGAAATAATGAAAAAATATAACTGTTCAGATTATTATTATTATTATTATTATTATTTGTCTTACATTTTCAACCAAAAAAATGCTTTGCTTTGATGGACATTAAACAACTTTACCAGTCTCATCATTATTATATTATATTATTATATTACTTGTGAATATACGTACATTGCATGTAAAACTATGTAAAGCACCAACCGAAAATGTTGCTAATGCTTACCAGGTTTGGCAAAACTGAACATCTTCATTGCATTAGCGTTCACAGTTTAATTTTAAGAAACTCTCACACCCACTGTGCCAGACAGCTTTGTGAGCCTGGAATGTTCTATGTGACTGCTGAGAGGCCCAGGGGAACTGTGGGCTTTGCAAGGCTACCCTGTTGAATTACAGACGCTGAAATGTACACTGGATAACAGAGAGACACGATTGAGCAACATGCAGATTTATGACACCCAAACAGTCATGAACTTTGCGTTGAGTTCACAAGCAAGTTACGGTGCCATAGCTTACTGATTCACTGAGATGGACCATGGAGAGTGTTGTCATTCTTGGGGTTATGAACTAATATGACTAATGATTATGTTATTGTTTCATTTCAGAAACTTGCACCAATAACGCAAGTGAAAACAAATCAAATTAAAGCCTTTCAGTAAACAGAAAGAAGTGGGAGACAAAGATGATTTACTTATTTTCTTGATGATTTTGAATGAACAATTGCAGCAAACAACGCCTGAACACAACATGGAAGTGAATGTGGCTCTTTGTCGTATGTGCATTGTCAATGTCAAATCACACTGATTTGACGCTGACAATGCATGTGTGTGTGTGTGTGTGTGTAAACATATGTTCAGAGATACAAAGATGCATAGAGAGATTATATGATGATGCAGAGCAAGACTCCGCAACAGGATTCGTATTGAAGACTGGTTACATAATTACACCGAGATCCTTACTGTGACCGAGGCCTCAGCTTCGGACAAACAACAACAACTACCTTAAAACAGGATACATTTTATTGCAATTTAACAGTATAGAGAGTATAGTTCATGCATTGAGTGAGGACTTCACACTTAACACATGCCCACTTAATCACATTTCAGATGTTTTTCTTACCTGGCCTTGCATGCTTTTTCTTGCAAAATAATTTTTATCAGTCGATTGTCTTCTCAGAAAACACTCAATGCCAACTTATCACTTTTTTGTTTGCAACTGTTTAGTCACTGCAACTTTAAGTTGCCGATGTGAGACATTCTCATCCCAGGACATCAAATACTTACGCCACTTTGTCGCACCCCTGAGCAACTCATACAGATGCATGAGTTTCCCTTCAGAGAAAGGAGTTTACATCAAAGTTGCTTCAAAGGCCTGGGGGATCTCATAGAAAAAAACTACAGACTGCCTGCTGTGTCTGTATGAGACACTGTGGGATAGAAAACATTGGTGTTGGACTCCCTGAATGAGATTGGCCTGCCTTGATTAATGTGTTTTTCGGTTCTCACACACACCCTGTTTCCTCACAGTGTAATCTCACACGTCTGGTCCCCTGGAGCTATACTGAATCTTGCCAGGTTATGGCACTAATAAAGCAATAAATACTCAGTCCAGAAGTTTTCATTTTCATGACCTCAGTTTCCTTTCATCCTTTGTCATATAGTGAAAAGAGCTTGTTATGGCCAGCAAATAGCTATCAAGCTATTTGTCAGACGAACATCCACATGAATTGCAGGACCCAAGGTTTCCCAGCAAAGCCTTTAAAAAAAAAAAAAAAGTCAATTAAGCGACACACACTCACCTGGTCATTCACACTATGGAAATGAAAACGTGATACATCAGACCTAGAAATCTTCTTCTGTTGCTCTGTTGTCCAGTTCTCATACTTGTGGCTGTTGTAGGCACTTTTGGTGATGGATATGGGTCAGCGTGAGCACCCTGACTGGTTTGCAGCTACCCAGCCCCGTACACAACAAACTGCGATACACTATGTGTTTTTACAGTAGCTCTACTGGATCAGACAACAGGGTCAACCTTCGCTCCCCATGCGCATCAGTGAGCCTTGGCCATCCATGACCCTGTCAGCGGTTCACCAGTTTTCCTTCCTTGACCCTCTTTTGGTACGTTCTGACCACTGCAGATTGGGAACATCCCTCAAGAGCTGCTGTTTTGGAGATGTTCTGACGCAGTAGCTCAAATCCTTATCATTGCCCATTTTTCTACTTCCAACATATCAACGTCAAGGACAAAATGTTCACTTGCTTCCTAATAGATACTACTCACTGCCAGGTGCCATTGTAATGAGATAATCAGTGTTACTCACATCACCTGTCAGTGGCCATAAAATGATGGCTGACTGGTATATCACAGCCCTGTGATTCCTGGGAAACAAGAAATTAAATAACGTGACGGCAGCAAAACACAAAAGTTAATATGTGTTCAGCCATTGAAGTTTTGACATAACCCCACCTTTTATTCACACCTTTGATGAGTCTTGGCTGGCTCTCTGGCAGTTGTTCACATTCCTGATTGTTCCCTGTATGCCTTCAGGTGTGCAATGACTTGACTTTTCCTAGAGACATGATGTGAACGGGGGTTAGTGTATTTCAGATGTAATGACAACCTGTTATCTTGACACATTGCAGTGTCATTACTTCTCATCTGTGACTGACAATTAAAATCGGCATTGTGCCAGCAGAATTAATGCTTCTCAATATTTTGACATATTGGCCCCGAGTCACATCACAAGCCATTTTTCTTAAGCTTAATGTGTTTAATTAACTATTTTTAAGCTCAGACCTGTTTCATCTGTATCAGCTATCAGCTGGGGCACCGCCTGGGATTTTTAATCCTGTGAAAACGCTACATTGGACTTCACCATCCCCACCTCAGGCCATGCCAACTCTGCACAGTTGCTGGGACCATACCTGCACATCTCACGCTGACCCATTCAAAGCTTTAAACTCACTTGCAACTTTCTTGTAGTCCGATACATGCTGTTTGATATGAAATATCTCTAGTCCACAATTCTATGTAATAGATAAATAAATAATTCATTTGGCCTAAAGTGAAAATTTAATCTAATGGCATTCATTGTGGAACTCTGTGTAGTTCAGCGTGGGCAAAAGCCTCACAAGGTTCATATATTGTATTATAAGTGAAAGTGGCCAGCGAAGTATTGTGTAATACCTGTTAAAGCCTTTGTTTATGCAATATTTTTGTATTTTTATTTGTTTTCATATGATGTAGCCTACTTACAATTTATTAATATCTTTTACTATTTTGTACTTCATTCACATGTAGTTTCCATTAAGGGACAAAGGCAAGGATGCGTGATAAAGACATGTTCAAGTAATAATTGCCTGTTTAAAGGAACTGACCTGTGTCTGTTGCTGTGAAACGAGCTACATATAGAAAGAGTCACTCAATGCTTCAAACCCCCTGCAATTATGTTAACTGAAATGTCAGTCTGATACTGCTCATCTCCTTGAGTTGGGAGGGGTATGGGGAAGGGGGGATGGGGAGATGTGGAGACGGACAGACATGGAGAAGGGGAGACGGGGAGACAGGGAGACAGGCCTGCTGAGCCGGAAGCTGCGTCTGCTTTCAAACCATTTTGTGTAATTTGAAAGGGGAGAGGTGTCATTGGACATTTTTTTCCAAGAACAAGAAGTGTTTTATCAGTACATTATGCATCACAGACCCAGAGAACACACTGCTTTCCCTTCAGGGATAAATAAAGGAATTCTGATTCTGATGCTCCCGCATAGCATGTCTATCTGTAATCTGGATGACACATTAACAACCAAACTGTGTATAAACTGTCACTGTGTTATGGAACACAGTGACCTAACCAACTTTGCATGTGGTGTTCAAAGTGCCAAAAAGATGTGCATCATCAAAATGAATGAGAGATTTATGCTTTGAGATGTAACATTAACTGTGTCGTTCTTGGTTGACCTGTAAGATTAGCTATTTTAGTTAGCTAGCCTCTAATCAATGAGAAAATGTATGTTTCCCTCTGCGTGATGATAAAGAAAGAAAATGTTATCATTGTTATGCAACCTTTTAATACAAACCAATAGAAGTAGAAAACCCTATCCATACTACTTTATACAGTTTACAAGGTTGAAATATTTTGATCTTTCAAGTGGACAGACTGTTAAATCAAACTCCATTCCCAAATGTGGAGTTTTACATTATGACCAGTTTACAGTAAAAACTTTAATCAAACCAATCACTGCAACTGTTTTCTGATTTGCTTGGATCTGTGGGTGCACTCAGCACGCATCTTTTACTCATTAGCATCATTAATTAACCTGTGATGAAGTGTTTGTCAGACACACACATATTGACTGGCTGGGTTTGCAATTTTCCTCCTCTTGCCAATGGCCTGGGGCTGCAGATCTTTTAATGTCCTTCACTCTTTGGAGAAGAAAAGCAAATTGTTGCTTTTACCAAGAGGGGCCATCTTTGTTCTATGGATGTAGAACACACACACACAATCTTATGTTGTCCTGGGCGAACAGAAATGGATATAAAATCAAAGTAAATAAGAATTAACAAGAGACTGATCCAGTGACATTGTTCATAAAGGAGAATATATTTAATATTTTCCCAGTACTGGGGGAACAAGACCCCCCCTAAAGAATGCATGGTTGCGCAAATAGTTACAGTACAGAAATAGTATATAGCAACATTACAGTGAATTAACTTCTTGTTGTTGTAAGGCACTCCGTATAGTTTTAAGAATCGAGTTATACTGCATGAAGATATATGCAGCATTAACAGGGTGCATATATTTTAGTAATACACAGGGGAAAATTGCCCCCATTATACACAATATAAAAAAAGAGAAAAAAATCACACATTTTACTCAAACAGGATGAAAATCATAAAGAATACAAATGCAAACACATCAGCTAATTATCAACAACAAAGTGACCTTTGTGATCTCAACGTGCGTGTAAGCTTTGAATGGTGCGTGTGTTGTATTTCATAATACAGTTACAGCTGTAAAATCCTTGCACAAATCAAGTCCTTATTCTGGAGAAACAAATAAAATCCATTGCCATCAAACAATTTCATTTCATAATTTCTTTTATGCCTGAAAGATACTGTTTCTTTTGTTTTTTCAACAGCTGTTGTTAAAATTACAGTTTAGATTGGAGAGAAACATTTGACTAACTCCTCACCTGTTCTCCTACTCAAACTATTTGTCAAATTTCCTTTGACTTCCAAAAATAATTCTTTAAAGGTGCAATATGTCAGACTTGGCCACCTGTTGAAGATCCCTTCACCCAAATAAGTTGCAGCAAATCATTGCTGACTGCTGCTCGCTCTTTGATATAGCTATGTTTGGTTGTAGCTACAAACTGCTAGAAAGAAAGAAATAGAAAGTGACATATTTTGTCATTGGAGGGAACTCACTCCAACGAAATTCGTGCTCTGCATTTAACCCACCCAAGTGACGTGCACACACACACAGCAAACCCGGGGCAGTGGGCGACCGCGTGCAGCGCCCGGGGAGCAGTGGGGGTTAGGTACCTTGCTCAAGGGTACCTCAGCCATGGACACCGGGACGGGGAATCGAACCAGCGACCCACCGGTTACGGGTCCGACACCCTAACCGCTGATCCGGTGTCCATACATATAGTGGCAATTAGCTGACTGAAGTCTCCCTGGACCAGGAGCAATGAATCTGGGCTCAGTAGCCATCCAGTGTACACAGACGGACCAGGACTGAGCACAGCCTCCAAGACAAATGGATGGCACTTTAGTAACGTAAAATACACTGTTGAGGTAATGTACATCGGCTGCAACCAAGACTCTGACTGTTTGGACAACAAAGACACTGCAGGTGTTGGCAGAGAGACTGGAAGGAGCAGAGGATCAAGAGGTAGATTGGTCATTATGAGCATGAAAGAGCAACATGTAGACTAGGAATACGACTGTTGGAAAAGGTTAAAACACAAACCGAGATAGTTTGGGTGAGCTTTCTTTTGTTTCTGTTGAGTTTGACTGAAGTGTGTTTTACGTTAAGTGTTCAAAAATAGAGAAATTTGAATTCAAAAAGCATGCAGTTGTAATTTTCTGTTTTATAAGGAAAATGTAACATAATACACATTGGCATCTAGCCTACTATTTGCATTTGCTACTTTGTCGTAGATTGTAGATAGCTTTTGCCTTTCCCAAGGAGGCACTTCTTATTGTGCCCTTTAGTGTACTAAATGCCCATTATTTACAATAAAGTACAGCACACCTCTCAGGTGAACCGCTTGTTTGTGTTCACTGCGCAAGTTCCTCGTTGTGGGATAAAGGTTTGAGCTCTGTGTGGCCAGTGATGCCATTGGTTTCCATCTTAGGAAGACATTTTGGTTGCAAGGGTAGATTGTCAACAGGCTTGCAGAGCAACAAGAATCGCTGAGGGAGAAAAAGAGATACAATAATCACATGAGTGCCACTTAGTAGCTAAAAGCAAAACAGATTGCATTATTTATTACATCATGCATATCATGAGTCATTCTGTTGCACCATTACTCCTATGTATGTACAATTGGATAATAGTGTGCAGTTAAATTATTTTTCCTTGTAAAAATAAGTTGCAGATTACAGTGTATTACTTTAGCTATCTTAGTATCTGAGTATTTTAGCAGGTTGCATTACCTCGGAATGATAAGACTATGCTTTGTTGTCTACATGTACAGGGACAACAACTTAACTTGTGGTTAAAAGTGAAAGGTTTAAATGTTTTGTAAGTAAGATAATCCCACTAGTGTCTTCTGCCTAAATACTCACTGAAAGAGATTCTGAGAAATTCTCTTAAAAAATCCTGGAGAAATGCCAGGAATATTATTTTATAGACCAAGCTGTACCTAAAGAATACACATACTTTACACATACACTAAGAGCTTTACCTCATGACGAGAGGCAAGACTTGAGTGAGGCCAACACAAATACTTTCAGCTGTCATTCACCCATACCATGGAGCTCTTTCATGAATGGTGGAAACCTGAGCCGAACAACCTTTTTACAAATCAAACACTGTTTATCTGCTAAATATTGTCTCACAGCAGGAAGTTAGATTTAAAGTACAAAAAAAGCACAAAATGACCAAATGCTCTAGTGTATGTCAGAGGAGTTTCACTGGTCAATATCAGTGAGTCAGGGAGGATTTTTATTACTACGAGCTTTCCAGTGTAACTCTAATTTTTATTTTTTTTATTTTATTTTTTTTAACAAAATTAACTTAACAGCACTTGAAGTTTTTTGAGAGATAAACTAGAGGCTCATGCTCACCTGTCGTAGAGTGCCTTCTCCCTGTTTTATTTTATATAACACAAACAGTGGGATGAGGGACAGGGAGACGGTGGCTATGAACCAGCCCAGGATATTGGCCCAGAGTGGATAAACGTAAGTGTTGCTGAACTTCAGCGGGGAGTATTTAACAATAGAGAAGATGAATGTGCCCTGTGATAGGAGGAGACAAAGAGGATTAATGTTAAACATAGCAGTTTGAGATTACTTAACTCAAAAGACAATATACCTACTTCTTCTCTATAAAGTCATTACATACTGGACATCTTTAGGTGGGAGATGTAATCCATGATTTATTGGATATTCACCTTGTGACATACATATTGTTAATTTGATGGCAGTGGTTGAGAGGGCACGTTTGAGGTGTTAAGTTCACCAGAGAGGGGTAGCAACTTAAAGGACTGACCCGGGAAGATGTAAAGTGAGTGATGTATGAACATTACAATGCAATAAATCCACCATTTGCATGTGTGTGTGTGTGTGTGTGTGTGTGTGTGTGTGTGTGTATTCACATCTGAGTGCATGAGCACCTGTGATTAATCTGCACACGACTCTCACTTATGTGGGTCTCCTGTTCACTTATGAATGTACATTTATCATAAAACAAAATGAAAGCAGACATGAGGAAGACAGCAACACACGTGGAAGAAACAAATCAACCCCATGAGAACGACTGAAAGGAATGAGCCCTTACAAAACAGATGAGGGGAGTTATGTAAGTCCAGCAGTACTTCATGAATGGGTTTGGGTGATAACCAATCATATCTGCGATGTTGCTGTAGAAACGATCAGCACCTTTTGGGAAAGGAAAGACTAAAGTTCAATCTCATCTTTGAGATTAAAATATCAGCATATCAAATGTGCATACAGTAGTTTTTGCCTCGTTGGAATCCAGTCTAATCCAGGCTTCTCGTATTCTGACTAAAAGTTTTGTCTCTTTTGTGTACAGGATCTATTCATAGTGGGTTATGTTGTTGAACACTTACCGTACACCCAGGAAATGCTGACAGACTGGAAAAGGGAGAGGAGGAGTAAGGTGGTGCCGCTGCAGACGTGATGGTCCAACAGCTGGAGCAGGTACATCCCTCCCTATGAATATTGAAGTGGATATAAACCATGATAATAAGGACTAATAGTAGCTAACTGTAACTGTTTTTTTTCCCCAATACATTTTGTTCCAAGACTGATTGTACAGCATTGGCCAGGGTCTTTCAAAGTTAAAAAAAAAACGCTTAACACATTATCAAAAGGTTTCCCCATGGATATTCTTCGCATTATTATTAAAGGCAGATCCCCTCTGCAGTGTTGTGTGGTTGAATATCTTATTTAAAACAATTGTGAATGTAAAAACAAAAATGATGACAATATTTTATTCATATTGAAATTGAAGGAGCAGTGCAAGGGACACAGCAAAGTGACACATATCCTTTCATTTAAAAAAAAAAAGAAAACCAGGAAAACTACAACTTTTTTTTCTGACAAGCAGCGGCACTCATGTTCGCATTGTTTAACACCTGATACTGCAGGATTTGGCAGGCTTTCCTGGAAGCCCTGTGGAGCAACAGAGGCAGGCTGACTAAACCAGTGTGCAGGAACTACAGGAGTCTCTCACACTGTAAGAACACTAAACAGTGTGTATGGCCCACAAATATGTATGTCTGTCTGATGAAACACAATGACAAGGCAGTAAAATATATTGAATTATGCTTTATTACACTGGAGCTACAGAACATTAGATTCATGCTTACCGTCCTGTAAAAGCACACTTTTTTTGTTTTGTTTTTTCCAGCAAACTACATTTAACATGTAAGTGTTGCTTGGATTGTCCTACTTCATCAGATTTTAGTTTGCTTCAGTGGCTCTGCTTTGCTTTCTGTAATATTTCGTCAGTGTTTACATAAATGTCACATAAATAATATGTTAGACCACGCTAAGGAGACGTTTTCCTCGCTGTCTGGCTCTGAGTGTACTGTACAAACCTCGGTGACCAGGGAGAGTCCCAGCAAACAGCAGACACTGCAGATAGCCAGCAGGACCAGCTCACGTCTGTAGCCTTGGCGCAGGTAAGTCGGGAACAGATCAACCAGTGATGTCATCAGACACTCCAGACCTACAAACTGGAAAGAACCAGTGGGACGAAAGAGAGTCAGATCTTCATTCATTCATTCATTCATTCATTCATTCTCTCATTGTTGCTAGTACCTGACTGTCCAATCCAAGCAGAATGATCATGATGAAGAAACACACTGACCACAGCTGTGGCATGGGCATCATGGCTACAGCTCGTGGGTAGACAATGAATGCCAACCCTGGACCTACACACACACACACACACACACACACACACACAATTCAATTTGCATATACTGGTAACTGGGAATCTGGGAATGTATGGAGTTGCAGCAACATCAGGGCTGTAGTGGCAGAAAAAAATCGCAAACTATAACTAAAGTAACCAGTCGAGTTCATCCAAAGTGATTACAGCTCATCGTGAGGGAGACATGAATGTACCAAATGTCATGACAATTCATCCTGTCGTTGTTGAGATATTTCGGTTTTTCAGATATTTTCAGCTTGGGAAGTGGATGGGGAGTTCAGGATGTGACTGAGCTTCATTAAACAAAAAGATTTTTGTTTGTTTATTTGAAATGTGAATCAGCGACGGTTGATCTTTGACTTATGGTCTGCAGTGCGGCTCAGCTGCAAATGTCTACAGGTAGGGTGAGAAATGTGTGTAGCAGCCACTAAGACCTGTGGATGCACTTATAATTCTGACGGTTTGGCAAAGAAGTCGGCACAAAGTACTACACGATTACTGCTGGTTCACAGTAATCATGCTCACCTAAACTCACATACAGATGAGAGAAGAAAATATTAAGTCTGCCTAGAAGGATATTAGATCAGAAGGATAAGAGGATTGGGATAAAGAATTATCACATGATTTGCCAGAATTTTCACACAGGGAGAATTTGGACTACCTATTCAGTTTATGTTGTCTGGCTATCTATACTACAAGCTCCCCCCAAATAAAGCATTAAAACAGTTTGTCACTTTAATGCTCAGCATGAAGCTGGTCTTATCTGATTGAGTACTTGCCTGATTCAGCTACTTCAGAAATATCCACTCCTTGTTCATAAGTCATGAATCCCAAAATAGAGAAAATGGCAAAGCCTGCCACAATGCTGGTAGCACTGTTCAGCAAACACAGGTAGAAACAGTCCCTGAAAGAAAAATGAAAGAAGCAGTCGAGGTGTGACAAAGCAGAAGTGGTTTCTCGTTTTATTATCTAATGGTAGTTAAAGGACCATGAACTCATTATACTTGGTTGTCAAATGTTTTGTTTCTTTCTGCAGAAATTCTTGACTTTGCAGCATGATGGAAAAGAGGCCACACTCAAGTGCAAACAAACAAGTCTGCAGGGACATTATATGAAACACAAGAAACACTTACATATTAAGCGTAAATGTTAAGATGTAGTCACTTTTCACTTCCAGTAGGATAGTTCTGACCAATCAGCCCTGCACCTACCTGTAACAGTCATTGTTGTAAGTGTTGTAACTCCCAAGAGAGGTTAGGAAACCAAGGCCAATTGCATAGGAGAAGAAGATCTGAGTCCCAGCATCCATCCACACCTGAAAATGTTATGAAAATACATGTGTCTATATGCACGATGCTGTAGAGGAAACAATGAAACTGCATGGCCCCAAAGACTTTTTGTGTGTTCTCACCTGGGGATCTGAAAGGCGAGAGATATCAGGGTAGAGGTAGTAAATGATGCCATCCAGTGCTCCCGGTAGGGTAACACCACGTATTAACAAAATCAGCAGCATAATGAAGGGGAAGGTGGCTGTGATGTACGCTGCCTGAAGGAAAGGAGGAAACACAGAAAGCGAGAGTCAGCTGTCACCACTCTGTAGCACAATAGATCTGCAGCATCTTGGGTTTAGGGCTAACTGTACTGGGGTTTGGGCTACAACTCATGATTCTTTTCATTATTGATCTGCTGATTTTTTTTTTATCAATTGATTCATTGCTTAGGCACCAGATGGACTGGGCCGGTTGGTAACTGTGGTTAAAACTTGCTCATATGGTCCAGTCTGTAATGGGCTACTGATCCCAGGAATATGGTTGGCAAAAACAGCTTGTCACAGGATTTGGACTGCACTGTTCTAACTGAAGACTATGTACTACCCCTTCATCCGCAGCGTCATACTGGCTTCTCCGGATTTTGTCAGACTTTATACTAAGTGTTTTTGGCAGTAAGATTAATGAAAAGCTTAGTAGCAAATCCTTGACTCATGAAAACTTCTTTTGGACCAACATTTTGGGGAGAAATTGTGTGAAACATTTATTAAAATAGTTAAGAGTCTGAGCAGCAAACCTTTCCTGTTGACTTGATGCCCTTCCAAACACAAAAGTAGCAGATGATCCATGTCAAGACGAGACAAAAGACCAGTTCCCATCTCAAGCTGCCCACCTCCTCGATACCACCAGAGACTTTTAAAACCCGGCGTCTGGATGGAGGAGGGGAGCAATATTGGGGTGAGAGGGTGAAAGGGAGAGCAAAAATGAATGACAGGTGAAAGGGAGAGAAAGTGACAGGGAGGCCGAGTGAGAGAAATGGAGGGGAGAAAATCAGAGGTGGACTGAGTGAAAGGGACCAACGGAGGATCTGGACTGACAGGGATGGCAGTGAAAGAAAGAGAAAGGGATTGAAAGAGAAATTAGCACTTAATTAAGCTTGTGTGATTTGACTACATGCTTACTGCCAGAACTCTGCAACAGGAAGAGTAGCGTTCAGTCTGGATGTCATGGCGAGGCTCAGATTTGGATGGTTGAGGTCCAAGCATGAGTCTAGCGTAAGAAAATAAAAAAAAAAGCTGGCAACGTAAAAATGTTTATTGTTAAATTATAAGGTGCACCTAAAGCATGCCAGATTACAACCCTCAAGGACAAAAATATGCAAAGTATCTGCAGCTATCATTGTGCATTTTGTGGATTCTGTACATGTCTGAGGACAATAATATTTTCTAAGGTAAACTGAATTAAAGAAAGAAGATGTGAATTTAGTTAAGAACAGTGTTATAAACTGGGAAACTGAAAGAATTACTTCTGTAGGTTTAGTTTTCTCTTGGTCATTGTTTCCCTCTTATTATTTTGCAGTGAAATTCATGATCCAATCTGTGGCCTAACCTACATCCTACTTTTTCTAATCTTAAAAGAAGCTCTGCATGCCAAATTTGGGTAATTTTATAAACACATTTTACACTTTACTCTTGCAGATTCCCAAAGCCCTGACAAAAGGTGTAGGACAACCTACCTGTGTTCCAGTAGTGTCCACATGTGGCCCAAGGCAAATCTGCACTAAAGGATGAGAACAGGTAAAAAAACGCCCATGCAATTATGATAATGTAGGAGGTGGCACTGAAAGCGATGATTAAGTGGCTGGCATAGCCCATGCCTGAAAAAAAAAAAGGAAAGTACATGTACAAGTGAGCGTAACGAAGAGATAATATTGTTATTGCACTGAGGAACATTGTATGATTACAAAGAAGACAAAGATTAACTGCTTTGCTTCAAATCAAAACACAAACAATTGCGCAATTACGCGCGTCATCATAGATTTGAATGTGACTAAAGGGAAAATAGGGACATTTTTACCTTGGAAAAGCGGACAAATCTTCTTCCAGCACGTGATGCCCCCCTGGCTGGTGTATTGTCCCAATGCAGTCTCAAGGAAGAATAGGGGGACTCCGCATGTACACATGAACAAGATATACGGGATGAAGAACACACCTGCAAAAAAGGGAGGATCCTCACCTCTTAATGCGTATTCTCTGAAACACGAACAAGAACAACAGTTGCAGTGTAAAATCATTCACCTCCGCCGTTTTTGTAGCACAGGTAGGGGAACCTCCAAACATTCCCAGGTCCGATGATCGCCCCCATGACAGTGAGGATGAACTCGGCTTTGGTCCCCCAATACCCCCGTCCCTCTCCCTCTTTTGGCTTCTCTGAGCATCCGTTAGACGCAGGAGCTGTACAGGTGCCACTCTTTATGTTCGTTGCCATCTTCCCCCTGTCAATTCACTGTCAAGTCACAAACTGTCTTCAGTCACAGACCGCACAAAAATGTGAAGCTGAAAATGTGTTGGGGACTGAGTAGATGTGATCGCAGCTCTGATTATCCCGTCACTGTGAATGTTGATGACTGAGACAGCGGCTGTTAAAGTTTGCAGATAAATAGCTTCTATGTGCTGGAGGAGGGGAGGATCCGTCCCGGGGGTGGGGTTTCCATGACAGGAGCTCGGAATCCGCGCATATGAGGCGGTACAAATTGTCTATTCTGCCTTAATTAAGGGGGAACCGAAGCAAAGCAGTAATGCCTGGTGGTGTTAGGAACTTCTCGGTGATGGATACACAATTGTTTCTTCATGTCTTTGTCTGTGTAGGCCTACAAACAGGCACATGGGAGGTCACATGTTAATTTTAAACATGAGTGGCAGCTGCAAGACGCACAGCAGCACAAAACATCTGCAATTCAAAACAGCTAGAAAAGAAAAACACTTCTCATCCGAAGATTTCTTTTCCAGTCTTTAGAATCAACAGGAAAACTTTTTTGACCAGGATGTGCGCCTCATCATTTCCAGCTGTAGGTACATAAGATCTAGTGAAGGTGTGAATCTCATCCAATACACCACCCAAAGCATTTACAGTTTGTGACGGAGCCACCAAGTCTGGTTTATGAAACTTTAAGTGTGATGCGCTGTCTTACTTGGACCTTGAATCAGGCTACACCTCTGATGTGTTTCAGATTAGAATCACCTTGAAAATTTTTATCTAGAAACGTTAAGTCCGAGATGAGTGCGAGGAAAATCCAAGCATCTGTGAGTATAGACGGGCCAACCATCTGAATAATCTACGTGTTTATTAGATTATGAGAGAGAAATCAAAGTTAAGCCCCTGAACGCGTCTGGTAATCGTAGTTCTCCAACCGACCGTTAGGTGGTGCTACTTCTCTGTATGTCTATTTGAAACATATGGTATAAATTAATTCGATTTATTCAAATCAACATTTTTGGACCAACGTGTCACGTTCATTTCCATACAAATGAACCTTTTTTGAGAACATGTTACAATGCTTGCATTTTTGCTGTTGACTTGAAAGATATTCATTAAACCTGTAGGCTCTGGAGATTAAAAAGACTTTCCTAAACAGTGCAAATCTTTAGCTGCTAAAATCCTACCTCAGTATCAGAAATCAGTTTGTCATTTTCATAAGGTTACAGTGAGAATCCATCGGTGTTCACATGTTTCCACATTCGCTTTGTTGGCATAGTGCAAGTACAGTATTGACAAAGCTTGTTGGGAATTATATGATAATTCCAATGTAAATTGAACAGATGGCCTGCACCATTCAGTCCAAGCCATACAACATTGCATAGCAGGAGACCCCTGTCCACTTGGAGATGAGCATCCTGCTGATGGAGTGCAGTCAAACAAGCTTAATGATGGGGCGTTGACTTACTTCCAATGCCCCCTTTTGTTGACAGTGAATTACTTCAGCCAGTTGGACGAATGGGCCCATCAGCACTTAAGAAAACGCGATTTTAGTTGTTAAAATTTGAGTATAGTTAGAATATCACAAGGCAAAAACTATAATTAGGCTATTCTTTAATAAAATTAAATATTGAAACAATATAATGGCAAAAACGACAGCTACATCAGGGGACTAAGCTTATTATATTGGATGGAATTCTAACTAATTGTTGCGCACTAATCTGTATTATTCCTGAACGAGGAAGGTAAAAAGTTTTCCATTCAACATGTGCGGAACTTGTTTTACAGAAGCGTTACGGACAGCTGAATGAAGGGTGTGAACACGGCGAGTGCTGGTGGACTGCGACGGCAATGGAGCCGGCTGAGCTGGAAACCAGTGAGCTCATTTTGGCTGCATGGAGGGCGGGGCTCCCAGCATCATCATCACCACCAGCCATCACTGCTTCATTGTACGGGGTGCTGCTGATGCTGAGATCATAGCGGAGGTGGCGATTTTTTTCTCCCCCCCCTTTTACCCCCCGAAAGAGGAACATGTCATGGACACGGTTTCACACAAATTAGGAGTCCACACACGATGATTGCGAGGTAAGGCAGCGAAAGCTGCTCGGAAATACCGCTGCTGTTTGCTTTAACATCGCCTGAAGTGGGAGTTAACGGGAC
This sequence comes from Scatophagus argus, assembly GCF_020382885.2. NCBI lineage: Eukaryota > Metazoa > Chordata > Actinopteri > Scatophagidae > Scatophagus > Scatophagus argus. The sequence continues at coordinate 16,633,452 of NC_058506.1, read as the reverse complement.
TAGCGGGCCTGTTGGTTTTCTGTCAGACTGATCATCTCAGCAGCGACGCGAGGTTACATATCGGGCTCGCTTTTGTTTCGTAAAGGTGCCGTTGCAGCCGTGCATGAAATCACACTGTGCGGTAACGTATAAACGGGCGATCTTGTCTGATTTGAGCGTGTAGCAGCGTCTCAGCCCGCATGTCGGAAGTGGCAGAGCTTGGCCTACATTAGCAAGCCCCTCGAAGATGACGAGGATGGATCTTATGCCGCTTGGTGATTTTTTTTTTTTTTTCCAACCATCGACGTGCAGGGCCATCTTACACTGCTCACGACGGATGCTCACGCTGCACCGAGCACCATCCGTGTGAGGATTTCTGCGGCTGGTAGGCTTTTTGGTAGCCTGTACTTGTTGTGCAGTGGAGCTTCTAGCTGTTGATGCCTTCGCCTGGTGTAAAACCAAATGCAGCATTGGCTTCTGCGCATAATTACGCACGTCTGTACGGCGGTATGTGCGTTTTTCTGCTTGACAGGTCACACCATACGTTACTGGACATGTTCTGAGGGGATGCTGCAGTGATGTTGCAAGAGGATGCTAGTCCACAGTGGGCTGGCGGGGCCTCCAGACTATGCAGGCTGCAACTGCCTCAGGGCTGTCACACTGGCCTGATTTAACACACATCACCCCTGCTGGGAAGGCATTTGTCACACTGTTGTTTTAGGGTCAGCACAGATGTGAGCTGGCGACTGCACACACGTTAATAGTTTATAGATTGAACTGGAAAAGAAGAACCGTTCAATATGACCCACTGATGGAGCAAAATTGAGCAAAGGGATCACAGTAATGTACCAGATACATTCAAAATGTATGTTTCCTATGTGGCCTTTTGGTTATTTAATTGTTTGTCACAGTTTGGTTGGATACTTGGAATATGACATCTTAAAGTGGTACTTTGTGATGTGTCAGCCAGTTGAGCAGAGGTGTTTCACTTCATTTTACTGCTTATCTGCCATCAGAGGACAATCTCATTCACGCAATCAGATGTCACGCGAAACATTCGTTTGGATTTCAGCTGTACAGTGCAACAACTTAATGTTTTCAAAGTGACTTCTAACAAAGGTCAAAACGTTGAACCGACTGCAAAGGACTAAAAGAACATCTGATTGAGCTTGGAGAGTCAGATTACATAAACAGTGATGATCTGTATAAACACAGTCTCCACCAGGACATCCCAGTAGGGCTGATAAATTGTGTAACGCTTGAAAGCACTATGCAAATTGAAGTCAAAAATTAGAAGTCAGTTTTGGCTTGAATTTAGAAGCAGACAAAACATAATCCAGAAACAAGCAGGAGAATGCTGCTTGACTTCAGCCACTGTGATGACACTTTAAACCGTCTTACGTCACAACCAGATCCCAGACTGATTAAACCCAAGTTGCTCACTGACATTAGGGCAGTGCTGGCATCGGTCTGACTAACTTTTGCCGACTTGATTACGTAAGTAGTCTCAATCAGAACATCCAAGTAGCTTTGGTTTGTATATGACAACTAATACATTGGATTTTGAACATACGAATAATTTAAGAGCTGTGGTGTATTTTAACATGATAACTTCAGTGTGACTAACTTTTACTGACTTACTTTTTGTATAATTTTTCTTACTTGGATTTATCTATCTGCCTCTTAAAAAAGAAGTCTCCATATTTAGGTAAATGATTAAAGATACATTTTGACATGTCCTTGAAACCCATCAACCAGCACACATTTCTACATGGCTTTTACCTTTTAGAGCATCCTTGCGTCAGACTGCAGCCAACAGGTAGCAGCACAGCTTGCTTACTGTTCTCTTGGTGGGCTCTGTCTAGAAATTCCACGGCTAACAGCCAAATTTAATGCCAAAAATAGGTCATGGTGCCAGTGTGCTTGATGTGAAAGGCGCTGCAGTCAACAACCCTCAGAGAATTGTCACCTAACTCTCCAGCTCAGTATCTTACATCTTTAAGCTCATTGTTTTGGCTTAATGGACTACAGATTCAGTGTATGGTTCTCACCACTCTAATCAACCTCTTCTCCTTCACTGGTATAGGCAGCTGAGAGCCTGTACCACTGATACGCTCTGATAAGCCCATTGATCAGACTCACTCCAGTGTATGTCAAAGTGTGCAGCTTTGCTATCATGTTAGCCGTAAGAACTTAGCAGTCTTTCCCCACTGCTGATGCTGAGTTTCTGCTCATGGAGGAATGTTGGGCCTCTCTTTATTCCATTAGATTAAAGAATATGGTCTAGATCTGCTCAGATTGGAAGGTGTCCTGAGATAACTATTGTTGTGATTTGGTGCGATATAAATAGATTGAACTGAAATTATGTCAGGTTCTGTCAGCATCTTATAGAGCTCCCCTGGCCTGGTTTTGCAGGACCAGGCCACTGGTAAAGAACAGCCCCCCTGTATGCTACCTGCCTGTCACCGCACGGCAGACAGACAAAGTTAGTGCCTGGCTGCTAAAGAGTAGGGTATTTATTTCACTGAAGAGTTGGTTGAGACCAAAACAGAGCTGTAAATTAAAGGACTTGTGTTGGAATGCTGCTTGCTTAATAACGTATGTTATACAAAAGAAGACAAAAGTGTCAAGTTTCACTCTGATGTGATTACTTTGGCACAACTTTCCCTTTTAAGTTCATTAAATCATCTTTGAAGAGATGATAGCATGCATGGTTTATCTGCTTGACCTGCTCGCTAGTTCTTAGAGGAATACTGTAAACAGCTTTTGCGAGATCCAGTTAAACCCTTTCTGGCATGACAGCAGCAAATTCGTTTACTTGTGTCAGTCCATATAAACTCGTCTTCAGTTTTGTCAGATTGTGCCATTTCTTGTCGGAAGAGCTAGTGGGTGTACTTGTCCATTTTGACTGGTACCCAGAGTGTTGTGTAAGGTGCGCTTACAGGTAATGTAAAATTCTTCTTCTTTTTAATATTGTTTCTTGTTGGGTCCTGCACTGTAATTGACTCGTGATGTTGCATTTGGAGAGACTCTGTATATGGTGGTCCAGAGTTTGTTATATTTGCTGTAAAGAGATGGAAATCCTTGTGGTTGATAAAGAGTTTTTAGCTTATCCTTTCTCAGCATTTCAGCATGTTCGGCATTTAACTCCTCGTTCTTTTTTATATTGTGTGTACTCTTTTGTCCAAAACCCAAAAACTTTTCATTTATCATCATAAATAACAAAGAAAAGTAGCAAATACTTATAAGAGGCTGGAACCTGCAGACGTTGCTTTTAAAGTGTCCGAAACAATTAATCAGTTATCAAAATAGTTGGTAACAGTTTTTTTTTCTATCAAGGATTTGATTAATTCACTAACTGTGGCATGCAGCTCTACTCCTTGTCCCAAAGTCAGTTACAGATCACAGTGATAAACAGTGGAAGCAATACATTTAAAAATAGAAATGGAAGTCAAAGTAGGTTAGACAGTTGAGGCTACATCAGGTACTTGGCCCAGTGTTGCCTGTGATGCCCATCTGTGGGTGTGTTATGCTCATTTGACTAGCCAGCGGATTATTTTCCAGTGCAGTCTGCAAATGGAATATGACAGTAATCAGATTGACTTGGGCTCGCAGCAAATTCATATCTAGTCTAACCCTTTAGGACAGTATCTGGCTGCTGTGAATGGTTTGTAGGTTAATACAGCATTAGTAGTCATGGTGAGTTGTGGTTGGCTTGTGTGATGGTGAGCTGGACCAGATGAATCATCAGTGAATCATCACCACTGCCACTACTGTGAAGTATTTCTCCTCTATGAGAACTCCTTTTTTTTTCTTAACGTATTACTATGTAGCTTGATTAGGCAATGAAAAAAAACAAAAGTGCAATAATAATAACAATGGAATGTATTATGGCTGCGACTAAGGATTGTTTTAATTGTCTTTGTCATTTTCTTGATTGCATAAGTGTTTTAAAAATGTGTTTGTATATTTCCAGTGTCCAATGTTAAATCTGGAAATGTGTTATTTTGCCCAACCAACGGTCCGAAACATGAATAATTTAATTATACAACTTTTTCACTTCTTAAATATATTGCACTACTTTTTAAGGTTTTGTTCTTGATGGCTTTATACTGTAAGTTATAAGTATTGCTGTTAATGGCAACAGTAGCTGTTGGATCTCTAACTGAACTTACTTAAGATAAACTCAAGAATAACACCAGCCAAATGTATTTTCACAGCCTGTCAAACTTAAAAGATGTTCTTACTGAAGTTTATCAATCTATGAATATTTATATTAAAATATTTAACTACTGATTAACCATTAGGAAGCCATTTGTTATTTTTATACCCTTTATTAAAGGCAACTTTAAAGGCAACCGCACCAATTTTGTCTTTTTGTGAAAAGACAAAATTAAATATATAAAATAATATATTTATATAAAATAGGAAGGTCTAGAACATCTTAAACTTTCTGCTGTTGTCATGTGTGTTAAAGTATTAAACCAACCCTGCATGTGAAGGCTGTTTGGTGTAGAAGGGACTGTTAAGGAAATCAAATCTGCAAGCCAACGAAAGGAAGGTTCACTCATAGGAAAACAAACGGAGTACATTATGTAATCAACGTGTCACATCACGTAGCAAAACGTAGTGTAAATGTACATACCTCATAAATCATGTTGTCTCAGTGGTCAGCACTCTTACCTCATAGCAAGAAGGCCCTGAGTTCAAATCCCAGCAGGAGCAGGGTGTTTTTGTGGTGCTTGCATGTTCTCTTGAGCTCCCTGTGGGTACTGCAGTTTCATGGGCTAAACATATAAGTTCAGTTTATCTTCCTGCCTTTGGCCATGGAAACTCAGATTGGACCCTGGGAGCTCCATAATGGCTGCTCACTGCTGCTCCTGGTCTTGATTATTGGGTGAGAGAATGGGTTTCACAAGGCCTATACGTTAGACTGTGTATGTGACAGTAAAACAAGATTTATTTTGATTTAAAGAGGGTGGCGATGTACTAGAAAATCCATTGTGTGCATATTCCACATTTACCACATTGATTACATTTGTAAAGATATCATTTGCATCATCAGAAATGTCCAAAACTTTGCAAGGACTATACCAAAAACAGGCTTAAAAAAATGTGTTGAAAAAATGTAGAGCTGACATGTCATTTACTCGTGGAACACAAAAGACATTTTTCATTTTCTAATGTCAGGAGAAGCACAGGTGTAATCATAGCACTAAGAGTGAATTTGATCAGTTCAAGTGTCTCGGGAAGTCATGACAGTTTAACGGTGGACAGTCATTTTCCTCTGAAAACTCACGGTGACTCATCACTATGGCTAACGTACAGTTGGGTATATGTTTATTTTAAAAACTATGAATGAATTGACAGGAAAAATGTTAGTTGCAGCAAAAATACTATATTACTCAGTGTGTAAATGCAGTTATACTGATATTATGTTAAGCTTAAATTTGAGGGTAAAATCAAGTAAAACCGAGGTTCCTTTTGCAAAATGTTGCATATTCACCCAATAGTTGTTGATTACAGGCATTAGCATTTAAACTCTTGCCTTTTGTAAGCTATGCTTGAGATTGTTACTTTGCCCTTTTTTACCTTGGAGGATGTGCTGTCATATACTGTACTCTGTGTCCAGTTACTTATCCAGTGGTTTTCATCAGTGTCTCTTTGGACAACCTCCATAAGTGATACTTAAAAAGAGCAAGAGAACTTTTAAAAGCCCCTGCAACACATTGAGCATTGAGCCCTTGTAGACTAAATGCGACGATGTGGCTTCATCTCTAATCTTTTAAGCGATGTTATGTCATCCCTCCTCAGATTATGACAGATGCCATCCAACTCCTCATGAGTCATCATAGCTATGCATGATGGTGCCACACGTTCACATGCATGTGCGCTTTTGTGGGCAATCAATCAGACATGTACAGTATAGTACCCCAACACAACTGAGACAGTACTTGAAGGACAAACTTATGAACAAAACAAACAGAACAGAACAAAATATTGGCTTGTCCACATTTCATCAGATGTGTTTACTCTTTGTCACAGTATGACCCCCCAGCTTATATAAGCCTGAAGCATGACTATCTGCGGTACTCAGCAGGTCATTGGCTTTCAGTTGACCTCAAGCAATGCATGAAGAAAAGACACATTGTATGGGAGGAAGATTTACCACTCACTTTACCCTGACAACCAGTTCTTCCAAAACCATCTAACATATCTCCTGATATGTTAGACTCCAGCTTGAACTGTTTGTCATGTCCCGCAAGCAGTTCCAGAATGTTTCTTGTAGCTTGGCAATGCACACCACTGCCCTTGCCATGGGGAGGTGTACTTGGTCTGCAGAAGTGTTTTTCAGTGGCTGGTACACATCCAAGCAGCATCCACAGGAATGCCAGGACCCAAGATCACATTTATATATGTGACTGTTTGTGCAATAGAGTTCACAGCAGTCACGAACTCCCTTCTAATAAGATTGGCGTTGACAGCAAGAATTTATACCATTACAATAAGAGTAGACTAATATGATGCTTTGTGGGCTGAGCTAGTAAAGTGGTCTGAGTGACAACAGAAGGTGAATAGAAATCAGAAAATCCCACGTGTATCTATTACATAGTGTTTTGTGGCAACATGGAGTCATGAGAATAAATAAATGCCATTACATTCATTCGTTTGGGTAACAATGAAATGAAATAAAGCTCCATGAAATAAGCTCCTACAAACTAAGAATGATATGCAGCTAAAGATAGTCATTTGTGCTAACGTGGTCCTATGGTACTTCTCAGTACCACGAGGTTGACCTGTATGGTCTTGAGTGAACTCTGTAAGTGTTAAATGGACTAACATGGATTTTAGTGCATATGTTCATGTTCACCACTGAATAAATTCAATAACTTTGATGAACCCTTAAAGGAGTACGCCACTGATTTTACATTTCTCTTTTATCAAACTGCCAGCTCAAAATGAAAAGTTTTTTTTCCTAAAAAAAGTCATATTCCATGCATTCTTCTTTCTTGTCAGAATATGTCGTCCATATTACCCATAATTCACTTCAACTGCACTTCTTTTGGAGATTCAGGTGAGCTGTTAGCCTCCATGAGGAGCAGACTGCACAGGTCTGATGACTTCATATGATTCCATCTCCCCCAGATTATCTTGTTTTTCATCCTAAACTGACACTGCCTCCTTCATTTGCAGACATTTTTCAGATTTCACGCAGCTCCCTGGAGGGTTTAGGTGACTGTTTTCTAAAGGTGCGCCAATTTTTATAAGTGTGACCTCCTGATACCAATTTTTGCCTAGTCCGATTTTCTTTCTGAGGACTACAATTGAAATAAGTGTCTGATTAGGTTTGTTGTTGTTGAATATTTTCGTGGTAGTCCACCACAGCCTACTTTGGCCTTACATGTATTACAAATTGCGAGCTTTGTGTCTGCAGTGAAGACATCCATGCTTAAGACTTGTGGCTATGATGTTACTGCCGCTCTGTGTATGCGCATGCGTAAAATGAACAAGCTTGGAATTGGAGATAAGAGAGACTGACTGACCGGTCTCCAGTCTGGTCAGAGAATGCTGATTCCGGTCCCTGGACGGTCGATCAATGCATCTCTACTATTTTCAACTATGCAAACAGACTTTAATGTGCAAAACTAGTGGAATCTTTTTTAATCTTTCCATCATCGAGCTAAAGGCATTCCTACCAGCCTCAGCTGTATTTTGAATATAAATGGATTAGAAATGCTAGCATGCTCACACAGTGTGCGTGACAATGACTAAACATCAACACCTGTGATCTGTACTATGTCTCAATCTGTCTCTCCTCCATCCCCCAAGCCCTTTTGTCTGAGAGGAGAATGAGGAAGAGGAGGACCTGGAAAATTTTGGGAGCGCCTTGGAAAGTTTTCGTGAAGTCTCAATGAAAGCATCAGAAGAGCCTCACTAGTATTCGACTCAATGGCCAAGAAAGGGCGTACGAAGGGCGAGAAGCCCGAAGCGCTCATCTCTGCCCTGCAGGCAGCCAATGAAGATCTCAGGTCCAAACTGACTGACATTCAGATAGAGCTACACCAAGAAAAATGCAAGGTACTGTACAAAATCAAAAATACAGAGATTTTCCCTGAATATTTTTGTGATATTGTGATATTGCAGGACACTTTGAATAAAAGCTTACCGGGTTATTACTTCCACAGTCTTAGGTTGCAGTGGCTAGCTCATTTTTACAAAGCTGATCAACTGAGATCCTAAAAATTATAAAATGGAATCTTTAGAGTAACCCTTGGACACTGTAAGTCACACAGACTTAACCAGTGTCTGAAGAACAAGTTCATCTTATGACATGATACCATATATGACAGGCTTATATGTTTAGGTTCAGACATTGTGCATGTATGGCGTATCTTCAGTTAATGGTAAAGTGCTGCATATGCTACCTGTATACTACAATGCACACTGTGCGCTTGTACAGTAAACTGTTTGCCTTTGCCTCTGCAATATAGTTGTTAATACATCTTGATGCACTTTACATTAGGCTGGTCAGGTTAAATATCGAGGAACATGTTTTAGTTTTTTTGTCACTGGAAAAGTGGAGGATTTTCTTTAACCCATAATACTCTAACATTTGAGATTTTTTTTGCCCTTCTGAGACTGAATCCAAATGTTTAGACTTTGCCACACTTGCAACTCATGGGCATGACGGTTGCAACTCCACAGGGTTCAGATTTCAGTGGACCTTGTGTGGAAGATGCCGTTCCAATCTCTCGGGTGAAAAAATAAAAACAAGTGTCCAAGTGTTGTTTGTGTTAAAACAATCATTTAAATTGTGTTTTATTTGCAGTTAATGCCCTAAAAAGACATTACATTATTATTACAACTGAACTTCAGGGGCAATGCTCTTTGTAGTAAAGTGTTATTTTTCATGAAGTCACAGAGGTCAACCAAGAAGACTAAACCTGATGATTGGGTTGGTGCATTAGTAATGCTGCAATTTCCACAGCCTTTTGAAAGTTGATTTTCTATTCATTATGGTGAAATCAAAGAAGATAAATATAAACCAGAGTCAAATATTCACAAAAAATGACCGTAGCCTAGGTACATTATTAGTTATGCCTGTCATGTAAAGTAACCTAATTCCACTCTCCTCTTCCTCCACTACTTTTCTCAAAGGTGAGCAAGCTGGAACGCGACAAGGTGCAGGAGGTGAAGCGGGTGCGAGAGCAGGAGCAGCACCGTCACACTGCCATGTTAACCGAGCAACGGGCCAAGTGGCATGAGGAAAAGCAAAAGGAGCTCCAGGCCCTCAGGGAAAACCTGACAAGGCAGCATGAGCAGGAGCTGGCCCGCCATGCCAAAATCAAAGACCAGGAGAACCAGAGGCTCAAAGCTGCATTGAGCGCCATTCGCGATGGCAGCGGAGAGAAGGTGAGGTTAAAATAGAGAATAAAAGCTATAGTGGTACTTGACTTTGCAGTTGTGAAAAAGATATACAGAAATATACTGATGCATTAATCCAAAACAAAATCCCAAAGCAGCAGCTGTGGAACTGAATCAGACAGTCACCTTCATTTCTGACAAACAGGCCTTGAGCACTGGAAATAAATAGTCATTACTCATCTGTCCTTTCACACATAACCTGTTTTGTAAAAATTCTGCCAAGCCACACCAACAACCCCCCTCTTTGTTCCTCTTCTGCTTCAGGTGCGCACTGCACTGACCCTGGAAGCCAAAGAGGAGGCCCGACGCTTCTTTGATCAGGAGAGGGTGAAGCTTTTGCAGGAGATAAATGAGCTAAAGGCCTCTAAGAAGCAGACCGACGAGGCTCTCAGCAACATGATCCAGGCTGACAAGATGAAGGCTGGCGACCTGCGGGTGGAGCACCAGCAGCACCAGGAGCAGATCTCTAAGATTAAGTGGGATTGTGAGAGGGACATCCGCAGACTGGTGCGCACAATCACGGTCTAAACACTAAAATGAATATAACAACTGTTATACATATAATATATACATAAATATAAAAAAAATATACATAAGACTAACTGCTCATGTTAAATTGGATGTCCTTGCAGTATAAACACAGTGAGGTCTGTTTTTTTCCTGTCATATCAGCTGCATTTCTGTTGTGAATGAACTGTGTAAAAGAATTTTTGGTAGAGCTACAGGGAAACATTTTCGGCTTCAACATACTGAGCAGTTGTTTTGAGTTTTTTGGGCTTTTGCGATACAATTTTCACACTTAACTCACTAGCATGCAGTCATTTTTAACGTATTTTTCAAAAAATGTAAATCTTGGTATTATTTTCAAAAAATAACTGTGACATATTCATGCAAATGCTGCACAGAGCCTCACCTGTAACGTGAAAATAATGTGTGCCAGATGGGATCTTTTCAGTCACAGAGTCGAATAATGTGCCTTCAGCAAGTTCTTAAATAGTCTATAATTTCCTTCTTCATCTTTATAGGTGGATGAAATCAAGTCTAAAGACCGCACCATCTTTGCTCTGGAGAAGGAACTGGAGTCAACGACTGGCTTCTTACAGAAGCTGCAGCTTCAGAAGGACGCCTTGGATGAACAACTGTTCCTTGTCAAGGAGGCAGAGTGCGGTCTGGGAAGCCCAAAGAGAGAGATTCCAGGCAGAGCTGGAGATGGAGCTGAGCACTGTGGTAGTCCAGTAAGTCGAGGGGTAGTGAGGAGATGTTTCATGCATGATGCATTTAGGCATGAAGGTAGAGAAGATGAGCAAAGTGCTCAAAAACTGTGTGAAGCTCAAATGACGTCTGACTTCTATATTGTACTGGTAGTTAATGGAATTACTGAGCAAAATACTGAACTGTTGCACAACTCTCTAGTTAGAAAGCGATAAATTGTTATTTCTGTTTGTTTGCTTCAGGATATGAGGAGAAACCAGAGGCGCATTGCTGAGCTCAACTCGACTATACGCAAATTAGAAGATCGGAACTCACTGCTGGTTGATGAGAGGAATGAACTGGTATGACCAAGTGATTTAGTTAAAAATGATCGATCTCCAGCTCGGTCTTCATGTCGTCACTTATCTCCATCTTTCTGCCCTACCTACAGATCTCCCAGCTTCTGTCTCTTGCTGTCCCCCTTCTTCATGTCAGTCACAGCTTAGTATATCCTTGTGTCCCTTTCTCCCCATCAGCTGAAACGCGTTCGAGAGTCGGAGAAGCAATGTAAGCCTCTGCTGGACAAGAACAAACTGCTGAGTAAGAGGAATGATGATCTTACTCAGACTATGCAGAAGCTGGAGGAGAAACTCAAGAGCCTGACCAAGGAGAACCTCGAGATGGTCAGCACAAAGTCACATAAGTCACATAAGCATCATATATGTAATTTCTTTGGCTAGAGGAACAAGCTGACAAACAAGTTGATGTTGTGATCTTTAATTAACTTTTTTGTCTGCATGTTGTGTGTCTGCAGAAGGAGAAGATCAGCTCCCATCCTCCAATGAAGAAGCCGAAGTCTTTGAATGACCTGGACCAAGCACACGATGACCAGGAAATAGCCTTTCTCAAGCTTCAAGTCCTGGAGCAACAAAGCATAATAGATGAACTGACAAGAGTATGTTTTGAACTTTCCCTGGGTCTAAGCCTACAGTAGCATAACAAGGGCTTTATCAAAAAAACTTTCATCAAAAAGGAAAGTTTTAAGTCTACTCTTGAATGTAAAAAATATAAATATAATTGTTTGTCATCTGCCTTACAATGAAAATGTCTAATAATGTCAACAATTGGAAGCATACCTAGGTTGAATAATGCTGGTCCAAGCACAGAACCTTGGGGGATTCTTACTCTACTATTACTATGTAGGAAGTTGTGTAGCTGATTAGCAACTGCTTTCTCAAGGATCTTAGAGAGAAAGGGAAGGTTAGATATCGGTCTATAATTGCCCAAAAACTCTGGATCAAGAGTAGGCTTTTTAAGGAGAGGTTTGATTTCAGCTTCTTTAAAGGACTGGGATACGTAACCTGTTAATAGAGCCTGTCATGTAAAAGGAAATTTAGAAATGCTGACTGCGAGGAATAATGTGTACAAATGGTTTAATCAGCAGTCATGGGATGTGTTCTTCTTGCTGCCCCATGCTTAACTTTTTACACAAGCAAGCAAACTACTATGATGAAAATATGAATAAAAAAACATGACTGAACTGTATGAACATCTAATGATTCTTAATATCCTGCTTCAGAGAGTTTGTTGTTTGGCAAATAGTTCATTTTGCCGCTGTCCTGATGCTGATTTCATATGAAAAATACAGAAGAAAAAATAACAGTGTGTTTATCTTATAGTGTTGTGTTATCTTCTTTCTTTCCACTTCCAGGACCGAGAAAAACTACTTAGGAAGAAAAGGCATAAAAGAAGTTCAAGGCCAATAAAGGTAGAATTTGTTTCTGTAAAACCAAAAAACATTCTTTGTGACAATGTATTCTGTAAAAACACAGAAACATATCTTTAATCACTTTTGTAAAATTTCTATGCTTATTTGCCAGTTAATTATTCTTAATTTCAAGGCTTTGAACACATCTGCATGAGTCAGTGTCGAAGCAGAACTGGAGAGTCATGTAGTAGAGCTGACTGTGCAGTAAAGGATACAAAAAGGTCTATTTAGCTGAATACAACATTGTTAACATTGTTAACATTGTTAACGGAAAAGGAAAATCTCACCCAAGACTGAGGACAGGAAGTTGTCACTTTGATCTGAGATCATAATGGAGGTTTTATAGATCTGTAAATCTTTCGAACTTGCTTCTTTGCAGAGGCCCATCGTAGTAGACACCTACTTTGGTTATGATGAAGAGTCTATGGACTCGGAGACGTCCTCGGTGGCTTCGTTCCGGATGGACAGAACTCCTGCTACTCCTGATGAAGACATGGAAGTGGTGAGAATTTACATCATCATCATGTCAATATAAATCATGTTTTGATTCCTTGACTTCCAGTGTCTCCATCAACCATCAATATACTTTGAAACTGTGTGTGTCATACCATAGGGTCTATCCAATGAAGAGTCGGAGCTGCGTTTCCGTCAGCTGACCAGGGAGTATCAGGCCTTGCAGCGAGCCTATGCCCTACTGCAAGAACAGAAAGGAGGCATTCTGGACGCTGAGATGGAAGCAAAGGTACAGTCACAATCTTTTTATATATGGTATATATATTCCTATATAATCTATTTGTGCACCCAAATACTGTAAGCTACAAGATACAATCGTGAAACTATTAATGGAAACTGGATTGAAAATGCATCTACGGTTTTCTGATCTTCATGTTCTCCAAAATGCCATGTTTAACCACTACTTGTACTTAATCGAATTGAAACTGTAAACTACCATCACTAACACATTTTAAATAACCTTGAGATTTTGGTCTGATTCACTCAGTTTAGCTGTGCAAATATATATATATAAAATCTTCTAATTATGAATGGTTATGTTGGAAGTAGGTTAACTCAAGGTCATGATACTTTCATGGTTGTGTCATACGGTTGTTATATGGGTGTGGAAATTGTGCAGAATTTGATTATGAATGGGATTTTGTAAACAACTTATGTAAGACTCATTTTGTTATTCCAGGACCATGTTGGTTCTTATTATGTAGCTTCATTTTTAACAGGGTGATAAATCACTGTAACTGCTCAGCATAACATTGAGGATGTCACTGTGGAGTTTATATAGAAATCATACGACGGGAAGAAGAGAAACCATACTGTGAAGAAGGGAGATGTAGTTCAGCAGTAGAGAAATATACAGTTCACAGAAAAGTTACCAAAATACCACAGGACCTACAAGCTGCCATTGCACTTTGGAGCATCAGAGAACACATTCAGCTGCTTGTGTCATACGCCTCATATGTGCTTGAACTTTGATCAATACGTCTTGGTTAGTTTGTGGCCCACAGTTTGCAAGCCACCCTTTCAGGCTTCTTACCACTTCTGTGCCTTGCCACATTATGTATAGTGCTCAAAACACATTAGTATTGTCTTGAACAGATGCAGAGTTACGGTGACGTAAGACTGAAGCTGGCACAGACCGTTTAGACGAGGTGAAGGCTCTGCACCAGGTTTGTCAGCCTGAGGAATGAATGTTAGACACGAATTTAATCTGTTCTTCAATCTAATAATGACACGTTTTTAAATGACAATACATTGTATTTGTGTATGTCTAAATTAAATGAGCAATTTCAAATTAAAAGCCCTAAGAGCATACTCAGCAAGGTGCAGATCTTCACCATGTGTGTCTGCGAGCTAACTGAAGCGTCTTCTGTTCACTTGTGGCCCCTGCTGGTCAGTTAAAACGAAAAGTGAAGAGTCAGCAGTCAGTGATTTTATATAAAGAGGCAGTCAATAAAATAGCTTTTTCAAAAATTCCGAATCAACCATGACAAGTCCTTGAGCATACTGTGATAAATACACATAAAAATGTGAGGTTGCAGTAGTATGCGAGGCTGTGGCTAGATTCACTCACAGCCACACAAATGACCAAACTCATGATCCCCTCCAGGCTTTCGCCTGGCAGAGATCAGAAAATTCCTACCTCCTGCTGCACCAGCAAACGAGAAACAACTGTCTAGTGGCTAATGAATGCCTTCTTTGTTCATATTTCAGGCTCATGAGCAGCTCCAAGCTGACGTTCTCAGGTATAAAGCCAAAATAGAGGATTTGGAGAAGGAACTGACCCTGAAGGGACAGGTAGGGCACATAAACACGTGTCAGTGAAGGCAGATGAATGTACACATAGAGTGGTGGACTTTCAGCAGCAACACCTGACAGGATAATTGAATGTAATATAGTCGTCATAGCACAAAGCCTAACTTATATAACATTCAGGATGATAAGATTCAGATGTAATAATGGCTTCACGCCATCTTTCTCCTATCCTGAAATCAATGCAACAAGTAGTTTTAAGTGTCTCTGTGCTCTGTCAGGACTCCAAATGGGTGGAGGAGAAGCAGCTCTTCTTACGAAGAAACCAGGAGCTTTTAGAAAAGGTTGGACTCAACTTTTTGTTGTTGTTTTTTTTTCGATAATCAAACAGATGCAGTGTTCCTTAAGTTGTTTGTGGTGTCTAGATTGAATTGTTAAAAATCTTTAAGACAAGAAATCAAATTTTTCATTTAAGATGTCATGTTTTGTCACAGTACTGGTCCAATGATTTTTATCATTTTGATGATGCTTGTTACAGATGGTACATTTGACAGTTGGCATTATTTAAAGCTGCCTCAAACCCTGAATTAGTTTTTGACATTTCTGACTTATTTAATTGCATAACATTGTAGTAGCTACAAACCAAATGTGCAGACAGCTGCCTCCTCCTCTCTCTGTATTAATTCTAATTCTTAATGGTGGGTCCAGGTGGAAAAGGTGGAGTCAGAATGCAGTCAGCTGCAACAGGAGCTACAGGACTCCAAAGACCAGAATGAACTGTTAGAGTTTAGGATCTTGGAGTTAGAGGTGAGTCACGAAGATCAGATTCTTATGAAGGAGAAATGTCCACATGTTTTTTAATGGAATTGTTTTTTTGTGTTAAACAAGATCTTATCTATGATGAATTAGACCATAAACCATATCATACTTGGCAAAAAATCAGATCTCAGCCACTCTTTTTTTATTTGTGGTGGTGGTGGGGGGTCTCTGAACTGTTTCTCCGCCATAGATCATCTTCTGCTTCAGAGGAAGGACAGAGGATTATATTCTGAAATCTAGAGATTAATTGGGAAAATGTCCAGCGTTGTGGAATGACATGACTTGACGTCACTGACTAACACACGCTGTGCTGCAGTGCAGGTACTTACAGCAGCTTTTGAGGACCTGAGCTGACCTCAGAATAGATCGTTGGGCCGTAGAGTCAGCATTTGCTCGTGGCTGAACAAATCAACCACTGAAACTTAAACATCAGCACTGAAAAAAAGAAATGATAAAAAGTTAGTTACTGCTTCAATTCGGTTCAGTGGCCTATAGTTTGATGGCAGTGGAGTTAGCAGCGCAGATGACCGTTGACCCAGAGCAGCGGGATCAGAACAGCAGGAGATAAATTATTTTTGTAACCTATTTTTGTACCCTAGAGGAATGTCTCACCCGCAGTGTCTGAAGTGGACAGCTGAAAACAAGCCAATAAAAGTCGTTCCATACAACTTCGGTACAGTCATCAGGTGTTCTTGGTCTAATAAAGTGTACACTTCTGTTGCTGCAGGAGCGTGAGAGGAGGTCCCCACCATTCAACCACCTAAGGATGCATCCCTTCTCTGAGGGCGTTAGTGCACTGCAAATCTACTGTATGAAGGAGGGGGTCAAGGTATGCCAGAGGAGAATAGATCTGCTTTATCACAGTAATTAATCATAATGTAGAGCAGGCTTCTCAACTGCAGCAAAACTGAGAGCAATATTTTTTGTTTTGCAGTAAAAGTCTAACAAGCAATATTAATACACTTTGAACTTTTTATAGTGGGGAAAAAAATGTAAAAATGAAAGGCAATTAATACTTTGTTTGCATGCTCCTGATAGGTCTTTATTCTGTTTACTTTGCAGGACGTGTGCATCCCAGATCTCATCAAACTTCTAGACATCCTGGGAGACAATGGGGTAAGTCATACACAATTGAACACATCAACATATGATGCTAAAACAGGCATATTATTATATCATTATATTTATTTTCTTTTGTACAGAACTTAAGAAATGAAGAGCAAGTGGCCATCATTCAGGCTAGCACTGTTTTGTCACTAGCAGAAAAGGTACGTGTGGAATCGAAATCAGGGTTCCTGACATGATGACGTGAAAATATCAACAAGCAGGATAGCTGATGCTGTGCCAACTCATGTTGTGCTGTTTGTTGCCCTTTAGTGGATTCAGCAGATTGAGGGCACCGAGGCAGCCCTGCACCAGAAGATGATGGACCTGGAGATAGAGATGGTGAGTCACAATAATCCTGCGTGTTCTGTGGATACAGATGTAGTTAGTCAGATATGGTCTTCATCTTGCAGGATGAATGTGTGTTCGCAGTTCTGAAGTCGCCTTCAGCTGGTATTCAAGCGGCAGAAAGCACTTTGTTGTCCTCTCCAGTGATTTTGAGACATGAACTCCACGTGTGTTACCATCTGGCCTTATTTAGTGGTACTTAATGCAAAACAGATGAAGTGGTGATGGACTAATTCTGAGGTCTTATTAAATCCCCTGTTGAACCAACACTGATGTTTGCACCTTTGAGAGCAATTTGCAGCGAGTTTATTAAATGTCCCTCATAGCTCGTAGAACATGGTAGTAGAACGTTGGTTTAAATGAACTATTTTGTGATAACTGAATTGCAAAAACAACAAATAAATAAAATAAAAATAATAATAATCTTTTACTTTGTTTTCCCCTAACCATTGTCTCTGACCTGCTTATTCTGAACAGGAGATGTTCTGTAAACAGAAGGGATATCTAGAAGAGGAGCTGGACTACAGAAAACAGGCCTTGGACCAGGCCTACATGGTAAGTGTGTGTGTGTGTGTCTGTGTGGGATGGGGATATCCAGGCAGTGGTTACGGTTAGGTTTATGCTTGCAGGGACTTAACATCAAAAGTAATAACAACTCTTTTTTTTTTATGTCCCAACAGCAAATCCAGGAGTTGGAAGCAACGTTATACAACGCCCTGCAGCAGGACAAGGTGCTTCATATCACAATGTTATTACAGGCTTCTTTTTATATGTAATACGTCAATTTCTCATAAAACATCAACAGCACAGCATTTATGTCAACATGTCTGTATGAAGTTTATCATATTAAGACAGTTTAGAAAATGCAATGAAATTCTTCACAAACAGTTATTAATAATTTGCTTGTGACATTCTTCCTTGTGATCATGCTCATTCAGCTCTTCTGAAACATCTGCACTGTCTGTATGAAGTCTACGTGACTGATTTACATGCTTTCTTGCAGTTGGATGTTGGAGACTTTGCAATTTTGAACACAGATTAAGAACAGAGACTTTCCAAGGAATCTCATAATTCCTTGAGGCCTCTGCTGATACAAGAGCTGTATGAGAAGGTTTTGGTTTCGTTTCATCTATCATGGTATCTTCTGTGTTTGATGATCTGCGTCTTCTTCCTCCAGGTAATAAAATACGGTGAGCCTCTGGATGAGCTCCAGAGGGACGAGCTGCGGACGGCAGTGGAGAAGCTGAGGAGGCAGATGCTGAGGAAGAGTCGAGAGTACGACTGCCAGATCCTCCAGGAGAGGATGGAACTGCTGCACCAGGCGCACCAGGTCGGCCTCTGTCTGTGCTGGTTGTAGATGTGTGTGTATGTGGCTGTGATAAAAGATTTTGCGTGGAAATAAGTTTGTATGAGAGATCTGAACCCTCATTTTTAAAGGTAAAATCTGCCTTGCCGTTTTCTCTCTGAATTACAGAGAATTCGTGACCTTGAAGACAAGACAGAGATCCAGAGGAGGCAGATTAAAGACCTGGAGGAAAAAGTAGGTCATCTTTGATGTTCCTCTATAAATGTGAATGTGTACATTAATTAAAGAGCAGCAGCTTAAGCACTCACTCATATGCTTAGTTTAAAGACCTTTGCTGAGAGTAGGGGATGTTTCAACCTAAAAACTGAGGAATGTTGAAGCTGAATTGAGTGTATAGAAGATATTGTGTGCACTATTTTTTGTGATATGATCTATATGAAACCCTCTCATGAAAGCTCCAAGTGATATTTTAGATGGTTTCATGAATACTGTTCCCTGTGAACGTCTGTTCCTGTCTCAGCTGTTACTAACATATCGTGAGTGTTCTCTAATTCTCTTGCTTTCTTTGTCCCTTCTTTCTTCCTTCCTTCCTTCCTTCCTTCCTTTTTTCCTCCAGTTTTTGTTCCTGTTCTTGTTCTTTTCTCTTGCCTTTATCCTTTGGCCTTGAAGTCTTTGGCGTGTCCCATAGCAGAGGTGAGTCCTGAGGGCTTTGAGAAGAAAGTGAGTCCCGTCTCTCATCTGGACCTTGGTCAAAAGCTTCTCTGTTAGTGCGGAACCTGCATAGCAAGTGTTTTGGCTTTGTGCAGCCGCTAAAGTCAAATCTGAGATCACTCAGATAGGATCATTTATTAAGACTTCCTGGTATGGACCTCTGGCCTTCACAGTTACAGGGAACACTTTATATGCTATTTATATATTTTGAAATTTTTAAGTAATCTAATTTGTTAGTGACTCATCATACCAATTAAATTAAAGCATATTTATGAGGAAACAGTATTAATTGGAACAAATTAAATTTCGTACAGCGTATGCTTAACCCTCACACCATCAATTAAAAGTTGTTTAAAAAGGAAACTGCAGCTCAGTGCCTACCAGAAGCAAAACTTATTTGACCCTGGTCTGCTCAAGCTGTTTAATCTTGCCTTCGCTTGGAAATATTTAGCAGTCATACCTTCTTTCTCTTCTTCCCACTCAGGCATTTCTGTTGTTTGTTTGTGTTGTTTATTTCCATATTACATGAGCCTGTCATTTTTACTCCTGGTAGCAGACTTCTCAGAAAGCAAACAGTGTCATCAACACCACAGTGTCTCCCTCTCTAAGGCATTTGTTTATTGTCACTTCTGTTTCCAAGTGTGTTTTTAAAATTATGCAGTCAGTCTTTGAGGGTTTGTAAGTGGTTGTGCAGGAAAATTGAGTTGTTGAGGTTGTTTTTATGTATTTATTTCAGCATTTACCTTTAAACCTTATAGGTTTTTACATCACTTAAGGCAATTCAATAAGTTGTAAAAACAACACTGACATATTATCACCTGGAAGTTGCTAATGTGTGAGAAAACAATCGCTTATTTAAGGCCTGTGTATGCGGCGCCTATGGAGCAACATTAGTATTGCGTTCTTGTTTCCGGTCACCTGAAGAATGGAACATTAACTCACTTTTTAGCTCCGTTATGGTCTCCACAACTAATGAGAAAAAAATTCTTGTACTTTGAGCTGCTAAATGCTCCATTATGTTCACTAACCTCTAACTCTGTGAGAGTGAGATTTTTACAAAATATGAATCAACTAATAAATTCTGATATATCGTTCTAATTATAAGCAGTATAAAATGTTAATGAAATTAGACCCACCTTTACCTGCTGTGACCGTGGTGAAACTTAAACATTAACGCAGCGGTTGTAGATAAGATGATAAGTTCTGCTGGACAGCTCTGAGTCCTCTAATTCTTTGTCACTCCTCTCTCTCTGTCTCTCAGGTGGTGTGTCAACTTGAAGATCTTGTTTGTGACTACAGTGTTATTTATTTTCTGGGCAGGTGTGGAACAGTCTGTGTGGCAGTGGCCTCTAGTGTAATATCAGTGACTGCTGTTGGTATAGGTGGATGTGTCGTGTGTTGGCCATGGACGTTCACACTTTGGATTTGATCTTTTTTTGTTTTTTTTTTAACCATGGCAGTGGAGTTCTTAGGATGCTGTTCATGATGACATTTTTTCAGAGCTGGACATTAAAGGACTCTCCCAACAGACTGGGAGAACAACAGAGAGACTGTAGATGCAAACACACACCCACACACACCCACGCTTAGAGTTTATGGACACGTGTGCATGCAGATGCAGACACGCATGTACACACACATGCTTTGACAAATCCAAACCAAAGCCTGGAAAATATTCTCTCTGCTATGCAGGGTAATATCATTCACCACCATTTAGCCACAGTGGGAATATAACAGACAGAAAAAGTCATAGACAGATAAACCGCCAGGCCACAACCTCTATATTTTTTCTCTTCTTTCCTTTCCAAACCTGAAAGGACGTTCTCCATGAATGCAACGTATTGGTGACTAGAAGCGAGCAAACTCAGGGCCCATGAGTGCAGAGGCCGTTTCAGGTCAGATAATAATCATGAAGACTTGGGACATGGTGTGTCACCAGCTGGCTTGCCCTCTTTCTTCCCAGAATGGTGCTTACACAAGACTGCTTGGACTCTCCAGAGGTTACGCCTGGACAAGAACAGAACTGCACGGCAGAGACTGGTGTGTACAGACACTAAAGGGGGATACAGGACACTCAGGTTGACACATCTTCACCGGATGCACATGAGTGAAGACTGATTTAAAAAGAAAGACAAGATTAGGAGAGACGTGACACTCTTATCCGGCACCACTCAACCTGGATCACCACAAAAACCAACGGATTGTCAAACTGCTTCTTGATTTGTCTTAAAAACCAGCAGACTGCAAGAGCTTTACTCACTGGTTATCTTTTGTTCTCCTTCCTTTTTTACAGCTCCTACCACTCAGATACTGTGGCCCACAATTTCCACTGAGAAAAAAAAACATCCCTATCCTGTACTGTAAGATATGCATTTGTTGATATGTACATGTGTCTAAATTATTTCATGTAGTCTCCTCTTTGATTTCTGTGAATAGTTGCACTCTCTTTTACTCTCTGAAGCAGCTTGAACAGTTGATGTACTCGGCAGTTTGGAAATGACTCAAAATTGCTCTGTTTTATTGTGGTGATTGCTGCAAAGATGAACTTTATTTCCTTGAAAAAATTATAACTAAAAAATTGTTGGAATATGAATGTGGAACAATGGAATATTTGCCTTCCCTTTCCATTTTTTCCTGTCCTCGATCAAACACACACAGTATACTGTATTTATTATTTTACTGTCTCAGATGTGTTACTCCAGCTGACCAGCAGGGGGTGCTGGTTTCACCTGAGTGATTTTCAGCTCACCCTTTAAAGTTACATGACCTTTTAACAAACTTGTAAATATTTTCAGACTACCTTGAAGAATATCTTAATGAACTCTTGGTTGGATGATTGGTTGGTTAATTCAAATCTAACAGCTGAGACATCAGTACAAAAAAAACAAACAATATAATTACCCATTTCTTTGTTTCTTTCTATCCCTCTTTTAACTAACCCAAACATCTTTGATACTAACAAACTTCTCTTACTGAACATGACTTGCTACTCAGACATCCACTTCCACAAAATGAAACAGGAGAAAGTGAATGCAACACTACACCTGCTCCACTTCTCTGTTGTCAGGCTGACTCGCTGCAATATTTACCGGTTGACCGTGCTTGTCCCTGTGTATCCGAGCCGTCACACAGCCATCATGCCACCCCTCTGGCTCCATTCACAGATGTAGGCGATCTAGACATCTCATTACATAGCGGACAGTAGCGATGATCCACTCCATTCACTTTACCATGGGGGATGACTGAGACTATTTTTGTGCAAACTCAGCTAACTAGCAGTTGCCTTAAATGCACTTTCCCCCTTTTTTTCCACAATTATTTTTTCAGGCGGTTGATATTATCATAATGTAATTTATATACAGTATATATAAATATATTTTGTTTTTATGTCAGAGAGGATTTTTTTTATCTTTACCCCGTCTGTCTTCCAGTAAGAATTTAACCCCTCCTCCCACTTCTATGTCTAGATTATTAAATAAACTGAAAAAATTCAACAATGCTGTAAAAATAGAAAATAAAAATCATGGCCTTTGACCATAACGGATGAATTGTCTTCTTTTCACATCTTTATTACTGATATGTTGCAAAGTCTTATTAGGTTTGTGAGCATTTAACCCTCTGAAGTTCTCAAGGAATAAACATGTCATGCAGTTTTGTGGGTTTGTTTTAACGTATTTATTATTGTTTTTATTTTTCTTATGAGGGAGAGTCGTGAGTTGATTCTAAGGGAGGAGGGTTTTCCAGACCTTGTAGGATCGGGACAGAACCTGGAGTCCAGGACAAAACAAATTAGCAACGAAGTGTTAGCTTATTGCACTTCAGCTTTAATTAAGTCTGACATCTGGTGTTTAACATTTGAAACTGAGGATATTTGCAAACAATAAAGTTGAAGTCATCCCTCGGGTTTTCGAACAGTAAGTCTGAGCAACATTTAGCTAACTCTTTTTAACATTGCTTCAGGTACTCTACTAAGTTATGAAGATTAATTAGGAGCTATAATTGATGACAACAGTTGAAGTACTTCTGGGCGTCATCGAGCTGCAGAGGTCCTCCCATTTGCGCGGGAAGACACAGGTGAGACCTGCCAAGAGGGGCTGACCGTCAGCGGAAGTTGTGTTTCGGCTTCTTACGGGACGGCGTTAATCTTCCTGTTTGGAGCGTGATTAATAATTGGTTTGCTGTTAAAATGTACAACACTACAATCGTAGCATTGTAGACTTCAGTTACTCATTTTAACACAGCAGGAAAAGCGCAGATGAACGTAAGGTACGACCTTTGTATTGTGCTTGGGTCACTGCCGTGGCTGGCTGAACGTCATTAACGTGACTGGACACACCTTTGCGTTTCTTATTAAGGCACGTTTTGTCCCACGATGAAAATCAAAGTTCACAACGAAAACTTAGGTGCCTCTCACAACTTTAAAAGGAGTATAGGCTGCTTTAACTGCTCAGAAAATGAGGAGAAGTAATAAGTAAAGTAAAAAGCCTCATTTGTGCATAAAGTTTTCAAGGTAAGAATGTGAGTACTGTCACAAAAATTTCAAAACATTATCGACAAACTCTATTCTAGGACATGCTAAAGTACGTGGACTGCAAAAACGCTGCCCACTTAGCATATTCTGTGTGCAATTTTGATAAGATACTAAAACATTTGGAGAGACGGTGCAGAAGAAAGCACGTCAACGTGAGTGCGGATTGTGTATTACCTGGAGCTGCCATGGAGTATAAGGATGTGGTTAGTACACTAACCACTGCATTGTGAGCAGTTATTAATGATGTGACACTGAATATTTGCACAAAGTTAAGTCCTCACCCTCTGCACTCTGTTAAACCTCCCTCATTCTCTCCCTCTCTTACTCAGTTACTCCCTCAGCCAAAGAGTGACCGACACTTTGCTCCATGAAGCTGAATGAACAGGCTTTCCTGACAGTGCAGACATGGTGAGTTGTTTATTAGAGTGATAACAAGGTGATATGATGACCTGATTTCTGATATGATAAGAACAAAGTGAGGCAGGAAATCTTGCAAAATGTTGAAGCAGCTGTTTAAATAAATATAAATGAATTGTCAGAGTTGGGTTTGCCACCAGGTGCCCTGAACGTGCCAAGATGTTCTAATGAAAAAACAAAATGGCTGCAATGGCAAAATGCTTGATTAAGGTTTAGGGCAGGACTGTGTTCATGGTTAAAGACAGGAGAACAGCTTTTAGGGATTGGAAGTCACCAGCCACACAAAATGAACAAGAGGTTGCCAGGGACAAAGAAAAATTACAGTGAGTTCCTTTCTTCACCATTATTGTGTTATTTGTGAAGGCATTTGACTCCATCTTGTGGTCAGTAATAATCACTACATTATTGACATCTCAAACGTCAATAACCACAACAGTCAAAGCGAGAGACTGCAGATTTTCCAAATGTCACCCATGAGCTCCACTTTTAAATTGTTAGGTCTCTGAGTAATTACAAAGCAAAGCAAAACTTAACCTTAACCTCTCTGTCCCAGACTACAATGTTGTTTTTCATTAACACTTATATATTTAACCTTGGTTTGAGGGTTTCTTTTGGTATAACACAGAAACAGAACTGAAAACACAAAAGGCTATTACAGGAGGAAGTGCGTCAGTGCATGAACAACAAATTTAATCTCTTAACTGGCAGCTCTGAAATCAAGTAGAAATGTCCAGTAGGTATGTTGACAAATATCCAGTGATAGCAGTTAATAACAGTTAAATCATTATGTTATTTATGTTTACTTATTTGGCAGGGAAAATTACTTTTACTTGTTGAAGACAAAAAGTCAGGGATTCATTTTTGTTGTTTAAATAGAGGCTAAGATGAATAATCTTTTAGGAGAAAATTAATTTGAATTTTGATGCAAATTGGGTCTGGTTTTCTTCATCACCTTCACATCTGCGTAGACAATTTCATCTTCAGGGTTTTCTGAAAGAAGTAAACAAACACTTGAAATGTAGCTTTTGAGACTTGTCAAATCAGTCCATGCTAGATGGGGACATAAATTAAATAAACAAAATTTTGATGGATACAAGCAATTTAGGTTTTCCCATATTAATTTTCATGGGACACTAAATTGAATGTCGTGCAACAGCTACCTCAGATGCAGAAAAATGCTTTCAGTTCTCTAAAGGGAGGCAAGAACATATTTTCCTTACTTTCAGTGACAGTCGTTGGTCTTCTTTTCTTGTTTAAATGTTTGATGCAAAGAAACAAAGCCGCATGCAGAAGCAGAGTGACAACACTCACGATCACAGCCACAGCCAAGAGAGACAAGTGAGAAATGGAACCTTGGAAAGAAAAACAATAATAAGCAAATCCTGGAAAGTTTGTTTCATTTAAGAAAATTCCAAAATTTTGCAGTTGCAGTGACAATATTACATTAACTAATGAAATAAATAAGTAAATTGGTAAATAAAAATAAAATTCCTTGATTTGCACTACCTGCACAGCTTGTCAGGTGAACGACTGTTTCGTCTCTGCTGACTTTGTTCCCAACATGACACTTCAAGCTTCCTGTCAGTTGACCAGGTAAGCTGATGGTAACATTTGAACTGCTGGCTTTGTGTTCAGCTTCACTCCCAGCCAGTGGCTTCATGTTTGCTGTCCAGTTTGTCTGGGACTGGCTGTGGTTTCTGGTCCGCACCAGTAAGAGACCATCCAAGGTCAAAGTGAACTCTACTTCATCTCCCTCAGAGGAGCATCTGATGATCATCTGTTCTGGTGACAGACACGTCTGAGACACAGCAGGCTTTGACACTGGAGCTGGACGACAAAGTAAAATCCACAGCTAAGATAAGATAAGATAAGATGAACTTTATTGATCCCGCAGTGGGGAAATTCACCTGTTGTGGCAGCTCACAAGGACAGAAGAGGAGTGCAAAAAGCAAAGAGTGTGCAAAAACAGTTCCAAAAAAATGTAGAGGTAAAATAAATTAACTGTTAATTGTGAAGTCATTTGAGCAATTCCTACTGTAAGGGAATTCTATTACTTCTCTCTCGTTCTCCCTTTGCATTAGGGGTTGACCTTGGTCATCGCCGTTGTTCTAAAGTGTCATTGACAAACACACAGGCGTCTCTCCCAGAGGTAGCTGGGGAGCCGGCAGATAGCAAGGCCCTTTGCACTACCTTCACATCTTGTCAGGTGAACGACTGTTTCGTCTCTGCTGACTTTGTTCCCAACATGACACTTCAGGCTTCCTGTCAGTTGACCATGTAAGCTGATGGTAACATTTGAACTGCTGGCTTTGTGTTCAGCTTCTATTATAGCGACTATTTATCTTTACACATTAAGTCATTAACCACATTACTAATTATTATTTATCAAAAAGCCCATTCTGTCAATATTTTGTGAAGGCACCAATAGTCAGCCCTAAAATATGGAAACAGAGATATTTAGTTGAAAATGTTCATATATTTGATTTAGTGCGTTTTAACCAGCCTGATAAATGAATGTAAATGTGTTCTTCCTGTTTTACATATGAAGTAGATTTTAATCCATCACCAATCCACCAATTTCTTTCTTTCTTTCTTTTTTTTTTTTTTTACCGACCTTTTATTTCTAAGTGCTTAATGACTTTTGTCACCAAAACTTCATAAGAGTCATATATTTCCAACAAGTAATCTCCTGAGTGTCTCTTCATTGCTTTGCCTAATTTGAATGTTCGATTGGTGAAGAGTTCAGACTGATTCACATGTTCCCCATACAAAGTCCCTGTGTGGTCTTTGGCTCTTAAAATCAGATAATTATTCATTCTCAGTATGATATTTCATCAAATTTTCATCTGTCCCTCTGTTCCAAAACACTGAGCTCCAGTGGGTTCAGAGAAATTGCATTCAATTGACCCTAAAAAACATGGACATGGAAATAATTACAATTATTGTTATAATAATATTTTGTTGCCAAGGTTATGCTTTTTCCTGTACAAAGAATAAACATTAAATCTACTTTTCATTTCATGTCCAAATTTAGCAAATGTCTCTGTAAACATTTCTGCCTTAGTTAAAATATTGAATCACTTTTCACTGAATTATTGTCTACACTGTATTGTTAACTGTAGTAACTTTTACACTCAGATGTACCTTTAGCCAAAGCTGCTGTTCCCAGCGCAGTGAAGATCATGTAGATGCAAATCATTGTTTTTCTGTTACAACACATAAATCAAACATTATTCCATTTCTTTCTATTTTAAATATCCTGTAGCATCACTAAATTAGACACATGTTGTTAGTTTGAAGTTAATTTTAAAAAAAGTAAGTATGAACAATATGAATAGTAGTAATGGAGATATATGATTTTACATCCTGTGCATGCTTTGAAACCTCAAAAAAACAAAAACGCTTCAAATCAGCTCAAAATTAAAATTGAAAAAATGTCACTCACCGCCTTCGCAATGGTGCGATGTCTTCTTCTTGATTGTTTCAGGCTAGTTTGTGTCCTTGTCTTGATGTTGTCTGATCAGAATCAAGGAAGCGGTTAATGCACTATCACCCACATTTTGCAAGTTGACAGTGTGCTAAGTTTGATTGCTGAGGTTACAGCATATTTTTGGAAGTTTATGACCAGAAGAGGCGAGTATGTTTTGTCAGCTAAACAGAATAACAAATTTTGATGAGTGACATGAGCTGCTTCTTGCACATGTCTACAGAGAGGCCGAGTATAAAGGACACAAACCTAAAAATAAGTATGTATATACTGTAGGATCAGCCAGTATTTATGTATGGACGACAAAACATTAGAAACTTCTCAGAATGTGAAGCAGAATGTCAGTATAAAGTAGTTCAGTAAAACAACACATTTAACCACCACCCCATTAATAAACAGAATTCTAAGACTGAATTGACACAGTCTCAACATTATAAACTCATTCATCCATCTTAAACAGCCTATCCCAGCCAACTACGGGCGAGAGGCGGGGTACACCCTGGACTGGTTGCCAGCCATTATAAACTCAGTCAAGGTAAAAATTTATTGCAGAGCTGTTGTATTGAACTGCATCTTAGTATATTGATGAAACTATGAGATTTGTTTTCTTTATGTAACCTTGAAAATAGCCACAGTGTGATGATAATGGATAACTGTTTAAGCACAGGGTATCACATAGTTTTAGACATAGACTATGGTGACTTCTTAAACATTACAATTCTCTGTGATTCCCTGTGAACAATTATGTAAACCTCTCAAATCAGTTTTGAGTTGAGGTACTTTACCATTTACTATTTACTTTACTTTTTTATTCTCAGTGTTCTAAGAGCGTGTTAGACCTGCCCAGAGAAGAGGGACATATGCAATGGACATATTTACTGTGACAACATATTCTAGAGCAAAACTATTTAATAAAAAATAAAACATATTCTACACATTACTCATTAACACCTGCCTCATTGCACTTTTCCAGAGGCAACACATACAGTGTGAAATTTAACTGCGTGTGAGACTACTTTGTCCTTACGTACACTGAGACCAATGTAACCACAGCTAAGCTACAACAGTTTTAATTGCAATGTAAAAATAACCACTGCTCACACCAGTGTTTCCCCTATACACCACATCTGCATGAAATGTAAGCTGAATAACAAAGACATGCAGCTGGTGGAGGTCTTTACTCAGCTCAAAGTGATAGTTTCTATTTAAGGTTCAGATGTGACCACTGTTCACAAAGCCTCCTGGTGTGAATGTTTCATGTCTGTCAAACAGCCATTTAACTACCAGTAATGTTCCTTCATGAAGTGCATAGATTTTGAGGGAACTGACTTTGGCCGCTCCTGTGCACATAGCACTGCTTTGTCTGAGAGATATAGATTGAATATTGACACAGATTGGGCTCTTTAAATGCATGACGTTATTTCATTTAGTTTCAAACTAAATGAGTGTCTTGGATTCTCCATTTCACACCTGACAGGTGGTGGAGCGATGGGTGGAGTTCCATACACCTATCTGACCCAAGAATGAGCAGCACTCAGCTGCTGATGTTTCACCCAATTATATAGCATCAAATAACAAATTAAAATCAATTCTATCAGAAAATGAACACTTGAACATGCATCGATGTCCTAAGATCCTAAAGTGACAGAAACCACCAATGGAAAAATATATATGACTTGGAGATTTGGGTTTCGTAGTGTGTGGTTCTCTGTCTTTGTGTGTCGGCCCTGCGACTGACTGGCAGCCAGTCCAGGGTGTACCCCGCCTCTCGCTCGTAGTTAGCTGGGATAGGCTCCAGCCCCCCTGCAACCCTGACAGATAAGCAGTATAGAAAATGGATGGATGGATGGATTTGGTTTTACTAAATCCACCCACCAGGGGGCAATCAAGATGCTATCGCTTCACTTTTTTGGAGCTCTCGAGTCCCTTTTAGCACGGTCATTAGTTAACAGTAACAATATAGAGCATGAGATAGAACAAAATCTTGATCAATCAGTCAGTAAAGAATTGAACAGAAAAGTCTCACTTCAGATGTTTACCTCTTCCCCGCCTGCACAACAAGGGTCACCCTGGTATTGAGGTTGAAGCAGCTGTTTAAATAAATACTGTGTAGACAAAAGTACTGGGAAAATAGATAGATAGATAGAGTAAGATGCAACGCTTTGCATCAACCAAGAAGTTACCAAAGACAAAAGATTATAGTGAGTTCCTTTCTTCACCATTATCTTGTTTCTTGTGATGGCTTTTGACTCCATCTTGTGGTCAGTAATGATCACTACATTACTTTCATCTGCAGTAAGTGCAGAAAGTCAATACGAGAGATTACGAAAAGTCATCCATGAGCTACACTTTTCTATTGTTAAATCTCTGACTAATTTCAAACCGAGGTAACACAAAGCAGTCTGAACTTCGCTCTCTCAGACTGCAGAATTATGATAGTCGACACCTTTTTGAGTTGATGCTTGACTTGGACTTTGATTACAACAAAAGATGGAACAACTGAACAGTCAGTGGAAAATTGAGTCTGTTAAGTCAAAGGTTATAGCAGATTACAGAACATGTCAGCCCAAATGTTTATTGAAGTCCTCTGTTTAATATTTACAATTGTATATAAACATTTAATATTTTTAACAATGTAGCTTGTAACTGATTAAACTGTTGATGCATTTTTATTTGTATGACCATAATTCCTACTGTGGGCTTCTGTATTGTGCGAATTGAATGATAATTATATAATATTGTAAAATCTACATACAGCATGACAAACAAATGCATGGGAGCTTTAAAAAAGATTGTCACGGCATTGAGTTCACTGTGAATGTAAATGTAAAGTAATATATGGGTAGGGTAGCATTTATCTCAATGCAACACGTACACAAAACTTAATGTGTGAAATAGATTTTTTTAAGTCTGCATGGTTACATAAAGGCTCTTCAGCAAGCTTAAAATTAGGCTCTGGAGGACAGGCTATGTAGCTACATAGGCCACTGAAAAATAAAAACACAAAAGGCATTGTTACTGAAGGAAGTGCTGCTGCTGTCTGCTGATGATGTACAAACGTTCTGTAGTTATGTTCAATAGTCAAATATCACATGATAATAGCAAACTGTTAAATGTGGGTCGAGTTGGGTTGGTCTGGTTTTCTTCTTCACCCTCACGCCCTTTTCATCTTCAGGGTTGTCTGAAAGAGCTAAACACAGACATCTGAAATGTAACTTTTGGGTCTTGTCAAATCATTTCATTAAAAAAAGCCAAATTATATTGACTATGATTCCAATTATAAAAGTAATTAAATGGGAAAACATCCAAGGAGGTGAATACTTTTTATTGGTGCTGCAAAAAGAAATTTTGATTCATACAAGCAATTTAGGTTTTTCCATGTTGATTTTCAGGGGACACTAAATTGAATGTCGTGCAGTAGCTACCTCACATGCAGAAAAGTGCTTTTAAATATCTATAGAACTCTGGTAGCCTGTGCTTTACAAAATTATCAGAAAAAAATGTCAAAGAACATGCACAAACATGCATGCTAATTTTGCAAACATAAGCATGAATAAATATCAGTATGGAACAGATAGTAAATGAAGACAGGAACATATTTTCCTTACCTTCAGTGACAGTCGTGGGTCTTGTTTTCTTGTTTAAATGTTTGATGCAAAGAAACAAAGCCGCATGCAGAAGCAGAGTGACAACACTCACGATCACAGCCACAGCCAAGAGAGACAAGTGAGAAATGGAACCTTGGAAAGAAAAACAATAATAAGCAAATCCTGGAAAGTTTGTTTCATTTAAGAAATCGATTCCAAAATTTTGTAATTGCAGTGACAATATTACATTAGCTCATGAAATAAATAAGTAAATCGGTAAATAAAAATAAAATTCCTTGATTTGCACTACCTTCACATCTTGTCAGGTGAACGACTGTTTCGTCTCTGCTGACTTTGTTCACAACATGACACTTCAAGCTTCCTGTCACTTGACCATGTAAGCTGATGGTAACATTTGAACTGCTGGCTTTGTGTTCAGCTTCACTCCCAGCCAGTGGCTTCATGTTTGCTGTCCAGTTTGTCTGGGACTGGCTGTGGCCTCTGGTCTGCACCAGTAAGAGACCATCCAAGGTCAAAGTGAACTCTACTTCATCTCCCTCAGAGGAGCAGCTGATGATCATCTGTTCTGGTGACAGACACGTCTGAGACACAGCAGGCTTTGACACTGGAGCTGGAGGACAAAGTAAAATCCACAGCTAAATTGTTAATTGTGAAGTCATTTGACCAATTCCTACTGTAAGGGAATTCTTTTATTTCTCTCTCGTTCTCCCTTTACATTAGGGGTTGACTTTGGTCATCGCCGTTGTTCTAAAGTGTCAGTGACAGACACACAGGCGTCTGTCCAAGAGGTAGCTGGGGAGCCGGCAGATAGCAAGGCCCTTTGCACTACCTTCACATCTTGTCAGGTGAACGACTGTTTCGTCTCTGCTGACTTTGTTGCCAACATGACACTTCAAGCTTCCTGTCAGTTGACCAGGTAAGCTGATGGTAACATTTGAACTGCTGGCTTTGTGTTCAGCTTCTATTATAGCCACTATTTATCTTTACACATTAAGTCATTAACCACATTACTCATTATTATTTATCAAAAAGCCCATTCTGTTAATATTTTGTGAAGGCACCAATAGTCATCCCTAAAATATGGAAACAGAGGTATTTAGTTGAAAATGTTCATATATTTGATTTAGTGCGTTTTAACCAGCCTGATAAATGAATGTAAATGTGTTCTTCCTGTTTTACATATGAAGTAGATTTTAATCCATCACCAATCCACCAATTTCTTTCTTTCTTTCTTTTTTTTTTTACCGACCTTTTATTTCTGAGTGCTTAATGACTTTTGTCACCAAAACTCCATAAGAGTCATATACTTCCAACAAGTAATCTCCTGAGTGTCTCTTCATTGTTTGCCTAATTTGAATGTTCCATTGGTGAAGAGTTCAGACTGATTCACATGTTCCCCATACAAAGTCCCTGTGTGGTCTTTGGCTCTTAAAATCGGATAATTATTCTTTTTCAGTATGATATTTGCATGTGACAGATGAAAAATTTTCATCTGTCCCTCTGCTCCAAAATACTGAGCTCCTGTGGGTTCAGAGAAATTGCATTCAATTGACCCTAAAAAACATGGACATGGAAATAATTACAATTATTGTTATGATAATATTTTGTTGCCAAGGTTATACTTTTTCCTGTACAAAGAATAAACATTAAATCTACTTTTCATTTCATGTCCAAATTTAGCAAATGTCTCTGTAAACATTTCTGCCTTGATTCACTTTTCACTGAATTATTGTCTACACTGTATTGTTAACTGTAGTAACTTTTACACTCAGATGTACCTTTAGCCGAAGCTGCTGTTCCCAGTGCAGTGAAGATCATGTAGATGCAAATCATTGTTTTTCTGTTGCAACACATAACTCAAACATTATTGCATTTCTTTCTATTTTAAATATCCTGTAGCATCACTAAATTAGATACATGTTGTTAGTTTGAAGTTAATTTTAAAAAAAGTAAGTATGAACAACAGGAATAGTTGTAATGGAGATATATGATTTTACATCCTGTACATGCTTTGAAACCTCAAAAAAACAAAAACGCTTCAAATCAGCTCAAAATTAAAATTGAAAAAATGTCACTCACTGCCTTCGCAATGGTGCGATGTCTTCTTCTTGATTGTTTCAGGCTAGTTTGTGTCCTTGTCTTGATGTTGTCTGATCAGAATCAAGGAAGCGGTTAATGCACTATCACCCACATTTTGCAAGTTGACAGTGTGCTAAGTTTGATTGCTGAGGTTACAGCATATTTTTGGAAGTTTATGACCAGAAGAAGCGAGTATGTTTTGTCAGCTAAACAGAACAACAAATTTTGATGAGTGACATGAGCTGCTTCTTGCACATGTCTACAGAGAGGCCGAGTATAAAGGACACTAACCTAAAAATAAGTATGTATATACTGTAGAATCAGCCAGTATTTATGTATGGACGACAAAACATTAGAAACTTCTCAGAATGTGAAGCAGAATGTCAGTATAAAGTAGTTCAGTAAAACAACACATTTAACCACCACCCCATTAATAAACAGAATTCTAAGACTGAATTGACACAGTCTCAACATTATAAACTCATTCATCCATCTTAAACAGCCTATCCCAGCCAACTACGGGCGAGAGGCGGGGTACACCCTGGACTGGTTGCCAGCCATTATAAACTCAGTCAAGGTAAAAATTTATTGCAGAGCTGTTGTATTGAACTGCATCTTAGTATATTGATGAAACTATGAGATTTATTTCCTTTATGTAACCTTGAAAATAGCCACAGTGTGATGATACATATTTACTTTGACAACATATTCTAGAGCAAAACTATTTAATAAAAAATAAAACATATTCTACACATTACTCGTTAACATCTGCCTCATTGCACTTTTTCACAGGCAACACATACAGTGTGAAATTTAACTGCATGTGAGACTACTTTGTCCTTACGTACACTGAGACCAATGTAACCACAGCTAAGCTACAACAGTTTTAATTGCAATGTAAAAATAACCACTGCTCACACCAGTGTTTCCCCTATACACCACATCTGCATGAAATGTAAGCTGAATAGCAAAGACATGCAGCTGGTGGAGGTCTTTACTCAGCTCAAAGTGATAGTTTCCATTTAAGGTTCAGATGTGACCACTGCTCACAAAGCCTCCTGGTGTGAATGTTTCATCTTTAACGGTTGTCAAACAGC
Organism: Scatophagus argus; assembly: GCF_020382885.2. Classification (NCBI taxonomy): domain Eukaryota; kingdom Metazoa; phylum Chordata; class Actinopteri; family Scatophagidae; genus Scatophagus; species Scatophagus argus. The sequence continues at coordinate 16,599,319 of NC_058506.1, read as the reverse complement.
CATTTAACTACAGTTAATGTTCCTTCATGAAGAGCATAGATTTTGAGGGAACTGACTTTGGCCACTCCTGTGCACATAGCACTGCTTTGTCTGAGAGATACAGATTGAAGATTGACACAGATTGGGCTCTTTAAATGCATGACGTTATTTCATTCAGTTTCAAACTAAATGAGTGTCTTGGATTCTCCATTTCACACCTGATAGGTGGTGGAGCGATGGGTGGAGTTCCATACACCTATCTGACCCAAGCACGAGCAGCACTCAGCTGCTGATGTTTCCCCAATTATATAGCATCAAATAACAAATTAAAATCAATTCTATGAGAAAATGAACACTTGAACATGCATCGATGTCCTAAGATCTACCTAAAGTGACAGAAACCACCAATGGAAAAATGACTGACTGGCAGCCAGTCCAGGGTGTACCCCGCCTCTCGCTCGTAGTTAGCTGGGATAGGCTCCAGCCCCCCTGCAACCCTGACAGATAAGCGGTATAGAAAATGGATGGATGGATGGATTTGGTTTTACTACATCCACCCACCAGAGGGAAATCAAGATGCTATCGCTTCACTTTTTTGGAGCTCTCGTGTCCCTTTATGCAGTCACTAGTTGGTAACAGAACAGAGCATGAGATGGAACAAAATCTTGATCAATCAGTCAGTAAAGAATTGAACAGAAAAGTCTCACTGCAGATGTTTACCTCTTCCCCGCCTGCACAACAAGGGTCACCCTGGTATTGAGGTTGAAGCAGCTGTTTAAATAAATACTGTGTAGACAAAAGTATTGGGAAAATAGATAGATAGATAGATAGATAGAGTAAGATGCAATGCTTTGCATCAACCAAGAAGTTACCAAAGACAAAAGATTATAGTGAGTTCCTTTCTTCACCATTATCTTGTTTCTTGTGATGGCTTTTGACTCCATCTTGTGGTCAATAATGATCACTACATTACTTTCATCTACAGTAAGTGCAGAAAGTCAGTACGAGAGACTGCAGATATTCCGAAAGTCATCCATGAGCTACACTTTTCTATTGTTAAATCTCTGACTAATTTCAAACCGAGGTAACACAAAGCAGTCTGAACTTCGCTCTCTCAGACTGCAGAATTATGATAGTTGACACCTTTTTGAGTTGATGCTTGACTTGGACTTTGATTACAACAAAAGATGGAACAACTGAACAGTCAGTGGAAAATTGAGTCTGTTAAGTCAAAGGTTATAGCAGATTACAGAACATGTCAGCCCAAATGTTTATTGAAGTCCTCTGTTTAATATTTACAATTGTATATAAACATTTAATGTTTTTAACAACTGATTAAACTGTTGATACATTTTTATTTGTATGACCATAATTCCTACTGTGGGCTTCTGTATTGTGCGAATTGAATGATAATTATATAATATTGTAAAATCTACATACAGCATGACAAACAAATGCATGGGTGCTTTAAAAAAATAATGTCACAGTTTTCGGCATTGAGTTCACTGTGAAAAATGTAAAGTGATATATGGGTAGGGTAGCATTTATCTCAATACAACACCTACACAAAACTTAATGTGTGAAATAGATTTTTTTTTAAGTCTGCATGGTTACATAAAGGCTCTTCAGCAAGCTTAAAATTAGACTCTGAAGGACAGGCTATGTAGCTACATAGGCCACTGAAAAATAAAAACACAAAAGGCATTGTTACTGAAGGAAGTGCTGCTGCTGTCTGCTGATGATGTACAAACGTACAGTCGATATGTTCAATAGTCAAATATCACATGATAATAGCAAACTGTTAAATGTGGGTCGGGTTGGGTTGGTTTGGCTTTCTTCTTCGCCCTCACGTCTGAGTGGACATTTTCATCTTCAGAGTTGTCTGAAAGAACTAAACACAGACATCTGAAATGTAACTTTTGGGTCTTGTCAAATCATTTCATTAAAAAAGCCAGATTGTATTGACTATGATTCCAGTTATAAAAGTAATTAAATGGGAAAACATCCAAGGAGGTGAATACTTTTATTGGTGCTGCAAAAAGAAATTTTGATTCATACAAGCAATTTAGGTTTTTCCATGTTGATTTTCAGGGGACACCAAATTGAATGTCATGCAGTAGCTACCTCACATGCAGAAAAGTGCTTTTAAATATCTATAGAACTCTGGTAGCCTGTGCTTTACAAAATTATCAGAAAAAAAGTCAAAGAACAAGCACGAACATGCATGCTAATTTTGCAAACATTAGCATGAATAAATATCAGTCTTGAATCTTGAATCAGTATTGAACAGATAGTAAATGATGACAGGAACATATTTCCTTACCTTCACTGGCAGTCGTTGGTCTTGTTTTCGAGTTTAAATGTTTGATGCAAAGAAAAAAAGCCGCCTGCAGAAGCAGAGTGACAACACTCACGATCACAGCCACAGCCAAGAGAGACAAGTGAGAAATGGAACCTGTGAAAGAAAACAATAATGAACAAATCCTGGAATGTTTGTTTCTTTTGAGAAATCGATTCCAAAATTTTGCAGTTGCAGTGACAATATTACATTAACTAATGAAATAAATAAGTAAATCAATAAATAAAAATAAAATTCCTTGATTTGCACTACCTTCACAGCTTGTCAGGTGAACGACTGTTTCGTCTCTGCTGACTTTGTTCCCAACATGACACTTCAAGCTTCCTGTCACTTGACCATGTAAGCTGATGGTAACATTTGAACTGCTGGCTTTGTGTTCAGCTTCACTCCCAGCCAGTGGCTTCATGTTTGCTGTCCAGTTTGTCTGGGACTGGCTGTGGTTTCTGGTCTGCACCAGTAAGAGACCATCCAAGGTCAAAGTGAACTCTACTTCATCTCCCTCAGAGGAGCAGCTGATGATCATCTGTTCTGGTGACAGACACGTCTGAGATACAGCAGGCTTTGACACTGGAGCAGGCTTTGACACTGAACCTGCAAAACAATGTAAAATCCACAGCTAAGCTGTTAATTGTGAAGTCATTTGACCAATTCCTACTGTAAGAGAATTCTTTTACTTCTCTCTCGTTCTCCCTTTACATTAGAGGTTGACCTTGGTCATCGCCGTTGTTCTAAAATGTCAGTGACAGACACACAGGCGTCTCTCCCAGAGGTAACTGGGGAGCCGGCAGATAGCAAGGCCTTGATAGTGGCAGATAATTGGATGCTCACTGTGTGAGTCTTGACTCTGTGCGTTACACTGTTCTGTTTTGGCTGTTTCACAGTGAAGTATATGCTCAGTGCCTTCCTTATTGTCTATTTTGGACTTTTGCCAAGAATGGTTGAAACGATCTTGAGCATTCTTCAAGTTGTATAAAGGACTAGTGTCAGGGTTTCTCAGGCAGTACTGGGTGGCATCACACGCAGCAGTCTGTACTGATGGCTCCTGATTTCCCTTGCGCTCAAATTCAATAAATGTCGATATTTTGTGGAACCACCAATAGTCATCCCTACAATATGGTCGCAATATGGATACAAACGTATTTGGTCAAAAATATTCTGATATTTGATTTGCACTACCTTCACAGCTTGTCAGGTGAACGACTGTTTCGTCTCTGCTGACTTTGTTCCCAACATGACACTTCAAGCTTCCTGTCACTTGACCATGTAAGCTGATGGTAACATTTGAACTGCTGGCTTTGTGTTCAGCTTCACTCCCAGCCAGTGGCTTCATGTTTGCTGTCCAGTTTGTCTGGGACTGGCTGTGGTTTCTGGTTTCTGTCAGCAAGAGACCATCCAAGGTCAAAGTGAACTCTACTTCATCTCCCTCAGAGGAGCATCTGATGATCATCTGTTCTGGTGACAGACACGTCTGAGACACAGCAGGCTTTGACACTGGAGCTGGAGGACAAACAGAGTAACAAGTCCAGTACCCAGTACAAAATACAAAGTAAAATCCACTTCTAAATGTGTTAACTGATTCTTTCTTTTAAAAGAAGAAAAAAGATATTTGAGGGCTAAACTTTAAAGTGATATCATTTTCTGAACTGTATTCTGGCTGTTCTAATATTTATCTTTACACATAAAGTCATAAACCACATTACTCATTGTTATTTATCAAAAAACTCAATCTGTTAATATTTTGTGAAAGCACCAATAGTCATCCCTACATTGGAAACAGAGGTATTTAGTCGAAAATATTTGGATATTTGATTTAGTGTGTTTTAACCAGCCTGATAAACGAATGTAAAATGTCTTCTTCCTGTTGTACATACACAATAGATTTTTATCCACAATCAACTGAAACTATTTGTTGTTTTAGAAAAATGTTTACCTACCTTGTATTTCTAGGTGCTTTATGAGTTTTTTCACCAGAACTCCATCAGACTCATATATTTCCAACAAGTAATCTCCTGAGTGGCTCTTCATTGCTTTGCCTAATTTGAATGTTCCATTGGTGAAGAGTTCAGACTGACTCACATGTTCCCCATACAAAGTCCCTGTGTGGTACTTGGCTCTTAAAATCTGGTAATTATTCCTTCTCAGTCTGATATTTGCATGTGGCAGATGAAAAATTAGCATCTGTCCCTCTGCTCCAAAACACAGAGCTCCGGTGGGTTCAGAGAAATTGCATTCAATTGACCCTAAAACATGTTAAAAACATGGAAATCAAAAATAATAATAATGTTTGTGTTATTATTATACTTTAACCTTTTGTTGCCAAAGTCATACCTTTTTCCTCTACAAAGAATAAACATAAAATCTACTTTTGATTTCATTTCTAAATTTAGCAAATGTCTCTGTAAACATTTCTTAAATGTACTTAAAGTACTTAAAATATTGATTCACTTTTCACTGAATTATTGTCTACACTGTATTGTTAACTGTAGTAACTTTTACACTCAGATGTACCTTTAGCCGAAGCTGCTGTTCCCAGCACAGTGAAGATCATGTAGATGCAAATCATTGTTTTTCTGTTGCAACACATAAATCAAACATGATTCCATTTGTTTCTATTTTAAATATCCTATAGCATCACTAAATTAGATACATGGTGTTAATTTAAAGTCAATTTTAAAAAACGTAAGAATTAACAATGTGACTGGTAGTAATGGAGGTTATTTCTAGTTTCATCATAAGATCTTACATTCTGTACATGCTTGACAACATTGAAAGAAACAAAAAAACGCCAGCTCAAAATTAAAATTGAAAAACGTCACTCACTGCCTTCACAATGGTGTGATGTCTTCTTCTTGATTGTTTCAGGCTGAACTGTGAATTTTGCTCTGACAGAAGGCTAGTTTGTGTCCTTGTCTTGATGTTGTCTGATCAGAATCAAGGAAGCGGTTAATGCACTATCAACCACACTTTGCAAGTTGACAGTGTGCTAAGTTTGATTGCTGAGGTTACAGCATATTTTTGGAAGTTTATGACCAGAAGAGGCGAGTATGTTTTGTCAGCTATACAGAATAAAAATTTTTGATGATTGACATGATCTGCTTCTTGCACATGTCTACAGAGAGGCCGAGTATAAAGGAAACAAACCTAAATTAAGTATGTATATACTGTAGAATCAGCCAGTATTTATGTAGGGAAGACAAAACATTAGAAACTTCTCAGAATGTGAAGCAGAATGTCAGTATAAAGTAGTTCAGTAAAACAACACATTTAACCACCACCCCATTAATAAACAGAATTATAAGACTGAATTGACACAGTCTGAACCACAGTCTCAACATTATAAACTCAGTCAAGGTAAAAATTTATTGCAGATGCTGTTGTATTGAACTGCATCTTAGTATATTGATGAAACTATGTGATATATTTCCTTTATGTAACCTTGAAAACAGCCACAGTGTGAACAGTGTGAACAATTATGTAAACCTCTCAAACAGTTTTTTTTTTTTTTTTTATTCTCAGTGTTCTAAGAGCATGTTAGACCTGCTAAGAGAAGAGGGGTGTTCCTGCAAGGGACATGTGTACTGTGACAACATATTCGACAGCAAAACTGTTTATTAAAAAATAAAAACGTATTCTACACATTACTCGTTAACATCTGTTTCACTGAACTTTCTCACAGACAACACATATAATGTAAAATTAAACTGTGTGTGAGACTACTTTGTCCTTACGTACACTTAGACCAATGTAACCACAGGTAAGCTTCAACAGTTTTAATTTTGATGTAAAAATAACCACTGCTCACACCAGTGTTCCCCCCATATACCACATCTGCATGAAATGTAAGCTGAATAACAAAGACATGCAGCTGGTGGAGGTCTTTACTCAGCTCAAAGTGATAGTTTCCATTTAAGGTTCAGATGTGACCACTGCTCACAAAGCCTCCTGGTGTGAATGTTTCATCTTTAACAGCTGTCAAACAGCCATTTAACTACAGGTAATGTTCCTTCATGAAGTGCATAGATTTTGAGGGAAGTGACTTTGGCTGCTCCTGTGCACATAGCACTGCTTTGTCTGAGAGATACAGATTGAAGATTGACACAGATTGGGTTTTTTAAATGCATGATGTTATTTCATTCAGTTTCAAACTAAATGAGTGTCTTGGATTCTCCATTTCACACCTGACAGGTGGTGGAGCGATGGGTGGAGTTCCATACACCTATCTGACCCAAGAATGAGCAGCACTCAGCTGCTGATGTTTTACGCGACTTTTTATAGCATCAAATAACAAATTAAAACCAATTGTATCAGAAAAATGAACACTTCAACATACATCAATGCCTTAAGATCTACCTAAAGTGACAGAAACTACCAATGGAAAAAATATATATGACTTGGAGATTTGGGTTTGGTTTATAACTTTTTTTACAACCAGCCACCATGGTGCAATCAAGGTGCTATCACTTCACTTTTTTGGAGCTCTTGGGTCCTTTTGTACACAGTCACTAGTCGGTAACAGAATAGAGCATGAGATGAAACAAAAACTTGATCAATCAGTCAGTAAAGAATTGAACAGAAAAGTCTCACTTCAAATGTTTACCTCTTCCCTTCCTGCACAGCAAGGGGGACCCTGGTATTGAGGTTAATGCAGCTGTTTAAATAATTACACTATGTAGACAAAAGTATTGGGACACCTGACCCTTACACAAACAGTCACTTCAATGAAGGTTTCCTGTCTAGCCATTTCTGTTCCAGTTCATCCCAAAGGTGCAAGTTCTTCCACACCAAGCTCATCCAACCATGTGTTTATGGAGCTTTGCTTTGTGCACTGGGACACAGTCATGGTGGAATAGGCAAGGGCCTTTCCCAAACTGTTGCCACAAAGTTGGAAGCATAGCATTGTCCAAAATGTCTTGGTATGCTGAAGCATTAAGATTTCCCTTCGCTGGAAGTAAATTGCCAAGACCAACCCCGAAAACTGCCCCATGCCACACCTGAATTCAATACTTTTGTCGATGTAGTGTATGAATCAAGTTGGGTTTACCATTTGCTGCTCTGAGAGTACCAGGATGATAAAACAAGATGGCTGCAATTGAAATCGCAAGGTAGGTTCCTGCCCCCCCCCATTTGGGTCGCCGGGTTCCCCGTCCACAGCTGTCGCCCAAGCCACATTGCACCAGCCCCTTCTGAACCCTCTTGCGGGAAGCTCCTCAGTGGCAGAGCAACGGGAGTGGATGAGATCCATCCTGGGTACCTTAAGGCTCTGGATGTTGTGGGGCTGTCTAGGTTGACATGACTCTGCAGCATCGCATGGCAGTCGGGGACAGTGCATTGGACTGGCAGACCAGGGTGGTGGTCCCTCTTTTTAAGAAGGGGGACTGGAGGGTGTGCTCCAATTTGTTGAAGGAATTCGACCGTGTTCCCTACGGCATCCTGTGGGAGGTGCTCCGGGGTTATGGGGTCCGGGGCCCCTTGCTAAGGACTGTGCGGTCTCTGTACTCCAGGAGCAGGAGTCTGTTCCGCATTGCCGGCAGTAAGGCAGACCTGTTCCCTGTGCATGGCAGGGCTGCCCTTTGTCACCGGTCCTGTTCGTTATTGTTATGGACAGGATTTCTAGGTGCAGTCAGGGGCCGGAGGGTGTCTGGTTTGGGAACCACTGGATTTCATCTCTGCTTTTTGTGGATGATGTTGTCCTGTTGGCTTCTTCAAGCCAGGACCTTCAGCATGCACTGGGGAGGTTTGCAGTCGAGAGCGTAGCAGTTAGGATCGGAATCAGCACCTCCAAATTCGAGGCCATGGTTCTCGACCGGAAAAAGGTGGTCTGCCTCCTCCGGGTTGGAGGAGAGTTCCTGCCTCAAATGGAGGAGTTTAAGTATCTCAGGGTCTTGTTCACGAGTGAGGGAAGATGGGAGCGTGAGATTGACAGGCAGTTCAGTGCAGCAACAGCAGTAATGCGGTCATTGTATTGGTCAGTCGTGGAAAAGAGGGAGTTGAGTCGTAAGGTGAAGGTCTCAATTTACCAGTCAATCTACCTCCCTACCCTCACCTATGCTCATGAACTTTGGGTCATGACCGAAAGAACGACATCTCGGATACAAGCGGCTGAAATGAGCTTCCTCGTGGCAGGTATGTGGCAGGGCGCTCCCTTGTGAGGAGCTCTGTCACACGGGAGGAGCTCGGAGTAGAGCCGCTGCTCCTCCTCATTGAGAGGAGCCAGTTGTGGTGGCTCGGGCATCTGTTTCAAATGCCTCCTGAACGCCTTCCTGGGGAGGTGTTTCGGGCATGTCTTACTGGGAGGAGGCCCCGAGGAAGACTCAGGACACGCTGGAGGGACAGTGTCACTCAGCTGGCCTGGAAATGCCTTGGGGTCCACCCGGAAGAGCTGGAGGAAGTGTCTAGGGAGAGGGAAGTCTCGCCCCACGACCCGGTTCCAGATGAAGCGGATGAAGATGGATGGATGGATAGTAGGTTCCTTGTCCATTTCTAAAATGACCGTTTTGACTGTTATTTAAAATAAAAACTATACATATATATTATATAATCTATATTTTCTGAGTGCCCTTGAGCAAGGCACTTAACCCCCAATTTCCCGGAAAGTGGCAGCCCACTGCTCCTGTGTGTGTGTGTTCACTGTATGTAATTTGCTGGGTGTTCGCATGTGAGTTCAACCAAGGATGGGTTAAATGCAGAGGAAAAATTCAGGGTATGTAAAAATATATATACTGCCAATAAAAGTTGATTCTCCTTGATTCTTCTCACATTTGTGCTTTCAAAAAGTGGTAATTTGAAGTAAAAATTAGATTTTTCCAAGCTGTTAATGGTTCTGTATGCATATTATTGCTACCTGTTGAACATAATTGAAAAAACTTATTTGTCAGTTACTAGTGTATGCAGTTCATTTCATAAAGCAGAACTGGAAAAAAAAGCATGTACAAAAAACATTATTTGAGTTCCAATGCTGAATTGACGTACATTACCCTTTCAAAAATTTATAACGAGTTCCTTTCTTCACCATTATCTTGTTTCTCATGATGGCTTTTGGCTCCATCTTGTGGTCAATAATGATCACTACATTACTTGCATCTACAGTAAGTGCAGAAAGACCATATGAGAGACTGCAGATCCATGAGCTACACTTTTCTATTGTTAAATCTCTGACTAATTTCAAACCGGTGTAAAGCAAAACAGTCTGAACTTCGCTCCCTCAGACTACAGCATTAGGACAGTCGACACCTTTTTAAAAAACATCCTTTGAAGCTGTGGCTTGAGATAGATAGATAGATACTTTATTGATCCCGAGGGAAATTCAAGCATCCAGTAGCACATTACAGCAGTGTAGGTTAGTCAAAAAGTAAACAATCAAGGCCTAACTGTTAGTAGAAGAGATTTAGATATTCAGACTATACTGATCATGAGTAGACTAAACATATACTAAATAACATAAGCTACATAAAATATAGTAAAATGCTACATAAAATATAGTAAAGCTTGAGCTTGAGCTTGAGCTGATGCTTGACTTGGACTTTGTATTGTGCAAAATGAATGACGATTTTGTAAAATCAGGAAAAACTTACTGCAAAACAAGTCATAAACACATGCAAAAGCATTTACATACAGCATGACAAACAAATGCATAGGTGCTTTAAAAAAAAAGATTGTCACAGTTTTCAACATTGAGTTTACTGTGAAAAATGTAAAATGATATATGGGTAGGGTAGCATTTATCTCAATACAACACCTACACAAAACTTAATGTGTGAAATAGATTTTTTTAAGTCTGCATGGTTACATAAAGGCTCTTCAGCAAGCTTAAAATTAGACTCTGGAGGGCAGGCTATGTAGCTACATAGGCCACTGAAAAATAAAAACACAAAAGGCATTGTTACTGAAGGAAGTGTTGCTGCTGTCTGCTGTTGATGTACAAACGTACTGTAGTTATGTTCAATAGTCAAATATCATATGATAATAGCAAACTGTTAAATGTGGGTCGAGTTGGGTTGGTCTGGTTTTCTTCTTCGCCCTCACGTCTGAGTGGACATCTTCATCTTCAGGGTTGTCTGAAAGAACTAAACACAGACATCTGAAATGTAACTTTTGGGTCTTGTCAAATCATTTCATTAAAAAAGAAAAAAATCCAAATTATATTGACTATGATTCCAGTTATAAAAGTAATTAAATGGGAAAACATCCAAGGAGGTGAATACTTTTTAATGGTGCTACAAAAAGAAATTTTGATTCATACAAGCAATTTAGGTTTTTCCATGTTGATTTTCAGGGGACACTAAATTAAATGTCGTGCAGTAGCTACCTCACATGCAGAAAAGTGCTTTTAAATATCTATAGAACTCTGGTAGCCTGTGCTTTACAAAATTATCAGAAAAAAAAGTCAAAGAACATGCACAAACATGCATGCTAATTTTGCAAACATTAGCATGAATAAATATCAGTCTTGAATCTTGAATCAGTATTGAACAGATAGTAAATGATGACAGGAACATATTTCCTTACCTTCAGTGGCAGTCGTAGGTCTTGTTTTCTTGTTTAAATGTTTGGTGTAAAGAAAAAAAGCCGCCTGCAGAAGCAGAGTGACAACACTCACAATCACAGCCACGAGAGATAAGTGAGAAATGGAACCTAGGAAAGAAAAACAATAATAAGCAAATACTGGAATGTTTGTTTCATTTAAGAAATCGATTCCAAAATATTACAATACACAATATTACATTAACTCATGAAATAAATCAGTAAATTGATTAATAAAAATAAAATTTCTTGATTTGCACTACCTTCACATCTTGTCAGGTGAACGACTGTTTCGTCTCTGCTGACTTTGTTCCCAACATGACACTTCAAGCTTCCTGTCAGTTGACCATGTAAGCTGATGGTAACATTTGAACTGCTGGCTTTGTGTTCAGCTTCACTCCCAGCCAGTGGCTTCATGTTTGCTGTCCAGTTTGTCTGGGACTGGCTGTGGTTTCTGGTTTCTGTCAGTAAGAGACCATCCAAGGTCAAAGTGAACTCTACTTCATCTCCCTCAGAGGAGCATCTGATGATCATCTGTTCTGGTGACAGACACGTCTGAGACACAGCAGGCTTTGACACTGGAGCTGGAGGACAAACAGAGTAACAAGTCCAGTACCCAGTACAAAATACAAAGTAAAATCCTCTTCTAAATGTGTTAACTGATTCTTTCTTTTAAAAGAAGAAAAGGATATTTGAGGGCTAAACTTTAAAGTGATATCATTTTCTGAGCTGTATTCTGGCTGTTCTAATATTTATTTTTACACATAAAGTCATAAACCACATTGCTCATTATTATTTATCAAAAAGCTCATTCTGTTAATATTTTGTGAAAGCACCAATAGTCATCCCTACATTCGTAACAGAGGTATTTAGTCGAAAATATTTGGATTTGATTTAGTGTGTTTTAACCAGCCTGATAAACGAATGTAAAATGTCTTCTTCCTGTTGTACATACACAATAGATTTTAATCCACAATCAACTGAAACTATTTGTTGTTTTAAAAAAAATTTACCTACCTTGTATTTCTAGGTGCTTTATGACATTTTTCACCAAAACTCCATCAGAGTCATGCACCTCTAACAAGTAATCTCCTGAGTGTCTCTTCATTGCTTTGCCTAATTTGAATGTTCCATTGGTGAAGAGTTCAGACTGACTCACATGTTCCTCATACAAAGTCGCTGTGTGGTACTTGGCTTTTAAAATAATAGAATTATTCTTTTTCAGTCTGATATCTCCATGTGGCAGATGAAAAATCAGCATCTGTCCCTCTGCTCCAAAACACTGAGCTCCGGTGGGTTCAGAGAAATTGCATTCAATTGACCCTAAAAAACATATTGAAAAACATGGAAATCAAAAATAATTGCCAAAGTCATACTTTTTCCTGTACAAAGAATAAACATTAAATCTACTTTTAATTTCATTTCTAAATTTAGCAAATATCTCTGTAAACATTTCTGCCTTAGTTAAAATATTGATTCACTTTTCACTGAATTATTGTCTGCACTGTATTGTTAACTGTAGTAACTTTTACACTCAGATGTACCTTTAGCCGAAGCTGCTGTTCCCAGCACAGTGAAGATCATGTAGATGCAAATCATTGTTTTTCTGTTGCAACACATAAATCAAACATTATTCCATTTCTTTCTGTTTTAAATGTCCTGTCGCATCACTAAATTAGATACATGGTGTTAGTTTGAAGTTAATTTTAAAAAGTAAGTATGAACAACATGAATAGTAGTAATGGAGGTCATTTCTATTTTCATCATAAGATCTTACATTCTGTACATGCTTTACAATCTTGAAAGAAACAAAAAACGACACAAGCTCAAAATTAAAATTGAAAAACGTCACTCACCTCCTTCACAATGGTGCGATGTCTTCTTCTTGATTGTTTCAGGCTGAACTGTGAATTTTGCTCTGACAGAAGGCTAGTTTGTGTCCTTGTCTTGATGTTGTCTGATCAGAATCAAGGAAGCCGTTAATGCACTATCAACCACACTTTGCAAGTTAACAGTGTGCTAAGTTTCACTGCTGAGGTTACAGCATATTTTTGGAAGTTTATGACCAGAAGAAGAGAGTATGTTTTGTTAGCTATACAGAATAACAAATTTTGATGATTGACATGAGCTGCTTCTTGCACATGTCTACAGAGAGAACCAGTATAAAGGAAACAAACCTAAAAATAAGTATGTATATACTGTAGGATCAGCCAGTATTTATGTATGGACGACAAAACTTTAGCACCATCTCAGAATGTGAAGCAGAATGTCAGTATAAAGTAGTGAACAATTATGTAAACCTTCAAACATTTTTATTTTTTATTCTCAGTGTTCTAAGAGCATGTTAGACCTGCCCAGAGAAGAGGGACAGATGCAATGGACATATGTACTGTGACAACATATTCTAGAGCAAAACTATTTATTAAAAAATAAAAACATATTCTACACATTACTCGTTAACATCTGCTTCATTGAACTTTCTCACAGACAACACATATAATGTGAAATTAAACTGTGTGTGAGACTACTTTGTCCTTACATACACTGAGACCAATGTAACCACATAAGCTTCAACAGTTTTAATTTTGATATAGAAATAACCACTGCTCACACCAGTGTTCCCCCCATACACCACATCTGCATGAAATGTAAGCTGAATAACAAAGACATGCACCTGGTGGAGGTCTTTACTCAGCTCAAAGTGATAGTTTCCATTTAAGGTTCAGATGTGACCACTGCTCACAAAGCCTCCTGGTGTGAATGTTTCATCTTTAACGGCTGTCAAACAGCCATTTAACTACAGTTAATGTTCCTTCATGAAGTGCATAGATTTTGAGGGAACTGACTTTGGCCGCTCCTGTGCACATAGCACTGCTTTGTCTGAGAGATACAGATTGAAGATTGACACAGATTGGGCTCTTTAAATGGATGACGTTATTTCATTCAGTTTCAAACTAAACGAGTGTCTTTGATTTGCATTTCACACCTGACAGGTGGTGGAGCGGTGGGTGGAGTTCTGTATACCTGTCTGACCCAAGCACGAGCAGCACTCAGCTGCTGATGTTTCACCCGTTTTATAGCATCAAATAACAAATTAAATCCAATTCTATGAGACAAATGAACACTTGAACATACATCAATGTCCATACCTAAAGTGACAGAAACCACCAATGGGGAATAATACATATGACTTGAAGATTTGGGTGTGGTTTATGACCTTTACTACAGCCAGCCACCAGGGGGCAATCAAGATCCTATCACTTCACTTGTTTTGGAGCACTTGAGTTCCTTTTGTACACAGTCACTAGTTGGTAACAGAACAGAGCATGAGTTGGAACAAAATCTTAATCATTTAGCCAGTAAAGAACTGAACTGAAATGTCTCACTTCAGATGTTTGTCTCTTCCCTGTTTGCACAATGAGGGTCACCCTGGTATTGAGGTTAAAGCAGCTATTTACATAAATACGCTATGTAGACAAAAGTATTGGGAAAAGTGACCATTAAACCAGCAGTCACTTCAGTGAAGGTTTCCACAGGATTTTTGGGTGTTTCTGTGGGAACTTTTGCCCATTCATGCAGTAGAGCTTTTGTGAGGTCATGCACTGATGTTGGACGAAAAGGCCTGTTCGGCAATCTCCGTTCCAGTTCGTCCCAAAGGTGTTCGATGGGGTTGAGGTCAGGGCTCTGTGTGGGCCAGTCAAGTTCGTCCACACCAAACTCATCCAACCATGTGTTTATAGACTTTGCTTCGTGCACTGGGACACAGTCATGGTGGAATAGGCAAGGGCCTTCCCCAAACTGTTGCCACAAAGTTGGAAGCATAGCATTGTCCAAAATGTCTTGGTATGCTGAAGCATTAAGATTTCCCTTCACTGGAAGTAAGATGCCAAGACCAACCGCTGAAAACTGCCCCACACCACACCCGAATTCAGTACTTTTGTCGATATATGTATGAATTAACTGTCAGAGTTGGGTTTACAACCTGGTGCTCTGAAAGTACCAGGATGATAAAACAAGATGGCTGTATTGAATTTGCATAGTAGGTTACTTGTCCATTTCTAAAATGACTGTTACGACTCTTTTTTAAAACAACAACAACAACAACAACTATTATTATATAATCTATATTATATGATCTGACATGGCTGTGGTTATGTTTTTTTTTTGTTGTTTGCCTTATTTGCCACGAATTTCTGTTTCTGGGAATAAGCCGTGAAATAACAGAATCATTTAAAAGTTATGTTCAAAAACTATTGTTTAACATTTTAATAAAATAGCGCTCACATTTGTGCTTTCAAAACGTGGAAATGTAAAGTGAAAATTTGTTTTTTCCAAGCTGTTAATTTTCTCTGTATGATGTTGTATGTTGTTGCTACTTTGTGGACAAAATGAAAAAAATCAATTTGTCAATTACTCATGTATGTATTTGATTTTATAAAGCAGAATCGGAAAATGTTTTAAAAACATTTTTCAAAGTTAGTGCTGAATTGGTGTGCATTACCCTTTCCACTGTAATTATTATTGGCCATATAGTCTATAATACACAACAGCCAACATGTTAAATTGGACTCTTCTGTGATTTGAGTAAGATGCAGTGCTTTGCATCAACTGAGGACTAAACGGCACCAAGAAGTTACCAAAGACAAAAGATTATAGCGAGTTCCTTTCTTCATAATTCTCTTGTTTCTTGTGATGGCTTTTGGCTCCATCTTGTGTCAGTAATGATCACTACATTACTTGCATCTACAGTAAGTGCAAAAGATCAATACAAGAGACTGCAGATATTCTGAATGTCATCCATGAGCTACACTTTTCTATTGTTAAATCTCTGACTAATTTCAATCCGAGGTAACGCAAAGCAGTCTGAACTTTGCTCTCTCTGACTACAGCATTAGGACAGCCGACACCTTTTTAAAAAACATCCTTTGAAGCTATGACTTTATGCTTGACTTGGACTTTGATTACAACAAAAGATGAAATAACTAAACACTCAGTGGAAAACTGAGTCTGTTAGGTCAAAAGTCATAGTAGATTACAGAACATGTGAGCCCACATGTTTATTGAAGTCTCCTGTTTAGTATTTACAATTGTATATAAACATTTAATAAATGTTTTTAAAAATGTAAACTGATTTAAAATGTTGATGTATTTGCATTTGTATAACTATAACTCCTGTCTTCTGTATTGTGCAAAATGAATGACGATATTGTAAAACCAGTAACAACTTACTGCAAAACAAATCATAAACACATGCAAAAGTATTTACATACAGCATGACAAACAGATACATGGGTGCTTTAAAAAAGAATGTCACAGTTTTTGAGACTGAGTTTACGGTGAAAAATGTAAAATGATATATGGGTAGGGTAGCATTTATCTCAATACAACACATACACAAAACTTAATGTGTGAAATAGATTTTTTTAAGTCTGCATGGTTACATAAAGGATCTTCAGCAAGCTTAAAATTAGGCTCTGGAGGGCAGGCTATGTAGCTACATAGACCACTGAAAAATAAAAACACAAAAGACCTACTGAAGGAAGTGCTGCTGCTGTCTGCTGATGATGTACAAACATACAGTCGATATGTTCAATAGTCGAATATCAAATATCTAATGATATTAGCAAACTGTTGGGTCGGCTTGGGTTGGTTTGGTTTTCTTCTTCACCCTCACGTCTGAGTAGACGATTTCATCTTCAGGGTTGTCTGAAAGAACTAAACACAGACATCTGAAATGTAACTTTTGGGTCTTGTCAAAATATTTCATTTAAAAAGAAAAAAAATCCAAATTATATTGACTATGATTCCAATTATAGAAGCAATAATAGGGAAAACATCCAAGGAGGTGAATACTTTTTATTGATGAAAAATTATTATAGAAAGTTTTGATGGATACAAGCAATTTAGGTTTTCCCATATTCATTTTCATGGGGCACTAAATTGAATGTCGTGCAACAGCTACCTCAGATGCAGAAAAATGCTTTCAGTTCTAAAGGGAGGAACATATTTGTCTTACCTTCACTGGCAGTCGTTGGTCTTGTTTTCTTATTTAAATGTTTGATGCAAAGAAACAAAGCCGCATGCAGAAGCAGAGTGACAACGCCAACGATCACAGCCACAGCCAAGAGAGAGAAGTGAGAAATGGAAGCTAGGAAATAAAAACAACAAATAAACAAGCAAAAAAAACCCAAATAAACAAGAAGTTTTATTTATTATTCCAAAATTTTGTAATTGCAGCAACAATATTACACTAACTCATGAAATAAATAAGTAAATCAATAAATATAAATAAAATTCCTTGATTTGCACTACCTTCACAGCTTGTCAGGTGAACGACTGTTTCGTCTCTGCTGACTTTGTTCCCAACATGACACTTCAAGCTTCCTGTCAGTTGACCATGTAAGCTGATGGTAACCTTTGAACTGCTGGCTTTGTGTTCAGCTTCACTCCCAGCCAGTGGCTTCATGTTTGCTGTCCAGTTTGTCTGGGACTGGCTGTGGCCTCTGGTCTGCACCGGTAAGAGACCATCCAAGGTCAAAGTGAACTCTACTTCATCTCCCTCAGAGGAGCATCTGATGATCATCTGTTCTGGTGACAGACACGTCTGAGACACAGCAGGCTTTGACACTGGAGCTGCAAGACAACATACAGTTAACCACTAACTAATCATACAAGAGATTAAAAAATGTGTAACTTTGAAAGTGATTTTAGGACAATATTTAAGAAGCAACCAAGCATGTATAGGTATGTTACATGGATATTAGGATGGATTTTTAAATATGAAGAAATTTTATTGCATGCAATATTTGATGTGAATGCAATACAGTATTGTGTATCAATGAAGTTAGACTAGATACTGAAAACACCTTTTAGTATAACACAGCACCAATAATCACAACTTCACAAACAGCAATTCAGCACCTCAATTTCAACAAAAATCTGAGCACAAACTGCATCAATAATAAAACTGAATTATTATTTTCAGGTCTTTTAATTTTTACAGTCTAAATAAAAGTGATATATTTAAGTTAAATTCACATGAAATTAATTGTATTTACATGACTGTTAAATTATACTGTAATCTACTGTATTGGTATTTCCAAACAAAATTCAGAATTTTACTGATTTTTCAAATTCTCTTTCAGTTAAATACAATACTAAATACAATAACTACAGCATTTGTGTATTAATAATAAAGGAAGGTCTTTGTTTCTGTGTATGTTCCCAAAGAATGTTGCTATTTTAAAACAACCAAGTAACCAAAAAATAACCAAGTTTTAATATTAAACTTTTTTGTAAATGTATTTATCTTTTTGTAATTAAATCTCTTAACTGATCTGAAGTCACACATTTGAATAATTATGTGTTTTTTTCTTCCTTCTTTCCGTTATTATTGACAGTTTCTATTTTAGCAACATACAATACATACAATATTTTCTTTTCTTTTTCTTAAAGTCCCACCTTGTATTTCAAGATGCATGTTGATGTCACGCAGCAGTTTACCCTCAGTTGTATATGCTTTGAGCTGGTAATCTCCAGAGTCTGTCCTCCGTGCTGCATTCAGCATGAACGTTCCATTGGCGGACAATGCTGATTGACTGATGTATTCCCCATGTGAATTCACTACTGCATTTAAAATGGTATGCGTCTTATTTTTCAATATTGTCTTTGTTCCATTTATTGGCAGGTGAAAAATCAATGGCTTCCCAAGTGCTCCAAAACACTGCTGAGCTCCAATGGATCCAGATAAATTGCATTCCATAGACTCTGATAGAGACAACAACAGTGAAAAACTTAAATGTGCCACATATTTCAGTCGGTAAATGCAAAACATACCTGAGCATTTTCCCTCACATGTAATAAAAATATGAAATATCTTTTGTTTTCTGTGCTGTTGACCAGCAAAAATTTAAAGCCATAGATTCGATCTGAATATGTTTTTAACATATTGTTTATTGCAGTCAATGTAGGCAGTGGCCTAATACATTAAATATTTGATAAGTGCTTTAGGCAAGTTCAGATTTACAAAACACTACCAAATATGTTAGGAAACTTTATTATGTTAGAAACTCGCCACAAACCGTACTCTTAACTACCTAGTTAGTCTGAAATGTACCTTTTGCCAGGACCGCTGGGACCAGGATGATTATGTAGATGGAAATCATTTTTCTGTTGCAACACAAAATATCTTTTTAAACATGATGCATTTCACTTGAAGGGGTGAATGTGGCAGGCGGTGTAAAACACTCTGAGGAGTCAGCAGACTTGAAAATCACGATATAAATGCAAGGGCATTTACCATGCATGGTCTGTGCTTAAAATGAAAACTGCACTTTAATAAAGATGTTTTGACAGTTTAGATACCATATTTGGATTATTTGCATAATTAGAAGACAGTTTAAGAAATAAGAATTGATGTCTTTTGGAAACCCTGTAATAATAAATAAACTACCAATTTTCAACACACTCACACTCATCTAACTGTCTAAAATTCAAATAAACTTAACTCACCACTTTTACTATACGATGTCCTCTTTGTGGCTTATTGACTGGACCACGAAGCACTGACGAAAGGATGTTTTTTGGTTCTGGCTTTTTGTTGTGTGGAGAGAATTGAGGAAGAGGTTGTTGCTACACCTCTGCAGTCATCAGTCAAACTGAAACACTTAGCTGCTCATCTTTAACGTACAGTCTCAGTGTTTGGTGCAAATGGCTTTTATTTGAGAAGTTTCATTTCACATTTCTGAATTACTACGCATTTGCAAGCTTCCAGTGTGGACAGAACTTAGCGCTATCTGATTGACTCTGATTGATTGAATGCAGTTAGTATTTAGGAAATGATGGCACAGAAAATTATCTTAACTGATCAGGCTGTTGGAAGTGAAAAAAGATTACTTTGAAGCGGTTTATTTTATATGCATGGGATCTCCTTATATTTTACTGAAAAGAAACACGCCGGCTATGATCACAAGGAAGCAAAATGTGGGGATACCATAAAGTGTATGTAAGTTAATAAATTGTAATTTTTGGGACCTAATTTCATATATATGCCATGTAGCTTTTACATGTCATAAGTGAACACTGACTGCAGGCCAGAGGAATGTACCTGTAAGTGCTGTTCCGGCAGAGGTTTTCTTCTCCATCTTCTACTCATTTGCACATGTGGTCTGAATAGAACTAGTGTGCTTGTGTGGTTGTGGTGGTGTCACACTCACGCTACAATTCAGCAGCTCGTTGTTATTTAGGGTGGACGATGTGATGATTTTAAATTTTGATGGATCTTGAAGGGGTCCATAATTTTCTTTTCAGGCGAGTCATGGAGAGTTTGCGATATTTAATGTCCTGTGTTAATGTACTTGTGTTTCCATACTTGACATAACTTCATGAAATAAGTTGATCTGTAAGCTTTTCCATGTCTACCTATAGTCTACGTGACATTCACAAATTGAGAAGAAAGGATTGCAATTCAGATTAAGGATTGGGGTGGCAGTTAAAAAGATCATTATATTGATTTTTGACCAGATTGTCTATGCTTAGTGCTGCTGGGTTATAGTGTACCTATTAGAGTTTGGTAGAGGAAACTCAAAGGAAATAACACCCAACAACTCATATCTGACGTTGTCGGAACAACAAGAGCGGAAAAGGCTGTGAACCACAACTTTTTCCATTCTCTGTCTCTGCTTCTGCCACAGACCAGTTTGTATATGTTAGATTTTCAAAGGCTACAGATCAAAGATAGAAAAATACAGCATGAGCCAGATATGGCCATGCTGTAGTAGACTGAATGATCTTGTGGGAGAATCAACACACTGGAGAATATGCAAGCTTTAGTAATGTAGGCCATGACTTAAAACTCAATAATTTTCTCAAATTGTTAAAGTACGCCATGAGATCCATCTACCAATAACAATAGGTCATGTGGCCAGACTCGAAACTTTGACAGTAAAGGCTCACTTTTCTTCTGGTGTAGCATAAAAATGCAAAATTGTTTAGAGTAAACAGTTAGAAGACTCGGTCATGCACAATGATGTCAAGAGCAGACTGTAAGCAGGGAGGCAGCTGCGTCAGCAGATAGACATGTAGGCCTTCCTATCACTTCATTTGGGCAGAATGAAATGATTGGATGGACTTATCTTAATTATTTATTTTTTTTTCATGATCATTGTTGAGTCACATATGAAGACCTTTGGCTCCATCTTGTAGAAAAAAGTATCCCAACATTGCTTGCTGCATGTTCTCTCTGGTAGTACCTGAATGAACAGCATACAACCTCTGGATGTCAGCCATGAAGTTCATAAGTTCAAAGTCCAAACCTTTGATTTTTAAGTATGGTGCAAACTGAAAGCCATGTTTCTGTTCTTCATCAATTTCTTTACAAATGACTAAAGGTTCTAAAAAATATATACTAATAATTTTATTATTAATTACACAATAGTGTATGATTGTTTGATTCTGATTTATTTGAACATACACATTATATTACGTTTGACCAAGAGCACAGTGCAGTTTCTTTGACAAAGGCTTCTCACATTTCTTGTACTCCATTACAACTCTGAGAACAGAGAAATCATAGAACTTACAAACCAAATTCAATGCAAAGCAATAGACAGTTCATAAAAAATAGCTCTATGAAAACTTTAAAACAGAGTTAACCTTTTCATTTCTTTCTGAGTGACCTTGATTTGATGATTTGTTTGGAAAAGCTGGAAATCATAAATATTATCAAATCAGTGCACACATGCTTAAAACATAATCGGTAGTTGAAAAATCAAGGAAAAAAAACAATTCTGTTTATCATGAAAATAGTGCACAGTGGATCTGGAAACAAGTGTGTGAACTGAAAAATACAGGAGAAATTGTTTTCAACTTTCCTTTAAAGCCCCAAACACAGTGATCCTTAATCGCTAATTTATTTATCTCAAGGCTAGTTTGGCTTGAAATTAGAGCTCTTTATAATGTTTTCGAACAAAGTTATGTTGCATTCTGATCTTGGTTGAGTCTGTCACTCTTGGATTTTCGTAACACTCTCACTTCTGTGTAGACAACTCTGTCTTCAGAGTTACCTGGAAAAATCAAAACCAGATGTCAATTGTGTTTAAGAGTGGTAACCTATTGCAGAGAACAAGTCTTTACAAAATTATTTCCAAGGTATTAAAAGAATGTAATGCAACATCTATCTGGGAAAAAATCTTCTTATCTTAACTATCATCTGAACTTCATGTCAGTATGTTCCTTACTAAGACGAATGAAGACATGGGAGAACATCTTCCACTTACCCTCATCCACAGTCGTGGGTTGCAGTTTGTTACGAAGATGTTTTATACCAAGACACACAGCCGATAGCAGAAGGAGAGTGACAACAGTTGCTATCACAGCCACAATCAAAAGAGAAGACGAAGAAAAATCTAGAAAACATGAACAAATATTAATCAGAATCAGAATTCCTTTATTTATCACCGAAAGGAAATTCTTTAAATCAAATCTCTGAAGTATTTCTTGTCTTAATGTGGTTTGTATAAAGATGCCACCCGCCCCAGCATACTCTAACCCATGAAAAACACAAAACTCAGAACTCAACACAGAGAATACAAAACACAAACTATAATACAATAAGGTTATAACACAAGAAATAACAGATCATTCATGTCTACATGATATTCCCTCTTCTAAAACTACAGTTATTTTGTCCTCCATCAGGTATTTGATATACAGTAACATCAACTGTTGCAATGAAAGTCTAATTATTAAAACTGTTAAAAGAAGTAACTAAAATTTGGATGGACATGGACAGTTTTTTAAATGATGTTTTTGAAATGTGGGGGAAACATGTGAAATACTATTGAAGAGATGATCTTTAGAAAATTAAGGAAGCAACATTTAAGCCAGTGCTTCTCAACCCGGGTTCCATGTACCCTTGAGTGGAACCACTGGGGATGCGTGAGGAAAAAGATTGGGAAACACTACTTTAAAATGTGTACCTTCACAGCTTGTCAGGTGAAAGATTGTTTCGTCTCTGCTGACTTTGTTCCCAACATGACACTTCAAGCTTCCTGTCACTTGACCATGTAAGCTGATGGTAACATTTGAACTGCTGGCTTTGTGTTCAGCTGCACTCCCAGCCAGTGGCTTCATGTTTGCTGTCCAGTTTGTCTGGGACTGGCTGTGGTTTCTGGTCTGCACCAGTAAGAGACCATCCAAGGTCAAAGTGAACTCTACTTCATCTCCCTCAGAGGAGCAGCTGATGATCATCTGTTCTGGTGACAGACACGTCTGAGACACAGCAGGCTTTGACACTGGAGCTGGAGGACAAACAGAGTAACAAGTCCAGTACCCAGTACAAAATACAAAATAAAATCCACTTCTAAATGTGTTAACTGATAACAGTTAACTAACTAACTTCATCTTTACACATTAAGTCATTAACCACATTACTCATTATTATTTCTTTTATTTCTTCATTATTATTTCATTATTATATCTGTTAATATTTTATGAAAGCACCAATAGTCATCCTTACAATATGGAAACTTTTAGTCGAAAATATTTGGATACTTGATTTTTTAGATATTTGATTTGATTTTTTAACCAGCCTGATAAAAGAATGTAAATGCCTTCTTCCTGTTTTACATGTACAGTAGATTTTAATCCACAATCAATTCATTGTTTTAGAACATTTTTACTTACCTTGTATTTCTAGGTGCTTTATGAGTTTTTTCACCAGAACTCCATCAGACTCATATATTTCCAACAAGTAATCTCCTGAGTGTCTCTTCATTGCTTTGCCTAATTTGAATGTTCCATTGGTGAAGAGTTCAGACTGATTCACATGTTCCTCATACAAAGTCCCTGTGTGGTCTTTGGCTTTTAAAATAAGAGAATTATTCTTTTTTAGTCTGATATCTCCATGTGGCAGATGAAAAGTCAGCATCTGTCCCTCTGCTCCAAAACACAGAGTTCCGGTGGGTTCAGAGAAATTGCATTCAATTGACCCTAAAAAACATGTTAAAAACATGGAAATAATTAATAATAATTATAATGTTTGTGATATTATTATACTTTAACCTTTTGTTGCGAAAGTTATGCTTTTTCCTTTGCAAAGAATAAACATTAAATCTGCTTTTAATTTTATTTCTAAATTTAGCAAATGTCTCTGTAAACATTTGATTCACTTTTCACTGAATTATTGTCTACACTGTATTGTTAACTGTAGTAACTTTTACACTCAGATGTACCTTTAGCCGAAGCTGCTGTTCCCAGCGCAGTGAAGATCATGTAGATGCAAATCATTGTTTTTTCTGTTGCAACACATAAATCAAACATTATTCCATTTCTTTCTAATTTAGATTTCTTATAGCATCACTAGATTAGATACATGTTGTTAGTTTGTATCTATTTTCATTAATATGATAATACACCCTCTACACAACAATTCAACAATTTCCTGCAGGATCAATAAAGTTCTTATCTTATCTTACACATCATGAAATCATGGAGAAAAAAAAGACAAGTCAGCTCAAAATTAAAATTGAAAAACGTCACTCACCGCCTTCACAATGGTGCGATGTCTTCTTCTTGATTGTTTCAGGCTGAACTGTGAATTTTGCTCTGACAGAAGGCTAGTTTGTGCTCTTGTCTTGATGTTGTCTGATCAGAATCAAGGAAGCGGTTAATGCACTGTCACCTACAAGTTGCCATTTGGCAGTGTGCTAAGCTTGCTGTGGTTACTACATATTTTTGGAAGTTTATGACCAGAAGAGGCGAGTATGTTTTATCAACTGTACAGAATAACAAATTTGATAATTTAGTTAAGAGTCAATTTAAAGAATACCAACCAAAAGACATTGATTTTTATACACTTGTGAAAATAAATACATATGTACTGTGGTATCAGCCACTATGTAACTAAGGAGGACAAAACATTAGAAACTTATCAGAAACAGAATAAGAATCTCAGTATAAAGTAGTCCAGTAAAACAACACATTTAACTAGTGCCCCATTAATAAACATAATTATATGATTTAACGGCCACCGTCTCAATAATATAAACTTTAACTTAAGGTAAAATTTATTTCAGAGCTGTTGTATTGAACTGCATCAGGTTGCACAGGTGTATGCAATGAAGAGTGCAGCATCTTAGAAGCCTGGCTGAAAGTATGTGATAGTTTGCTTTGCTTTTGAAGTTGTCAGCACACATTTTCTTCACTTGACCTTGAAAAAAACTGCAGTATGATGATAATGGATGGCTGTTTTAGGACAGGATATCACACACACACAGACACAGATTATAATGACTCCTAAAACATGAAAATTCCCTTTGAACACTGCTCACTGCTCTTTGAATACAGAGCGTTTTTCATAAAAACATAGACACAAGAACTACAGCTACTGCTACAAGTGCTAATGAATGAGGAATTTAATCGATTTTTATTAACAAAACGGTCATTTTAATAAACAAATGGGCTTAACACCCATGCATGGAGACCTGTTATTGCTTTATTTCCTTTTTTTTGTCTGCACAATTTAAACCTCTCTTATAAGATAAGCCAGATAAGAGGTGTTATGTTTCTGTAAAGGACGCATAAACTTTTGTTATGCTTTGGTTTATTTTCAGAAACATGATACACTTCACAAAAATCTGTATCACGAAACTTTCTCACAGGCAACACATAGTGCAGTATGTAAAATTAAACCTTGTGTGAGCCTGACAGTTAGAAACCACAGTAACTTTTCCCCCTCAGTCACAGTGCCACGTCTGAAACACTTGCGGCTCTAGAAGAGAGTCACCTCCTCTCTGCTGTAAACACAGCCAATCACAACTCTGTCTAAATTAGTCAGTAAAGATTATCATTTACCAAAAACACTGCAAATTAGATTGTATTTTAAGCAGCACCCGAATGCTGTGTCAAACTTCAAGCAGTTACATGGAGTTTTTAAGATCCATGTGGAAATCTTTGCTAAAGTTTCCACTGAGAATACAAAGGAAGGCACTGACATACTAACATGGTTTTAACTCAAAGCATACAAAATGTGTGTCTTTTAGTTGCCATTTCACACCTGACAGGTGATGGAGCTGGGGGTGGAGTTCCCGCCCATACTTCTTTTTATAGCATCAAATAACTATTTAAAACCAAACATGTCAAAAAAATGAACACTTGAACATACATCAACATGATAAGAACTACCTAAAGTGACAGAGTGTGTGTGTATGAGTATTTTTTGATTTCCTTTGATGGTTCAGTTACTTACTTCAACATTTTGCCTGCCGTGAGTAAGAATACAGAACAGAAAAGCTGGTTAACAGGACAAGTTCTGAAAACTTTAGAAGAGGTAGACCCTATTGTATGAGCCTGAAGCCTATAAGCTGTCCTCGATCAAACACACACAGTTCACTGTATTTATTATTTTACAGTCTCAGATGTGTTACTCCAGCTGACCAGCAGGGGATGCTGGTTTCAACTGAGTGATTTTCAACTCACCATTTAAAGTTGCATGACCTTTTAACAAACTAGTAAATATTTTCAGACTACCTTGCAGAATATCTTTAACTTTTACTCTTGGTTGGATGATTGGTCGATTTGATTTCAAGTCTAACAGCCGAATCAGCACGTCCTCACCTTCTCCCCAAAATATGAGCGAAAGGTAAATTCATTGCTTGAGTTCCGTACGAGAAACATTATATTTGTAGCCATTTCTTTATCCTAAGAACAGTAACCCAAACATCTTTGAGACTAACAAACTTCTTTTAAACACAACTTGACATTCAGACGTCCACTTCCACAAAATGAAACAGAAGAAAGTGAATGCAACACTACACCTGCTCCACTTCTCTTTTGTCAGGCTGACTTGCTGCAATATTTACTAGTTGACCATGTTTGTTCCTTGTATACCTGAGCCAGTGTATCTGCCATCCTGCCACCCCTCTGGCTCCATTCATAGCGGACAGCAGCGATGATCCACTCCATTCACTTTACCAGAGACTGTTGTTGTGCAAACTCAGCTAACTAGCAGTTGCCTTAAATGCACTTTCCCCCTTTTCTTCCACAATTATTTTTTCAGGCGGTTGATATTATCATAATGTAATGTATTGTGTGTACATATATATTTAACACCTCCTCCCACTTCTCTGTCTAGATTATTAAATAAACCGAAAAAATTGAACAATGCTGTCAAAATAATCAAGGCCTTCAAATTGTCTTCTATTCATATCTTTATTAGAAGTATGTTGAAGGCTTTTTAATTTAGTGAACATTTCTAATCCTCTGTATGTTTTTCTTTCATTGTAAATTCACTGAAGGTTCATTCATGACCCTGAAGAAAACTGTTTTGGAGCTTTCCATCAAGTTAAAGAGCTCAGAGACATGGATTTGTTAAAAGGTTTCAATTTTACGAAACGTACCATACTATTGTCTTTGTTGCACTTTACTGCTCGCGCTGACTCCTGTCACTCTGAGTATCTTTCATCAGATGTCCTGGTTAATGCAATTCTGCTCTGCTCTGTTCAGGTCAGTAAGAGGGAAACAAGCTTTGAGCTGTGACTGGTATTGGTTATTCTTCCATCCACCGCACGTGTTTCATTCAGTAGACAGAAATAGCAGGCGTAGCTACTGCACAACATACAATTTGTTTCAAGTCAATATTATTCTTCAACACAAATGTACATACAAGTGTTCAGTGTTATAATACAGTTTTAAGACTTGTGGTTTATTATGAGGCTCATGAAACCTTCCTACGCTGAGGCAGTGAAGGCTTCAGTTGTCTCTCAAGATCGTAAAAGAGTGGGCTTTACCACATTTTTTCTAGTTATGCAGGACACAGAGCAGAGTCAGTCCAGGATAACAGTCTGTCTTTTCACTTTACTTTAGTCATGACTGTCTTTGCCAAGCCAGATGAGAACAGGGGTCGAGGTTTTGTGTTGTACTCCAGCCCTGCCAAAGGATTTCTATTCTAAAAGCACTTTTATCTGTCCTCCTTGCATCACCACACAGAGGTCACTCTCAGAAATTGTGCTGTCTGACAGAAGCTATCTTTTAAAACTGGCATCAAGGAGAAAAATAAAGTTTTAAAGGAAAAAAATACATCATGAAAAGAGTCTATATGCATTTTTTTTCTTCACTCTGTTTGAATTCTGTGTATTTTTCATTTTCTGAACATATTTGATGACATATTTGTTTCACTCTTCTGCAACAAAATCTGCTGCACAGACCTTCAGCTAAAACCCATTTACGCAGCCCGGGGAAGGGTGGACAGTTTAAAACCCTTATTTTAATGATGAATCATTCTGCATGACATGGAACCCCTGTGTCACTGAGTGCTAGATGGCCCATCTTGCTGTAAGGGATAAAAGATTGAAATGTCTGACAGCACATCCACAGAGGCTCCTTAACCTTATTTCAGCAGCAGCTGGTCAGCAGCCAAACCATCCCAGGCGGATGCAGCTGCCCAGTTTGTTCTGTTCAGCTGCTTAGCAACACCGACTTGATGGCTCATACTCCTGTTAAACACATGAGACTGGCAACTCACTTGTAAGCTTCATCTTTTAACTACAGTGAGAGAGAAGATTCATTTCTCCAACTCTTCAGGACAGGATTTAAGCTTTTGACAAAATTTCCAAATTGCAATTCAGAGTGTTAAAGGAGCAAAAGTATGTGACATATTACAATCTAAATCATTGGGGAACTGCTTCAGCGTGGTGCTGAAGTGTGTTTTCTCCTGCAGCTTTGAACTCAATTCTTTTTTTTTATCTGGCTAATCCAAGCATCTGAAAAAAGGTCTTTAATGTAAGTTTTTGTCTCTCCTGATCATCCTGGTCACGCTCCAAAGGTTCACACTACTGCTCTATGCTGCTGTGAGGAATGAAGGGAAATGTTTAATGGTTTTTAAAGAATCTACAATAATAAAATACACAGGCCAGGAAGGTTTAATTGAAAACCAGACGCACAAAATATATGTTAAGACATACATACAGATCTCAGGACCTTACACAATGATAAAAAAACACAGGATGGGAGAACAATCAACAACCTCTAAGGGATATAATCAATAATAATTTTACAGTCTTTAATGTGTTATTCTTTTTTATATAGAGGTTGGAACCCACTTGATGTCAGATGTCATGTGTTATTGTTTACCTTTTGAATTAACTCCTCCTGACTTGCCAGTGGAACAGTGGCCCACTTACCCACTTTGTCAAAGGTCTATCTTGCCGTAAGGCTTTTTGTGCCAAATCCATCAAGAGCACTCGGTGTGAATTTGCCAAACTCTGTCTTATCTGCTGTCATTCCATCATGCCTGGATGGACATGCACTTAAGCCGGTAGCTGCATGAAAGCTATTGTCTTCTGGGTGATATTCATTTTACTACCTGCCTTACATTCATTTTTAATATGAAGATGGGGGATAATCTCCTGCTTTGCTTTAAGAGCCTCATTAAGTAAAACCAATATCCTGTTAGGGAGCTTCTTGCTCCCTGCTGCCAAACACTGCATGTCACAGGTTTGTACGTGTCTTTCAATAGCTGCGGTTACAAATGTTAGAATATTATGTGATGGAAAATATCAGAAAACTCTTCATCTACTCTGAATGATTTTTTTGTGTTTGTGACCCAAATGAAATAAACAACTGACTTAATGTTTTGTCTTTATGGTTTGCAGCTATCATGACATCACCGACACTGAAAGCCAGACAGTGTGATTTGAAGGCTCTGCCGCCTCCCAGTCAGTCTGCTCTGTGCAGACCACAGTGAAACAGGCTACTGGTTTAAGACAAACATCTGCACTACCCTCAGAGCGCTGTCCTTGTTCTATCACAAAATATTTCATTCTTTTCAAGTCATCTGAACTGCTTGGTGTAAAAGTCTAAAGAATGCTGTTAGCTTTCTTTTGTCTTTCCTCTCTCAGCATTAACCTTCTAAGGAGGATATAGCAGACAACCCTTAAACGCAGAGTCTCAGTAAGTCACTATAGAAGTACAGAGGCAGGACGTTTCAGTGGGCTCTTAGCACAAAAAGCAAACCTTCACGGTTTAATCACATTCATGTACGGGAAAATTTCTACTGGCCTGACAAGTTGCTGCGCTGGATGCCAACAGAGCCACAGGAGCTGCGACAGTGGTATTCAGCAAGGAATGTGTGGAAATGGAGCCACTTATCATGTTTTTACACAGCTTTATTGACCACTAAGCCACCTTTTCAGAATATGGTGCTCCATCATTCTTTTATTTTACAGTCCCGTGCATTTAAATGCATGGGTTTTCTCTCCGTGTCGGTAAAGAAATCTTGAAAATGGACAACTATCAGCTACTGTTTATTCCTGTCATTAATTTTCTTCATGCTAGCATGTATTTGCAAAGTAAAAGCCATGTTCAAGTGCTGCAAATTACTGCAGACTTTTTTTCTTTTTTTGCCCAACTTTTTGTCAGATGTCCCCCTCAGGCTTACAAAACTTGCAAGTATATTTTTGAAATCAGTCTGAGTCATTTAAAAATTTAGTTGCCATGCATGAGTTAGTTTCCTCTGCAGGAGCATAACAGGGAAATGCTGGATGTTAGCTCGACTGTTGGCCCCAGGACTTGGCCCTCTGCAGCCAAGGCTTCATTTCAGTGATGACAAGCTGTTAGATGAGACCTGAGGACCTGCCCTGTTTGAGTTCACAGTAGCCTACAGTGTGGCTGACCTTGAGACTCCTCCTCATCCCTGTGGACTTTCTGTCTCATGCACACATTTAGCACGTCAGTGGGATCGGGAGGGCAGCTGCTTGTTATTTCCAATTCAGCTGATGAAATTTTCCATTGAGTGTCAACCTCACAGTGAAACCAAAGGCATCCTCATGCTGTTCTCCAGACTCACTGTTAAAGCATTGAGCTGCCGTTATTCCTTCAACTTATGCATCTGCAATTCTAAATTAAAGTTAAAAGCGGCAATGAATTATAACACTAATGTCATTCTGTTCATGAAGGAAAATCAGCTTTTTGCTTTCTTTTGCTTTGATTAATTTTGGGTTTTGAGTCTTTCTAACAGGTTGGCACCGGTGCAAAAATTCAGAACAACGCAAAGCAACACTTCTTGTCTTGTTCTTGTTCATCAACACTAGCCTAACTGGAAAAAGTAGAGCAGTTTCTGGAGTAGGGGTCTACAAACAAGAGGACTCTGTGAGACCAGTTTGACCTCGCACAAACTTGCGGAACACGCTGATGTACGGCCGTTACATAATCGCGTTTGAGTGACGGTGTTGACTCCTGTTTCCCTTTGCTGCCCTCTCGACTCAGCACTCTTATCAGTTTGAGACCCGCTGCCTGAAAGCTGCTCATCTCCCGCCTGTGCTGCTGCTGACACGATCCTTTCTCATTTCTGCTGGCCTAAGTGGTCAGCCCGAGGGGGGGTACCGCGGCTGAAAGCCTCGACCAGCGCTTGAAAACACATCAGCTTTAGTCTGATTTTGAGCTGAGGTGTTAGTTTGAGGTTTGAGCGCAGGTGTAGCGACGTGTCATAAGGTATTAAGTGGTGCTGAAAGGACAGCGACACAGTGGACAGCTCCGTGCGCACTTCGGGGACTTGTGTTACCTGATCGGTGTAAACATGTCCACTTAGTTGATGTAAAGTCTCAGTACTGGGATATTTAAAGGGGGATAAACTATTTGAAGTTTAGATAGCCAAAAAACACATAAGAGGTGTTTAGTTGTGTTGGCATTTGCAATAAAACTACAAATGAAAGATTCTCTTAAAGCGCAGATGAAAGGGTCACTCCACCGGCCCTCTGCTGCACATGTGCGTTTAGATGAACTCATTCTAAACCTGAGAGAAACCTACCTCTACATGCAGCGCCACCACAGTGCCACCTCTGGCTTTAACTCAACTCCTGACTGTCTGACTGTACGACACACACACACACGCACACACGAGCAGGCACCACTTCAGCACTAGTTTATCCGTCTTTCTCGGCCACTTGTGCAGGGCTCCACGATGGCAGAGCGCAGGGGAAACTGGGACAAGGCAGAGGACGACCTGCCGGTTTATCTCGCCCGTCCCGGCACGGCCGACCAGGTGCCCCGGCAGAAATCCGGCGGCTTGTTTTGCAGCGTCGAGGGAGCGTTTGAGAGCAAAACCATAGACTTTGATGCCCTGAGCGTCGGTCAGAGGGGATCCCGCACCCCGAGGATCGCAAAACGTGAGAGCGCTCCTGGAGCGAAGAGCCCGGCGAGTGAGGACAAGAGCTCCCCTGGAGTGGAAAGTCCCACAGCAAACACGGAAAGAGAGAAGGAGTCGCCTCGGGTTGAGATCCGAAGCAGCAGCGGTAAGGAAGTGCTGCAGAACGTGGGCGATGAAAAGGTAAGAAGACGTAACTTTTTGCGTAAACGACAGCAGACTGATGCAGCATGTGCAAATGACAGGAGTGGTTTCTACGGTGTGTGTCTGTTGTGCCCGTTTGTTTTACTTTTTCTCTTCTGGTATCCACCTTTGTTGTTTTTAAAAGTGGTGATGTTCAGTGATGAATAATACTTCATTAGTAGTACTGCACAATAAGATGTTTAAGAGAGCATAAAATAGCGAATATTAACACTCTTAACCGACTGACTGAATGACAAGCAGGTGCCTTCCAAAATGTCCGGGAAATTAGACCTACCATGTATTCATCAGCATTTATTTGAGTAGCAACCAAGCCCACAGAGCACGCCTGGAAAACCTCAAGGCTGGACAAATGAAAAGTTTTTGTCAGCGCTGCAGACATCACCTCTGTGTCAGAGAAACCACAGAGCTGGCAGCCATGTTATACTGCAAGCAAATACAACAAGTGTTGCCCACAGTTTAGTAGGGCAATTTTGACCCGCTATTTTGGTGTGACAACAGTTGGTCCATCAAAGCAACAAGCTAACGCAGAAGCCCAGAGAAGACAAGGCTCTGAGAGAAATCATAATATTACCACCAAATCCTGGTTTATGTCTTGTTTTATATGCATGTGTGGTGTAGGTGATATTATCTCACATAGTTGTGCATCTCTTTGAGAACAATTCGGATCAACTCGTACAACTGGCTGCCAGAGAAATCCTCTGTGGGACTTGAGTGTCCCAGTAAGCTGCCAGTAGTCCCAGTAAGCCAACAAGAACAATAGCAGGGCCCCGAAACTTAAGAAGCTAAATGGAGTTCAGCCCTCATTCATTTTATTATTTACACCTGTGCTTTTCCTACTGTGACACCTCGAAATGTCTTCATCGAAAGAAACAAAGGCTTGTCATTGTCTGAGTTCAGAGGTGTCCTCACTGAGTTGTTTTACTCATGTTATATGTGGACCATCACACACACACACACACACACAGAGAGAGACTGAGAGAGACAAAAAGACAAAGGAAAAGACAAAAACACCTTTAATTAAGTTTTAAGTATGACAAATTCAGACCAAAACACTTCTCAACAGGCCACCTGTTTTCAGTTAGAATTGTATCTGACTCCAAATGTGTGCAACAAAAAAGTTATGGAAGAAGAAGAAGAAGAAGAGCAAGAAGAAGGAGGAGAAGAAGAAGAAGTGATCTCTATGTGTTACCAAGCAGGAACACAAAATATTTACTACAGCCAGAGTTAAATGACCCTTGTTTTGAGCAGGGAAGTTGATTCTTCTAATGCCAGACTGGGAACACTCTCTGGACACCAAAAATGATGATTCATGGCTCTGTTCCTGGCTCTGGCAGACACACACACACACTCATAATTATCGCTCAGGGAGGAAAGACGCCATTAGACAAAGTGAAGTTAGTCATTGCAGGGTCGGCTGCATATTGGCATACACACACAAAAACACACATAATGATGTAAAGCATGAATGGAGTAAACCGCAGGAAAGAGTTAAACATTATCTAATGGCCTGATGTAATACAACAGGTCATAGATTACAGTCAAAAAGTCTAATAAAATTGAATTGTGCTGCTGAGACGCATCGGCCTGACGTCAGCTCTGGCCTGAAGTCAGGAGCAGCAGTGACTGTGTTTGCTATCATGTCTACAGTGACAATGCAGGGTGTGTATCACTTTAGAGGAGGATGCAGTCTCATATATTCACAGTAATCTGTGAAGGTCTGCTGTCCATGGTTGGAGTTTTTGCGCTGTCTATTTCAGACAGATTAATTCATCAGTAAGCAGAAGACTTAGAGACCTTCTTTGAGCTTCTTTATGGGACTGACTGAAGCCAGAATGCTCCGTTTATTCACAAATATGGATAAAATTTTATCATTCTGTTTGCACTGTTTGTCCTCATCATTTACACCTCAGCGATTCCTGTGGTATCATTGATTGGTAGCCTGACAGCAGACCGTTTGGGCTGATGCACGCAGCCTAACCAGCCTATTTGAATCCTCACATCTTCCTAATAACATATTCATTATCGCTGTGCTGAATTCTGATCTAACTTCTGGCTTGTAACATGCCATCATGGTATAAAATTATAACTTCTCCCTGAGCATTTATGTACAATCGACAGCGTCTGTGTGGCAGACAGCCAATCTCCCCCATGTGGCCTGACAATGAACTGCAATATTGCACCTCCTGAGGGAAGAGATGATTTAGCAGAAATCAACAGAGACAGAGAGAGAGATTTAGGCTGTGTGAAGTATTTTGCTTTGTTTGGAGACAGTTAGAGGACATCAGACCAACAACAGAGTAAGGTGACATGGTATCAGTGGATAATCTGTAATTTATATCAATTTATAAACCAAGTAATGGCACAATACAAGCTTTGTTTTCTCTCTCTTTTTTTGGTTTGTTTTATGCTACTCCAAAACCCAATAAAAAAAATAATTAAGAAAAAGCATGTATTTTGTGTTGCCTGAATAATAAGAAAAAAAGGGAAATGATATGATATAGGCCAAAATGGAGTGACCTGGAAGCGAAAATATCAAAATAAAAGCCAAGAGAGTTAAGACAAATGAAGAAATAGACAGATAAACAATAAATAAACCTGGATGAATGGAAGTATGTCATCAACTTGATTACATGTGGTTCAATCAGTTACATGCAGGTTTGGCTTATTTTTCCCTAGTTAATAGTTCTGGAGATGTCCCTAACGTCCATCCATCCATCCATTTTCTATACCGCTTATCCGTCAGGGTCGCGGGGGAGCTGGAGCCTATCCCAGCTGACTACGGGCGTGAGGCGGGGTTCACCCTGGACTCAATCGCAGGGCCAACATACAAAGACAAACAACCACACACTCTCACACTCACACCTAGGGGCAATTTAGAGTAGCCAATTAACCTAATGTGCATGTTTTTGGTATTGTGGGAGGAAGCCGGAGGACCCGGAGAAAAGTCCCTAACGTCCAGTATAGTGTAATTTAATGTACATGCAGACAAAAGAACGCAGTGTAAAAAGCCATTCAATCATAAACCCATAAAAGTGTGGAACAATAATCCATACACACATTGATGAAGTACAAGTACAAAAACGGCAAAGTGTTTTCTTCCAGATTAGGTAAATGATTAGACTATATGTAACCAGTATTATCCCCCCTGGGCTACCGTAGGACTAAACAGTTCGTACCGCCCCCTCATTTTCTTGAGTCTAATTGGGCAGATCTAATTTAAATAGCCATACCAGGTACACCTCTATGCAGCTGTCCTCAGGTGCGGCAAGCCGTGAAGGTGCAACGATCCGGTAGGTGTAAACGTTTACTTGGAGCCGTAACTGCTCTGTGCTTTCCTCACTGTTTTAGTATACTTTTGGTCTGATCCATAGATTCCCCTGCTTGAATATGTGGAGCTTTGTGGGTATTGCGCAACAACCGGAAGTAAATGTTTCCAGATGATGCCGTTTAATTCAATTGCTCTTGTAACTGCCGGTTTATTTTGTAAGCTTTGTTTTGTTGAACGCTAGCTGAGTTCGATTTTTTTCACAGTGGCTTTGTGTCACTTTCTTGTTGTTTTCTCACCCCTTTCTGGTTTGCTGTGTGTGTTTGCGCTGGAGTCTGATGAGTGCTTTAAGCCAGTTTTGATTTTCTGTCTTCACTGTCTACTAGTACAGCAATCTATTTGTAGTGCTCCTATATTTTTTAATATTGCAATTTGTATCATAGTACATTTAAAAAATGCTATGTTTTTACATTGGTTAGACTTTAATACAATTCTGGTGCGATATGCTGTGTAGTTGATAAAATGTGGTGTTTTGTGAGCAATAAATATGAGAATCTTGGAATTCCTTGTGTCTGTCATTCATTCGCTGTCATTTGCATCATAAAGAATCTGCACTGCAGTTGGTTTGTATTGACAGTTAAAGTCAAAGCTGGGCTTTGTCATGTCCCGACCACACTTTTCAAGGTGGGCTATTGGACTGAACTGTTGGTCTACACAGCTGCTTTGCTTGTTAGCTTCTGTGCTTTGAAGACTTGGTTGCTGTACTACATACTAGGCTAATGGTGTTTTAGGATGGCTTGGTGGAGGAAATAAAAGTGTGCTGTATACTGCCTGTATTTAGAGGCCCTGTTAACTGTCGGTGATTAGCTGTAGGCCGCACTTCTGCACTTCAAGCTAGAACAGTGTCTTGTTTGGGAGGCCTGACGTCACTGCTTCATTTCATCAAGCTAAATATGGTGCAGTTAATTTTTCTTTCTTTTGTTAGCGAGCTTATCCCGATTTGATGTCTTGGCTCGTTTGCGCTGGCATTGTTAAAATTTGTTCATTTGATGTCTTGGCGTGTAGATTCAGATGCTTTAATACTTAAACATGGTGTTAATTCTATTTTTGAGTCTGTTTTAGTTTAAAGGCACAGATCCCTGAAAGTCAAAATGCATTTTTTTCCTCTTATCTATAATGATTTCATATATAACTCTAGATAGTTTATGCAAGTTACAGAGTTTTGCAATGTCGGCCTTTGAGATGTTAGCTTTGTCTCCAATATAACAGAAATGGAAGACACTTTACTTGTGGTGCTCAAAGTGCTAAAAAGTACATTGGAAAGCCTCAACAGCAAAGGCCCTTTCCAGAAATCGCGACACGATTACTCAAGATAATCCACTGACCTTCTTGTTTCCGGTTTCATAAAGGAACTACTTTCTTTCTGTGAAACTGCCGACATCAAGGTGTCTGGGTTATCTTGAGGAACTGGATCATCATTTCTGAAAGCAGACATTGCTATTGTGTTTTTTTTCAATTGTATTTTGTTTGGTGCTCTTGAGCACACAGCCATAGTTTAATTGCATGAATGTTGTCATTGCTTATGTCTCTCAAAAGGTGACATACAAAACATGATCATACTCAAGTACACTGGTTAATGGTGTCATTAAATATGATTGCTGGTTATTAAAGTGAACATTTATCAGCAATTTTTTTTTTTAACTTGTGGCTACCAGTCTGGTGGTGCAGCCTCGATGACCTCACAAAGTCTTTTCTGCATCCTCGATCTGTCTGAGTCCTGTCTGTCAGTGTCAGCTGATTATTGTGTTATGCAGCAGTAGCAGGCCTGCAAACTTTGAAGTGTGTTGTTGATGCATTCTCCAAGCCTGGAAATGCTGAGGTAATATCTTACTGACTCACTGCCATGAAAGGACATGTCAGCATGCAAGCAGTGAATCCTCTTGTAGCCAGAGACAAAAGAAAAACAATCAGTGGCTCTTGATTTGTATGAAAAAGGATATCAAATTCTAATGCATACTGCCTCTCAGTTTGTGATTGTAACATTCAGGGTGAGATGTGCCAAAAAAAATAAATAAAAAATACACACACACAAAATTATATATGTATATACAGGCACACTCTGTCACGGGCCTCCTCATTATGTGTGCATTAGTGCTAAGGATGGGAGTGTTGGAGGAAATGACTGGTGAAGTGAAGGAGGCGTC
The DNA here is from genome assembly GCF_020382885.2 of Scatophagus argus. NCBI lineage: Eukaryota > Metazoa > Chordata > Actinopteri > Scatophagidae > Scatophagus > Scatophagus argus. The sequence goes on along the minus strand of NC_058506.1, from coordinate 16,561,649 downwards.
CACTTTAGGTCCAAACAAAAGACACACATGGCTGGGGGCATGCAGAGAGAGGGTGTGTGTGTGTGTGTGTGTGTGTGTCTTGTGAGTACACATGTGGGGTGTGTAATGTGTGACAGCTGCTACACCATTTTGTCCTTGCTCTGTTTTCAGAAAAGCAAAACATCAGCGTCTGTAGGTAGGCACTGGTAAATATTGACACTCATAACCTACTTGAATGTGTTTTCATACAACATTTCCATTTAAATAAGAATAAAAAACCTATTAAACAGCTATTAATGTAAGAGAACTGATTGTGTAACATGTTTAAATTTAACTTCTAGACGTTTTACAGACTTCTTTCCATTTAATATTCATTCAAAAATAATTTTGTCCATTCCATTCCTTGTATCATCAGTCTAATTGATTTGTTTTGCACATTTGTCAAGTGTCTGTTTGAACAGTTCTGGAGTGCTGTGGTGGGACCACAGGAGCCACACAGTTTCAGTGCCTAATGGTGAAAATGAGGATGACATTAATGACTCTACCGATGGCGACATCTATCTCACAGGGAGATTAGAGTCGTGCTTTTGCCTCTTCCTATTTGCTGTATAGTGCCACACGCTCTCTTCTAATCAATCACGCATTAGTGACCGTCTACTCTGATCGATTACTCCCAGTGGCAGTGATTATATAGAAGCAGATTTGACTATAGAGGTGAATCTTAAACCTCTACTACTTCAGATTTATAAGCTATTGAAGTAAGAAAAAAATATATATGAAAGAAAATGGTCAGTAATGACTAATATATGATGTAGGCCACCGTATAATGTAGGCTGTGTGGTCAAGAAAAATGTGTGACAGCTCAGTAATGCAGACAACTGGATGCTGGTTGCAGGCTGCAGACGAGCTGCTCCACTGCGCCCTCCGGTGGAAAGATTGTGACACCGCTTCCTTTCAGTTGAGCCCATTGAGGGAGGGGCCGGCTGAGCGAACCACAGACTCTCCTATAGCGCTCTGCGAGGCACTTTACATCGCACTGACAGAGGGGCGACCATTCCCCGAAGCTCCCATCCAGGCGAGGGCCGCGGCAGCATCCGAACAGAGGGAATACCGTTTAGTCAAAGCCTGATTTCAGAGGTGGAACCGGACGACAAAAAAAATGTCTTATCAAGGAAAAAAGAACATCCCAAAGATCACAGTGAGTAGAAAAGAAGAGTTATTTATGCTTCGTTGGCTCTGCGAACTTTGATGCCTGCTTTTGCAAATCACTGCATGTTTCCGCTGCCGTCTCACAGCGCCGCGGCGATGGATCATAAACAAATATGTACCGCCAGCAAGACTCGGGGCTCGCAGGCTTTTCTTTTCTTCATACTGCCAGACTTGGCTGTAGGAACCGTTTGGAAAAAATACGCACCATGAAATGGCATGACTGGCTGCCATAGTGACCGTCTGGTGGGGGAGATGAGGCGTTTTCTTAAAGGTGTCCTGCATCTTCTTTGTTGAGAGGATCCATGCGTGCGGCGAACCGGCTCGCCCATTTAAAAAAAAAAAAAAGAAATAAATAAAAAAATCACTGTAATGTTCCTACAAGGCCTGTGAGTTTAGAGTAACCCGACCATACTTAATGATATATATATATATATAATTTTTTTACATGTAGTTTGTTAAAATATCATCGTAATATTCCGTTTATTTGCTTTATAGGATGTCACTTTCTCGATAAATTTGAAACGAAAAATTAGCCTCATCATTTAAGTGCGCGTGTAGCCATTAAAAATCCACGTTTTAGCCATTTTGTGTTCAGCCCTTTCTCTCTAATGGACAGTATCGAAGGCCTTATCGATCACTGGCGTGGGAGGCTACTCAGCACCAGTGATGTTTCATTTCCAATCATCCTCTCTTGCCATTTTGATGCACAGTCTTTTTACTGTCATCCTTCAAAGTATCCTGACGGTGTTGTTAACCTCATTTTATTGTGCTGTGGCTACTGGTGAAGGGAGCAGTGTGAAGTAAATCAGCGCATTATTTACACAAAGGGCCTTATTTATATTGATGTTAAAAATGAAAGGTGTCCCCTGCAGACTACATCCCACATATGTAGTCTTCTGATCATGTTGCAAGCTGGTGCAGAGGGGAGTGAGAGTGAGGGTGGGGTGAGGTGGGGGACGTTCACGCCCATTTGTGATGAGCCGTGATTAGCTGGCATTGTAATGTGCTGCTTGTGGTCCTGCACCGCCAGAAAGAGGAAGATTCTGACTCCCATCAGAGCATCAGGGGTGGAGGCTCGAACTGAGGGCAGGTTGGCGTTACACAGCCAGCCAGCTGGTTGCTGGTGTGCATTACGACTGCAGAGAAACCTCTCCCACTCCCTCTCCTCTTCTCTAGATGTGTGTGTGTGTGTGTGTGTGTGAGAGAGAGAGAGTCTGAAATGCCTGCCTTCCAGTTTTCATTGTTGCAGTTCAGGCTGCAGTCGGGTGTGTTGCTCAGCTGTGGCAGACACAGCCTTTGTCTCGTTTCCTCAGCTGATATTACACCAAAGGGGTGATTTGGGGGGAAGAGACTGGGGTGGCTTTGTTGTAAAGGCCTGTATTCTAACAGTCTCTCGATGCCATTGCTCTTAAAGTAGGGCATCTCTCTATAATATGCTAAAGTGGGCCAGAATTTTCCATGGCGTGCTTTACTCAGTCATTATAGGGATGGAAATATTAATTTTACCAACCCCCTACAGAAAGGTAGGGTATAGCCGTCCTCTGTGGTAGAATTTTGTGGTGTTTAACTGGCTAAAGGCATGATGTTTACAGAACACCCATACCCACTGACAAAATCAGCAAGTGATACTGCAACAGAGACTCGCCAAGATAAGATCTGTCTCCTCTTAGTTTGATACTGAGGCGATAAATCACGCTGGAAACATTCGTAACGCGAGTAGAGTGCAGTGCGATGGCCTCATGATACATGCTATCAGGGCTCTGAAGTGAAATTTTTCCTCTTGTAATCCTGAAAGACGAGCTCCACCCACTTGTAAGCAACACGTTAGCTGGATTGACATTCAGCAGCTGCCAGAGTATCTCACTGATGTCCTTTACCGAGAGTAGAGATACGGTGGCTTCACACTACATCAGCACACAGTGGACTGTTTCACTGGCTTTCAAACATGATGCAGTGAAGCACAGTTTTCACACTGCTTTGCTTCTTTTGTCAGCATTTGCTTTCAACACATCGTGTTAGTCTGCTCTTCTTTTTTTTTTTTTTTTTCAAATGTTTTTAGTGATAAAGCTAAAGATTTCAGTATTTGTTATTTGGCGACGCCTGCGGTTACTTTTGCAAGTGCGATTTGATTGCACAGGAACTCCCAGAACAGCAGCGTCATTATGATGCCCCAAAACAACATGTGACAAGTCCTTTGACGACTGTCATAATTACAACGGGAGCAAAGGAGAAAGTCAGGTGATATTATTATACAGCAACAATGTCCACATATGGAGCAGGTCAGAGTGGAAAGATGGTCAACAAAACATCTAACAATCTATGGTCGGAGTTTTTTTTCTAGACAGGATCCCCCAACATCAGTGAAGTAGTGACTGTCACCAAAGACATGATCTTTCCCTAAACCTAATCAAGTTGTTTTTGTGCCTTATCATGTCTTAACTGTGGTGTTGTGGCACCCATAAAGATACCCAATACAACATTGGGAAATCTCATAGCACCAGTGCAAGACACCACTGGTGTCCAAATCTGGAAGTCGAACATCCACAGCATCAAAACCCAGAATCACCTTAATCCATCGAGGTTTGTTATGAAGGGCTGATTGCAGGCGAATAACCAAATGCCACATGAACAGTTGGCTCAGTCCGTTCTTCGGAAGATCTGCTTTAATTTCTGGCCTGGAAAGACATCATATAGGTAGCTCTTCATAAACGCTGGCCATAAAAGCGTGGTCTCAGGAACTGAACTCTAAGATCACTTGGAAACATCTACAAGTGCCCTCAGAGTGGATCCCCAAAGAGGCTCCAAAATAGACACCACTGGCAGAAAGGATACAAGGCCGGCCGAAGATCACCTGGGGAAAAACTGTGGAGTCTCTCACTGGGTGAAGCTTGCTGTTCAAGACCCTGACAGGTGGAGGACAGTTATTAATGTCAGTTCTGGAGGTACCGACAACCAATGTCATCCTGCCCGAAGGGGTGTCAGATCGGAAAACACATCTGTAAGTCCCTCTGGAGGGCCTGGACATGCAATTTATTTTGTTGCTTAATTTGGAGGAATTGTTAGAAGTAATTCCTCTGTCAGCCACTGGGGGCAGCAAATGTGCCTTGAGCGGCTACAGGAAAGGTCGCTGACGTCGTCTTAAGTAATACTTAACTAACAATTGAAGTTCTTATGCGCTGCATCCTGTATGAGCGTCCATCTTTTCCCTTCAATCCCCTGTGCATCAATCTGAGTGCTGCATAGGAAAGCGGACGGTTACAGTGAAAATGGTGGACAACTCTCCCTTTAACACTGATGTCATAAAATCCTTTGGAGTATGAAAGTAATACCAGGCGACCTTATACCTGCTTCTCACTCGCAGCTCCACACTTTCCTTCTGTATTTCCATGCCTGTCCTTTTCTATTACAGCTGCTTCCTAACGTCTGCTCACTGCCAGAGTGGCTCTCAGACTTCTAGGTGTGGTTCTTCCCTTGCCTCATACCCACTCAAAGCAGCCTCAGTGTTGTGCCAGGCTGGTACATGTCATCAGTAATCCCCTCCAGCTGGATTGGGCATCTGTGGGCATGAAGCAGGGCCAGCAGATGTCTGCTCAGCCCGGGAAATGAAACCCGTCAACACCCCCCTTATGACGCACAACAAAACGTTGGGCACAAGTGGGCTTGAGTGCAAACAAAACGCCCCATGGTGACCCTGTCAGTCCCAAACAAACCTGTCTGGCACAATCAGATCCAGATTGGGTTTTTCTCTCTTTTTTTGTGGTGGTAGGAACCGCCAAAATTAATTTAGATTGATAAGTCTCATTGTTTTCATTTTTTCCAGAATGTGAAAAAAAATCCTTTGCAGTTTTGGGTAAAGAGTAAATATTTGCGCTTGCTAGGCAACAGGGCTGGAGCAGAGGCCCTGGTGCACATTCAGGATGAGTTCCCTCTTCCACTGGTTCCCTGCCTGCCTTCCCACCCACACAATGGTCTCCTATAATGTCCTCTCAGCCCCTTTGGTCTGTTTTGTAGCTGGGGACTTTTTCCAGGACCATTCCCACTTATTAAGCACCAAGGAGTGGCTATTAGCGATTTGCATCCCGATTTATGAGTGCTTCTCCCCTCCAGTCTGGTGGAAGTGGAAAAAAGTTGTCAGTGCATATCAGCGTAGTAGTACAAGAACAACATCCTGCCGTCTATTTTTTGATTATACTGCTGGCTTGTGTAACAGAAAATGACAGTTTCCTGTGCAGCTTTATTTTTGGTGCTTTGTTTTTTTTTTTTTAGAGACGAGTGACAATGTGTTTTTTTTTCCACCTGAACTTTACTTTGTTGCCAGAAACGTATTAGAGCTTGTCAGCACTTGGGAGAGGATGCAGTCGAGGAAGGTAATGAGAGCTTAAATACTTTTTTCCAATGACTTCAAATGTTTAAAATGCATCAGAAGAGTAAAGCATCTGGGAGCACACGGTTTCCTACGGCGTACAGATTTATGATATTCATCTGATCAGCTTATATTAATGGCAGACATTAGTATAAATTTGCTTAAACTCAAAACAGACTTTTTACAAGCATTTGTGGCCGACCTCAGCAACTAATCCCCATCCAACTGTCCTAATTTGTGGACTCTCGGAGAGCTGAAGAAATCCTGCGCTCTGTGACTTACAGAAGGAAAACACCAAATCTTCTACTGTAACTCAGAGCCAAAGCAGTGCGAGTCGATCACAGTCACGCACACACCCTCAAGCAAAGTACGCATATGGAAGTGGAGATGAGTAAGAAATGTTTGCGATGGTCTTGATTGGAGATGTGTTTTTACAATTTTACAATCAGATATTGTTTCAAACGTGGTATCAATACTTAAGTACTTTTGACAAGCCTACACATTTCTGACCTGCCAAGCTGTTTCAGTGCTGCATTTGCTTTCCGTGTTCGCTCACTCCTTCAGTCAATTGAAAGGCTTTGCGATTTGCTCCATTGGACTGAGCAAACGGCTCAGTCTGAACACGTTCGTTATTTTCTTCCGAAAACTGAATGCCGTAATAGTGACGTGACTGACAAACGAGGACATGGTCACTGACCCTGGAAGGTCAGAGCACATCAGGATCAACCTCATCATTGAAGGCTCATGTTTATATTCTAATCCAAAGTCAATTCCTGCACTAAACTGAGAATCTGAAATGTTTAGCTAAAATGAGTTTTTCGTGGTCTAATACAGATGTGTTTCTTTTAAAATAAAAGAATTTAAAATGCTCTCTGAGGAAACTGAGATGAGATGACAAAAAAAGGTTGATTCAAACATATTGTGGCATAGTTTTGAATTCTATCCTTTTGACATTAACAGAATACAAGCTTTGAACAAGACTGATTATAGCAAGGACTTTGTTTGGTTGTATATTCTGGTGCATGTCAGCAGGATGCTTCAAAGTGAATAATGCAACACCGTGTACTCTGCTGCTCTTTTGAACGGATCTCTTTAAAAAGAGGTACACATGGAGGCTCTTCGGTGCCTTGTAGCTGTTCCTCACCGCTGCAGCTGCTTATTTTGGTAAACCCAGAAAATCTCTGTTTTTGGTCAATTGGCTTGTCCCAGTTTGAGAGCTTCCTCTTCCAGTCAAAACCAGAATGTTTCAGTCTGAATGGATTGAGGTGTTTTTCACAAATCATCTTGCACAGGTAGGTTAGGTTGGAGCACTGTAAACTTTTTTTTTTTTGCACAGGATAGATACTTCAAAATGTATGAAGAGAAGTTGGATGCTCTCTGAAACTCTGATCATTAACATCTGAAATACTGTATTCAGCAGGTTGACTGTTATCTCCCTTTTCCTGATATCATTGCACTTAAGTTTTAAAACAAGGCAGGAAATAAGAAGTGGTTGAAACCAATCAAGGATTCATGGGAAAGAATCAATTAAAATGATCCCTCTGCTATGGTGGAAAGCAGAGAGAGCAGCAGTCTTGAGTCTTGAGTGTCCATGGTCAGATCATACATTTTGCACAACATGCACATACAAAAGAGTTAAATTTCACTTTATTTAAGAGATGATCATGCATTGTAATGGCTTAATGTAATTTAGATCACTCTTGTTACTCATCAAGACTTCAAAGTCAGAAGTATCACATCGCATGTATTTACGCTGTGATGCTATACTTGCGTGAATCAGCCGTCTTGAATCAGTAGTGGACATCCAGTCCAACTCAGATCTCTTTCATGTGAATACCGCAGCAGCCACTGAATGTCATTAAACCGTCCTTGCCAAAATCGGGGCTCCGGCAAAAAAATCAAACAGCATTATGACTGCGGTATCCATTCATTATGTGGAGGTTACAGTCTCGTTAATGTCCTAACAAATGGTTAGGTTTATTCCCATAACCACATAATAGCACAGATGGTGGAACTCCAGCAAAGTCATTGTTACACAGTCACAAGAGTTTGAGTTTCATAGGGAGGAAAATTGTTATAATGTGAAATCGTAAAAACTTAATGAACTAAACTGAGGGCTGAACCTCCTGGTGGCGTGATGGTGCAAACGTATGACAGGAAATATACACACTTTGCCACATGTCATGTACCTTTTTTTTCTTTTATAAATAGTCAGAATAAACCAGTAATGCGGAAAACTCACAGTTTTAGGGAAAAAAATTTAGCATCGTGGATAAATTCTGAAACAATAAACAGTCTTTTGGTACACATTGACGACATAACTGTGGCAACAATGGGCAACAGCATGCTGTCTCTTGTCATATCTTCTATGAAATGTAAGTATAACATATTGCTGTTTGTGGTCGAATGTCATGAGCACTGGCAAGTGTGACAGTCGGTCACAGTTTCCAGGAATATAAACACAATAAATGCTAGGTCTGCCTTTAGATTTATGAGGTGAGATTAACAAGTGCTACTGAATAAACTCCTGTCTCAGATTATGTGTCTCTGACAAAGCTTGACAGCTTGGTTATCGCGCTGCTACGCCGCTTAGATTTAAGTCATGCGTTTTTGAAATTCTTTGCCAGTTTCGCCACAAAGCTCGTTGCTGCACGAAATATTGTCACTGTTACACGTCATGAATGGTGATTTAAGCTGTCAACACTGAGCGTTGTGACATCTAGTTTTCCACTGACTGGAAATAAGTTGTGTCTGGTTCTAAGTTCATCATAGATTTCACTGGCCGATGAGGAATATTGAAATCTGCAGACTGACAGCTGCTGGGTAATAATGGAAATGGAAAAGGTATTGATTGTCCAGTGATTGTGGTCTCTTGCATGCTGTCATTAGCCAGTCAATGAGCAGAAACTGACAAAGGGGAATAGTGTGTGTGTGTGTGTGTGTGTGAGAGAGAGAGAGTGAGGCAGTCGTGCATGAGGACTCGCCCTTTATTGCAGTATCATAAATCAGATTTGTCTAATGCAGTTGAGGTCAGCAGGTGTGTATGAGGGCTGTTAGGGCTGCAGCTAGCCATCATCATTTTCATTTATTTCATTATTTTGATCAAATGATTGAAAAAAGACAAAACAAACCCCAGACTCCAAAGATATCCAATTCACAAACATGCAAAACAGAGAAAAACAACAAATCCATTTGAGAAGCTGGAAGACATGAACAGCCAGCTTGCAACAGCATGCTTGTTTATTTGACAGACATCAATAATAGGTAACCAAAATTGCTAATTTTCTGCACACGTAATGTTCTGTAACTGTAGAGTGTTGTCATTTTGAGTAGCAAACGGGCATTTTTGGTACTTTAAACAAGATTTTAAACAAAATTAGGGCTGGAAATTTATTAATCTGTCCATTGTTTTAGATCTTCACATCAACAGATATTGTTTGGTGGCTATTTTGATAACTGATGTATCTGTCATTTATCAAGCAAACATGCCAAAAATTATCTGGTTTCACCTTCTCTTTGCTGCTTTTCTTTGTCATATACATTTGGACCTTCTACTGTTGGTTCAGAAAAAAAGCTGTGTAGACAAAATGGAGAAAATAAAGGCCATCTCAATTGCCAATGAAAATAATAATGGTGAAAATTATTAAAAATGATTGAATTATTAAAACAAACGCTATTAGCAATTCCTCAGATCCCAACGAGTTGGAAACAGTGAATGTTGGTTAGAAGTATTGCTGGTAGTTTGTGGATTTGAAGGCTTCTCCACATCAGACTTGGAATCATTGCAGTATTTTCTCAAAGGAGGTGAAGTGAAGTCATGAGTAAGCACTTTATATTCAAGTCCAGATGAAATTGTTAACGAGTGACAGTTTCAGGGCAGCGAGCTCTGCAGTGTGAGCTGCGCTGGTGTTGAATATGTTGCTGTAATGTGTCACTTCAGGGTGTGGCTTCTTGGGAATGCTCCGTTTCACACTCCTCCATCACCGTCACACACACACACACACACACACACACACACACACACACACGCTAATGCAAAGGCACAAGAACACACAAATTACGTATGTTTATGAGCTCAGCAGATATTGAGCTTGTGTCTTTTGAGGCGCATACAAAACCGTGTCATGCATTGTCCTTTTTTTTCTGATGTGTGGAGGAGTGGCTGCAGTTCATTATAGTGATGAAACCCTGGGTCCACAGCCAAGGCTGCACACATGGGCTGATGGGAAAATATTAAAGCCTGCCCCTCTTAGCAAGGTGAGGAACTATATTGCTGAGGCTAAATTTGTTGGGGGTGCAACTTAAAATGATTGTTTTAGCTAAAACATTATATGTACTAACATGATGTGTAATGCATGTGATATATGCAAGATATATTTTCATTTCTCCAGAAAACTGCATAATTTATTTTGCATTGAAGAAAGAAGCTAAAGAAGTATTTAATGATCACCGATGAATTGATTTGTCATTGGAGATATAAGTGTCGCTTGTTTTGTACAATGAAGAACAATCAAACTTTATCTGAGAAGTGGATTTTAGCGTTTTTGCTTGAAATAAGATCTGAACAATAAATCCAGTATCAGTATAAATGCTGAATAATTTCCACTCAATCAGCTAGCCGCTTTGCTCCATTAATTTGTGGTCTTAGCCTGTCTTCGCCTGACCAGTCAATTCACCACCAGGTCAAACATATAGTTTTCCCAGAGATCACCAAACCCAACCTGCACTAATGTAGCCCTCCACCCAGTTCCACAGGCAGTTGTTCACTAAACTAGCTGTCCACCAACCCTCAAGTGTGTTTCCCTGCAGTCAACCTCCCGCCATTACAACAGCCTGCCAGAGTCAGCGTGTGGAGCAGCAGCAGTGGCAGATTCGATATCTGACTGTGTGACAGTCAGTGGCAACGTCTGGATCAGATCATATTAGGCACTGTGAGCCTCCTCAGATGTGGCAAAGCTTTGTAGTTTTGATTTTAGCACACCAAAGTGGGACGTGTAAGGATTATTTTCACATGCACATTTAAAAAAAAAAAAAAAAAAGAAAAAAATCCTTTCCCCTGAAATGATTGATAATCAATATTGGCGACCGCATTTGGTCTGTTGGATAAATGGATTATACTGAGGAAATAACACAGTTAGGAATGTGGCGTAAAAAAAATCTGGATAAAAGTGGTTAAGATGTTAATCCATGATCAGTCCTTAAAAGCGGCTTCAGTTCTGCGTACAGCAGCAAACTGTCACCCTCCCAGATATCTGTGGAGATTCTCCCAGATGTTGACTAGTGCAAGTCATTGTACTGCAGGACAATACACGTTACAGTGAGAGCTTCCCTGTCTGTCTTTGTGGATGCCCTCTAGCTGATGACTTTGTGAAACTCGTGGATTTAGCCAGTCCGTACTTGTAGCAAATTCTGTCTTTACAAGCTGGAAGGCAGATACCATGGTGACAGTGATGAGAATCGCAACCATCATTTTGTGCACCCGTAATCTTATATCAGCAGCTGCATTAAATAAGCTTTGAGTGAGCAGACTGACCACAGAGCAGACAAGCGATGGCGAATAGCGGTCACATCCTGGTACCCTTGAAGAATTCTTGCTGAGAGCTACACAAACACAGCAACATTTTAACATTTTGTGTGGACTATGATGACATTTATGACATTTCTAATAATTATTAAAAAAGCAGCGAACAAAACAGTGACACATGCCTGATAAATTCATGCAAATTGAACAGAGGAAAATTACCAAAGATAACAGAGAGGTTTTCTTTGATTGCGCAAGTGTTTAGGAAGCTACTGTAAGTCATTGCATTGGTTACTGCACATTTGCCTTTTTTGGACGGTGCTAGATAGGCAGGTAGTGTTATTTGATGACTCATTCACCAAGGATCTCAAGAAGAAGTTAATGCAAATATGGGAGGCTTGCTTGGGGAATCAAACCACTTTGCTGCACAAGACCACAGGGAGAGTCTGGGTAGGCTGATCTTCAGGGTGGTCCACAGACAAACTGTATGTGATGTGTTTACATGGGACAAGAGTGACAAACATGCTGTCTCTTCCTAGGCAAGAATGAATGAATGAATGAATGAATGAAACATTGTTCATCTCCTCTGGGTGGAAAGAGAAGGACATAATCTAACTGCACTGAAATAGAAAAACATTGTCCACCTCTTAATATAGAACAGAAATTATCTGGCATGCTAGATCGTCCTCCAATTAGGCTTTTCCTGACAGTGTTTCAAGCCCAACTGGGGCTTGTTGGAAGATTGTTGCATTGAAATATTTCTATTCTCCCCTTTTCTTGTCCCTCCCCTCTTCCCGTCCCTTTCTCCACAGAGCGACAGGCTTCTGATCAAAGGCGGGAGGATCGTGAACGATGACCAGTCCTTCCATGCCGACATCTACATGGAGGATGGCCTCATTAAGTAAGTCCTTCACTGTCCTCCTCTCCGATCTGCTTTGCTCTGCGCTCAGGGCTCATCGTCCATTTGCTGTCTTTCAGTCAAGTTGTTTGTGTGTGTTTGTTTGCTGTTGCCTTTTGCCTCATTTATGACTGCATCTTTCTCACGACAGTGCAGATTGCTGTTACAGAAATGAAAATATAAAATATATAAATATATAATTCTCCTTGACTTGTGTGCAAATTGTAAAGTAAGTTGTGCTGATAATTCCATCAGCTGGGTTCTCCAGCTGATTATGTTTAAAAGGGAATTTCTGCTTCATTATTGTCCAATTATAACTCGTTGTTGTTGAAATGTGAGACATCTGCATGAATGACATAAACCGGGGCAAGAAGCACTAGCCTACAGCGTTCCAAAAACTTGAATACAACAAAGTTAATATCAATCTGCCTGACCGAAAGGAATCGCAGAAAGCAAAGGGAGGTGAAGAGGAAGAGGAGGTGACAGGTTGAAGAAGAGAGCAGTGACACTTTGCATCACTCTAAGCGATAGAAACTTTAAGTTTAAATATTGCTATTATTGTCTAAGTGAACCCAAACTAAATACAGCAGTCCAGTTTAGTCTCACTGTGTCAGGCTAGCTGACCTGAACCAAAAACCTTCTTACTAAGGTTCACTTTAGTGGTTGCTGCGTCAGAGACAAGGCCACAACCAGTATAGTCTTCAGTTTAATGTGCTGGTATGAGCATGTCCCCTCCCTCTCCCTCTGCGTCTCTTTAAATCAGTCTGTCCTCTCTGTCACTTTCTTTCCCCTCTACTCTTTTCCCACTTGATTTTCAAGTGATAGGCCTTTTGTCCCCCTCTTGCCTCTGAGTGAGGCGGCTCAGAGAGAGGGGCACCTACAGAAAGTCTGGTGTTGCATAATAAGCACCCAGATGCTTGCTGGACCGTGGGGCTGCTGGCAAACTCACATGGACACTGGCTTCTGCCTGTCTGGCTGGTCTATTCTACAAAGTCTGAACAACAGGATTTATTATTTTTTGACAGAAGTGAATGTCGATGTGTTGACATGGTGACATTGTGCTGCTTTAAGCATGGCTGGCTTTGCTGTTGAGTTCGTCAAAATTGAAAAAAACTTTTGTTGTTTCTTTGTTTGTTTGCTTGTGATTTAGTTGCATTAGAAAGATATTGTTGTACTGACAGGATACCAGTACTGAGAATCACTGTAAATGTCCTTGAAAAATTAGATATTAGATATTTTCAGTCTCAGCTTAATTCAAACAGAAAAATAACAGATACTGTATATTAGATTAATTAGAATACTGTACTGTACTGACATCCCAGATTCAGTTCATAGACGCTGCATAGCAGAAGTAGATTTTCTTTAGATTTCCATTTATCTTTGCTGTTTAAACATCTTTTCTTATGTGTCATATCATCACATAATTATGACAACATTATCTGCGCTCGACAGGCAGATTGGAGACAACCTGATTGTGCCTGGTGGGGTGAAGACCATCGAGGCCAACGGAAAGATGGTGATCCCCGGTGGCATTGACATCCACACCCACCTCCAGATGCCATACCGTGGAACCACAACCGTGGATGACTTCGCCCAGGGAACGAAGGCTGCTCTTGCTGGAGGCACCACCATGATCGGTAAGGGCTGCAGGAAAGGTCATTTGCACAATGGAGTGGCAGACAGAGACTAAAGCTAAAAGTGGGGAGGGAGGGTGCTGAGACCCCAGCAGAGGACAAGAAAAAGGGATGTGAAGCAGTTTTGGTCTGTTTTTGGGCAACGCTCCAAAAGAGGACCATACAAAAGACCGGGTTTAGGAGGGTGGGATCGGGAAGGGGGGCATAGAGTGAAACACTGCTCCCATGGAAATACAACACCAGTGTCTGTCTGCATGCTCGTCTGTGTACAGTGTGGCTTTATATGTGTGTGTGCTTCATGTAGCTGAGAGACGCTTTCACAGCCAACAGCTGGTAGGCACCACCGTCTCATTAATACCATTAACTTCTTTTGAGCTGCCTTCTACTCTGCTGCTTGTCTACCAGTGTGGCTCTGTGTTTAAACAGATACATTCGCTAACAAGCGTGCTACTGTAGTAAACTCTATTCATGGGCCCCATTCACAGAGGGATTATATTCTAGAGGGTGATGTGTGAGAAAGTGAAAACTGTAGTTTGTGTGTAGTGTAGACTGTATATGTTCATCTCCACTAACAGATAATGTTGTGTTTGTGTGACAGAGAACAGACGAGTAATTCAGATAGTTGACATAGTAAACAACATACATTTCTTTTAAGTGACTGTTGTTTCCTGCTCTATCCTATTAACATGCAAAGAACAGATAAGCAGATTAGGTCATCCATAATGGGATAAAGAAGCTAGTCAGGTGGTGAGCCAGCAGGCTGCCTTATTGTATTGTAGCTGAGCAAGATGGAGCAGGATATTTTGTGCACAGTGATACCGTTGTTTATGATGAGGATTTACCATCCGTGAATAATTTCAGGACAAAAAGACACAAAATACTCTGTATGACAAAAGTATTGAAACACACCTATTTATTAGTGTGGTATTCGGGTGTGGTATGGGGCTGCCTTTCAGGGGTTGGGCTCAGCCCATTATTTCCAGTGAAGGGAAATCTTTTTGGACAATGCTGTTTCCAACAATATATAAACTCATCCAACAATAAAGACATGGTTGGATGAGTTTGGTGTTGGAAGAACTTGACTGACCCACACAGAGTCCTGACCTCAACCCCATGCAACACCTTTGGGATGAACTGGAATGGAGGTTGTGAGCCAGGCCTTTTGGTCCAACATCAGTTTCTGACCTCACAAATGCTCTACTGCATGAATGGGCAAAAATTTGTACAGAAACACTCCAAAATCTTGTGGAAAGCTTTCCCAGAAGCTCTGAAGTTGTTATAGCTGCAAAGGGCGGGACCAACTCCTTATTAATATCTGTGTATTTAGAATGTGATGTCATCAAAGTCCCTGTGGGTGTCATGGTCAAATTAACTCTGGTGATGTATATTTTGAGACATGTTTCAGCAGTGAGGTTTTGTGGAGCTATGCTGACTGAAAGTTTAGGTAAATCTTACCAGAAATATTATGTTTATACACTAAAATGCCAGAATGTCCAGATGTTGCAGATCATCACAATCACCAAAAGCACATTACCACTCCGCTGAACACATTTTTGTAATGAAACCTTGAAAAATTTGATCGACGATATGTAAAACAAAAACAAAAGGGCGAAAAAATCCACAGTTTAAGCGGCCCCTAAATTCATGAAGGACACCCGCACTCAGACAAAGATGTTCAAAATGTAATGTGACATCTGACAAGGTTGGTCCCCACTGGCTGAGCTCTGCAGCAACTCAGACAGACAGCTGATTATGCAAGATAAACAATACAGGGAGAAAGTGGAAACACCAGAAGACAAATCCTGACATCGCCCTGTCTTCATCGCTCGGACCCCCCTCGCTCCTCTCTGTCACTTCATTGTGCCCTTTTCCCTCTACAAAATTTCTCCTTTCATCCTCTCCTCACCCCCCTCTCTCTCTCTCTTTTTACCGTCCACCTCCTCCAGTGGACCATGTGATCCCAGAGCCCGGCAGCAGCCTGATGGAGGCCTACGACCAGTGGAGGCAGTGGGCCGATGAGAAGGCCTGCTGTGACTACTCCCTCCACGTGGACGTCACCCACTGGAACGACAGCATAAAGCAGGAGGTGGAAAACCTTATCAAGGAGAAAGGTAGGCTGTGTGATGGTGCAGTTTCCCATGTTGTTGCTTTTAATAGAAGAAAACATGAAGATAAAGCAAGAAAGCTAAAGACAACAACAAAAACGCTTCCCTTTTCTGTTGTTGGGTTTTAAAATTGGTGCTGCAAATTCAGTAGTACAGAATTGCTTGTTGGTGTGTTTACAAACAGCAGCCGACAAATACTGCTTATTGTATCTCTAATCTGCATTTTTCATGTTTTCTTCTGTGTGTCGTGTCCCTCTGTGACAGGTGTGAACTCGTTCCAGGTCTACATGGCTTACAAGGACTACTACCAGATGAGCAACAGTGAGGTACAATAACACAGTTACACAATTAAAAATCAGGTTAAGTCTATCAGAAAGTAATGCTTACCCTCCAGGGATAAATAAAGGAATTTCTGATTCTGATTCTCATCTTTACATTGGAAAACTTTTTACCTGCTGTATTTTTTCTTTCTATACTGGCATTGAAACAAGGGCCACAAATCCACAGTTATTCTTTGTGAAAAACACTAATGTGAAGCTTCTGCAATGTGACTTAAACTGGTGACTTCAGCTCAGTAAGGAGAGATGGTGGAGAGTCAAAGCTGGAATCTTTGTACTAAAAGCACTATAAACTCTATCAGACTCTATCTGGAGCCCTAATATTAGCTTTTCACACAGTAAGCACAGTAGCTTTTGTGCCCCATCTCTTACACTGGAAAGTACCTCTTCTTTTCTGCTAGTATGAACAGGAGAGATGATGAGCGTGTCCTTTAACAGGAAAAATGTGTAGTTTGGCTTGTGTGGCTACAATACAGATCCAAAAACATGGGGTGGTATTATCTTGGTTTCAGTTGGCGTGTAATTTAAATATCATGGTCTTATTTAAACAGTCAGATGAGAGCAATTTGCAATCAATACAATCAATCACCGGCTAACTTGTTGAGAAACTGAGAGGGATGAAAACATAACTGCTTGGCTCCAGAGCAGAGTGGTTCAAAATGTGAGTAAATTATGACCTTTGGTGAGCAGTCACTGTAATATACAAGATTTACAACTTAAAGTTTCTCCTTCAAAATACGCTGTCCTTATGTAACTTGCCTCCTGTGATGCATAGTGTGACTTCATGCTGTATGTCTAGCTGGTAAACGTCGAGAAAACAAAAGTACAGACGATGTGAGGCAGGGCGCTTCGTGTTTCTCATGCAGCCGTAGCTAATTTGGTCGGTCAGAGGAGCACATGAGGCAACTGAAATAGTCCATCTTGAAACACTGATGTCATGCAGCTCACTAAGGAACCGTGGTGCAGCAACATAACAACAGCTACAGCTCAGCCCACATAAGTTTAACCGTTTCTGGAGACCACACACAGTAATTGCAGTATGTCGTGTTAGACATAATGTAAATTTTGGGCTTCTTTTAAATTGTGGCTTGAGGGTGACCTCTGGTTTTAAAAAAAAAAAAAAAAAAGAAAAAAAAAAAGGAGTGTCTGATTCTTGTGTAAACAGCCGGGAAGCATTTTAAATATAAAAGGAGTGCCACTGTAATTTTTCCGTTTCTTGTCTTCCTCCTCCAGCTCTATGAGATCTTTACCTTCTTGGCAGAGAGGGGAGGCATCGCTCAGGTCCATGCTGAGAATGGTGAAATCATTGCTGAGGTAAGAATTAAAGACAAATATACTGACAGATAGCAGCTCTTGAACGTTTCTTCCTCTTCTTCTCCATTTCTCCTCTGCCTCATACTCTTTAGTAGCCTCAGTCTTTATTTACTTGTCTCATATCCAACTTTGTGGTCTGTTTTAGTTTAGTGTGATTTATTTCACTTCAGCTTTCTAGTGAAGCCTTATCGCAGTGCATCTCCATTACCTGCAGACTAAACACACCATCGCTGATGAGTGGTGGAATGTGTTTCCTATAGGACAGTAATGTGTGGGCGCAGTATACACAGAGCTGTTCTGCATTGTGGACAAATGAAAGTGAATGAACCGTAATAGTTGGTGGATTGAAAGGGTTGGTATTAGTCACAGTTCCAGACCTTGCCTGGATTCTGTCATTATGTGTGTGTGTGTGTGTGTGTGTGCGTGCATTGGATCTGATTCATCGCAAATCCCAGCGCTCCTGCTCAGCTTTAAACTGGGACTTTGAGGGAATCTGATTTCCTTCAGCTTTAAGACCAAAAATGTCTAAACTGCCAGATTATGTCATGACCGGACTTTATTTCAGATCTCCTGAGATAGAGAGGCCTTGTTTAGACCCGTGTGTGATGAATGTTGTTAGTGCTGTAACCAAGTGACAATCACCATGGATAAGTGCCGAAACCACTGCCAAAGTGTGTGAAGCTGTAGAGCGTCTTACGGACGCTATGTGCTCATTTAGGGAAAACCATTGAGGGAAAACTCTATTGTAACTCAAATTTCCTCACAAAGTTTATGTCTCATTTGTGAATTTGTGTCTCTTGAAAAATATTTTTCCATCAAGAATACATAAAATAAAATGTCTGTATTTTCAACCTGGCAAACTTTTTACTGACTACCTCCTTTTGTCTCTGAGTCCAATCTAAAAGTAAACAGAAATTAACCAAATTTATTAGCTCTGATATTTACCTGCATGGGTATCTACTTCCAGGAATAACCTGTCTGACTGATGTAAACTATATTCCTATTTATCTACAGTAATAACAAACATTTATTACTAATTATGTGATTGGATTCCATGCGGCCTCCGCTAGTTTATTTTGGAGAGGTGAAATGGTCTCCAGCACAGCAATGTTGATCAGAGCTGCAGATGTACTTGTTGTAGTAACACAGCTGGGATCATTCTCATTTGTGGACACATTAAGATTTTCCAAGTCCTGTCATCAACGGGTCCCACTCCCTAGCAGTGGAGTTGAGTGGAGTGGAGTGGAGTGACCGCAGGAACATCACCAGATTGTAAAGTTACTCTGGTCCTCTTGCCATCTCTCTGCCTCTTTTCTTCATTTCCCTCTTAATTTTGCTTTTCCTGTTTTGAAATGAGCGTATTTGGCCATTAGAATGAGATGACGTTCGTCCTCATAATGGTGCATTGAAAAACCAGCCATATGCTTCATTTTCTTAAACCTTCTCCTTTCTTTTCTTTGCCACTACTTTTTTTTACTTGCCGTGTACATGCTAAATCAGCAATGACCAGCGGCTGCACACTTATATTCAACCCAGCATGTACGGATGAATAAGCAGCACGTTACCTCAGGAGTAGATGTCTATTAGAGATGAGTGAAATGATTCATTAAAGCTAAAGTTTATTTGGAAAGCTTTAGGAGACGTGCTACTTAGCATGACCCTAAATCTGAATGGTGAACTTATTAACCCAGGTTAAAAAAATACGCTAACCACAGACTCTGTGCCCAAGAGTCTCCACGCAGGAGTCACCTATGACACAAAACCGCAGCCATATGTACGATGGTCTTCAACAGCTCACGGATTCCCACAGTCCTCCTCCTGTGTGGCCTGACCCAGATGACAAAACTGTTGCTTGTATTCTTCACAAAGGCAAAAAGAAGCAGAAACTCAATATCATTCTGGAATGTGACCAAAAGCTTACATCAGCTTGAGTGCGTTAAACCTGGCAGACAGCAATAAAAATAAAGCAAAAGAAAGAAACACTCTCCTGCATATGAACTGAACAGCTAATGGCCTGCTTTGTGCTTGCTTGTTGAACAGGAGCAGGCCCGCATGCTGCAGATGGGTATCACTGGACCAGAGGGACACGTGCTGAGCAGGCCAGAAGAGGTACGACACTCAAACTGCACATGTGACTGTGATCTAATTGCCATAAATGATTTTAAGCATGTCGTCACCTTTTAGAGACTGAAACAGCCACACACACACACATATCATCTACAACGACGTTCTTTGACTGCTTGTCACACGCACATTGTTCTGGTTACACACATGTGGTTCCAGACACATTAGGCGTTGGGTGAAAATTCTCTGGTTCCACCAATTGTTGCTTGCTAATGTTTCTTCAGCAAACTGCAAAATCAAAGCCATGCTCTCAACTCAGCATCTTGTCTGCTTTTAGCTTGACTGGGATTTTCCACTCTGTGGTGCACTGGAGCAAAGCTGTCCCACCAGTCTCGTAGTGTCATGCAGTTTAAATGAAGTCTAAAGATTCAAAAGCTCGGTAACATAATTTAATTGTGCGGAGGCCAAGATGGATTAGTGTTTTATCAGCGTCTGCCGTCCTATTTGGTTTTAATTTACTGGTTATTGGATCCAGGTTGAGCTTGCGGACTAGAAAACAATAATTGGCCAAAGCGTTTGCGTCACCTTGCAAGCTACAAAACACAGTAGGAGACCGTCGCCACATCTGGACACTTGGCTTTTGACTGGAAACTTCTTTCACTATTTTGTATTGAAAGTTGTTTGTTGCTCTTGACTGGCTGACTGTCACAAATATGGAAACATAAATTTTGGGTATTTAGTAATCACGATAAAACGCCTGGTGGTCTACAGTGTTGACATCAACCTTCAATACATCCTGAGACGTTTGTTTATTGTGAACTTGATTTATTTTCCGAATATTTTTTTCATTAATTTTCCTTTTAGATTAACAGGCAGATGAGCTGTTCTCATCTGACGGCCTTGTTTGCTCATTTCATAAATTTACTTTTAAATACCTTAACTCGGTGTAGCTGAATAAAGGCTGGATTTTAATGTTAAAATTACAAGTTCCACTTGTCCTTTTGGTTAGAAATGCGTTATTTAAGCAGTACATCTCCAAAAATACATAATTTGCTGTGGTTAAGCTAGTTTATTTGAGAAAATCTTAATGGGAAAAACATTACCAAGACAGCCACAATGTCCTGTCCCTTTGGTAGCTGGAGGCGGAGGCGGTGTTTCGTGCCATCACCATCGCCAGCCAGACCAACTGTCCTCTCTATGTGACCCGAGTCATGAGCAAGAGTGCTGCTGACATCATCTCACAGGCCCGGAAAAAAGGTAAATATCAGCATTTGGACTTCAATGTGCAATGCAGCGTATTTAAAACTTTCAAACTTGCCTGAAATGCCTGCACACCTACAGACGAGAAACATGATGGCGTGTTGTCCTTCAGCAACACGAAGGCTGTTTAGGACAGAAACTTCTCTTCCACTATGTGAATAACAACATCACCAAACAAACATCAACAGCAGATTAAACAATAAGAAACTGGAAGAAAATGAGCATCTTACATCTGACACAATAAAGCTCTTAGTTCAGATTGAATACTTTGCCTGAGGTTTATCAAATTTGTGAGTTTCGTCTCTGGGTATTGAATACTTTATTTTATTTATTTATTTATTTTGTGGAGATGGCAGTGCATGAATACATTGTGTGTTAGAGTGGAATAGTAGTAGAGTACAGGGTTCAAAACATGTTGCTTACCAAAAGAAGACAAAACATTTACACGTTTTCTCATGTAGCTTAATTGTTGTGAATTTTTGCCATTTTTGTATCAGTATACATTCTTTTTTTTTTTTTTTTTTTTTACTTTGCTGCAAACTTTCACTCTCTCTTTTTGATATTCTACCTCTGCTCACTCGTTGCCATCGTTCTGATTTCTCCAAAGTCTGGAATGCACATACCAGTATGACTGCACCTATGCCCTTATAAGATGATTTTACTGTCTTTCCTGTAACTGCTGATGTATGCAGACTTTGGCTCTGCTTGACATAGTGAAAAAAGATGCTATTCTTAGAAGGATTTTCAGCTTTATCATCCCGGTCTCTTCTGTGGTTCAGCTGTCACACAGACCAGTCCTCACAGTCCCAGCAAAGAGCAGAGACCTGGTTGTGATGGACTGTGAAATATACAATTTTTGAGAAAGGAAAGGGAAAACGGGACAGCGCAGAAAAGTAGAATGTGTGTTTAGATTTCTTTAGCTGAGCTCAAGAGGACTTCTTGCTCCAGTCAAATACACCCTTTAGGGGCCTTAATGGGCTTGACACCTTTGTCAGGTTGTATTCCCAGGCTTTTACATTTAAAACAGGAAGGATATCAAGGAGCGAGGTGTGAGATCACAGGGCCGTGAAGAAACACAAGAGCAGACGTGTCGGTGACAGGAATCAAACCTTGGCTCATCATTCACGGAACAAGTTCAACAACAGCGACTGAGCCAAAGTGAAATTTATTACATTGCCAACTGTTATGTTTGGATTTTCAGAGGTTAGGTGTGGTTCTTCTCCTGCAAATACTCTGATGAATTACGACAGCTTTTAGTGAGATCAAACTGATGACAAATTAATCAGGCTTGATTGATGGAAGTCGTGTTTTTGACAATGCCAGGAATCAATAACGTAAAGGAAGGATACACGGTGCATTGTGTACTTTAACAGATTTTTACTGTTATTTCTTTCCCAGGAAATGTTGTGTTTGGGGAGCCAATCACAGCCAGCCTGGGGACTGATGGGACACATTACTGGAGCAAGAACTGGGCCAAGGCAGCTTCATTTGTAACATCACCTCCTCTCAGTCCTGATCCCACCACTCCAGACTATCTGAACACACTGCTGGCCAGGTATGTATCACAGCGCCTCCCTCTGGTTACCTCCCTCCCTTTTCACATGTTTCAAATTATATTATAACATCTGATCTTTGCATCGTACATGCTCTTATAACAAATAAATAAAATTTTCATTTGCTCAAAATCTAGCCTTTACAACCTCCCTTGAACCAGGCCATTGTGGTTAGTTAGGAATTAGAAGGAAGACAAGTCAAATAATTGGACAAAGGTACTGTGCCTAATAAAGATCATTCAAAGGAACTACAGTTTCTAGTGAATGAACCTGAAGTGCTGATAGGACCTATTTTTTTTTTACTTTACTTGTTCCTGTGTCTTTCTGTGCTCCTGTTCCCTGCATATGCACATCCCTACCTTTCACTGAAAAATGAGAAATTTTGTTACATGAATGCATGAAACTACAGTTTGTCTGACAAGTGAGTTAGAGCTTCGTGTGTAATCGGGGGACATTAGTGACCGATTTGTCGTGGGAGAACATCCTGTTAAAGGAAATATACTTTGTGACTGCAGAACTTGAACACTTGCGTACATATATTTAACTCCATCTTAATTCTGCACTTTCATGTTTCCTTGTCCCCCAGTGGAGACCTGAGTGTGACTGGCAGTGCTCACTGTACCTTCAGTGTGGCCCAGAAGGCCATCGGCAAGGATGACTTCACTCAGATCCCAGAAGGGGTCAATGGAGTGGAGGAGAGGATGTCCCTCATCTGGGATAAAGCTGTGGTTAGGACTGCTTCATTTTTTGTTTTCTTTGTCCATTTTCAAACTGTAGGAGAAGGAGAGCAAAAAAAGAGATTTATTCTGTGCTTTTGCTTGCATCTTGATTCATTTCTTCATTCCTTCACCCTTTGATACAACACACTGAACTCATCCCCCGCCTTTTTGTTACCAGAGCATCAGTGTGCTGCTAACAGAGCATGTAGGTTTGTACAGCTATAGAGGGCTGTGCTGCTGATGTGGTTTGGCCTTTCAAAAAGTTAAACTGAATCTATTTCTTAAAGCAGTTATTTAAAATCCAAGCTCACACCAAACTTGGACTGAGTGCAGCCTTTTGAGGTGCTTGTAGGCTTATTTATTATTTTGTGCAGTGCCAGGGTAGCTATTTTCCTCCTGTTTCCAGTCCATATGCTAAGCCAAGCTAATCAGTTCCTGATGACAGCTACATACATAATGCACAGACAGAAAAATACTGTAGATATTCTCATCTAACTCTTGGCAAGAAAGCAAAGACAAAATATTTGTTTAATATTTTGCTCAATCCAGGTCATTTATAATTGGCTATTTTATCAGTGAGATTAGAAAACACATCACAACACAATGAAATAAATCATTAAATGTAAGGAAAATCCATCATCTGACACTGTGTTGAAAGAAAAATTTAACGTAGTCCTGGGAGAGCCACATATATGCATAGTTAATCCATCTGTATCTAGAAGCAAAATTACATTTCCATACGAGGTGAAAGGAGAACAAACAGTCACCCTTTTCTGACAAATGCATACTTACTTATTCCTTGTTTCTGCTTATTTTGCCTCCCAGACTACAGGGAAGATGGATGAAAACATGTTTGTGGCAGTCACCAGCACTAATGCAGCCAAGATCCTGAACCTGTACCCGCGTAAGGGTCGGATTGCCGTGGGCTCCGATGCCGACCTGGTCATCTGGGATACAGACTGCATCCGTACCATCACTGCCAAGACACACAACTCGGTACGTACTGTGTGCACTTGTCAAAATTCATACTTGGATTTGTTTCAAATTTCAGTTATACTGAGCTCACAACTTCTAGGATTTTCTGTTCAGTTTAGCTGACGTTTAAAGACAAAGTGGTGGAACCATGTTGTTTGACACCCTCAGTCTTGCTTGGTTGGACTGGATGAATGCAGTGAGGAGTACACCAACAGTCAGGGGACTTTTTCTTGAGTGACAGCAGTGATGTTACTGTTACACTAAATCCTAGTGGCTTAAGTCCATATGTTCTGTTTTGCAAGAACGTGATTGGCTGAATGTAAGAGCTGGGGTGAGAGAGATTAAAAACAATGTAAAGACAGCCTGTTTGGTTTTTTTTTTGGTTTTCTTTTTGTTTTTTTTAGTGAGGGAGTAAAGCATGATGTGAGATAAGTGTCTACATCTGTGTGTGTGTATGTGTGCAGTAGACAGCAAGATAGAGAAACAGAGACAGTGAGAGTGAGACAGACAGACAGGCAGAGAGAGAGACAGCACATTTTTGAGCAGCTTCCAGAGAGCTCTCAGTTCCTCTGAGCGGAAATGAAGTCTCAGTGGATGTTTGCTACTAATATGACTCACACTCAATGTAAAGTGGAGCCTCACTAAATCCAAAAACCCTCAGCAACAACTGAGATAACGATTTGGGAAAGTATGGATTATTCAGATACAACAAACACTCTGTAACATTTTCCAAAATGTCTCGTACAGTCCAACTGAAGTTAATCAGCCACAGTTGATTTAAATTAATTGATTGCACAGGATTATGTAACAGTCTGTACTAATAGTTCAAACATTTTTTTTAAGCCTCAGAGATTTGGAACATCTGTACACTTTGCTCATTGGAGAGAAAAAAAAAAACACATCTCAAACCGCTTTGGTCATAAGACATTTGATTTCACGGCAAATGTCTCGTTCAGCATGCAGTCTGAATCAGTACACTACACTACAATACACTTCTCTTCATCAGGTTTTGATGCAATGTTGGGGTCCCTGTTGGGTCAGAGGCCTTAAGATTCTGACCATAAATGGCAGCTAAAGGTCTAATTTTCATATATTTCTTTTTCATTTGATATGGCAATAAAATATTATCAATCAATTAATAAAACACTGTTGACTAATCAGTCAGTTCGGAAGACTCTGTTGACCTAACTGCAGTCCTAACAACATGAGTAACAGACTGTTACTTATTTTCAAGATCTGTCTAGATGTGTTATGTCTGCGATAAAACAGTTCCAGGTTTTTTGGGTTTTTTTTATTGAAAGCCTTTTAAGTCCGGACATGTGAATTAATAACTTCTTTGTATTACACTTAACAAAGCTTTGAAATGGAGTAGTTATTGTCCTCTATAAACTGTGTGATCCCACTGCAGATGTTTTTTGTCCTCCCTCTGAGGGTCTAAGGCACTGGGCCTCTCAAAGACACACTCAAATGCGTTCTGTCTTACTGACACACACATTTTGTACAAACTGTGTGTAAAGTCCAGTACACCTGGCACATGTGAGTGATGGTTTCTCCCGTTACACAGACATTATAGGATCTCAGACAGGCCACTCAGCAGCAGAGGAAGTGTCCGCACAGGAAATTAAGGCTTTACCAGCCTAGCACAAATCCTGCTTATACAGAAATACACCAGTGAGAGAAGAATACATTTACAAATAATATATTTAGGTTAGTTTTAGAAATGATGAGGTGATGTTATTAGTTTTTAATTTGCTTTTCTTAAAGGACTAATGGTGGTTGGTTTAGTAGGAGAGAGAACTTTATTCTGTCTCCAAATGGAGGCATGGAAAGACAAAGAGGGAAGTGGACTAATAATACACTTTCTCCAAATGTGGAGTACATCCACTGAGGATCCATGGGTTCTTACGTAATGATGTCACCCTTTCATTTCCCGCTCGTCGTCCTTTCAGATAAAATAAAACAGAAGGAGGAGGAGGAGGAGGAGTGCAGAGCACAGCCGTTCCAATAAATCTACCTTAATGGATGGTCTGATGGCAGGCCAAACAGGAGCTGCCCCTGTTTACCAGCACACTTTGTTGGTGAATGCCTTCCCTCGCTGAGTAAATATGACTTATAATACATAGATGCACATGAGGATATCCTGACACATAGACACCAACAGGCAGCAACACACACACACACACACTTGGCTCAGTGGTGACATCACGTTTGGCATGCCCGAAGTCTTAGTTATGTCCTGTTCTGGCCTGAATTTGGACGGCAGCAGAAAGCAGGGCCGTGTGCAAAGGAAATAAGCAACAATGGAATGAGGGGAGGGGACCATCGCAGATCACAAACATGCAGAGAAAAGAAAGTTGGCACAAGGCGATCTGGAAGAGGATGAATAGTGCACAAGGTTGGCAAAAAAAATGCTAGAATTTACATAAATCAAGTGAGAAGAGAAAGACGGCGTAAAAAAACAGAGAGAGGAATAAATGAACGAAGGAGACAAATAACTGGAAAGAGCAACGAAAAGAGTGAGAGAATGAAGTAGAGAGTGAAAAGGAAGAGAAACAGAGTGAGAAGTAGCGCTCGAGGTCTGAAACAGCAGCTGGATGATGGCAGCTGTTTGTACATGCCAGACAGAGGAGTGTAAGGAACAAGGTGATGAATGATAGAGCGGTTGAAATAAAGCAGGGGATTATAAACGAGTAGAGGATAAAGAGTGTTTTTACGTTCACTTCTTGTCTCTTCATCCATCCTCCCACAGCTCCCCCTGTTGTTGTCTTCAGCTTCTCCTCCACCCCTTCATCAATCCTTCAAAAGACGTTTCCGAAGGTTTTATTTTGTTATTTTTGTCTTTTCTCAAAATTAAATTTGATTGATTGAATTTCGTTCTATTTAATTTTCCGAATCAAAATGACCCTAAAATCTCATGACAAATTAATTGAAGACCGCTCATCATTCAGACTTTAAATTCGTTCCTCGTCCCGTTAATTCCAAATGGCGTGTCCACCTTAAATGCTTTGATTTGAGTCATGAGATGGAAAAAAAATGCTCTATTGATGCCTTTATGTAATATGTTTTTCTCTGCTCTTCTGCGTGTTTGTTTGTGCATGTGGTTGAAATGTATCTGAAATGTGTAGCTTTCGTATCGATTATTTTACATATCTCATTAAGAGCAGAAAGGATGCATATTTTGGCATAAAATGTCATAAGTAATAGTGGGTACTGCGGTGTGATTTATGTATTTTTTTGACCCCATATTTGCTGTATTCAGGTACAACATGATTTATTCTCAGGTACCTAATAATTTTATGTTTGTGCTTCAGGCTGCTGAGTACAATGTCTTTGAGGGCATGGAGCTGCGTGGAGCCCCACTAGTGGTGATTTGCCAGGGGAAGATCATTCTGGAAGATGGGAACCTGCATGTCACCTCCGGCGTGGGTCGCTTCATTCCCTGCTCTGCCTTCCCTGACTTTGCCTACAAGCGTGTTAAAGCCAGGAAGCAGGTAAATACAGATTTTAGCCCCCCTGTTCAGCCGATCGTATCCACATCAGTGCCGAGTGAGCACCAAAGACCGAATATGATTGGAGAAGGAATATTTGTTGCTTTAGATAATCATGCACACCAAGTGACACACACAAAAAATAAGGGAAGGTGGAAGGTAGCGGTCAAGGTGTTTTGGATTTTAAGCAAGGAAGTGATGCAAAGAAGAGAAGGTGGAGGCAGTGAAGTGGGATATTGGGGAGATCCGGTAAGTCTCACGCAGCTTCCAGAGTTCAGCCACAGGATGCTGGCTGCACTTACTGTAAAAGGTCCGAGCAGTGAGGGTGGTCGAGGCTCGTGGTTTTAAAAAGGGCGCAGGGATTTTCGGAGTTGGATAACTTTCCAGAGAGGCATCACACACACAGTAAAGAGGTTTACCGAAGAGTCCCAAACTGACAATTTATTGTGGTCTTACAAGACCGATCCGAGTTTAAAGCCAGTGAGTAATGTTGCTGCTATAACAGTAAAGACCGCAAGGTGGACAAAAGGTTTGGAAAGACTTTCCTGTAACAGAAACATGACAGGCACAGACTTATTATGTGTCAACAAGTCAGCACAATAAATACTTAGGCTGCAATTACAGTATAAAATCTGTAGCTACACACTATAGATTAGTTAGAAGTTAAGAAATGTCTTGTGTCACACAAGCATGTTTTCCACAATTATTTTTACAGGCGTTTAATATTATCATAATGTAATGTATTGTGTGTATATATATATATATATATATATGTATATATATAAAACCATCTTCACAACTACTTAAATAGGTGACATTGATTGTAGACATACGTAACAGCTGATAATAATTAAAAAGAGTGGAAAACTAATGAATAGCTGTTGAGAATGTAAGAAGAAAAATAACCTCAGTGTGGCGTTTGCTGATAAATTAATTGAGAAAGCATCAACTCTTCAATGAACTGACGGTAAGATATAAAATAGATATTATTGCAGATATTCAGGAAAGCGAGCACATATATTTGTTGCATTCATATTCCTGTTTATCACAAATGCCTTCTTGAAAGACCACAACACAGTAAAAGTCATATTCACTGTTGCATAGCTGTGCTTCTTCAGAGAAAGAAAAACGAATAGAACATGTAAATTCCTGTCCTGTCCGAAGCATCAAAAGGTGACCACATTTAACCATTTGATTTATGACGATTTAAACTCAAAGCAGGCTCTGCTATAAGCTTACATTGTTATAAATCAAATGGTTAAATGAACCTGTCTTACTTACGGGCCAAAAAGTCTCATTGTTCAGCCATTTCCTACTTTGCAGCTGGCTGGTGATGAGAAAGTGGAGCTGTAGTAACAGTGTGCTGTTTATCTTGGTCGCAGTCGCTGTTATGCTTTCTTCATTCACAGATGTCTCTTTTTAACTCTTGACAGAGCTTCCAAGATTCCACTGAGTCGCACCACAGACAGACGGACAGACAGACAGACAGACAGGCAGGCACTCAGACAGACAGACAGGCAGGCACGCAGACAGACAGACAGGCAGGCCGGCAGACAGACAGACAGACAGACAGGCAGGCAGACAGGCAGACAGACAGACAGGCAGGCAGGCAGGCAGGCAGACAGACAGACAGTCAGGCAGGCAGACAGGCAGACAGACAGACAGGCAGACAGGCAGGCCGGCAGACAGACAGACAGGCAGGCAGGCAGACAGACAGACAGACAGACAGGCAGGCAGGCAGGCAGGCAGGCAGGCAGGCAGGCACTCAGACAGACAGACAGGCAGTCAGGCAGGCAGACAGACAGACAGACAAACAGGCAGGCAGGCAGGCAGGCAGGCAGGCAGGCAGGCAGACAGGCAGGCAGACAGACATTTTCTTGTTCACTGCTCGCATAAAGTTTCAATTTGCTTTTGAAAACATGAAAATACTGCATGTTATGCTTATTCTACTTGAGCCTGTTAAAGAGTTTACTTACTTGTGTCTGTCTGTCTGTGTTTGTTGTGTGTTTGTGTAAATCTGGAACTGGTTCTCGGCAGGAAAGGGGCTCGATGAAAAATGCATATATAATCAGACACCAACCGTTGCGCAAACAACCATATAATGCTAAACAGGCGTGGATAATGCTTTTGTGATACTGAACACCAAAATGCCTGTCTTTGTTCTTACCCGTCTCTCTTCTTCTTCTACATCTTTCTGTACCTACTCTCTCTTCATCTTTGCTCGTTGTTTTTTGTCTCGTAGCTGGCCGTCCTGAGGGCAGTTCCCAGGGGAATGTACGATGGCCCGGTGTCTGAATTCTCCCTGTCCCGTGGTGGTACCCCGTCCGCTTCGGCTCGTACCTCTCCCACCAAACAGCCTGTCAGAAACCTGCACCAGTCTGGATTTAGTCTAGCAGGTAACCCTGCACCATGCGGTGAGCCCAGCTTCTTAATACAACCCCCTCCATTCTATCACCCAGCCCTTCGTTTCATCTGCATTGATTTATTCTGTATGCAGAAACATCAAGGGATCGTTCATGTGCATTAGTCGGCGCGCCGTTGCCCTTTTATCTCAACTCAGTGACTACTTGGTGCTGTGAAGAACAACATTCATGTGATTTTTATCATGCTGTCACTTGATGAATGATGCATTTACAACCCATGGCATTAAAACATCAAGCCTGGGAAAAGCGATCTAATAATCTGTCATTATCCTGTTTCATACTGTGGTGTGCACAGTGTGGCATGCATATGTTTGCTGTATATCATGCTCCTTTGTTAAAGTTTAAGCGATGTTTATGTGACAGTTTGACCGTTTATGCATTAAGTCATTAAGTTGGCTGAGTTTTAATGAGCAACACTACAGATGGCACTAAGTTCAATTTATGTTCACATCAGCTAAAGGTTGGCTGATTTTCTGGTCAACTTTGCCCCAGATTAAAACCATACAGTGTTAAGGAAATGATGCTTTGTATTATCCTGCATGCATTTATGGTACTTCTGATCAGATCTTTGTATAAATACATATGAACCATGTATTCGGCACAACTTACTAACTTATGTTTAATCTCCTAACTCAGATCAGTAAGTCTCTGTGAAGACTCATCTGTAAAAAAAATACAGTTTAAATCCTGCTGAATCCATCTCTTACAGTATGTCAAACCCACTCTAATACGATACTTGTAATAACTTTGACACTGACATTGTGACCTCTAACTGCTACAGTCGGAAAATCAAGTTTGTTTTTTTTCCACCGTTGCACTTGCAATGCAGGATATGAGTTTTGGCTCAAGGCCTAAATCGTTCAGCGTGCGAGATTTCAGTCCACTGCATGTGGACACGGTCTGTTAAGAAAGCCTATCTAATGTGAGAGATCACAACACTACATATTCACTTTCAACATATGTTCCATTATGCGGAGCTGCTGAGTGACAGTCTGATTGTGCCCATATGTAAGGTCAGCACTGGATTATCTTAGATTTGGAAAAACAATGTGAGTTTTTGTCAGGCTACCAAACAGTGAAACACGCTGTACTCGCCGTCTTTGCGAGTTCTTGTAGTATTTTTTTTAACAGCAGCTAACTCATTTTGAGAAGTCCACAGAATAGGTTTTGAGTAAACTGTCTTGAGAAGCGTAGCTGATGTGCGATACCTCATGGATGAAAAAAAAGAGGGTGACCTCCGCTGGAAAGAATTTCCACATTTCACTACATGAATTTAGAGGGGAGTTAAGCTTCTCCTGCTTTCCCAGGCTTTGTAACGGCAATGTGTGTTTTAAAGAGTGCGATTATTCTTGTATGTGTGAGTCAGTCCCTTATCTGTTTTAGTTTTTTTCCAGGGCCACCACCTGCAGAGTTAATTTACTCGTCTGGAGGGAGATGGGAAGGGATGTTTGCTTCGTTGTAGTGTATCATAGTGTGACATCATTCTATTTCCATTTATGCAGCCGCTGGTAATTTGTTACAGCCCTGGCTCGTCCTTTGGTAACACTATGCTTTCTGTCAAACTCTGACTTCTACTGTTAATGTTTCAGCAGCACTCGCACAGTACACAGTCTGCTGAAACCTGCCTCATCTCAGTGATGCATAAAGTATATCATAGACACTAATAATGTGTGTTGAAAAACCTCTAGTTCCTGGAAAGTCAGAATGTGTGTGCATGATGGCCCCTCAAAGCAAGGCATGAGTGCAAACCAGTCTTTTAAATGTCTTTATCTGCCCCCTCCCCTCCATTTTTATTTCTGTTGTCTGCCTTATGCATTTTTTCACCCAGTGTAACTCATTTCATCTTTCACTCTTTTTATCTTTATCCAGGTCCCCCCACCCCAGATGACATACCCATTAGGCCTGCTGGCCGGCGTATTGTGGTGCCCCCTGGTGGTCGCTCTAACATCACATCCCTCAGTTAAACAGCAGGAGCTCGAGAGGGGATGCATCCAGAAAAGGACAGCAGCCAGAGTGCAGGATTGAGGGTGGGGGGGGGGGGGAAAGGTAAGGGGAGGGAGAACGAAAGGGAGGGAGGAGGAGATGCATAGGACCATGATTAGTTAAAAGAGCAAAACACTGACTCCTCATGCCTTACCTGTCACAATGCAACCTTGCTCAGATGAGAACAGTATCCCTTTTCCTGGGGAATTTGGAGTATCAAAATGGTTTGGAGTTTATTATAAAAAATAAAGTCACCACCAGAGCACAATACAGACAAGCAGTCTTAGTCTCACTTCTCCTCGATATAGAATGCACCACCTAAAAAGTGAAAACATGTTCACTTGATGCTTTGGTAATGGGCAATCACAACAGTAAAACTGCATACCACCACATTGAGCAAAGGAAGAAAACTATGCTTTTAGAGGAAAATGGATACCGCATTTCTCAGAATGACGCTATGGTTCTTTCATCCTGTTTGACTTTCAATGTCACCCTGTTTTCTGTAGCCTGCTTTCTCCATAGTCAGCAAAACATAACACTAGAGATCCCACGTTAGCCATGTATTATCATGCAGTACCATTGAGTAGCTCTAGGTGGCATTGTATGTATGGTAAATGTCATGTAGCTTTGTGAATGATGTTGTTGCAGCCTGTTTGGGTTTACTGGACCAAGTAAAAAGGTATTTATCAAATTGTAGAGCAGGTGTGCTGTTGGACATGGAGCTGCATGGGCCACATTAACATGGGTGACGTGATCCATGATCCTTTTGCCACCCCTCCTCTGAGGCGCTTGATAAATACCATCCCCACGATGTATTGATTGCATAATTATTGGTGTTTAAAAAAAAAACAAAAAAACAGGAAGATCGACACATCTGCGTAGAACAAAAGAATATTAGAAAAGGTTTTGCTTTTTTTTTTATCCCCAAAGGGTTTATGTCAGTTTTTTTCCTGCACTCCATCATGGCTCTATTAAAAAAAAAAAAAAGAAAAAGAAAAACGTTGTAAGAAACCGTCCTTTGCATTTGCTTCTAGCTTATTGCCCGCTCCTGTCATCCTGAAATCATCTTGAAGGAGAACGGAGATAAAAAGATAGAAAACCTGTTCTTAACAAGCGCGAATAAACTCAACTTGTCCCTTGTAGCTCAACTTTAACTAGCTTTGCAATTAAGGGCAAAGAAGAACTAAGTAAAACAGATGCAATGAAATGATTGAGTAACAAAAACCTGCTTTCAGATAACAGCACTTCACCTCTGGATTTACTTTTTCACTGCTGACAAATGTGGGCTCTCATTTTATAAGAAGACCCAGCGTAGCCCTGCATAACGCAGTCCTGACCAGTACTAATTTAACATCATCCCCAATACAACCGTGGGTCCAATTCAGCTTACAAAACACTCGGGATCTGTTTGTGTCGGGAGTCTTTGGAGCTCTTTTTTATGTCTGCTGTTTTCTGATAAGGCAAGGAGGTTGTGGTGCAGTAAGCTTTTATTTTGTCGTTGTCCCACTTTGGGGGAGGAAAGGAGATGGTGATTTATATTTGGCAGCGGTGTGGCAGACTATGAGGCAGGCACAGGTGGTGGTTTGTTCTATTTATGTTAGTTTGACAACCTTTGTTATTGTTTTTATGTTGTTTCTTTTTTTTACTGTTGTATCAAAACCCAGAGATGGCAGGTCAAAAACAAGATGTGTTGTGGAGGTATGATTTGTTTCCTGAATAAACATGAGTTGCAACTGACTGACTGAAATCTCTTATTTATATTATTTAACAAAAAGTGTGTGTCTCTAATAAAAGAACTGAGATCTAAGCTTACAGGCTTATCGTTTACATCAAAATGTAAACAGTATCAGGTTAAATTGTTGTCTGTTTTGATGGTGATTTTTCTTCCTGCAGTTATAATTCACATAAGTAGCTCTGTAAATTCAATTGCACGCACTTTGTATTCTTGACACCATCCAGGCAGATGCACTTTACATGTCAGTCTCTCCTGTCATTTCTATAAAACACAAGCACTCATTCCTCAATAAACCAGAATTGCTTAAAAAAAATCACAGTACCATATATCTGTAGCTGTGCACTTTTCTTTTGTTTATAAGCTTATACTTTACACTTTACTGAGCACTATATGCCAGTTATTTAAATTCATAGTAAAAGAAAAGGAAATGCTTAAAAACTACATTCTTAATGCAGTGAATATACTTCTGTACTAGATCCACAGTTCAAGCCCCATGGTAACAGTCTCATGTGCTCCTATTTTGATGCAACTCATCATGCGTCCACCAGGGGCAGCACCGACCAGCACCACGGATTATTGCAGCTCGTGGTGTGTTTTGACACCGGCGAAAAACTTGTGGAGAGGTTCACCTGGAAATCTAAATGCTCACGTTTTAAACATTTAACGACCCACTTCATCAACGCCAAATGCCTGTCATGGGTTACATATGACACCCCTGAACGACGGTAAAAATAAAAAGTAGCAAGCACGATTTTTGGCAAGTGTTAAGTGCTAATTCAACGTAGATATGACAACATGGTAGCAGCACTTCCGTTAGCACACACCTGCTTTTAAACGAGCCAAGGTAATTATTATTTATACTGCGACTTTTGAATTGATTTCGTAAACAGTTTTCTTCACAGTGTATAGTTTATCAATGTTGATATGTATCGTTGATGAATATGTATTAACACAATGTTACAAAGACATTGTTTAAATAAAGATGTTTGATTTCAGTAGTTCTAACCAACTGTACGGTGGCCTAGTTGAAGATAATTACTATATTTTAACTTTAACTTAAAGTGCCTCAGCAGTTAAGCCTTTGTTAAAGCAAAACTGGCTAAACAATGACCCACTTCCCACTTGGAAAAGCTTTTATTATGAAGCATGCGTAACTCTGCCTTGGTCAACACTTACGCCTATGAAATCCTTGGGGTGTAAAAATACAGTAGGTCTATGGTTTCATATAGACAATTGGGTGTTTTTGTCAATATTGCAGGGAAGAATCGTAAAAGAAGACTCGTATATGGATGAGTGAATGGAGAGGCTCACAGGTAAGTCTCTTGCCTTTCCCTGTTATATCACGTTGATTTGGTTTGATTTGATTTGTTCCTGCATCACAAACACTGATAATATTTATCATGGGAAGCTACAGTGTGTCTGAAGTGTGTAGATTAAATTTGACATACTGGTACCATATGAAAATAATTTAACAGAACAGCACATTTATGACCTTCTCACTGTGGAGTCTAACTACTTGGCTGAACAAAGTGTCCACTCAGTCCCACTATGTTCCCTAGTAGTTAGAGTTATACACACTCACCCTCAGTGTGAGGTCCGCCAGTAAATCTGCTTGAAGGTCCCACATGGATTGTTTAATAGTGAGTAACTGTCTCCTGACATCATGGCAATCATGTAAGATGGCTGTGATGATGATCATAAAATTCAGACCAGGTCTGGATGGAGAGATGAGTCAGCAACCTCAGTCTAAACAGAGTAGTGTGTGTGTGTGGTGGTTTCATGTTGACCCTGTGAAAGTGTATCTGACTGAAATGAGAAAATATTTCTGGAGAGAGTGAGGTACATGAGAGATTATCCAGGCCTCTTTTTTATTAGAGGAGAAAGATTTTAAACTTTTGTTTACGCACGCGTGTGTACAGTGAGTTGATAAAAGTACACATATTTGACCTTTACGAGACATACCAAGGTTTCCTGCTTTTGTTTAAGGTGATTTGAGGCAAATTGTAGAAGCATTTACCAAGTGCAAAATCCCTCCTCAGATCTGCCTAATATGGAAAAGTGATGAGTGTTTTTGGTTTATGCTTCTCCTCCTGTTGTATGTTGTGCTGGTTGTCGTTGTGGTTCAATTGTATATTTGCACGTTAACCACTGAGTCTCTCCACTGATCTTGAAGTTATTACTTGTACCACTACACAGTGAACACTAGGGGGCAGCATTAGGATAGTGGAAAGTTTGGGTAAAAACCATCCAGTGTGACCAACATTTCTTCCCCTCTTTTTATATCCTTTCCCTATTCCTGATTTTGATAAACGGAACTGATGAAGGTAAAAAGGCAAAGTGAAATAAAGCACAAGATATAGTCAGATTGGTTCAGAAAAAGAAAAGTCATTATTTAAGGCACACCCTCAATAGTTTGCAACTCCATCCACATTTAAATACAGGAAAGACACAGTGACAACTGAAGGACAACAAATCTAAATAGGAATGAAATTCACAGGTGTGGAACAATTCTGTTCCCAGACTAGATCATTTTTTTAGATAGACATTTTGTTGAAAAATGGTATTATCCGTGTCAAAAAGTAGTTGCCATTGATTATTTTATATGTTCAGTTTTTACAAGGTTTAAATCTGCCACATTAGATGATTACCCATCAATTAGTAGCCTGATGCAATGAACCGAATGCATCTGAACAAGTTAAGATAATCATTAGCAACTACTATTTACTCCGGGTATACCTAGGATTAGTCCATCTGTTTAACTATCCCACTATATGTTACAGCTTCTACTGGTAACCACCTTTGGATCTGTAAAAATTACATCAGTGACAACAGCAACAACAACACAAAAGGTAAGTCAAAACATTGTATCAATTTTCAATAGAAAAGTGCTAATAGGAATGAATTGAACAGAGTGAAGTACAATTTAAATATAATTACACACATCATAAGATTGAAATGATTGAGTTGTACTGCAGATAGATAAGACCAAGGTATATAGCAGGCATTAGTAGAAATAACATTTAATTACTGGCTGTGAAAAAAGCTCAGGTTTTTACTACCAACATGTAAAGTTTAAAGGAACCAGCTGTGTGCCATATCTATGGTATAAGGCATCCCTAAGCAAACTTCAGAGGCAGGCGTGATTATTTAGACACGGTTTTAGCCAAGTTTGCAGTAAGAATGAAGGGTATTGCCTTGTCTGGTCTTTATTTGCTTCCTTCATTGTTTTCTTATTCGCAACTCTGCATGTGAAAAGAAAATGATAATGATTTTTTTCCACTGTGTTATCCAGCTGGCACCACATTACTGTTGAATACCATCTGCACATAATGTTGTTGTAGAATGTATTCCTCTGTTGGAGCAATTAATTGCAAATACAATTTTACAAACTTATCTGGTGGTACATATGTAATTGGTTCTATCCAGCACAAAAGAGGAAGGACATTAAACAATTAACTGACAAAAACAAATTTTAATGCAGACAGTAACTGAAAAAGGAATCTAATCTAGGACTCAACTTAATCCTTGTCTATACAACCATCCTTAAAGGTGCAATTTGTAAGATATGGCCAGAATTTTAGAATTGAGAATTTATAGTGTTGGTTTCTGTCAAAGATGTCTTTGTATTGTCTTGTAGAGATATCTGCTGAAGTAAGCATGCTAAGCAGCTAGCCCCCTCCATCCTGTCTTGTAATACTACATTGTACATCTGACAATAGTCTGATACCCTGTGTAAGTCTGACAAGGGATAAACCCAATAGTGACAGTTCTTAGAGGGCTATGCCTACACTCATAGAGTCCAGGGTTACAATATGCAACGATTGTTTTCCCTACTAAACAGAAAAATACAACCGTGCACCTTTTGGATTTAAGTTTCTCTCTTTTACAGGACTAACAGGAGCTTAATAGCCTTGTTGACTTATTGTGAAACACTTAATTCAAGAGACTTAAAAGAAATAAAACTAGCCAAAACTGGATTTGTTTGTCTTTCCACAATCACCTCTGTGTTTGGACAAAAATAAATCATCTTCTTACTGATTAAAATGTAAAAAATCCATGCTGTTTTCATCCACTGCAGCTCCACTGCACCACTGCTGTTTAACCTCTCTTCTCTACCTGCCCTCCATATCTTATTGACGCTGGAGTCACAGTCCTCATCAGAGCTGCTGTAAATCACCTCCTTACTGTGATTTGAGGTTGCTGTCCAGGCACAAACCAGTCAGCTATAGGGCCACTAGCTCCATGGGTAGCTCAGCTAATAGTAGCTACAGCTACAGTCAAAGATATCCACAGCAAACAAGACAGTGAGCAGCAGTTTGTGGTCACTCTAGTCATGTGCTTCGTCCAATATGTTTGAAGTTACCTTTGAATTCTGGCCATATTTTAAAAGTTGCCCCTTTAAGGGAATAAGTATTTACTCACAGCTTTAGATTTTTTGCCTCTCTGTGCATAAATGCTACAGTTGATGAAGAAGCATGTGCAAGGCAAGGTTCAGTGCAGAACATAGAACATCTACCAGCTACCTTTTCTATGTTGTCATAGCTATAAATCTTTATTTCAAGACCCAGCTGTTCATTTGCAAATTGAGGCGAAGATCAGTTCAAAATGTAAATGTTTTTAAAGGAGTTTCAAATCAGTTTGGCAGAAAATATTTCATCAGAAAGATAATTTATTCGGTGTGTTAAAAGCTTAGGAATGGGCCTCCAAGATAAACCCTAAAACCACTGTTTGTATTTCAGATTTCTGTATTGACTTGGTAGTATCTTAAAGCATACACAAGTGAAGAAAACTTGCATCATTGTTTGCCTACATCTGCAGCTGATGGAGCTGGGACATTGCATCAAATGTTGCGATCGTACCACTTTTGTTGGCTTCACTATGAAAGCTAAGCATAATGACCTCTACAACCATGTATCTGCTGTTATGATAGATAGCCTACAGTTCAACTCTTTATTTTTTTTATCTTAGAGGAATCTGTGGTTGCTGTTTTAAAAACAAAGGCCTCGTTTTACCTTAGTGAGCTTTCCATTTTAACGTTCTATACTCTTAGCGTCATGCTCGAATTTGAAGTCATGTAGATCACATGTGACCAAACCATCCTCCAAGTGCTTATTTGTTGCCAAATCAACTCCTTAATGTCAGTTCTTGTTAAGTCCATTTCCTTGTCGCACTGGAGAACCACTGGTATATTTAAATGTCTTTAATTAACCAGAAATTAAAAATCTGTGTCCTGCCCAAGACAACAGCAGCACATACAGCTTTTAGCCGTAGTTGACCACATCAGACTTTATTCCATCTAACTGCTGAGCAGGGGTGGCATTGTCTTCTTTTTAGCTGGGGAGTGTCTTCCTTTACACTTCAGCTCACTGCTCAGAGTCTGAGCAGACTGCAGAGCACCAGAGAGATGTAAGGGAGCATGGTATGGGTGACACTCTGCTGAGAGTCATTCTTCTTGGCAATAGGAAAGCGAAAAGCCAGGCTGTGGCGTGGGCTGCTGCTCCAGGAGTCCATTTCACTCCTGCAGTTCTGGAGCTCTTGATAATGTATTTTTTTTTTGTGGGTGAAAAACGATGCCCAAGTGCACACTGCATTTGTGTTTGTATAGACGGTGTTGTGGTGCAGGAACATTGAAGACTGGCTCTGAGTGTCTGTGTGGCTACAACAATATGCATCTGGGTGTAAGTAGCTGATCTACAAGTTGTGGGCAGGTGCATGTGATTAGTGGGTACGTTGAGATCTCGGGTCACAAGACCTATCCTGATAAGTAGGCCGCCGGTTCAACATTGTTGTTCTGTCCATCCTCTATGGCCTTGTTCTTCTCACTCATGGACAGCTCAGAGGTCTCTGAGTCGACAATTGCCTTCCTTGACCTGTTGAGCAAAGAACACCTCTTATTAATATTGAACAGATGCCGGCACCTAAAGAAAGTATAACAAGGTGACTCTAGATGAAACAGAATCAGTCATAATCAGATTTAAAGACGTTTCTGGACAGAGCAAATTTTTGTTTTTACATTCATTGTCATTTTGGTTGTGTGCTTTTATTTGGTATGCTTTTTGTGTCTGAGACGGACAAATGATTTACAGTGATTAACACTGCACTTACTCGAACATTTACTTATGCAAATCAATGATGAATATTTTTTCTTGGCTTGTCATAAATTTAGTTAGTTTTTGTTTGACTTCCAGGAATATCTAATTCTCATATTCATTATGAAGTCAACATGGGCGGCACTCGGCCAATCAATGTCTTTCTGCATTAATCACACACCCACATATATGGGCTAGATCTTCTGCCACAAATAGCCACATGACTGTCCTTTCACACCATCCTACATGCTCTAACTATCCAGGAAGGGTTTTTTTTTTTCACTTTTAAAACTCAGCCAGGCTATAGTTTACCAACTCCAGAAAATCCTTTTGATCACATAGACTATTTCTTTAATATTGTTTATACTATTTTGTATTACTTTGAAGAACATTTATTTTGAAAAAAGAAGCACAGATTTTCAAATGTTTGTAGTTTCCCCATCACTGACGCTTATGGTGTTTCCTCAAAGTCAACCGTACGATGCCAATTACTTGCTACTCACCATGACAAGATGTTCAACACTGGTTCTAGAGAATGTGAATGGTAGTTAAAGAATGTTCCTTACTTTTCTCTGTTGAAGACAATGAAGTCCCTCTGGACATTATCCAGCCGCTGCTGCAACTGACCATTCTACAGAGAGTGGGGACAAACAGGACAACATCAGCAATTCAGTGACCACTGCTGGCAGTTCTGTAAAAGTAACAGCAGACTTAACTGACAGCTTCGTACTACATGCTGGCTCACGTATACAGATTGCTTGAAATTCAACAGGCAGCACACATGGCTTTGCTCATCTCAGTTTATTCTTTTTTAATGAGATGGCAGAAGCGGAAATTGACCTGACTTTAGAGGAGACTTGTGCTCTGATTTCTCCACCTGCTCCACAAACTCATACAAATTTGGCCCACTTAATCAAGTGAGAACATTCGGCTCTGCCATGCCAGTCTGTTCTCACAAGTACGGCAGTGCCAAGACAAGTAGACAGGTGCTTTCTCACTCTCCCAAGGAGGCAGTGAGGAGAGAGAGATCGTAGAGATACATCATCATTATGACACTGCACTCCACTGTACTCTGTGTGTGTGTGTGTGTGTGTGTGTGTGTGTGTGCGAGACAAGCCAGCAGAGATGCAACAACATAAGAGAAAAAATATGAACAAATGTGTTAAGGGAGGGTTCATTTTCCTCTGCATATCACAGCTTTTGAAGATATTCAAATATCATTTAAGCATGTACAACCTAGCTTAACCTAAATGAAATTCAAATTTCAGAATTGTGAAAAACAAACAAGCAAAAAATGCTCCAAACTCACCACCTCCTAAAATGTTTTCACTTTGGAAGATTTCATTAATTCATTTTTTCACCTTTTAACATTAGGGCACCGAAGGGCCTCATTTTGAAGAAAATGATCAGACATAAGAGCACACATACAGAATATGAGTACATGTTGCCTCCCCACACACACACTCCTCCATTCACATTGGCCCTCAAAAATCCAAGCTCACACTCGTGAGAGCCTCTTCGGGAAAAGAAATGGCTGACTCCCTGCCCAGAGCTGTCAGTCACACAGCCAAGCATTGAGGCTATGTACAGGTGCAGTCACAGTGGGGGAGCAGCCCCTGGCAGACCAAAAGCCATCATCTAAATTAGGGCAGGACAATAGAGAGAGAAGAGCGAGCTGTGTCAGAAGAAGAAAGTGTCTTTCTTTTCCTGTGGGTTTCTGGGTAAGGGACCCTGTCACAGCCGTGTCACAGAGAAAATGGTAATTTCACATGAACACAGAAGATACAT
The DNA here is from genome assembly GCF_020382885.2 of Scatophagus argus. NCBI lineage: Eukaryota > Metazoa > Chordata > Actinopteri > Scatophagidae > Scatophagus > Scatophagus argus. The sequence continues at coordinate 16,520,211 of NC_058506.1, read as the reverse complement.
AACCATCAAAAATATGGATGGGACTGGGAGAACAGGATGCCTTTGTGTGGATGTGATGCAGACTAATGAAAGGACAAAGTAACATATACAGACAGAGACTGGAGGAATACTGTGCATAATTTTCATATGCCAGTGATAGATGTGATGCATAAGTGGTGACAGATGAGACACAAGGTATGATGCACTGTCGTCTCTGATGCTGTCATAATAACATACTTTTAGCTCTCTCGGCAGGACAGAACGTGACAATAATAAAACCACCTTTGTATAACCTTTCCCCTTAATACCAGTTTGTTCATGAAGCGCACTTGTTTTGTCTACTGTCACTTTTTTTAATTTTAAAGAACCAGGACAAGACTTATTTACAATAATAAGTCTTGAAGTTCCCTCGGGATCAATAAAGTATCTATCTATCGATCTATCTATCTAATGACTTTGCTTGTCAGTTGCAGGAGAAGACTGAACAGAAGCTGCTTCTCCCTAGTCCAGTCAGGGTTCAGTGCTTGTTTGACCTTACCAAATAAGTCTGAGATTTCAACCTTTGTGTTGAACTTTTGAGATACTCCTATATGCGATTTAGAGAGCATATTTCATAAATGGGAGGACGCTCATGCTCTTGACTTTTATCTTAAGTCAGAATAAAGGGAGGAAGGTAATGAGGAACAAAATAAGGAAAGAAGAAACACTTTCTGGAAATTACATTCATGCCCAATGCTAAAAGAAGCTTCTGGCCTTGCAGACAGAACAGTAAAAATGCTTTTACTTCACCACTTGTTTCTCTCTCTTTGTCTCTTCCTCTCTCTCTTTACTTGATGCTTTAAAAGGACAGTTCAAAAGCTCATTGGACCCGGGAGCGCTCTGCCCTGCAAGAGCCTTACAGTGGTTCAGTCTGAGGCTGGGGAGGTTTTTTTTTTGTACTTTTCTACTAATAGAAATTAAATTATTCTAGATTTTTACCGTAAGAACACTGCACAAAAGCACAAGGTCTCAGCATAATAATGGACCCTATATGAGTATGAGAGCATTTAAGTCTTTGCTTTTGTTTTACCATAGTATTGACACATGACATCAAACCTGCGCTATGGATTTTATGAGAGCAATCTAGTGCACACTGTTCACATTGTTGTACATTGCTGTTTCAACAAACACCTGATGAGAAATAATGATTGTGAGGTGTGCGCAAACCATCATTCTAACAGTTTGAGACACTGAGGCATTTTTGTTTCAGCATTGTCAACTGAGCCTCACTTTGTTCAGTGTAAAAATTTTATGTGGAACAAGTTGTAATTTGTGAGCTACAATTGTCTGCTTCCGATGATATTCCTGCATTTATTACTAACCTCAAGACAAGCTCTAACTCTGCTCTTTTAATTACTGGCACACATGGACCTGTATTCTCAGATACACATGCAGTCTTCTGTTTCCTGCAGTGAAACATTCAATTACCTGACTCAAATGCTTATTATGTTATTTGCTTCTGTTTGTGTAGCAGCAAGCTAAGCTATCATCAGACTGAAATTTTTCTTGAAGAAAATAATTGAAATGGGTTTGGAATAGGTTATTATTACTTTCTGCTTTATTTTGGTACATATAACTGTTCTAGACTGGTCAGAAATTCTCAGTACCATTTTAAAGTATTTATACCGAACCTTTAGGCTAAAGAAAAAGAATAATGCTGTGTTGGAAAATCCATTTACTCTGCATTGTCTACACACACTTAAGTTTACAACCCCAATTCAAAAAAAAATGGGGCTCTGTGTGAAATCTAAATAACAATTGAATGCAATGATTTGCAAATCTCATACACCCATATTTTATTCACAGTAGAACATAGAAAACATATCAAATATTGAGAGTGAGACATTTTACTATTTCATGAAAAATATTAGGTCATTTTGAATTTGATGACTGCAACACATCTCTAAAAAGTTGGGACATGGCAAAAAAGTTTGGATAGGGCCATGTTTACCATGGTGTAGCATCCCTCTTCTATTAACAACAGTCCATAAACATCTGGGAACTGCAGAGACCAGTTGCTGGAGTTTTGGGAGAGGAATGTTGTCCCATTCTTGCCTGATATAGGATTGTAACTGCTCAACAGTCCTAGGTCTCTTTGTCGTTTTTTTTCGTTTGAAGATGCACCAAATGTTTTCAATTGGTAAGAGGTCTGGACTGCAGGTAGGCCATTTCAGCACCCGGACTACTCTACTACAAAGCCATGGTGTTGTCATAGATACAGTGTGCACTTTAGTGTGGTCCTGCTGAAATATGCAAGGCCTTACGTGAAAATATGGGGGCAAGCTGGATGGCCCCTCTCCTTTTTAGTCCGGAGGACACAGCATCCATGGTTTCCAAAAAGAATTTGTTCTGTCCCAACTTTTTTGATGTGTTCCTGCCATCAAATAAGCTAATATTTTACATGAAATGGTAAAATGTCTCACTCTCAGCAATTGATATTTTTTCTATGTTCTACTGTGAATAAAATATGCATTTATGGCATTTGCAAATCACTACATCCTTTCTTTATTTACATTTTACACAGCGTCCGAGCTTCTTGGAATTGGGGTTGTAAATTATTACAGTACAAGACAATTCCAACCAGCAATTTTGAACCAGCAAAATGGAATTTTAAAAATTTAAAATGTCTCATTTGTAGTGTATTTCTCTGCCGCTGTAAGGTACTTTAAACTGACCTGTCTACAGCTGTATAAATTAATTTACCTTGCCTTTGCCTTACAGTGGGCTCAATGAGATGGCTAAACACCAGTTTGAATGAAATTTACCCTGGTGCACATTATCTAAATAAATTCTATAAGAGAGGTTCCCAGTGTATTTCTTACATGCAGAAAACAATAAACTTGAATGGCATCTCCATTTAGGACATGTGGAAATGTGTGTCTGTGTGTGATGGGAGTCTAATTTGTGGGCTAATTTATATTGTTCTCACAGCAAGAATCCAATTTTACTGCTGTTTATTATCAGTGATTTAATTGAGCTAATTTTATGCTACATTATGAGCGTAGCAGTGACAGCGAGGAAGCGGCAAGGAGATAAAAGAAGAGCTGGGAAAAGGGATGAGGAAGGGGACCAGTACTGTAGGGTGGGGGTAAGAGTGAATGTAAAAAGGTTGTGGAAGGAGTTCTTTTGAAATGCTGCATGGACCACCTCCCTCTTCACACTCATGTACTTTCTTAGTTCCTGTCATACATGCATCCCTCAAAAATGGCCCCTCGGGTTCTTTGTAAACAGATATCAAAGTATCACACAAGTACAAACTAATATTAATAGAAAATAAAGCAAGTATTCCCTGTGATAAAAAGATAGACAAGAACAAGCTGCAGACAAGGACAAATGCCTCAGACTCTTTCTAGTTTACTGTTGTTTTTATGCCAAACTTGTGGTGCACCATGGGGAGTGACACAAACCTTAAAATGATATATGTTATCCTAGTTTTAGAATTGCTTTCCCATTTTCATGTGAGACACGTCAGGCAAATTCAGTTGAATATTATTAACCCTAGTCGAGCTGCACTTCACTCTAATATTGCCTAAGTGACGCACACTCACAAGAAAAGATGTTTCACTTTATTTGACCATCCACTGCTACATCATCTTAATCCATAAACATAACAAATGTTTCCCTGAAAGGCTACTGTCATTATTTCATTACATTAGGAGACTTTCTCTTTGTCTGAGTGGGATAAAGAATGACAAACGTTGTCTGGCTGCACAGTGAGATATCACTGAAATGTACGCACAACAGCTGTCAGCTTTCATAAAACATGGTGCACTTTGGTCCATCTCTGACTTCTTATTGCAGGCTGACAAGCAATGTGCTGTAGAGTCTTGACCACACAAATGGCTTCACTTCTATTAGAAAAGAGTCCCATAAACAGCTCTAATGTGCCAAAGAGTGAGAGAGGGTCCAAACTCCTGATACAGTTTGTATGAGTCTGTGTGAGCAATGGGTTAGGCTGTGTGCTTAGACTTAATGCATACTTTATGTGCATGGCAGGTTTTAATAGCCACCAGATCCAGCACACACAGTATTACTGCAATTATACTGGCACACAAATTAAATCATGACCTATTTGATTCTCTTTAGAGTGTTCACTGTCGCATTTTTACTGTCTCACTGGAAAAAGCTAAAGATTTGAAACTGGACAGAAGCCTAGAATTCACTGTGGCACTTAGATGTTGTTCTGATCCATTGACTCCTGTGCTGTAAGTACATTTCTTCTGATAAACAGACCTCACTGCCTGTTTTAAAGGTGCATTTCAAAAGTCTCTCTTGTGGCAGTGAGACTCTTTGACCTCTAGGGTCACATATAGTCATAGATTCATTAAATAACATGCAAGAAGGGCCTTGCATGCCCCTGCAGGAATGTCTTCAGAATTAAGTTTGTGCAGAGAAGTAATTTAATGAAGAGTGTGCGAATGATCAGACACACAATGGTATGTCTTTCGTCGGTCAGTGGTAACAGATTTTATTGTGAAAATCCACATCACAAAAATGGTAATCATAGTCTGTTTTTAGCAGACCAAAGACCCATATAGATGTACATGGAGACAGATTTGCACGTTGTATATTCTGAATACATAGCCCCAGTGGAAGCAGTTGCATGAGGACACTTCAACTCGACTTTTCTTGACCCAGCAAGCTTTTCAGTGCCGTCGGTCCTGTTTGGACTTTAGATGCACATAAATGACTTGAGATATTTTGAGCTAAAGTTAGCCTTGAGAGAGAAATGACTGCACTGATCAAGTCCTATTGCTGCACTAGGCCAAAAATAAAATTGTGTAATGTGTGTGTTCCTCTCATGTCCCTCATGTCTCTCACTCACTTGACAAGGTGATCAAGTTTCAGCACTTTCCTCTGTTGTGTATAAACACCCGGAGGACAGCAGCTGATTTATGTGGACAGAGTGAATGAATGAAATATCACAGTTTGTGATTAGCTTTTTCTCTTTTTTTTGCCTTCCCCATACCCTCAGCAGGCAGGCAGTCCATTTCATCTGGTGAAGGACCTCCAAAATGCGTCCTCAACATTCTTAACAGCATTTCAGACACATTTAAAAGACAAACTAAGGAACAACTTATCACCTGCAACTGGGCCAAATGGAATCAGCGGTCCTTGTTTATTTCTTTAATGAATAATGATGAGCACTGAGAGGTCGAGGCACCTTTAAGAGGCATGTGTGGTCCACTGAGGACACTGGGAGTGAAGAAAGTTCATATTGTCTAAATTATAGATTATTTGTAAATTCTGTGCTAAATTATCCACTGTCTCTGTTTTCAAAAGGTGCATGTCTCATTTTGGAACAAGCCCTTTTTCCTTCCTGTGTTATGTATAATTACTTTATTTAATGTTTCTAAGTTAAAGCCTTACCTGTGGGGACTCATCAGATCCCTGGTCCCTGGTTTTTCTAGCAAGCCTTTTCTTCTTCTTGTGAAGCGGTTTTGACTCCAGGATCATTTCCTCCAGCTCAAATGTAGGGTCACAGTTCAGTCTCCGCCTCTGTAGACACACACACACAGACATCTAACTATACAGCAAGGCATCTCTGTCCGTCTTTCTGTATGTCCTCTGGGTTGAATCTCCAGTCTACTTTCCAGAGTGTGTTGCTGGGAGACTCAAGGACAGGACACGTCCAGTAGTAATAAACTGAATAACCAAGAGTACAGTGTCCTGTACAGCAGTGGGGGCAGGGCTTCATGACTAGATCAACAGAGAGAATGAGATATACACACAGAGATGAGATGAGAGACAAACGGTCAGAGACACAAGTGAGTCACGTGGCATGTTTTCCAGGAGAACCGTAGAAGTTCACAGAAGTAGCAGGAGTACTGGTGTGGGAGGCTAAGCAGTAAATATACTGCTGTGGACAAGGGCACCAGCAAAAAGTATTTTAGCCACCTAAAAAAAAAAACCCACCTCAAAATAATCAATATTACTTTAAGTTTAGGCAACGATATATTGCTCTGTCCAACACCACCACACTTTTCTAAATGATTCTTCATTGTCCCCATGTTAAAAGCAGTTTCTGCACTGCTGCTGAACATAACGTTACACTATGTGTCATAGTTGTTATTCCACTGTTTTTTATTTCCTCTAACACCCATGTATGAGTGATCAGGTATGCATGAGTGATATTTTATTATTATTATCACTATTATTATTATTAAAATCATAACACAGCAGGTAGTCTCTATATTGTGCAGTCAATGTTTATGATGTGCAGCAGCCCATAGAGACACAACAGGCTGAAAGCTGGGAAGTCAGAAAACAAAACAGAAGGGCTCTAAGAATTCTCCGTGAGTCTGTTTCTGACTAAAGACAGCAGAGGACTGGCTTATAATTAGATAGAGAAACACTGTCAATTCCCCATTGATCCTGTGTTTTTCCTCTGCTATGTCAGACAGGCTGCTGGGTACCCCTGGTGCTCTGCAGTCACTATAGACTTCGAATTAAATAAAGTCATTTAGTCACCTCTTTACTTGTAACAGTCATTACCCTGCATGTATTCACCTCTGGCGCTAAGTAGTGACAAGTACGGTAAAATACGGGATAGTTTTTGAATTGCTTGATCATATCTGGCTAAATTGGTATCAGAGCTTCTAAATTGTAAGAATGTCCTTTTCTTTTCTATGTCTTAAATTATAGTAAACTGAATTTCTTTGGATTTTAGATTGTTGGTCATAAAAACATTTGAACACACTAACTTGGGCTTAACTTCACACTGTTTTGTGGGTTTTACAGACATACAAGTCAAGAGAATGACTGGGAGGAATAGTCATAAGTCGCAGCCCTTCCATCATTATACCTGTCATCAGTGTATCTGACTGATCACATCTGTGATCAGCTATACAGTTACAGTATTTTCCCAGAGAGTTTAAATACAGTTTGATTAAAGTACTCCAAAGACAGTTAGTGTTCATTTTTGTTTTTCTAATGGCAGTCGTATATAAGATAGATGTTTTGTCTTGTACAATTAGCAGCTTTGAAACTGGTTACAGTAAATCAGTGCATTTATTGTACAAACCTAACACTACACGGTGCATCGGTTTGCCAACAAAGCAGGTTGTAGCAGTCATATAGTTCTTACATGCGAGCACTATCTTCACCCAACTCATCGTGGTGATTCAGAAAGCTCCTGTAGAGCTGCAGGTAGACACGCAGAGGTTTACTCTGCCTTTGTTTGTGTCTGCTTTGACTTATTCAGTCTACACACACACACACACACACACACACACAGTGGGAGATCCAGCTCCGCCCAGCAGGGGGTGGTGTCTGCAGCTCAAACAGGAAGAGATTAAATGAAGAGTGGATGCTTCTGGCTACATTGTGTGTTCCTTGCGTCTGTGTCGCCTTTGGGGAAATACTGGTCTGGGAATAGGTGTGAGAGAACAGTAGAATGGAGGAGGGGGTTCTGGGGATGGGTGGTATTTTTATTTGTTATAAGAGAATAAATTTATGCTAAAATTAAGCATGCTCTGACAAAGATGTAAAATAGTTTTGATTAAGGCTTCTGCTGATTGAATATTTATCATATGGTATTTGCTCATTTCTGTTGCTGTTTTGAAGGTATTGTGCAGTGCTGAGTGGGTGGGATGAAGTGCAGTGGATTTATTTAGCAGCACTTTATAGTAGGACAGTGTCAGGTGTAACAGTCTGCTCTGTTCAGACATGTGAGCATTTTGTTGTGTAGCATACTGAGGCAGTGCTCAGTTTATTTCTGATACTCACATTGGGAATAAAGCCTGGAGGAAGCTGTTTGCTCAGCACAGCATCCCAGTTGACATCTGACATGTAGTCCAGATCCTGTAGCTCTGCTAGACAGGAAATACGCTTCTGGACATCTATGCACAGCAACTAGAGGAGACAAAAAGGATTAGAGTGAGAACGATTGTCCACGGGGAAGCATGGCCGAAAAGTTAGTCCCACTGAGACAGGAGCACATATTTGCCCTAAAGGATGTGTCTGAGAATGAGGATACGGGGACAAAAGGGTTGAAGTATTGAGGAGAGGATGGAGGGAGAGCGAGATGATGAGTGACAGAGGAAAAGAAATACATATAGGGAGCAAATGGTGATGAGAAGAATTCAAGAGGTTGTGAAGTGTGAAGGATGAAGGACAAATATATCGAGCATGGAATTCTCCTCTTACATTCTCACTTTCTTTACATCCCTCTCTCTGTCTCTCATGTACACACATTCACTCCCGCTTTCACTCCCACACACACACACACACACACACACACTTTTATGCACCCGGAATGCCAATGAGGTACGAGGAGTCTGAGCACGAAGCAATGCAACAGTTTGACTGCAGTGGATTGCTGCCAAGACAAAACCTACAGACGAACGCTACAGCAACAGTGCATCTGGTAGCTTTGCTAGTGGCTTAATTGTGACGAGAAGAATAGACATTCGACAGTGAATTATGAATAGAGTCTAAAGATTTAAAAATAAGTTAATTACATTCAATCAAAAAACACGTACATCCAAATGGTTGTGATTAAGGGGGTGGGGGGTATGTGCTGCTCAGTGCTTTTGCAGCGTCTGTGAGGGTGACTTGACTTACAGATTGTAATTGATCATTTTAATTTTAAAGCAGCACTAAATGCTGTTAGGTGCATGTACGAAGAAAAGGGGCAGGATAAAATGTGGGACAGCAAAAGTGAAAGTGACCATTAATTAAGATTCTGTAGATGCACTTTGTTTTTTCAAATGAAGTGCTGCTGTCAGGTATGGATAATTGTCCTCCCATAGGAAATAAAGAATTCGAACCTTAAAGAAAAATCCAAACGCAAAGTAGCAAGGGGGTTCACTCAGGTCTTTGCCTCCTTTTTCTATTTCATATTTATGACAAGTTTGCACCAGACAAATAGTCCAGTGTGCGCATCAAAGTTTACTGATGGGATTTTAAACCAGAGTATTGTGATACCGGAGTTCAATTTGGCCACCAGGCGTGACTAATGTGAGAGGTTGGAAAGTGCAGGTTTAAATAAAGGACCACAGTCCATTCCATACAGGTGCATTCAGGGAACATCTGTTGTACAATGTGACACTCTCAGTCACCCACATTTCATAGAGGTTTGGGAAGGTAGTTACTTGCAGTCCTACTTCACAGTTTTCTGAGAGAAACATTTAGCATAACCCTCAAAGAAATAACAGATCCGTCCCGGAAGAAGGGCCAGACGTGTACTTTAGAGTTACATCCACAGGCATCATTCGGTGTAGCGTTACTTCCTGTGGGGTCAAGCTATATGCAGACACAATACGTCTCAGTTTTTGCACACGTTGCACAAGACCACTCAGTGTTTGTTTGTGTGGCTTTTTGTCAAACTGTTTCTACTTTGTCTAGATATTTATATTCCTCCCAATATTTCGTCGCTGCCTGTTCTTAGCAGCCGCCTGCTGGTTTGTTTTATAATCGAGTGGTAGTGAGGAAGGTGAAAACGTGAGATGAATCCTTGAATGTGCTCTGCATTATGCATGTGCCACTCATTTACCTTTCTGAGGAGAGACTTCATCTCCAAAGACCAGGCTGCTGGGTAGCTGGGATGGACCTTGTGGAAGGTCTGAAGAATCTCATTGGCTGGTGTGCTGGATCTCATCACATACGGTCTCTGAAGAGAAGAGAGGAGACAATATGTTACAACTTGTATTCACAGTCATGCTCTGTCTGGGGGAGTTTGTTTGGTAAAGTATGAGTATTAAGGCTTTCTCCATAGTTCTCTCTCTCCATTCTCTCTTCCTCTTCTCCAACATTGTGAACCAATTTCCTGCACTGATGAGGACAAATGATAGAGGAAACAAAGAATAAGGGACTCAAAACACAAGTGAAAAACTCTGCTGTGCAATATGAGAGAGCTTTCTGTGGGTCAGAAAACAAGTGAAAACCTGAGGGCTCTTCACACCTGGAGAATGTCACAGGGACAAGGCACAGAGTCAGATCAGGCCGGTTGGAGATCCGCATACTTGTTTAGAGAGGAAGAACAATTGCATGACCGGGGCAAATATTCTCTTTTTTCTTACTAACTCTTATTGCCATTGCTGCTTTGTTAGATGGTTCAGACTGAATAGAAACAGGAAAGAAAAAGAAAGAAATTGGTGTGACATGCAACATGGATGCCTTGTCACTCTTCATTTTTACTACAGGCTCTTTCAGATGCATGCTAGCGATTATATTCCAATTCTGCAGATGTTAGCCAGACAAGGCACACATATATGCCCCGTAATATATTCTTTAGGTGCCAATAGGCAGCCTGGAGGCAGGGAAACTGAGTGACAGTGATTGATTTGTGGTTCTGGATCAAACGCTGAGCTGCCTGGATCTGTACCTGCAACCTGCAAGTGGTCAGACCCAGCCAAGGAGCGTGGTTAGTGAGAGAGGAGTTAAATGGTCTGAGTGAAGCATGAAGTCGGATACTGTTTGAGCTGAAGAGGGAGATAAGACGAGGTAAATGCTGAGAGGGGATCGAACAGAGCCTGGAGCTGAATAATAGTGAGATAACTTTCAATTTTTAACAGTCAAATAATTCTGCACATACACCAGTGCAGGTTTTGACTGATTTACAGACCATGTTGAAATGTGGCAGTCAGAGAAAGGTGTAGAAAAGAGTTCCTGGGAGACAGAGGGATGAAGTGAATTTTCTGGGAGAAGGTGAGTGTGGTGTGCAGAGAGAGAGAGGGGTGAAGGAAATTTCAAGAGGGGGTTTACAGAGATGACACAGATTATACAGGAACATCTAAAAAGTGGAGTATGAAGAAAGAGCTAATGGGGCTAACGTCAGCGTCACTCTAAGTAATTTTTTCTGTGTGTGACTGTGTACTCAGCAATCCTCTCCTGGATTAATGAAGGTTGAAAGTAGCTGAAAATCACAGCTGCCTTGAGGTATTTTGGTGCAGATGAGATGTTGCTTTGAGGTCAAAAAAGAGGACAAAACATTTAAGGTAAAAAAGAAAAGAAAAATAAAAACAGGCTCAGGGTGGACTTGAGATTGATCAATGGGAGGACAATGTAACTCTGACTTCAGAAAGCATTTTAGAAAGCATTATAAAAGGCTATTAGGTAAGATAGCTCTCCAGAGTTTTAAGGAGAAGGATGAGGGGGAGGTTTGATTCATTTCAGGATCACTTCATGACAGCTCCAGATCAGTTTCAGGTGTTCTGGGTCCTTGTCATCGTAGACACCAGAGGTTACTGTAATCATCATCCTGAAATTTGAGAGGAAATTCTGCAGTTGATTCCCCAATGAGCACACCGCTGTCAGCTCCAAAACTGTGTGTTTATCTCCATGACATCAGAGTTTAACTTCTCCAGATGGGACCAGCACAGAATTAATTATATTTTAAAAGTCAATTCCAATTATACAGCTCTGGAAAAGCTGTAGTATTTCCTCATTCCCCTGCAGCGATTCATCTCACACCGTGACCGAACATTTAAACATCTTCCTCAGTAAGGTCAGCTTAAATGTAAAATTCAATTATGGCTTCACTCCACTTTTTTGTTTCGTGAAGGTTGAGGACTTTACAACTGCTTTCCCACCAGTGGGACTTTTCTAGCACACCCTCATTCTATGTCATATATATGTATGCAGCAGGCCAACGCTGAAGTGAGCCGAGATGCTGGCACAGTAACAGTGTGTGTGTGTGTGTGTGTTTGTGAGTTACCTGTCCTCTTAGTAGCTCATAAGCCGTGATGCCCAGTGACCACCAGTCGACAGAGAAGGAGTAGCCAGGGTGGGACCCCTCAAAACTCTGAAAAAGCTCAGGAGCTAATAGAAAAATATACAACAAAATTAAATTGAAGCATGGTGCACAATGACACATGTGTCCTCCCTGGGGTGGAATTTATTTGTGTGTGTTTGTGTATTTTGATCTCTTTTTATTGTTTTTTTAAAAACATCCTGGTTAGGGGCAGTTTATTTCACCTGCGGTCCTTTTCAGACATGGCAAACATTACACAGTTTGCTTCACGTATCTGAGTCATTTCACGTATCGAAGTCATTTCTTTTTGTAGTTACAGATACAGGCCTTTGTTATGTAAATATTGCATAAGGTCTCTCTGCAAACATAGCAGGGCTGTGGCAAAACGAGCTTGGACAGTATCTGGCACTAATCTGTAATAGATTTTGAAAGTTATTTGGCGGTTAAAGTAATTAATAACCTTCATCAGTGCATGGGACACTCACTCCCTCTTGCCCTCATGAATTTTCTCATGAATTTTTTATCACTGATTAAATAGAGCACTCTGCTGTGATAATAGTGAGGGGGACTGGATGCTGGAAGTGTTACGGAAATGTAGAAAGTGACTGAACAGCTTATTCATGTTGCTTATACATGTAAGATTTGTTGAACTTTGAGAAACTGGCTGTAGGATTAATAGAAGAGGTCGAGCTTCTGTTGGTGATCTGGGATGAAAAACATAAAGTCCATCTCTTTGGCAAATATTAGTTATTGGGATTTAATTTAGCATCTTAATATCTTTGTAATAGATAAGTGACTAAACAGGTTTCCTGGGTGGGATGAGTCAAATGAACCCATAAATTGGTATTTTTCTTCCTTCCAATAAAAGTCAAAAATCTATTCTCGGGAAAACGTTCAGCTGTAATCTTGTTTCAGATGGTCAAGATTAATTTTCATCACTCATCATTTACCCTTCCCTCTCTGAATCTTCGTCTGTATTACTCAGGAGCATACACACACACACACACACACTCCCTCTTCCTGTGCGTCATGGCAGGTTTGCTCTGCTCTCATGCTGAGAGGGAAAAAGTGTAGTTTATGTACTGAAGCCTCAGAAGGAGTCAGTGTTTTCTTCTTCCCAGAGCTCTTTTGAATTATCTATTACACAGAGTATTCGCTTGGAATACAAATGGTCAGAAAATCATTCTCAATCATGAGCACACACTTTTATTGGGGTGGAGAAAAAAAAAAAACAGGTGCAGACACACACACACACACAAACATAAACATGTGATGCCTGTTCATTCATATGTCCCTGTAATCCTGTTAGCCACTATCTGATCTCCCAGGAGCTGAATTCACATCGACCTGATCAGTGCTGTACTTAAGAGGACGACAGCAGGGCTGCTGTAAAGGATAAATGTTGGTTTTTAAAGGCAGCATCATTTACTTTCTTTGAAATGTCCCCTTCACGTATTGGACTTTTAAATTAAAAACAATAAAGACACACTGAATGTCTCAGTATTATTTTCTGCACATGTACCTCACTCAAAATCATGTTGTCAGTATGTTTTTCTTGTCCATCTCGCCAGCCCAAGCTTTTCAGGTTGACAGGGTACTGTGCAGGTGGAGGTTTGGGTGGTGTAGTTAAGTGTTCACGTATGATGTATATTGATGTTTTAGTTTTATGTGTGGACCCCAGAATGTTGGCTACCCTGGTAGCAACAACTGAGGAACACGTTCAACAAGTAAACAAATCCATCTGTCCATCATTCATTCCTTCGTCAATAGTTTAATTACTCTTAATCAATCACTGAGTTTTTTTTTAAACCTACCAACTTAGATTTGCTCATTTGCTCTACGAGTTGGATGTTGGCTCTTGTTTACTCACATCGAGTGATGAATGAACATAAAACGAACAAGAGTAAAACTACCTTCCAAACAGCACAGGGATGGGCTCACCAACATTACACAGAATTTGGATTAGCAGACACAAACATAAGCTCTCGAATTTACATTTAATGTCACCATTGTCAAAGTTTTCTTAGGAAGAACTAAAGAATGTATTTTCTCACCCATGTACGGCTTGGTCCCAGCAATGGATGTTGCTTTTAGATCCTCTTTTACAATTGCTGCGATGTTGAAATCAGTCAGATGGACGTGGCCTGTTGAGGAGAGAGATCTCATTACCTCTAAGTGACACGGAGCATGCTTCAAACACAAATTCACTTGTGTGAACCATATAAATCCTAGGACCGTAGAGCTCTGTTTACACCATTGCTATTGACTAACTAATTATTTTCCCTTAAAATTTAAGCTTTGTGTAATTCAATTTTACAACATCTTACAAATAGCAAGTATCCACCGTGTTTTCTGCTTATGCCAGTGCTTATGTGATATGTAAAAATGTGGATCAGAGGAATTTTAACATATGGTATAATCCACGGAAATAATGCCTTTTGCTTGATGCGTGCTTGTGATACTAATGCTCTTACAATAATATTAAAAAACAACAAATGCAAATTAACCTTGGCTTTCTTTGTAGAATAAAATATGTGTGTGAGGATATTATGACTGAGCTGAACGAGCGTCCAGAGTGTTTTGGTAGCAACCTCTGTGATTTTCAAAGTCAAGCTATTGACCTGTGTCTCACTGTGCTGCAAGATGGCCCATAGTCTTTGCCATGCACACTGAGCACACATTAATGAGCTGACTGTATGTGTGTGTGTGTGTGTGTGTGGGTGTGTGAGAGAGAAAGACAGAGCCAGAGAGTTTTTGCCGCAGAGTGAATGTTCAGATGAATGCATGTCCTCCATAACCCCAAACACATACGTTTCGGCCACACATAAGCTGCACAGCCATACTGTGCACACTTTTTTTTGTCGTTCACACACACACACACAGACACACACACACAAATAACTGTATGGGGATATAAAGCAGACGGAAGCCAGCCAGTTGTGTTTACAAAAAAGATAGAGAGCCTCAAAGATTAGAGAACTGCATAAAAAAAATCTCATTTCCTCCCTCTTTCCCTCTTCCTCAGCTTTCTGTCACTCTACATTATCACACCTTTTCTTTCTTCCACCCCTGCTTCCCATATCTTCCTCTATACTTTCACTATTTTTCAGGTTCTTATTTTCCTTTTCTCCATAAACAGCATATCTCTTTTCTTTTGCTCTTGCTTCTTTACAGTTTAAAATATGCCCACATACTGTATTCACAGCTGTGGTGCCTGAGTGTTGCTGCACAGAGGGCAGATTGGGTGGTGCTTTGCAGATTAAAAAAAAAAAAAAATCCCATTGTTAATGCGATTTGATAACTGTGATAAAGGTGCTGCAGAACTGAAACGTCACTCTGGACTGGAGTGAGAGTAGAGCTTCTTTCTTGTTTTCATATTTAATGATGTCTCCTGTCTCTGTCACATACTTATCTCCCTTTTTTATTTTCTGTCTTCATCTCTCTCGGCTTTGCAGAAGACAGATTTAGGACAGGATTTTTACACCTTAGCCAGCAGGAAGAAACAGCCATAAATGTGGGACTGCTGGGCCAAAAGTATTGAGAAGCAAAATAATATGTTGTAATTTTCATGTGTCGATCTGCGATCAGTTTACGACAGCTCCAAGGAGGGCAGTGGTCGTCCTCTGCTTGGACAGTTCAAAACCGTTTGCTCCACTTAGACGTAAGAGGCAGGAACAAAGACAAGCAAACAAGTCAACATAAATAAAACTAATCAAATTGAAAAATAAATGTATAAAAAAAATTGTGAATAAGAGGATAAAGAAATAAAACTCCACCCAGCTGTCCTTTTCTATATTTCTATCTTTGAGGCTTTTACGTGTCTTGCCTCATGTGTGTATTCCCGTTAATCACCTTATCTTGTATTATTAACAAACATCAAAAAGGTGTAAGGAGCATTACAGCCTCTGGTGGCCAATAGCAGAGGCTTTGAGACTCAGAGTTTTGCTCCATTATAATGAATTGTTCTTTTGTCAGTATTAACTAATAGAGCTGAGGTGTAAATTGGAGTCTGGTTTGTTTGGCGATGGGGCAGCTGTAGTAATAAAACAGCAGGACTCAAACATGGCACAGTCAGAGAGAGACGGCGCCAGTAAGAGACAGATGTAAAGAGACAGACTATGGCACAGTTTTCAGATCTGTATTATGGAACATGTGCAGTGCACTGCTTTTGGGTAGCAGAACTTTGTTGCCACAGTGCCATCCATGCAAATCTAGCTGGATATACTGGATATAGTTCCTTCCTCTCTGCGCCCACTGTGAGTGGCTGAAAAGTGGATCCTGGGGACAAAACAAATGCTTATTTCTGACAGAGTGCTTTTAACTATATGTTAAAATCAATTAACATAACAATCCAGCCTGGTCTCAAGATGATTTTAGCTAAGTAATTATTATGATCTGTTCTTGATATTGTTTAGCATGTCAGATAGATACTGTATTGATCCCGAGGGAAATTCAAGACATGTTGACATGTTACAGGCCTGACTGACTTAACGGCTCTTCTAGTGCCTTTGATATTGTTGTATTTAAATTTTGTTGTATTGTTTTTTTTTTCATCATTAAGCCTCTATTGCACTACTTTTGAGATGGCCACTTCACTCACTCTTATCGGGTTTGTTCTCTGAATGAAAAGAATTTGGATTTGTTAAATCAATACATGTAGTTCAGAGCAGTGCTATTCCCTTACAGTCATATAAAACCTTTAAAATCCATAGCCGGTATGTGAGATTAAACCATTAGTCTCGAACTCTTCCCTGCCTGTGAGTGTTGAAATGTGTGGTGACTGAACAATGGTTAAGCAGGTTGCCTGGTGGCTTAGTTACCTAACATGTTTTACTGGGATTACCTCCACAACTGTTGAGGTTTGATCCTGGGGTTATGTCACACTGCTGTATGTCTCTTCTGTTTTTAATTTCTCTTTGCTGTCTGTTACCTCAAAACACCCCCACCACAGATGGCAACTACGTATACACACTCATAAGTATATTGTCCATACATGAATGAGTTTACAGTCCCGTCGTAGATTTCTGTGGGCCTTTTTAAGTATCCCCTCTTTGACTTTTGAAAACTTCTACAGTAACTTTATGTAACATGAAACAAACTACATCGGCCTGTTTCGCAAAGCAGGAGTAACGAAGCCACAGGAGAAGTTCAGCGCCTGCCGACTCTGTAGCCTTTTACCAAGTCAGAATCCCTCCATGCTCTTTATTCCACATCAGTGCATTTCTCTCTCTTTGCAGTTAGTCCTAAATGTTTTATCCCACGGGCACGTGTCCATGTTTCTCTGTTGATGCACTCAGAGTGCCAACGCAGAAGGTCCTGCTGAAACAAATGAAGGGTTGTACAACACAGAAGTGCCACCTGGATCAACTATTCATTCACATGCATCCATTGTAATGTGAATGCTATATTTTTACTGTTTACCTTGTAATTGTTGAAATGTTGAATACTGATTTTCAAGATAGTTCTTTCTGAGCTTTTGCATTGCAAATAGACGTATCAGCCAATCGTTTTCTGAGGAGTGGATGTCACATCACAACTCCTAATGACAACGGAGGACCTGTTGATTGTTTTTCCTATTGCCCTGTGCTGAAAGAACTGCAAAATTATAAAGACGAAGTGACAGAAGTCACTTGGGATTAGTAAGCCTGATCCCTCCCTGCACAGGTCACTTTGTGAGATTTACTGATGGGAAACTGAAACCCTTACATCCATTTTTGCTCTCTTGAACGCCACCAGACTACTTAAACAGTGATTTTACCTTCAGAACACGGGGGGTGCTGATCCACTGCTGCCTAGATCGGTTAGTTTGTTTGTGACTTTGGGTGTTACATGGTTTCCCTCACTATATCACCGTCGTGCTGTGCCTGCTTTTGTAGCATGTGCAAGCGCTCACGGTCAATCTAGACGATGGCCCTCTTGGAGTCTTCTCTCAGCATCCTGGGGCTACGCCGTATGACAGGGCGACATCGCACATGCAAGAGTAAATTGTTTTTCTCTGTCTAAAGCAGCTCCCAGAGGAACACAGGAAGAACGGGTCAATTCCAGTTTGCAGAATTGACGCAGTGTGCAGAAGCGAATCAGCCTGCTCCTCCTTATCTGATACTTCATGTTGTTTTCGACTTAAGTGGAGCCCTAAACTACAGGTCTGCATGGAAAAACAGAGTGTGGGTAGAATGCATGAGGGGCAGACAAGTGCCTTTTGAGTTTGAAAGGACACGCACACATACAGAGTGAGTGAGAGAGAGGGAGAGAGAAAGCACAGGTGAACATCCATTGTCCTGTGGAAATCAGGCAGAGGCTGACAAAGCTGCCTTCCTCTTTCCCCTCCTTCTTTATCTCTGTTCTTTGCATATCTCTGCCTCTCTTTGTCTACCCTGTTTTGATTCCTCTGACAAATTTTTCTCTCCAGAAATGTCTGCTCATCACTTTCCTCCTTGTCTTGTCCTTGCGGCTCTCTGTCCTGCGCTGTCTTTCTTTGTCAGCCTCCTGTTTGTAGTGGCAGCAGGGCTGCCGTTCCACATGTCCGCTTAGCTCCCTGAGCAGCTGCCCAGAACCCTCCGAGATCTCAGGACTCAGGACGGGTATGTGTTTGTTTGTGTAAGTGTGTGCACTATATACCCAAAAATCTTGGGCTGTTTTTCGTGTTCAGGACTTGACCTCTTGGTTCCAATTAAGGTAAAAGTTATTGCTACAGTATCACTTGTTTATTGACTATTACAGTATTGCACATACGTAACAGTTTCATCAGTTCACAAATACAATTAGTAGACGTAATCTCGTTCCAGCATTTTCGGGAAAGGGTGCAACATAGTTGTGGCTGTAAATGGAGAATTTAAATAACTTCTGTTCCTCCTGAGGACAAATAGTACGCTGTCTGCCTTTCATTCCATGCCAGTGTCACAAGAACACAGCTGTTGTTCAGGTGGTGCTCGATATCCTCCCAGTTCAGTGTGCAGCCTTTGTGATGTTAAGGTTAGTGGTTTTAGATAAATTAAATTGATAAATTGCTGTCGGTACAGCACATGGACAGTTAGTTTAGTGAGATGAGCTGGAATACTGACTGTGAGGCAGGCCTCATTGCCCTGCTATTGTTCATGTGGTTGAATGGCACCAAATCCCTGCAGTGTATTAATGCACGGATTTGTCTTGCTGTGTAAGGTACATGTGCGTACTGTATCATTGTGTGTTTGGAAATACACACGCATACAATGCTTTTTCTTTTGACAATGTATGTGCATGCGTGCATTTATGTATTGTGCGTGAAACTGAAACTGACGCTAAAGCCTGTGATGAGACTCAGTGAGAGGAGGTGTGATGAATATCATCCTGTCCTCTGTCTTGTTTCATCTTAAAGTTCAGAGGAAGACAATGTCATGTAAGTGTGGCAAGAAAATAGATGCTCGTGTGCGTTTCTTTTCTACATTGCATTTGTTAAGATAAGGTGTGAGGTATTTTCCTTCTTTACGCTGCAAGGCCTACCCAGGCAATGACTGGGAGCCATGGCTCCGAGCCTTTCAACTCCTTTGATCTGTACAGAAGTGATCCCAGAGGTTTGAGGTTTGCTAAAATCCTTAGGCGGAAGCAGTTAATTCTTGAATTTGGGACACAAGTCATGTTAGGTCGCTATGTGAGTCAAGAAAAATGTTATTGAGATATTTTAACAATAAAAGCAAAACCTGATTAATTCTTATTGTGCATTTTCTGGACTTCTGGAATCCTAACCAACCCTGACCAAAAAAAATAAAATATAATTAGAGAATGGATCTTACCATGTTCATCCAGTAGTATGTTGTCAGGTTTGATGTCTCTGTGAGGGAAAACACAAACGCAGTACAGTGGAATTAGTATGTGTTTTTGTGTAGTGATTCAAATGAGGATCAGATTATATTTGCAGGCAATTTCTGTACAAATATTTAAAATTCTGATTCGCAGTATTGTTTGGAGAACAAGCAGCAGTGCGATTTTGAGAATACAGTCACAGCCACGTATATAAAAAAAATCAGTTTAACATAATTTGTTATTACCTCAAACACCAAAGAGTTTAAGGTCTTAAACTTTAAGCTTTAAAGATGTATAAAGCTTAATCTATTGGTAATCCAATGGCAAGAAGCCCAGCGTAGTCACACGGGCCAGGGCTTTGTGGCACCGACAAACAACCTGGTTAGTTGTTTAGGTCGGAGAACCTGTCGGAAGGTCGTCACTAACGTCATGCCTCAAACTTTTAACCACATTAGATCAGTTCAGGGGAATTATTTAACACAGCACCAAAATGATTCAAAATCAGAGCAGTGGTGTCAGACTGAGCCGACTCCTCTGCACATGAGCCACGAGACATTGTTAAAAATGTGTAATCTACATGATCATTTAATTTGGTTTGTTCCTTTTTTTTCATCTCCAGTTATAGGCACATCGCACTTCCCACAGTTTCCCTGTAAGTAAAACACTGTGGGTGCACTGCTGATGACGCGTGGCTTTCTGTAGGTGGCACTCTCCTGTTTATCTGTCCTGTCAGGGAGGTTACGTTGCTTAAATTAATTTCCCAGTTCTTGCTGTTCTTAATCTTATTCAAGATTGCTGCTGAAGTTAAAACAAAATACTTCCTGAGTGTCAAAATAACACCCAAGACTGAGCGCACATTATCAAATGTTGAAAGCTGAAATAATTTCGCTTTAAGAGAACGATGAAAATCGACACACAACACCTCAGATAGAAAGGTTTGCACTGCTGTGTGCCAGGTGTGTGAAGAAGACAAATGAATATCTTATACTTTAGAGGGGGGAGGAAGGGAGTTGAGCTGTGGGAGTAGCTGAGACACCTGAGAAGGCGAACAGGTGTAGACTGAAGCTTTTATTCATGGAGTCAGGGCTTCTGCTCGTTTCTCATCATCCTTTATATCTTTCTCACACGTTCATGCAGATGCTTGTTTTCCTGTTTTTCTTTTTTTCTTTTTTGACACCACTTAAATTCAAATGGCATCCAGAAGCAGCGCTTCAAACTGTTCTGGAAGCTGAATCTGTTCTTGGAAGTGGAATAATTTCAAGTTTAAACTACAGTCTATATCAGGAAAATAAATTACATAGTATATAGCACACAGACAAAGTTATGCTTATACCTTACTGTGTACAGTGAATACAGGCTATATCTTCCTGCTGCTGCTATTTTAGACACTTTGCAAATTTGAAGTTGTTTTACTCAGTAAAATGAGCCATTATTTGATGTATTGCTGTATTTTTGAGCCTACCGTAACCATAGAAATTAAATTAATAAAGAGCAGAATGTGTCCAAAGCAGCACAGTCTTGTTACACAGTGATGTGAGGTCACCAGTAACAATGCCGAGGTCCCTAGTGACAGTCAGCCACTTCAGAGAACAGTTCGGTGACGTTCCTCCTGGACATTTACTTTAATTCAGAGCAGCATTATTCAACTCTTTCTTCTCATTTTCACTGATCTTTGTCTTTCCTTGACACTTTCTTTTCTACCTTCAAATTATTCCTAATAACGTGTTGTGCTTAGATACTTCTTTTTGCCTTTTAATTTTTTGGTCCTCACCGCTGCCCACTCGCACACAGAAACACAGACCGACACACACTCATATTCACACGCAACAGCTCATGCTTGTGTTGGAGTGTAACACAGAAATATGAAGGGACAGCATCGGATTCTGATAATTACCATTCTCTCCTAATACACAAGTTTTTTTTCATTTTCTTGCTGCATATGTGTGGCTGCAGACTAAAAGAGAGGGAGGGTACAGTGTGTTCTCAGCTCCTCTCTGTTCTCTCATCTCTGGAATGCAACCCCACAGCTCTAAAAATGCTTCGAACTGGAGAGACGATATTCAATATTCAGTGCCCTTCTCAGATGTTTCGTTTGTGCTTGATGATCAAATGCGTTCAGCCTTCGCTTTGAGAATTACAACACCCTGAAACTGACATGGACACTACAGTATTAACACACTGAGTACATACTATGTGTACGTTAGTGGGGACAGTGAAGTCAAGATGTTGTAAGCATTCTTAAGTGTGTGTGTTCAGTATTGCTTAATTTGTAATCAGGCTAGTGGATGAATTCAGGAAGTGACTACTAAAACATTTGACCAATTAGAGGAGGGAGGTTTCATTGCGTTTTAGATGGCTTTCTTTTGTACAAGACTTTGTGTATTGGAACTAAATAATATATCACACAGCTTTTAAGTTAAATCTGCAATAGTAGCAGCTAAATGAATCAAAGTATATTAGCACATGGATGAGTTTTGTTCACTCATAACAGTATGGAGACTGTAGCAATGTAACACACACATATTACCTTCATGACCGTCGGACAGCCAACTCACTGTGCATCCTCAGCATTAGATACCAAGTGTCTCCTCTAATTGAGTCTGCTGCCCTGTAGGATCCCAGCAGTGTTTAGCATATCAAAGGCCACACTGACCTGTGTTTTGTGAGTGCCTGCGTGTGCATGTGTGTGTGTGTGTGTGTGTGTGTGTGTGTGTTTCTGCGGCACACTCACAACCTGTAGCACGGAGCTCAGCTCACGGGTGCTTTGGAGGCTCGAATGGCGTGTGCCCAGGTGGGGGTGAGAAAGGTCGATCATGTAACCCTTAATTAGCTGACATTTTGCCTCAAAGGCTGGCACTATGGGAGGGAGGAGGGGCATGTGTTGCTGCTAAAAACAGCAGTAAAGAGAACAAGGAAGCCTTTTTTATAGCCAAAGGCCACGATGGCATTGTGAAGCCACAGGACAAAGAGGGACTGAGACAACCGGCTCAAGAGCTGAAATAAAGCAGCAAGACTCATTAGCGGGTGGCACGTGGTAAAAGCCAGGCTGCTGAGGTAGAGGTGATGATGATGGTAGCCATGAGTGACCTGTTCTTCTGACAGTGAAAGCTGGAGAGAAAGTGGAGACCTGTTTTGCCTTAAAAACGGCCCTCAAAGGAAAATTTTTGTTTTTTTCCAACTAACGCACTCCCGTTAAATGTGACTTTATGGCTTGTGCTGACTTCGCATGTGTGACCTCTGTTGTAGTGATTTGGATGATGAGGACTAGAGCAAAACAATATAAATAAACATGGGTCATTTTGCTGGTTTGTCGGATTGTCTCATGTCAGAGTCTGAAATGCGCTGCCTATTAAAGCCACCTTTGGGGCAACTTGCATCTTGTTGTTTGCAGTTCTCGCATGTTTGTTTACATGTGTTAGACTGACTGTCATTGCTGCTGTAACGTCTTCTAAGGAAACCTAAAAAGCTAAATGAAAGTGTATCTGTGTTGTAGTGTTTGGGTCAGTTTGCAGAGCAGTTAGCAACAACTGGAGTCTGTATCGTACAGTGACTTAAATAGATAAATAAGCTTTATGTTACAAGATGCAAAAATAATTTATTTAAAACTAAGCAGAACAAATAAAAAAATAGGCTCAGGCACACTTAATGGGCTCAACTCTGTATAACTAGCGATTTTGCACTATAATTGTCAGTATTTTGTAAATCTCAGAGATATAAGAAGCTTGTTTTTCCAGCCACAATCAATACTCAGTTTTCTCAGTTGCATTCAGTTTAATGAACCATGGATTAAATTCTATTTTCCTTTCACAGAAGCTGACATGAAAGAATTACCCAGCAATTAACAACTAAAGTCTTTCTATCAAAAGTAAAGTCATAATGAAAAGTAGGTCAGACGGCTCTGTAATCATGTTGTCTGAGGAAAGAGCGGCGCTAATATTCACAGGATATTTAATTTGCCGAGGCCGTGTGAGAAATTTTAGTATTTACCCTGTACTCTGGTTTTGATCAGATCAAAAAAAATGAACATTACAAACCTGTTCAATGATGTTTTTAAGAGATTAGTGAGAAATTCCGCTGATGTATTCTGACTTTTCCCATACACTATGTAGTAACTTAATGTGTGTTGATTTGTTTGACTTAATGTCCATTTCTACGGTAAAAGAGAGGTCTTGAGAGAGCACTTTGAGTTGTCACCTCTGTGTATCAGCCTGGGTAACCGCTATGCAGCATCTATTAGTGCTGAAAAACAGATGGGTCTGTTGCAGCCCCAGTCACTGCAGTGCTGTGGAGGACGAGGCTGCCTGGCCAGGTGACACCTCAACCATCTACAAGCATCTGTCGCTTTTGAACGGGATGCTAACACAGATGACACGACAGAAAGGTGCACAAGATGAAACACATGAAGAAACGTTGGGAAATACTTTTAGATTAACTTGAAGGAGTACATGGCTGTGTGGGCACCTGGATTTGGACGGAGTGTGTTGTTCCTACACTGTGCTGATGACACCCAATTGTAGTACATACGCCATATCGCTAGTCATTCATCAGCACGTGAAATTGTGTCTCTTTTAGGTGCACGTTTGTTTTCTGTGTGGATAAAATAAAGTCAATGAGATGGCTCGGACTCAGGGAGAGGGAATATATGGATCTCTGAGAGAGAGAAGGTGAGAGTGAAAGGGCCAAACTGCTATGCTTAGGCTGAGGGGAGCGAGTGACAGAAAAAGGGAAGAATGAAACGTAAAAATTTCGGGCTCCTCTGTGAGAGTCGAGAGTGAGACGAAAGGCCAGGAGAGCTTGGCGAAAGCTGATCCGCTCGGCTTTTCTCCCGGTTGACTGACCCTACAAGCTATTAGCAGGATCTAATGGCCTCATTACAGCCTGCTATCAGAGGCAGAGGAGTAACTGATCCTCGTACCTGGTCATACGATACTGCGCTGATACTGGAGACGGCCAACACACCTGAGAACGGAGGCTTGTACACAAAAACACACACACACACAGGTTATACACAGCCACAGGTTCAAATCATTGAAAGAGTTTACGAAAGTGTACATCCACACACATAGACACTATTCCCTTCCATTAGAACTGAGAAGCAGTAAAGTCTCATTTGGGGGAAATAAAAGGAGATGGTTTGAGAAGAGTGACCATCATATTTGATGACCAGCACATTCTGTCTGTCTACAAGTCAGTCCATTTGTTGTCAGTCGCGCACACTCATATCTTTTGTTATCCTGGCTCGGTTTAGTGGAGGGTATTGTCTGAAATTTGTTGATATTGTTGTTGATATCTAGCAACATTACAAATGTTACCAGGTATTCAATGACAGATTTAATTGAATAATTGTTGAAGAAAAAAGAATACGTTTGTTCAAATGACTTTTTAGTCTGACCAACAGCAGCATATATTTACATTTGAAAGCCATTAAAGTTTTGGTGCTTGTTTGTAAAGGACTTGAACAAAAAAATGATTATCATTATTATATTATTATAAGTCCAAGCTCTTGATTTACCAATGGGTTCCAATCCTCAGCTATGACCATGAGCTTTCGGTAGTGACCGAAAGATTGAGATCACGAGTATAAGTGGTGGATACCACCCTCCATAGGGCTCAACCTTAAAGACAGGGTGAGGAGGCCAGAGGAGCCAGCTCAGGTGGTTCAGGCATCTGTTTGGGATGCCTCCTGGGTTTCTCCCTTTGGGGGTTTTCTGGGCATGCCCAGCTGGGAGGAGACGCCAAGGTAGACCCAGAATTTGCTGGAGGGACCACATATCCCATCTGGCCTGGGGACACCTTGGGATCCCCCAGGAGGAAAACGTTGCGAGGGAGATGGACGCTTGGAATTCCTTGATTAGCCTGCTGCCATGGTGACCCAACCCCGGATGAGCGGATGGATGGACAGACAGACCAGCTCTCGTCATATTATGTGTGACATATTTCCGTTTCTGTGGCTTTGGGCAAAATGAAAAATGGAGTGACTGAGTTCTCAGCCACTTAAAAATCTTCCACTTAGTGCTTTTCCACTTTAATTCCATTTTAGAAAATCTGTAGCTGTTCTGGTGAAATTGTTGTTACTACTTTTCTGGGCCTAGATTGCAAGTAGTTTAATCAGAGACTCTTTCATGGCTCTGCTGCTTTAGTAGCTCTCTTCACCACTCCAAAATAAAAGCAGAGAGCTGTTTGAGATTGTGCCTCTCTCTCTCTCTCTCTCTCTCTCTCTCTCTCTCTCTCTGTCACAAAGGAGAGTGGAGGAGCTCTGGAAGGCCCAGAAAGCCCATAACTCAGCTGCATCACACACTCGAAACAAGTGACACACACATAGACACGTGAATACGGTAATACACAGTAATATGCACATGCTGGCAGATGCACACGGTGTCAAAATCTCTCAGTGCCCACGCCCACCAGCCACAGAAGAGCGAGTCAGGCAGCCGCTGCCTTTGAACGTGAATTGAAAGCCCAACTAGACCCACAGAGGCTAACAGCTCCACCCCAGCAAAGCGCTGCATCTCTCACTCACTCTTTCTTCTTTCTGTTAAAGAAGAGCAGCTCTGACAAGTGTGAGGACGGCACAGGTATATGTGCGTGTCTCACCGTGTTTACGCACATGAGTAAACATTGTGTGTGTATGTGTACATGTGACAGCAGCAACCGAGAGATGTTCATTCCTTATTCATTAACACATACCGAGTGTGTCTGCTTGATGGAAGTCGAGCCTGACAAGTCCCCAGTCTAATTTGGAGCTGATTTTTGGGAGATGGAGAGTGCTGAGCAGACACTAAAAGGCCAAAACTCACATCACAACTATGAGTGATAAATACATTTACTGAGTCAGAAATATTCAGGGAGTGTTGGTTCTCTCTACCTGCCTTTGGCTTCTTCTTTCCGTCTCCCTGTCTGCCTTTCGGACTGCTTGAATACACCACTTTCTGCCAAAGTCTCTCTTTCTTTCTCCTTCAGGCAAACACGTGAGTTAGATACACAAACCGGCAATTAGTGATGTTTTTGGAGCAGACTGGATGGTAAACATTCTATCATGTACATGCAAACCTCCTCCAATCGGCTAATCTGCTGCTGTGAGCTGGGCTGAGCTGAGGGAGATTTTCCACTACGATAATGCCTCGATTCACCATTTTGTGGTGGAAATCAAAGAGCTGGCACCAGCTGGCACCTTAATCTGTATTTATGAAATATGAGGGTGTAATTTCTCCCTCCCTCCCTCCTGGTTCTTCTTTTTCCTTTTCTGCTGGGAAATAAAACATTAACACACTCCATGAATAAAGAATACTTCACTTGAAGACATGACAAACGCTCGCCATTTCGACCAGCTGATGGAGAGTAAGAGTAATGACTTAGCCTGCCTCCATGCAATCTGCAGTACTGTATATTATCTTTTTTTTTTTTCCGTGGTAAGACCCACTCTCTTTCCTTTCTTTCACCTTCAATTAACCAGATAGGTGAATTAAGACCATATTCCCCTTTGGCAGCTTGGCAAAAGGCCTCTGGAGGAGAAGGGGATGAAGGAGCAAATAAATTATTTGAAGCAGAGCTACGCTTTATGCCACTCCCTCAGAGAAAGAGACAGATCCCACACAACCGAGTCTAAGAAAGCAGGATGAGGGAGAGAAGAGCTTGGGAAAGAAATAAAACTACTGTAGGTACTGTAGGAGAAAATAGCACAAGAGGGACAAAATGGGGAGCAATACTGAGTGTGATTATGAGGGAAAGTCATAATGTGTGTGTGTGTGTGTGTGTGTGTGTGTGAGTGAGTGAGACAGAGAGAGAGAGGGGGAGAAGGGAAGAGGAAAGAGCTCATAGCTTTCAGGAGAGAATACTTCTGGGTCTCAGCAGCTGGGTCTCAGTATGCTAAGAAAAAGGACTTTGAATAAATATAGTGGACAGTTTCCAAAATCCAAAACCAAGAATGTGTTACTCTGTCATTACGCTCCAACTTCCCCAGCCTGTCTGTAGGACTCAGCCCCGAGCCCATTTGCTCTAGCTGCAGCTGGGTGCTGTAGTTTTTTTTGTTTTGTTTTTTTTTTAAAAAATGTTTTTGTTTATTTTGCATAGTTTACAAACAGGAGTAAATGCTGTCTTTGTTGGGGACTGCTCACATTTGGCACATTTAACGTGGCTCACTGATGTTTTTGGACAACAGAGAGGAATAAAATACAGCTTCCAATACAGCACAAGCTGAGAATGACCATAGGCCCAATTATTTTTTTAAATGCTCGAGATCATGAGATAATTATTGCTTTGAGATAACAAAACTTGTTTTCTTGAGATAGTCAACCAATTATCATGAGAAAACACAAGATTGTTTCCTCTTATAACCGGAGATCAGGAGTACCATGCCAGCGTGCACAGATGACTTCTTCACAGCTGTATCTTAGGTGAAAATTTCAGACCAAAGACCAATTACTGTCCAATGGATCAGACTGTTCTTCTTACTTCTTTATATGCATGCTTTATTAGACCATTTAAACACCCACCAGTGTGGATAGTTTCTTTTCCCTCTGACGTTGGGAATTACTTTTGTTGTAGCGTGCTGGACACCAACATATCTGCTTTAGTGCTGACCACTGTAGGCAGGTCTATTGTTTCCTTCTGTCCTGACTTCACACGAAGCACAATAGATGATTAAAGCATCTGCAGCTCTTCACAGCACTAATTCAATTATCACAGATTTAATACATGGCATAATGAACACTGCAGTCAGCTCCTCCTCTCAACTGTCTCACTCAGAAAAGTCCATGTGGAAACGAACACCACATAAAAATACTATTGTAACACCTTAAAACTCCTTTACTAATTGACAATCATACAAATACCCACATATCAAATCACAAGAGAAAACATTCTTACAAGGCAAAAGCTCATCTCATATCTTATATAGTGCTATGAACCTCATGCATTCTAATGCTAAATTATCTCATTATTCCAAAAATGACAATAGTTTTTTTTCTGATCAATTACTATAGAAAATCAGCCACATGACCACACACACACAAAAAAAGAATGCATGTTCAGTTTTAAAATTTCACATTGAGCAGATGCAAACAGCTAATGCGCGGCTCAGACGAAGCTACTGTGCTCTCTGGAAAAAAAAAATAAAAGATCACATGGTGCTGTAGCAACCAAGTGTAATAACATTTACTTGAAGAAGTAGTTTGGCTTTGTTCCCAGTCCATTTTCAACACGTTTAAATATTAAGAATCTGTTTTAAAGGCTGTTTGAACTTCCAACACATTGGTACGTCAGACGAGTATACTGCATCAACGTGTGTCTTGTACACTGGCCATTTTGACTGCAAACTGAGCTCTGTGCAGGATCTCTATCCATCTATGTCAGTTTGATGAGAGGCAAACATTTAGTCCCTTAACCACTTTAATGGGCAGCATATGTTTGCGAAACGAATCAGTGAGGCGTATTGACTCATTAAGTGCGTCTGCTGGCCCCATCATCATGCAAGTCTTTCCATTATGAGGATTCCAGGAGGCAAACAAACGCACCTGAGGATTCAGCCGGAGATTATTGTTGTTGCTATCAAAGAGGCTGAAGTGAGGTGCACACACACATACAAGCCCTCCCCTGTCACACACTGTCATTTATCTTTCCACTTGTTTGGAGAGACTCTGAAGTCTCTGAAGGTGTAATCTGACTGAGACTCATTCTGTTGTTAATAATTCACACCCCTCAGAGAGTTTAGGGTTAAAAACACTGATGAACCGACTCTGTATTAGGTTGAACCGGATATGTGACACCCTTGAGGTTGATCATATTCCGAGCATGATGTCTGAAAATGCGCACGACGTTCGCAAAAATATGTTTGCCCACCACAAAAGACTAGAAAAGACTGTAGTATGACACATCAACACGTGGAGGAATAGAATGCATGACTTCAAACTGATAGAAGGAACACATTAAATCTGGGTTAATAGCAACCTGGGCCTTATTTTCACAGCTTTCACCATCATTGTCATTGTTAATAATAACACTGTACGCACCGTTTATCGTGAAGATCTGGGAACAGTGCAACATGTCTAAAAAATAAATCTCTGAGAATTTCGAACTGACCCCCAAGTTCGCCTTTTTGAGAGAGAAAGAAAAGGCAAACGTTACATATTCTGTTCTGTTGGTTGTAAACATCCATCGCAGTTTACAGACCAACTCCCAGCTTCAGATTTGGCCAACTGTGCTTGAAGCAGCTGTGCACACAGTTTTTTAGTTTCAGTAATATGACTTGATTATTCAATCATCTGACGGCTGATGTTGCGCAGATTGTTGCGATTTTTATTTTGTTTCAATATATAAATATTTTGAAGAATTATCAACCGTATTTTTTCCAATTTTTAGGTTTCTAGTAAAGTCTATTTTTACTTACTAACACTGAGCAATGAAATTAACCTCCATCTTGCATCATACTTGATGCTCAGAGGCTCCCCACGATGACGCTGCCCTCTCGTAGATTTTCCATCCAGGCTCATTGCTGTTCTTTCCTACTCCCTTGTGGTTGTTCATATCTGCCATACAGTGCAAGAGCTCATTATTGAAACAAACTTGTCTCTTGTGGTGTTACTGCTGTTGTCATGTTGTTATGGCCAACAGTATGGCTACAGATGGACTCCCTTCCTCTTTACCCTGATTTAGGTATGTCATGAAATACTGATAATGATGCAAAACTAGGATATTTAAAGAGGTACTTCACACTTAAAAATGTTTTTTGAGTTGCTAGCTAAATTATATGACCAGACTTTGATGAAACACTCAATTAATGCTCATGTAAATATAGACATTTCTTTTAAAATTGACAAAAATCAGCATTTTATGGCTCTAAAATGGTCCTCCAATCAGTGCAGCGGTGGGCAGCCCACCTCCCCAAGTTTACGTCACTTAGTGGGAATCTGTGAAATCGCACTCAGTTTCAATGCTCACTGAGACTCCTCTTTCACAGAGGGTTACGTCATGTTTTGCTGAAACTCTACTTAGTATTTTTCAGTTTCAGTTTTTTTTCCCATTCAGTTCGCCATATTTAATTTTGACACACTACCGTAAATATATGTTGACTTTTTTTTAAAAAAATTCTAAGCAAATAAAAGAAGTTAAATTCTTTAATCAAATACAAATTTACTGTGCTTCTGCTTTGAACTCAAGTGGAATCCATAGACTTCTGTTGTTGCCAGTGGTTTTCAGTCAAATCACAAAATAGGTCACAAAAATATCCGACAGGGTGCGCAGTACATAATTTATTCTCGGGTCTCTCTTTCAAATGAGATCTTTGTCTCAGTGAGACCTATTGAATAAATAAAACTTAGTTTAACTACTGTGGACTTCTAGCCATCGCATTAAGCCAAACTACTGTCAAGTATGTTCTGTCATAGTTGCGATCAAGCTTCAAATTAACATAATTACCTTATCGTCATGTTGCAAGCGATTAATGTGATTATCATCATTACTGCCCTCATTATCATTAAAGACCAATGGAAGGAGAATGTGTGCATCCTGCATTTAAGCAGGTGCACACATGCAAGCACATTCTGATGGCTTCGAGTTCAGTCACTCGCTGCACTGAAGTCATCACGTCCACAACTGAGGGAGGAAATTATATATTCAATTTCCATAGAGATGAGCTGAGAGTTACTTTCAGCTCCTCTCCCTATTTGAAGCTAATGAATGCAGATTGAAAAGATGTTGATTCCATCTAAACAAACGCCCCAACACCTGCACATCAAGTGGCACGTCTGTCCTCTCCAGCACTGAAATAGAAAGCATGATTTAAATATTCATATCCCTCAATGGACTGAATGAATAAAGAAATTAATAATCCATCCAATTTATTTCTCTCTCTCTCCTTCCTGTGGAGGTTTAAGAGCATGGACAAGAGCAAGTAGTCTGTTTCACCTTAAACGGAGTAATTTGTTATGTGTGGGTGTTGATAAATGAGTGTTCTCTGTTGCACTGATGTTTCCTATTAGTCATGATCCGAGACGGCCTCTCTTTCTGTGTTTACCTCGGTCACCACAGTGGAGGAGGAAGTTCAAGCAGTGGATGGAATATGGACATTACTGTGCCTAAAAGACTGAATCAAAGCACTACTCAGGTCGTCTGTGCTAAAAATGTAGACACTTACAGCAACATATGCATGTATGATTCGTTAAAAGGCTAAAAGTAGACATTAGGTCATGCTTTTGTAGCTTGCCGTAGTCTGTGTTTCTGTATTGTTTCTGTGCCTATAAACTCCTCCTTCAAATGATGTTCATATAACTTATCTTCAAACACAAACAAGCTCACAACTCAACACAGATTCTAATTTTCATTGACATGGGAAATTTGTAAAGGTAAATGTTCCTGGTAATTTGGCAAAGCAAATATAAAATATTTAGTGTAAGATAAGTTCTTATTGTATCTGCACTGTCTTCATGAATGAGTTAGATTTGTTGTGTTTCCAGAAAGGAAATCTCAATAGGTTAGTGCCTAAAGGAGGCCAGTTTTTAACTATGACTCAGTGTATTAAATGGCTTTTGGCAGCATCATTTGGCTCTAACAGGATATCCCGAGCTCTTTGAGTCACTTCAACAACTTAAAATAATAATATTGAGCTGTAGCCATGTCCTTCCTGACCAGGAGAGTCTGTGGTGCTGCCATAGCTGCAGCTATTCCTGCCTAAAAAGCACTTTACCTGCATTTTACAAATTAAATGAGGCATCAACACTGCAGTGTATACAGAACCGGTCCGTTTCATGATGGTTATAGTCTGCAGCTCAGGGTAAACTGTTGTGTCAGGTGTGACCCTTATGTCAAGACAACTTGACCTTTCTGTGCAGCGGTGGAGCAGTCATATTAGAAAATAATATGGAAGTGGACAGCCAAGGAGAAAAGAACACTGGGGTGCTTTATGCTCAAACTTGGTGGATAAAAACAAGGGAGAGGGGAGACATGTATTGTATCAGGAGCAGAAATAATGGGGCTTGTTTTTTAGATAGTAGGAGCAAACCTTTATCTCCATTATTAATGGAAATTCTTATGTAAACCTCAATATAACATACTACCAAAAAAGTGTTCAGAGGAATGAGGTTCAGAAAAAAGCATCTCACCTGTGTATGATGCGCTTGCTGCGTAGGTATCCCAGGGCCAGGGCTAATTCACAGATGTAGAGTTTGACAGTGCTTTCCGAGAAGTGGACGTTCTGCTGGAGGTGATAGCGCAAGTCTCCTCCCAAGAGCAAGTCCACCACCATAAACATGTCCTCCTCATCCTGGAAAGAATACCTGCAGGGGAAGGCAGTCAGGAGAAACGGAAGTGAAAATGACAGTGGTGACAGAGAAAGTAGTAAAGACAATAGAGAGTCGATGGAGAAGGAGGTTTGGTTGGAAGGTAAATATGGAGTTGCAGGAGAGGAGAAGGGGGAGGGAAATAAGAGATGAAATTAGTAAAATGGTTAGAGGATGAGGGGAGAAAGCAGAAAGAGACAAGACAGCCGTGCTGAGTCATTTATTATATATATTTGTCATAAAACATTTTGCAAGAAGATTTCCCAAAAGAGACCATATTATTTTTAGATCGGGGGAAAACCCATGCTTTAGGAACGTGTCTTGTCTAACTGAGCTTTTTCCTGTTCTTTTACCCATCAGCAATAAAGAGGATGTCAAGTACAAACTGAATTCAAATCAGCTTCATGCTCCCGAGGCAAATCAACCTTTGAAAGGCAGTGTGAAAGAGGTTTAACAATAACAAACCCATTCGTGTTTCAACCTTTTGATCTTCGAACAACATAACCTCAGGAGCCTCCCAGGGTCACTGAGGGCAGATGCTACACTACTCTGAAGGACACAAATCAAGCGGAAGGAAAACATGCGTCACACTCTTTAACTTTGCAGGGAGAGCACCTACGTATTGGCTGTTTCATGCCTGAGGCAGTGCTCATTATTCTGTTTTCAAGTACATCTTTCAATCTCTTATACACAAGTGAGTCTGAGAGTCAGGAGACAGGTGAGACATATCACAGTGTTTGACAGGATGTAGACTAGTAAACCTCTTTTTAACATCTTCTTTATTTCCCGTCTCTGTTTTTAATGCTTACAGTGAAAATTTTTATTTCAGTGTTCAGGTCTGCCGAGGATTTTTTATTTTTATTTTATTAGCGGTAATATACCTGACATTCTGATTAATAATCATTTTTCCTGAGCACCGCAGAGCAAAACTGTATAGTTAGAACCAAAATATTCCATGCTGTTTGCCCAAGAGTCTTATATAGCTTAAATAAATCTTAAATAAAGTCTTAAATAAACATCTGTATCTACTCAGATGTTCTGAACACCATCATTGTGATCATAGTTGCTTTCTATTTTTGTTGCTTTCTGGTTTCTACAGATGAAAGCAAATGAGGATAGTCAACAAAGAGAAAACATCATTTACTACTGTGATTACATTAGTGACCAACAAACAGATTATCCTGGCTTACAAGTAGTGATGTGCACAGCGTTATGAGCATTTGTATGTCTCCTATCCCATGAACACTTGCAGCAAGTCTTTAATTATGGCTCTATATCTGTATCCACTCAGCGGTCTGCTCAGGCCCTCGTTTTTTTTCTCTCTTTAGGGTGAACAGGTTAACATTAAAGTGCACCATTACACCTATTAAATATTCTTGATGTCAATGTACAGTCTAAAGATTTGGCAGAGAGAAGTGAACAGTCTGCAAAGATGTCTCCAATGGGGAAAGTGGCAGAAAATATCACTTTACTTTATAAATGGATTAATTAACAAGGTTTTTTGGTCTTCTTTCATATTGCTTTTAGCGCCCACTGCACATAGTATTTGCTTGCATATGCCTCAGTCCTCTGCAAGGGTGTGATGATGGTCTGAGCAATAAAACTACTTGTGGTCATCCATCTATTCATCCATCCATCAAGCGCTGTCATGCGCAGCAAACCTTTATCAGCATGCGATCCGCTACATCACTGTATCATCGATTTTGCATGCTGAGCGTCCCATTGGGACAACACTTTTACCCCCCCCCCCAAAAAAAACGATGGGCTAATTAGTTTCTCTCCAACAAGAAACTAATTTATGCAAGAACATTGCAACAGCCGACATTTACTTGCTCGCCCAAAGCGTCGCTCTGTGTGAAACACAACGTCCTGCGTCTGCAAATTCAGATCTTCCATAACACTAGAGAGCTGCACTGCCGGCCCCCTCAAGTCCTTCATCATGATCCTGATCTGAAATAAATAAATAGGCTACAGTTTCACTCAACACTCACTGACTAAGGTATTTTTTGAGACCACAGGGATTCCTGCTGGCAGATAGGGAACATCTGTAAGGACCATTGTCTTGGCTGGAACTCGGTCCTCAGAACCAAGGGTAGTTTTTTGCCACGCTGGTGAACTCCCTTCCTCAGGGGCCTTCTCCAATAAACTGGAGGTGGTGCTTTTCTGTGCTGGATGTATGGGGATTGATTGAGCTGACTCAAAACTGTCTGCTAAGGCTCAGATAATGCTGAGACCACTTGACATCCGATTGCCAGTAGCCTCAGAGTGTGGAAAGACTATCTGTTAGATGCCCGTCCTGAAGATGTACGCACATTCCTCAAAGTGCACAAAGATACACAGGCTCTCTCTCTCTCTCACACACACAGAGCACATCAACAAACAGTTATTTACAAATGAATATCAGTTTTAGGGAAAAATGAAACGCAAAGAGGCAAGTCATTTTGTACACTGTAGCAGTACAGCTGGATGGATGGGACCAGCTGCACTGCTATCAATCACCCGGACAAGCAGGAATGACTTAGCCACGCCTGAGGACAGAGAGTTTCTCCCAGGTTTTGTTTAAGTTTGTGTGTGTATGTGTATGTGTGTTTGTCACGAAAAGGGGGCTCGTTAATGGGATGATGCTTCTTTTTTTTATTTTATTTTTGTTTTTTGCTCTGGGAAAAACCTGAAGGGCGTTCTGAGTATATTTACAGATAAGGGTGAGTTAAATTCGAATATTTTATATAACCTGGAGTACTCTGGTATTGTGCCATGTATAGAACCATGAGTATGAGAGGCCAAATAAGTTATTGCTACAGCTATGCTGTACATTGCTGGTACAGTTTTTATTATTATTTATTCTAAATAAAGCACAGTAATAAAGATAAATCAGCCAATATGGGATGGATGAGGAAAAGTTGTCTGTTACACTTACATCAACAAGTTCTTTATTTGGTCAAAATGACACACATCTCCTCCAAATTTTAGATGTTCAGCCCTGTTGGTGCTATACTAAAATGACAACTAGAGTCTTAAAAAAAACAAAAACCTAAAAGCTGCATACTGTGAAAAGAGGGAACTACAGTGGAGAGTCTACAAAGACTTTCATCTGAAAAATCAAAGTTGCAGCTGCTGCCATTAGATATGAGGGAGAGATAACTGAGGTGACAGAGTGGATCTGTATGTGCATGTGTGTGTGTGTGCATGGAAATGAGAGAGTGTGTTGGAAAATGATATGACACTGGAGTTTAGCACAGAGGGGGGAAGCACAGATCAAACAGGCCTCACATTAATGCCACATTTTGTTAAATATCAAAGCAGTGTTTCACTTTGATACAGGATTTGTAGTCTTTGGGACCAGCACGACTCTGATCGAGTTCATGCATGGTCAAAACTTTCCTCCGTAATTATCCACAGAACCCCTGCATCGGGGGTGTTAGTGTTGTCATCAGGAGAAAATATTATGAAAATACTGAATTGAGAAAAATCATGCAAACAGGAAATTCATTTATTAATAGCAACGGGGTGAGATCCAGCATACAAAAATGTGCACAAGTATGTGAATATATTCATGCAAGGAAATCAGATGACGGCCAAAGCAAAGCTGAAACTGTTAAAGAAGAAAAGAGGCAAGCTTTTCGGTGTGAGCTGTGTGGTAAGTGTGAGTTGGACAGCAGCTTGTGTTTTCTGGACAGACTCCATTTTACTCTATCTGTTAATCATTTGATTAAGTCTATTTGTCTCTCTTCCTCTCTCTTTCTACCTCTTTTTTCAAGCCTGTTTCTCTCAATTTTCCCTCCCTAATTGGTGCAATGGAGCTTCACACACACGCACACACACACAGTGTTAATGCATCCAGCAGAGGTAGTAAATGTGGTTAAATGTCCAAAATGCTTCTGTCAGAAGCATTTAGGAGACCTAAGTGGGACTTTAATTGCTCTTTCTCTTGTCAGACAAACATTGGGTTCTTCGAGGAAAACAGCATTTTAGTTATTTATTCTGTTGCCATAATACTTCAGTGACTTTTCCTATATTTTAATTATCAACTGTATCACATTTGATTCAGTCATTTTTATTTGTATGAACTATTTGCTATTTAATTATGTAATTATTCTATTTAATCTTTGCTAGAGATGTCCTGAGCTGACTCTAGGGATCGGTATCGGGGCCGATCTGGGATTATTTTAATGGATCAGTGTGGGCTAAAATAAAGCAGAAAAAAATTTGACCAGTACTGGCAGATACCCAGTATTAAAGGACTCAGATTTTATTTAATTTGTTGAAAACTCTCATCTGTCTGCCTAACTCAAAATTTTCTTTTGAGGTGATAATCAAGAGTACTGTTGGTCGCTTTCTGAGCACTGCAGGAATTTCACTTTGGAAAACCCAGCTGTCACTGAAAAAATATGAGTAATTGACGAATGTTTAGGTTGGGGTTATGGCAGGACAGCAAGTCCATCGAGTCCATCACGTCGATCGATAGCACGCGAGTCCTCCGTGAAACCACTTTAATCGAGTAGAAAACCAGCTCTCATGCTTGGTTTAGGTTTCCATGTTTTCTGTCCCACAAGTCTTTCTGTCAGAAAGCCAAGGCGATAAAAACCGAAAGGGCCTCAGCCATCGTCGTTCAGGGAACTTGGAAGTTGTTCTGTCTCATGAGCAAACAAGACGGACTGACTCACCGCAATCTCTCACATGGTTGCTCAGGAACATAGCTGCCATAAAGATGGTCGACAGCCTGGCATTACACACACACACACACACACACACACGCACACACACAGGTAGGGTACATGAAATTTGCAACCTGCAGATGCATACACACACGAGTCGACATCTAAGAATTTTTTGTTCCTGTTTCAGCCCTTCACCATGTGCACAAGTTCACATTGTTACACTTATTGATAATTTGTTGTTCTACACAAACTGTATGGACGGTATTAAAGCTGCAAATCAACTTCATCCCTCTGGGGCTGAGTGACTTTGTGCTAATTGAACCTCCTGTTTGATGCCATTTCAGCAAAATCTCCACTCTACTTAGAGTGTAAATTGGTCTACTATGGCATAACAAGTATGCTCTCTCTCTCTCTCTCCATTCAGAAGGTGTGTGAATATGAATAAAGTCTCCTCTGGCCTGCTGCCACTGCTGTCAAAGTAAATTAGAAATGGTACTGATTAAGTTGTTGGTCACAGACAGGCTCTGGGTCCTAAAAGTTACTCAAGTTACCATTAATTTGACAACACGCATGAAGCCGTAATGAACCTGTGCGTTGGTGTAGAAAGTTTTATTTTGAAAATTTAACTCAAAACAACATTTTGCAGTTTTGATGTTAAAAAAAAGAGAAAAAAAAGCAGCGTCACAGTTGAGCTGCTGGGTTCAAATAAGCAAATTTACACTTGTCTGTATTACTCACTCAGTTGTTGTAGTATCTATTAGCATAAACAGTTAACACCCATAATAAAAACATATGGTAGCATACTAATTTTCCACAACTGTAATATGGACATGGACTTCATGGGCTGTGCTTTACATTAATAGTATCGATACACATTAAAATTATCCTAACAGTGTGACAGCACAAACTGTTTCAGTCACATTTTTCAGGTGTGTGTTTCACCTGCATCTGACAGATGGTGCTAAATGGGTGAAGTAGTATAAACCACATAATAACATGAAAAGAATAAAGATGATAGAAAGAAGGAAATGGAAACGGATGAACACGTACAAAGCGGAAAATAATCAGCCAACCAGTGAGTATTTCTTTCACTCATTTGTAAATTCAGCTGCTGCAGCTTTAAAACGATGACAGCACGGACAGAAGAAGTTCCCAAACTTCCATTAGCAGCTCGCTTTTGCTTGGTGGCTCGACCAGCGTTTGGGGTTTAGAGCAGAGAACAGCAGTCACGCTGCAGATTAACACCTGTACATTATGTTGAACCGTTCGCCAGCATGCCAGCTGGTATGTGCTTTTTTCCTCTTGCTTACTTGTTCTCTCTTGTCCTTGAGTTGTCCCTCTTTTTCCTCCTTTGTCTGTCTCACTCTCTCATTGTGTGTGTGTAATTCTGTCTTTCTTTCATTCAGTGTCTGTATCTGCTCTGCCACACATGCATTTCAATGTGACCTCTCGGCAGCCTCCAGGCAGTCGGTCTGATGGGAGAGCATCCTGCATGGAGCTTTTAGAGGCACTGACACCCCAGGCCACTTCAGTAATGGAAGTATCCAGAAACCACAGGGGTTCAGAAGCTAATGGTAACTTGTCCTAACAAAAACACTTTCCCTCTTTCAAAGGTAACATTTGTGACATATAAAGCCACATGTTCAAATAATACAAAACCTGCTGCAGTTTACAAATTACAACAAGTTTTTATTTCTTTCAAAAGGGAAACATTTTACGCACATGATAATATTCCTGTTTTAATAGATTGTGGCTCCTAAATCAATCGCACTGCAATATTCAGCAACATAACCCTGAATTTGTCGTGACACCACATTGCGTGCCCATAAAGAATTGTTTCTCTTCTTTAAGAGTGACTGAAATGTTGGCACTGTTCCTGAACATATGACCTTTCTGAAAGGAGAATATCATCCCATGCACACAGCCATTAAATGTAACAAAACTGAAGTTCTTAAGAACTCAGTAACCCATCCTCCTTAACTTTAACACCTTTTATAAAGTGAATGAGCTAAACCGTGATTTTTGGTAATTAAAACAGAATTATTGAATACCCAAAGCAGAAAATCAATCAGTGAATCTTAGTAATAAAATGGCCCATTAAGACTTTGTTGTTTTTTGCAATTAGCAGTGATTGGACATGCATACCACATGCTCACACACACATTTCCACACATCTGACCTAAAACCCCTCGCTGAAACGGACCGAGCCGGCCAGCCACTCAGACTGTGACGTGTTGGATCGATGCCGACAGCCCCCCGACCTTCCTTGCGCTGCACCTCCCAACACCTCCTTTGACTGACAGCTCTCTGCAGTCGGTGTATAATGCTCCCTGAGCACACAGCGGGGTTTCGGTCTCGTGCAGAAATATGCACACACACAAACACACATCCCTTACAAAAAGCACACGGGAGTAAATGGGCTGACATGTAAAATATACAGCAAAACTAGAGCAAGATAAACAGTTATCATCTCTTATGTTTTTGTTTGCATCATTGCTGTGCAGCAGTACTTGATCAGGGTGCTTTCTTATTCTCGCCACCACTGATTCCATGATTCTTTTCTATTCTTCCATTTCACCAGATCACCTTGACTTAAGGCCAAATACTTGTCCTGCCAACATGCTGCTTTCCAATGCTCGGCAGCACCTGCAGTGTTAAACAACAATGTGAGGTGCACATTTTGCAGCTACACCAGGAGACAGCAGATTTAACTGCTAAGTTGTAGTACTAGTGTCTGGTATTAAACTTATTTTATCTCATGCTGTTCATTCATAATGTATCCCCTCAGCAGACTCCGGTGCCTGTACAATGCAACATGTTAGGCTTACTAGACCTTTTATATCAGGATGCTTGGAGGAATTATATTTCGTTTTTTGAGAAAACCATTGCCTTTGTGAGACATTATTTCATTTCTGTGTAGTTTTTTTTTTGAGGGAAAAATTGCACATGAATGGAGCTTACCACGGAGTGATGTCTTGCTCTGCACAGAAATGAAATGCCTCACTAAGATTACATAATAACTGAACAAAAGAGGGACTCCCTGAAGCAAGAGAAGCTTTGACTCCACAATGCTTCAGACTTTTGTTAATGCACTTTTTCTTTTCCTTTGACAGTTACGCAATTACCTTTTTTT
The DNA here is from genome assembly GCF_020382885.2 of Scatophagus argus. Lineage (NCBI taxonomy): Eukaryota > Metazoa > Chordata > Actinopteri > Scatophagidae > Scatophagus > Scatophagus argus. The sequence goes on along the minus strand of NC_058506.1, from coordinate 16,479,657 downwards.
TTTACAGTAGCATGTTATGTCATAGCAGTATTTGAGAGCTTAGACATGAAATGAAGCATTCTACAGGGAATAAAGGGAGAAGTGGACATTATTACTCCGTGGTCGAGCAGCTGAAGTAAACATAGAAAAGATATTGAAGATATCTGGTTATGTAAATTACTTAATCCTTGCCAACTTTTGTTTTGATGTTATCAAAAATTTCTGGTATATAAAAATAAATCAACAACCTTAAGATTAAATTAAGGCTGAACCAAATGCTTTGAAGACTTTTTTTCTTCCTGAAAGGAAGGCACTTTTGCTCCACATGCACAAATACAGTCCAGTGAATGAGGACCTGATGCAGGGACAGTGGACAATCACTCCTCCTGTTCTCAGCTCACATTCACCTATTCATTTCAGTAATAGCCACATAAATAGGTAAATGCTGACCCTAAGTTTGAGGAAAGTTTGATAGCTTGTGGTGATCTTAATCAGTACATAACCATTAAATCATCTACCTGCAAACCCACCTGTATTTATTTTCTTCAGTTTACAGACCTGCACCTGCAAGAACATTTCACTGTGCTCTACTGGTTCCTGTACATTATATTGCCTTCAAAATCATGTGAAGCTGTCTGAGCTTTCTATAATGATTAGAAGTTTTCAGTCATCTTGAACGTCATGTGTGCAGTAATGTCACTGGAGCAAATATTGTGGGATATTTAAGCAGCAAAATTAAAAACTGTGATATGTAGAGGAACAGAACAGCATCTCTCTTAATGTTGTAAAGCTTGACTCTACTTCAGCCACTTAGAGCCTTATAAGCTATAAGCAAGTTAGTGCATGTGAGTCCCTCTCCTTCCTATTGTGGTATAAACCATGTGAAGAAAGAAAACAATGGGCTGTGCAGTGAAATAATCTTTATTCTTATTTGAACAGCACTGTTTTTTCCCTTTTTTCCCAAGTTTAATGAGTAAATGACGCATGCATTTGTTCTGGTCTGAGATGCAGGTACCCTACTACGAACTGTGGCAGGGGCAGTGAATGTCATGTATTTCACTGTTAACGAAGGCCATTTTTTCCTGAGCACTACATTTTCCCTTCTGCTTGACGCACCAATAGAAATGTGCTGCTCACACACAGAATATTACACAGCCTGTGATCAACGCATCTATCACACCAAATGCTCCAAACAGCAAGCAGGTAGTTTCAAAAGGTTCCTTCTCAGAGACATTAGCTGCATCAACAAGCAAATCAACTGCAGAATCCACAGGGAAAGCTGAACACAGCAGCGTCCCTGATATGATGTGAATGTGTCTCTGGCCTTAGAGTCAAACAGTGCCGTACCAATAAGGGTTCCCCTTACACAGTGGGACTTAGTGCAACGCAGGCACATCAGGCTGCTCTTGTAGTGCTGGCACATCAATACAGCGACCACACCACAAGGTGTGCCAGAGGTACATTATATAGAGAAAAGTATTGAGATGGGACTGTTTTTCAGGGGTTGGGCTTGGCCCATGACTTCCAGTGAATGGAAATGTTAATGCTTCAGCAAGCCAAGACATTTTGGACAATGCTATGCTTCCAACTTTGTGGTAACAGTTTGGGGAAGAACCTTTTCTATTCCAGCATGACTCCAGTGCACAAAGCAAAGTTCATAAAGACATGGTTGGATGAGTTTGGTGTGGAAGAACTTGACTGGCCCACACAGAGCCATGACCTCAACCCCATCCAACACCTTTGGGATGAACTGGAACAGAGATTGTGAGCCAGGCCTTTTGGTTCAACATCAGTGCCTGACCTCACAAATGCTCTACTGCATGAATGGGCGGAAATTCCCACAGAATGTTATAGCTGCCAAGCTGTCTATATATTTAGAATGCGTTGTCGTTAAAGTCCCTGTTGGTGTAATGGTCAGGTGGCCCGATACTTTTGTCTGCATAATGTATTTCAGATTATACTTAATGGACATCATGTAGGGAAAATAATTTTCAAGTTGATATGTGTGGTGCGGGTTTTTTTCTCTCCTCTCTTCTATGTGCATTGTTGCTTGGCTGTGCACAGTTTGCTATGCACAGTTTACAGACACCTGAGGTTATGCCCAGTAGCAAGTGCAGTGACAGCAATAGGAGAGAAAATGAAATGAAGCAGGTGGTGGAAGAGAAAAGTAGGAGATGAGGAGAAAGAAAAAAAAAAAAGAAAGTAAGAGACAATGAGGACGAAGTGAATGAAGAGGACAGAGTCCAAATTTTCAAGCCTGGTATTCTGCATGTAGCTCGCTCATTGTGCTTCATATGCCTGCTACTCTCTATGTGTCTGACCTTGAGCGCTTACCTCAGGACAGTCCTAACTTATGCCAACTCAACACAGTGAGAGAGACTGAGAGAGAGAGAGAGAGAGAGAGAGAGAGAGAGAGAGAGAGAGTAAGCACAGCGCTGACCCAAGCACATCTCTAGAGGAAATCACCCCCACCCAGGGGGACTTTACGCTGCCAAAAGCATTAACTTCCAACTGATTTTTTTTGTCCAACACAGCATGCAATCAAGCAAGAAAGCAAGCACTGGCATTGTTTGTCTGATGAGTCTGTACACTGCACTTCTCTCTCTTCTGCCCTCTCCCTCTCTCTCTCTCTGCTCTGTGGCTTGAATCCTCTTTCCTGTGCCTTGCTGTCCTTTCTTATCCTGATCCTCTCTTTACTTCTAGTCCCGTCTCATTCATTCTCACCGTGGGAGGATTTAGTTTTGTTTCCCTCAAATTAGTTATTAAAAGACAGCTATTGATTCAGCTAGAGTAGCTTTCAAAAAAAGAAAAGTAGATTTAAAATGGGAGAAAGGGTAGAGTAGGTAAACAGAGGATATAAAAGTGGGAGGTCAAGGAGTAGATGGAGGAAAAAAACTACACAGCTTTCATAAGTCCCACAAGGGGCTAATTTTCCATCTTATTAATTTTACTTCTAATCTGCCTAACATCAAAAGAGCAAACCTGTAACTTAAAAGGAGGAGCATTGACAATACTAAGAATGAAAGAGCCATGATTTTTAAAACCTGGACTACAAGACCGTGACAGTTATTCATCGTCTTTGGACAGACATCCCCTCTTCTCTGCCTTTCTGCTCAACAGCAAACCAGGGTGGCTTCCTCTCAGAGCTGCAGAGTGGGAGTGCTCATCAAGAATTGATGACGCCTTTCAGATGGAAACTTAACAAGCCATACTTATCAGGCATCTCAAAAGTACGACTCCTGGTGCTCAATAAACGTGGGCTTTCAAATTATGATGAATGAGTTGTTGAAAATTACCTGATGAATCATCTTAGAATAGTGGACTAGAGTTTTAATGAGCTCATGCAATCTGGAGGAAAAGACTTCCTCAGCCCTCCTCAACGTGCTGAGGCAAAAGAGAAGCTGCTAGGATAGGAGGGTGGTGCCCGTAAAAGTTGAAGCACAGATCAGTGAGCAAACCACATTTTCCTTTTAGCAACTTCACAGGGTGAGATGAAGTGGATGGAGACTTGTTAGTGTTCTTCAGTGGAAAACACCTCAATCCAGAGCTTTTTTTTAATGGATGATGGCTTCTGTGTGTGTGTGTGTGTGTGTGTGTCTGTGCATTCACTGATTTAATGGACAGGATACAATCACCATAAAAATCAGATGGGTGACACAGAGTGCTCTGTAAAATCATTCAAATGGCTGCTGTGGCTGATGGTAATAGCCAGTGTTAAACACACGTCTGTGTGCTAAAGTGGAAATCACTCTTCTCTCACAGCTGCTTTTTGTAGGAATGGAGATCCGTCGAAGTCACTCAGTGCTAAATGTAAGGCAGTCTGAGTTTGAATTCAAGAAGTAGTAAAAATAAGTTTCCTAAATGCTCTTTAAGAAGTGATCCAAACCTTGCAGGTCTAACTAATTCGCACACAATGACACATTCGAATACATATCTGCTACGTCTTACCAGAAGTTGACCAGAAAAGGATGTTCAAGGTTCTGCATGATCTGCAGCTCTTTCAGGACGTTCCTCACTTCGTTCCGTTCCACGCATTTTAGCTTGTTCATGTACTTCATGGCGTACATCTTCTTAGTGTCCTTCTTCTGTACGATGCAGACCTGATGAGATCACAAAAGGGTAAATTCCATCTCAGCTGTGTTCAAAATGAGTACGCTGTTCATGTTGTGCTTGTGTATCTCTGTATCCTGCTTCAGAACTTTCAAGGATGTTGAAAAGGACTCATTGGTGTTTTCTGTCAACTTTAACATATCCAGTTTTATAAACAACACAAAATATGAGGAACATCGCAAATTACCTCTTGGGCAAAAATCATTTAAATTGTAAAAAAGTGTTAAGAAAGCAGTGCGATGCATCATTTCTGCATGTTTTGCAGAAACAGTATTGTCATTGGTTATGTAGCTTGATACACAGAAATATAAAAATTCTGGCATTCTGTTTGCCACACTGAAAAATGTTGCAATAGTGTGTTTACTGTCATTCATCCATGTTTGTCTGAAGATTTCTTGCTCGAGACACGTGAAGCCTTAACCAGAAATGTTGCTCGTCTAACAAGGCTGGAAGAGAGCTTCAAGATTTTTCTTTAATCTCAGTGATCACGTATTTAATCCACCCTTAAGATGTTAAACTTTTCACACCAGTATGTTTTGCATTTTAGAGCTGGGAAACATCACGTTAGCATTCATTAGAACTGCTAGTTCGTGTCAGTGGGGAATGCAGACGTTTCTGTCCAAATTGCATAAACATGCTTTCAAACGGCACTTAGTGTACTCACATCAGTGGAAATAAAAACTGCGATGTGATGCAGGAAATCGCAGAGTGCAACACCTGGTGCAATCTGGGTCGCTGCCATTATGTGTGAATATGTCAGACTGTACGTGATTACCCCCTTTTGACAATATGTCTGAGAACAGATACTATTTTCAATGTGCAGGACTGTAATACCCCATATTTATTTGTAGTCGTGCTTGTCTGAGCTATAAGCGTCAATAAGCCAGTGATTACTGCTATCTAAGAGAGTGATCTGTGGACCAGCTGGCACGGTTAATCAGCCAAACCCTGATCGCATCTCTCCTCCCATTGAACAGCTTGCCATCTACTGTGATTAGACTGCTTATCTGTTGTTGGATAGAGTGTGAATGTTTTGTGGGTCTGTGCACACATGTGCATGTTCCTCTCTATATGTGCTTACATGTTCTCTAAGAGCTGATGTGAATTACTCTGCATTACATGGCTTAACAGAGGAGACATGCTGCTATCACCTCTGATTTGTTTCTGTGGGGCTGTTGGTTGCAAATTAAACCGGAAGGCTTTACTAGACTGTGGACAGAGACAGGACATGGTATATTATTTGTAACATGTTGCACTTTGGCTTTGGTGATGTTTCTCAATAAAGGAATTGTTCAAAAGAAAGTTTAACAGTTTAACTTAGATGCATTCAATTCAAAACCAAAAAACATGCCCTGGTTAATAAAAATATCATATTATATACCTTGGAAACGGAGCACGCTGTGAGTGACAGGCAAACAGCCAATCATTTAACAGGTTTGCTGCTTGGTTGCATGATCGGCATGTGACACAACAACACAAACAGCATGCAGCAGTAAAGACTGCGTGGAAATTGTTAATTGAAAAGGAAAGTCAGCACAGTGCTAACACAAAGTGTGGAGGTCTGGCTGGCTATACAGCAGTTTTCTGGTTTGGGGCAAATATATTTTAAGCCACTTGACACCTGGACGAGGCTGCAGCATTTTGGTCAATGTTAACTTTAGGGCTTCAGGAAACTGTGATTCCATTTTTCTTTATTTTCTGACATTTCACAGATCAATTGAATAATCCAGAAAAATAAACAAATTAATCAGCAATGAAACGAACCAGTAGCTGCAGCCCTTTAGGATAGCAAAGATATGAATGAAATGAATGATGTTTGCTTGTGTTCTGTCATATATTTTAATAGATTTTTTTTTTGCCTTTGTTTCATGTGTATTACCTACTTTACTGGTCTTTGGTTTTTAAGTAAAAAGAAAACACATCAGCAAACGTGGACTCACTTTTCCGAAGCTGCCTTTTCCTATTGCCCTCAGGATCTGGAAGTGGTCAAAATTAACTGTGATAAAGAAGAGCAGAAAATCAGAGTTCATTCACATTAAAACAAAACAGGAACACAAATTTAAAGCTCAGATCTGTTTTGTTCCCTATTTCTTCTTCACTGTTGAAATAAGGTGAAACAACTGAACAAGATAAACACAAGATACTTCGATTTGCTGTAGTTCAAACACTTGAAAAGTTATTGATTTTGGCCTATAGTACGTAGCTATAAATTCTAGCCAATGAAGAAAAGAAAAGTAAAACATGCACTATGTTATTGCGTGTTACAGGTAGCTACAAACTTTGATAAAGCATTTATTACACTTTTACCCTTTTAAACTAACATCAAGGTCATTCAGTCATTCTAAATGGGAGCAGAAGAATCCTGTTGCTACAGTTACAGTAGGTTCACTGTGAGGTTTGCTTTGAGCTTATTTGAACAATGTAGACAGTCAAGCCATGGCAGATGGAGGCCTCCAGGGCAACAGCAGGTCACTGACATCATGTAGCAGGGAACTGAAATAAGCTTCAGCACAAAGACGTCTTTTATGACCGTTGTTTTCCCACCCAAACAAAAGACATAATTTTAGCGCTCATTTTTGCAGCTCGATATCCTCTCAGTCTTTGTATCACTCTCTCCTCTGCACATTTATTAAAAAGAGCTCACTCTTGCTCTCTCTGTCTCTCTCTCTCTCTCCCACACACACACACACACATCCTAAACCAGAGCTCCACTACCTTTGTCACTCACCATCTATCAGCAACATTTATCGCCAATTGCAACCGGATGGAGCTGTTTGTTTTTTTGCTGCTATGACAACCAGGACAGAAGGTTTTCTTTCTCTGTGTTGTTTCCCTGAGGATGGAACAGCTGCTGCACTCCTCTAACCACACACACACACACACACAAACACACACACACACACACACACATACATCACAGCAGTGCACGCACGTATATTCACAATACATTCACAGTCTTTCCCAAAATATATACACACTTAAACTGGACATAAAGTGTTGCCTGAAAACATCACCTGCTTCTCTTGCACACACACACACACACACACACAGACGCACACACGCTCTCATTCTGCCTGCAGTCACCAGATCTATCGAATGTGACAGTTAATGTTATGCTCTGTTAGTCACGTATCACTGGCACTTCCTCTTCTCACACTATCTATGTGGAGTGTTTACACAGCCCACTCTGATAGGGACCATATGAAGCCTGCTTTATAATGCATACTTACAAACACACATACACACACACAAATGCAAACACACATACATGCATAGACAGACAGAGTATATACTTAACATACACACAGACACACAAATGAGGTAGACGTGCATTTTCCTGCTGAGCTACTCAGAGATTCTTCTCTGATGGGTTTTTCAGAGAGACAACTGTGGCCCTGAATGTGAGGGCAGACAGACGGAGAGAGAGACAGGCAGTCATACACAGGGAAAGAGTGAGAGGTAAACACAGAAATAGAGGAGTGGGGGTAGTGAGATGAAGACTGTCATATTTTACCAGCAGAACTTTGAATGGTTTAATATGCTATATTAAATGATGGACACATGAGTAACAGAGCGTGTAATGATTGAAATCTGCACATGGGTCGGAACTGACACGCCGACAGCCTTTAAACTCACTGAGGAAATCATCTCCAAGTCAATTGGAATTTGACTGACACATGCTAATCAGTTTGGATTGAAGTAATCGCACTTGTTCAGTTTGAGTCTCACGCAGCCTCTAAGGCCCTCTGTAAAACCTTACTGTAATGTGTGTCTGTGCCTTTCGGTATCGCACATGTCCACAATGAGTCAAAAACTGAAAATGCTCTCCACCTTTGGCCCTCTGTACGCACTGAAAGCTCACATATACTCAGAGGCTGATAAACAGGTGGTACTCTGACATGTGCAAATGATTCTAATTTGACATGAACTTATCTGACTTCATGTGTGTCCTGCAGCTTTTCACATGACACCAGCCTGTTTGAGGTTTGTGACAACGTGAAAAATGTTTTCACGTTGTCAACAAAGCCAATTAAAAAAAAAAACGAATCCAACAATGTGTTAGTGAGTCTTTCAATATTTTCCAGCTCCCCTACCGTCTGTTGCTCTCTGCCACAAGCACATTCATTCCCACTGAAGACATAAATCATTGAAAACAGAGTGCAAATAGACAATTTTGATTTCTAAAAGGCTCAGGAATTTCCTGAAACAGCTGGGCACTGTAGTTTTTAGTAAACTCAAATGGGAGCAAATAGTGCTTCTGCTGGGGACTATTTTCAGTGGTGGATTAATACACATTCGGTGCTCTAGTGAGTATTTCTGGCAGCAGAATGTGGGACTGAGTCACAACAAACTACAGTGTTCATCATAATGGATATCAGTCAGGTTGGTTTTTTTTGTCACAGAACTCCGCAATCATGAAACAGTTGATTGACGTCACTCGCTGCAGCAAAGTGTTCAGCTGGCCGGTTCAGGTAGCATTTATGACCCTCAGTCAGATCAATGTTTATAGTCACTGAGTTGTCTGACAACAAAGGCTGAAAAATATGCAAATGGAAAACAAATAAATCATGAGTCTGGCTGTATCAACACATAGTGTAGAGAGTAGGAGGAGTTTAACCAGCTGAGACTCAACAGACAACCAAAATAGGTCTGCCTCACTCTGCCAGATTGGATGTCAGTCTTGTTTATTAAGACAAAGGGAAAAACAGATTCATCCATTGCCCTGATGTTCAGTTACTGTTCGCCCCTTCCTCTCACTCCCGTCTCTCACACAGAAGCCTGTAAATCACCCCCTCCTCACCCCCACCCCCCGACGTGGGAACATCAGCACTCACTCTGTTGCTCTGACAACTGAGACAGAACCCATGGGTCCGTGTGTCGCTGCAATGTGAATAAAGCATGATGAGCAGTAAACAGGGCCTGACCATTAAGAACAGGGTGGAACATGTATGTGGCACACGAGGAGCACATGTGTTACACACATCGTTCTCAGAGGACATCAACATGTCGTGACAAAGTTCACCTTCATGCACACACCTCTCTGTAAATCAGCTAATATGGGCTGACTATGAACTGCAAAAATATGATTCTGTCTCTGCCAGAAGGAAAACAATCTCTAAATTTATTCTGCAAATCAATTCTGACTATTCTCTCAGAAAATAAAAGGATAAAACACTGAACACTCTGTAGAAGTTATTATTTAATATTTAATTGCAAGATGATTCTTACACTTTCAGTTTTTGGATGACATTTTTGATGCCGTTTTTTATGTAAAATAGTTAAGATATCTAGATTGTTTTGTATCTGTATCCACCCCCCTCCCTTTTTTTTAAAACATGAATTTAGAACAGTGATGCTTGCAATGTTTCCAAACGCCGCCTGATGGTGTTGCCAGAATCAAAACTGAAAATAAGGGTTAAAGGACAACTAGTGACAATGTTCTTTAGAAATTTATAATCTACTTTATTTAAAACCAATGAAAGACAGATGAAAATAACCTCAGATTATGTGCGCTGATCATATATTTTTGAAATGTCAGCTTTTATTAATGTTGACTGTCAAGTTAACAAACAGACAAACATAAATTCAACCTCCGTGGCCAATATTACCTTGAAGCGACCGACCTTTAACGTTCCTGAACTGTAAATTGAAAACTCAATTTGCATCATAATTGCTACTCAGAGGGAGTGAGCGTATGATGTGCACTCGACATGCGGCAAACCCATCCGGTTCCTCCAGCCTCAAAAGGAGAATCCCGCCCGTGTCTGACGTGAGTTTCATCAGCGAGGGGATTACTTTGTTTCCAGTTTCCATTCAAAACCACGCATCTCTGTGTTTATTATTCCGCTGCCTGAGGTGCGATCGCCCACGCTGTTTTGTGAGGGAAAGTCAGAAAGGTGCACTGTTGCATTAACTCGGGCTTGAGAGGCGATCTGTTATGAGTGACATTTCCAAAACAGCACACTAGATGACTAAGCAGGAAGGTTAACCATGAATTAGGATTTGGACATCATTAGGGTGTGATGGAGGAATCTGGCACAATCGGCGAGAAAAATTATTTTAGTTTGTCATACAAGTACCTATAAAGAAATAAAAATTCATATCTCACCAGATTTAAAAATAAAATAGCATTCTGCTGACAATTAATTGGATTTTAAGCTGTTAACTGGGTTTGATTTTATAAAGTTTGTGAGTTTATAAAAACAAAGATAGATATGTAACAGATCATCTTAGACACCAGATACACAATCTGAAAAAACCTGAGAAAACCCCTTGACTTGCGACAAAATCACTGACTCATGTAACACTGACTTATTTGAAGTTTTTTGGGGTGCGGCCAGAATGGAATTAATTTCCGCGACGGAATCAGATCAATAAATTCACATCGTATTATCTACTCAAGCCACAAAGAAAAGGGAAATGAATTCAAACTAAGACCTTGGCCAATCAAAGTAATAACTCTTCTTTGATGCGGACCTTGATGGCAGTCAGTCTAAAATAATTTAAAATAATGGCCTGGCAAGTTTCAAGCAGCTTTCAATAATTGCAAATGCTTTGCCACTAAAGCCAACATCCGAGGTCAAGAAAAGTGCCATGAGTATGTTTGGGTTTCAGGAAACAAACAGTGGCTACTGGAAGGGGAATTCCTCTTTTCTGTTGCAGAGGGAGACGGGAGTCTGACCTAATCAGCACTACATCAGTCTAACCATTTACTTAAGTGCACTTAATTTTGGCAGGTAACAGGAATAAGTTAACCCGTTAATAAGGCTGCAGAAAACACCCTGAGAGAAGGCAATCAGCGATGGTAAATCTTGCTCACAGTTTTGTTTTTTTGTTTTTTCATTTTACCTTCCTTCTCTGTTTGTCTTCACTACATTACAGCCACAAAAGTAGAGACACAACCAAAGAAACAAATATAAAAGAAGAAGTCAGATGAAACTTTCTTTGGATGTTTCATTACTCACCGTCGTCTGTGTCATCAGTGACCGGAGCCTTGCTGGACTGTCCGAGCCCCATGGCTGCTCCTAAAACAGATTCTCCTCTTCTGCTCTCCCCTTAGCTCAACTCAGCATCGAACAGCCGCTCCCTCTGAGACGCACTCATAGCCTGGTCAACACTAATGCTGCACACACACACACACACACACACACAGACACTCTCTGCCTTCACACACTCACGTGCTGGACTTGCTCAGCCCTGACACCACACATACGCAGCTGCTGGCTCAGTTTTGCTGACTTGAACAGGTCCCGTCTTCCTCTTAGGTCTCCACCTTGACACAACCACACATCGCTGCACACACACACACACACACGCACACACACACACACACACACGCACGCACACACACCAGTACCACTACAGTATAAGTTTCCTGTCTGTCTTCACAGCTGCTAAGATGAACGAGGGCAGGCGGATGACTCTCGCCAGCCAAGAGGAGGGTGGGTGATGTGTTTGTGGCTGTGACCCTCTGTTGACTGAGAGTCTAACCTGTGAGGGGAGGCAGGAAAACATGACACCACCAGCAGATTGAGGGAGGAAAAGAGGGAGGGAGGAAGAGTATCCAGGTAGAGCCATGAGACATGAACAACATCTAAAGATCAATGGAAATATTGACACAGATGGTAAAATTTTAAGATTCTAAAAGAAAAAAAAAACTTGATACGACCTGCAACAGCAGGACATTAATGTTAATACTGATTAGAAATTAAGTTGATTAGTGAGCAGTGGAGGGAAATCACTTCCATGACTATTTTATATAAGCAGCTTTCCCTCCTGCTTCCTTCCTTTCCTCATTCCTTCGTTCTCTCCTTCATCTGTCACGTATCAATTATTTAATTTTTATATTTTAATCAGAAAGTAGTCCCAGTGGAGCATCGCCTACAGTGCACAATGGTATGGTCCGCTCTCCCATTAAGAGAACTAACTTGGAGGCTTTTGATTTATAGTTTGCTGCTGTTGCGTACTGCAAATGGACTCCCTCAGTCTGCCCTTTTCAGGTCATACGGTTTGTTCCTCCAGCAAACAAAGAAAACAGAATCTCTGCTGCCTCATGAAACATGCAAAAGCTGAGAAATAAACTAAAATGGTACATCATGGGTACATGAGTTAGTTATCCTCTAACAGTCTGACCTGAGCTGGAGCTGCAGTGTCAGAAAGTAAGTTTATTTAAAGTTTTTATTGGCATTAAAATCACCTGTGATACTAAATTATCCATATGACAGCTTTACTATGTAGTTTACTGTAGTTTCATTTTATGCTCAATGGCAGCTTGTCCCATAAGATCCTCAGGGTGAATGAATGTCTGATCTGAGTTGTGAGATGAGGGTTAAATTGGTAAACTTCAAGTCATCGTGGTAGCCATCAATCCACTCGGGGAAAACCCTCTCGTGAATGTCCCCAGACTGCATGATAAGGTCACCACAGCACATCTGGTTATGTTAAATGAAATATTCAAAAACTAGTGCGGGAAGCCGCAGTGCTAAGCTCCCCGCAGAGGACATTGTGCTCGGAGCCCTTATCTGATCAAATGGGAGAAACATGTGCTGAATAGAAAGTACACCACCTCCCCAACACCACCACCCCTCCTGCGTCCATGCAGGGCAGCTGTGGGCACCTACCTCTGAGTGCCGCCGGTTGGTGGAGCATAGGACCATTTCCAGCCCGGTTTGCTGCAGAGATGCAAAGCGACACGGGAGCAACAGCGCACTTCAAAGCATCACTTGTCCGGTGTTCGGACGACGACGCACCGGGACACCCGCAAAAAAAAAAAAAAAGGAACCACACAGCGAGACGTGACTTGCGGGATGCACCGACTGAATGCAGTGCGAAAGCCCTGGCGTGTGGGAAGACAGTAAGCACAAAGCGAGCAGAGGCTGAGGTTTAGGATGGGGAGATTGCTCGGCGCGTCGCACTGATGAGCGACTGACCTCCACATCGCCGCCTGTGCAATGCGCTGGCCACCTTCGTGCGTCTGGAGAGGCACGTTTCATACGCTGGTCGGGATGATCTGCTGTAGCTGGTACGCCTGTCACAGCTCAACTTCACTGTGAAGTCAGTTAATCACCACGGATTCACTGTTTGGACCCTGTGGTGTTATAGTCTAAAATGAATACCCGATTGGTATCAATAATCCGTGATGATCAGTCACATTGGATGCCTGTTCCCGCAGAACTTGCGCATGCCTCATGTTAACAACGACCTTATACTGATGTTCACACTTTAAAACGATCATTTCACCAGTACTCGATTGCCAATACTTTCATTCTCCCTGCAGGGATTTTGTTTCTCTTGTCGCCACCATGAAGTCAGAAGGTCACGGTCAACTTTATAACAGCGCCCCCCAGAGGTGATTCTGTTTTGTTGTCTTGCTTAAAGGCACTTCAGCAGGGCAGATTTTTGACAATGCTGTTTCAGCCTGGTGGTCCCCACTTAAGGGACAGTCTCTTTATAGATGAGCTGAGCCTGCAGGCTCATTATAGCCTTTAAAGTTATGTGGAAATAGTCATTATGCAGGGAGCGTAATGGACACTAATGTCTCTCTTGTGTTCTGTTGTGAGTCTGTACTGACCTCATTGTTCTTAATGTCTTTTTTTATTTCCTTAGACACCAGTATAATGTCCTTACTTAGTAAAATACACTGTATACTGTGTAGGTTTCAGGATTTTTTATTCAAGCAGCTCGTGAGCACAGATACGTGGTGATTGTTGCCCAAATGTAATTAATTTGCCATCACACGAAGGAATGTGTTATGTGATTATGACCCCTACGAAACTGTTGTTGAAGCTGCGTGTCACAACTGAAATAACGTGATAAACCTGTAGCCTGGAAGACGAATGACTTGCACTCTCCTCATTTCTGTTGCTGTTGGGGGTCCTGTTGGGAAAGACACTAACCTTGTGTGCAAAAGAAAAAAAACGGAATATGTGTTGGGATTTGCTGTCTTTTGGGCAGGTTTTTATGATGCCAGTTTCTCTTCATACATTAACTTCGACCTGTAAAACACATCCATCCTTTATAGGGACGGTCACCAGTGTCCCCTGTTACTTGAGTAGGCCAAGGTCGAGAGGAGAATGGCTGAGTGGTGGGACAGTGGGACCAGGGATATGCTTACGGGGCACATTGCACATTTTCTTCCGCTTTATGCCTCTCCTTCATGCCAAGACGCGCTTGGCGTGGGCCATCCATCTTCATACGGGGGAAGTAGACAGACCCCCAACTTTCAACACACTCTATGGGAGGTGACAAACATCGCTCAAAAGCAGGACGACGGCCTATCGGGCGTTTGGCAGCGCCGGGAAGTGTGCCGCTCTTTTAGATGAGATGAGTGATGACATATCATATCTCACCTGGACAGAGACAGAGTAAAGCTACTTTAGGCCTCAGCATGTCGCAGTATTGTCCCAGTTTTTGCCTGTGTGGACAGTCAGCCTTACATGAGTCTTTGTTATGTTAGATTCATATTTAAATTAAAGAACTAAAGCTGCAGAACTTCAACGTGATGCTTAAGGATGCTGGACTTGAGGAGTGCTCAGGAAGCTATCAGAGGTTTAAATCAATGAATCATCCCCATCTAGTGGATTTTAAAAGGTGTTGCATGATGTGACACCAGCACATATACAGCAGAGGTCTTATGTAAATAGAATTTACAGTACAGCTTTTTTGCTATTTCTTTGCTGCATAAAATAAGCTTTATTACTGAGATGTTATCCACATGTATATGGTTACCTTCTAAGTGTTAAGCGTCTCTTTGTTGTTGGAGCATTGATGTACTTTGCTTTCTATTTTTTTTTTTTTTTTTTTCAGAGATTGAATTGATAACAAAACAGTAGCAGAACACCCACACCAACACAACTGGGGTCCAAATTCCCTGTGTATTATATTTAAGTCAAACATCTGAATAATCGAGTCCCTTTTTGACCTCCGAGCTTGTCTGGACTCTTCCAGGCGAAGCAGTTTTCTTTATATAGCACATTTCATTATAAGTAAACTAAAGTACTTCTACTCCGGTATATTACAGTGAGTATTTTTTATGCTAATACTTTGTATTTTAATAAAATTTGACTTGACAAGTAAAGATCTGACTACTTCCACTACCACTCAGAACTTGATGCAATAAATATCGCGTTGAATATTCCTGCCTTCTAAGCTGCTATAAGATAAATGACTAAATTATGTTTCCAAAGTATTACAACTTTTGACCAAAAATCACAGCCCACCATCCTGTCAGGCCTGTTCTGATTCCTCCATAAAGACAAACACTGCCTTTGTCTGACACAATGGGTTGTCGCCTGTCCTTTCCCTGCAGTTGCGTAATTATTTTGGAGCAAACAGAGGGTGTGATAAAATCTGTCCACATGCGTACGTGGCTGCATATGTGACACAAAGGAAGCTTCTGTTGGTGCAGGAGGTGTCAGAATCTGAGTCATGGCGATCTTACATCACTTGCTGCTGGTTTCATCCTTGGTGCCTCTGGTGCTGAGCTACCCCTTCTACCCACCGACATGCTACACCAAGGTGCTGAGCATGGCGCGAGAGCTCACCCAGTGGGCTGCACATCTGAAGAGGGACTATGAAACGGTAAGTCAGCTGCCTGTTTGTCACTCATGTGGATTTTTTGCTCTTTATGGACTAGATTTAACTATAAAGTTGTGTTTATGTGTTTACATATATTCATGAATTAATGTGTGTGCCACACTGTATTTTTTACTTACGATTTAGATTAATCTGATCAAATCAAAACATGACTGGATAAATCTGAGCAAAATTTTTGCATATGGGTATAAAAACTACATTAGATTATCCTGTTGAATCTTCTTTCTTCTTATTGTTTTTTTTGTTTGTTTGTCTTTCAGAGTTATTGCATGGCACACATGCCAGATCTATACCTTGATGTCCATGTAAGTATGACTCCAAATTCCCCACGATTATAACGAAAACTTTTTACTGTGATCAGACTGTTAGTGAATTGAAATATTTGAAACGCAACCAAAGTTTTAAGATAATGGTCCTCAGTGAAAAGATGTGTTTCCCAATTGCCGCTTTTAGTTGATGTTTATCTTTCACGGCCTGTTTGGAGTTATCTGGCTGTCCTAAACTAACATTTGGGGTATTTTGACTGAAAGCCTCAGCAGTAAATCACACACAGGGAAACTAATTGCTACTCCTGCCTTCAGAATTCGTGTGTGCTATACAAAATGTTGACCTACATGTCCCTGGTGGAAGGCCTGCGACAGCGCCGCTGCGCTTACACCAGAGACGTGAGGAAGCTGGATGTCACTCTGAGACAGCTCTTCGTCATCATGTCAGAGAAATGTCACGGGGTAAGACAAATCAAACGGTCTAACTCTCAAACTGTAACATAAAGGTAACTATTTGTACCATTAAACAATTAAGTTATAAAGTAGGGAGATACACATTGTGACTACCTGTAAAATGAAGTACATATTGATGCATCTATAATAATGCATGTTTCATCATGAAGTTTCATTATACAGCAGCTTTCCACTGTGCATTCTTACCTAAATTAAACAACTGTCCATTAATTCATATTTTTACTGAACACCTACTGACTGTATATCCACTGAGCCCGAGTCTGAGCCACAGCAGCTCAGACATGAAGCAGAAAAGGGGAGGTGATTTCAATTTGACTGCCGGTTTATGGGTCACTCAGTGGGTCATTTCACAGGATTAAACAGGGTTTATGATGCAGATGATGAAAACATTTAGTGCTATTTGGATGCTGGATCCTACTCACCTGATGTGGGACAGCAGACACAACTGTGCTGGTTTTCCGACACGACCTGTCTGTGCAGACAAGGCCGTGACATCTCATCTGAAAAATGGGTTGGAGTTAATTCACGTTCATCGTGGTCATTTCAGTTCAGGTTTATTAACAGGAAAGGTCGAGCTCTAATTATAAACTGGAAATACAGGTCATATGTGTGCTCGAATGTTTTTATGGCTGCTGCATGAGTGGAAGCCTGAGCCAAACGTCCAACAATGCGGGACAATGAGGTGAATCTTGAATCTTGCAGATTCAGTCCCAATAACAGTGTATTAAACGGTTGAAGAAAAGAATAAGAAATCCTGATTAAAAATGTTACACATTCACACAACAACACACTCTGTTTTACCTGTCTTTTGTTGACAGGACTTGGTGTTCACGATCCACAGCTGTGCCGCACTGGAGCGCTAACAATACTGGATCCCGAAATAACAACCTTACTGCCTGGCAACAATACACTCACTCTTATATGCACATCACTGAAGCATCTGCAATGATTTAAAAACACAAAAATGATGTTTTAATCTATGGTTTTGTTCCTTTAAAAAATTATTATTTTTTTTTTTTTTTAACAATAATGCGGTTTATGCCAATAGTTCTAACATCTTTCCTATGGAATCTGACTGAGGAAACATTTCATATAATAAGCTCTATTAAAATGCCTTTTGTTATTCTCGTTCTCATCTACTAAAGCTTGTTTATCGTTGTCATCCCCTCCTCTCTCTCTCTCTCTGTCTCTGAAATTTCATTAAATGTTAGCTGCTGTATATAGAATCATGTTTATCACAGCTACACGTTTCATAAACTCGGGTACTGTCCAGCCATATTGAAATTCTTCTTTTCAGTTTGCCAATAAAGTAAATATAATTCAAACTCTTCGCACTAGTAGTTAGTAGCTAGTCTGCAAATGCAATGCAAATGCAAATGTATAGCATTCAAAATGTATTAAACACCGTACACACACAATATACATGTATATATATTTTAATTAAAATATAAACAGATATTATTTACATGTTCTTATTACTCTAATGTTAGAAAATGCACTATCTATTGTCGAGTAAATGCATCAAAATCGCTTAAAGTCACCATAAGGGATGTTAGAGGAGGCGACTGGATACTGAGTAAACATGTTGTATGGTTTTATAGTCATAGGAACTGTAAACGCACACACACATCGTGAGTCATTAGTGTGAGGAGATGAGTAGAAACCTTTGCGGGCTTGTGTGGACTTGCATCAGCTTGTCTCTTTACTGTCAGTTCCTTTGGGATTTCCAGGAAGAGTACTGATGAAATCACTCTTTCACCATGTACAGTGACGTCTGAGGACTTTTAACAAGGCCGTTGGTTTTTTGTGAGCAACTGAAATCTTTTGACCAATATACCTAAAACTGATAAATATATCTTGAAAAATATCCCGAAGTAGCGGAGCTATGATCAAAACCCTGTAATCTGTAATCGGTGACTCAAAAGTTACACAGCAAAGGCACACCTTCACAATGTTCGCTTTTTTACAACAGGTAACAGAAAGTTAAAATATATTAAAGGTAAATTTAAAGGAAAAGTAGCAAATTTTTATTTTGGAAAGTTGGAACATTTATTTCTTTCAATTGAATAATTGCTTAAATGGTTGTTAAAATTGTTGCCAGTTAATTTTTTGGTCAACTAAGTGGACTAATCATTTGAACTGTGTTTGTGTACACTTTAAAACAAAAACATCAGATTTATTCTCTTCGTACATTTTGTGTGCGAGCAAAATACAAATAAATCAAATATAAAATAAATCACTTGAGTACACTTCTTGAGTGAGTCTCTTAGTTAATGCAGTATGTTCATCATCTGCTCTCTGCTGTCTGACTGCTTTGTGTTGTTTTCCACGCAGTCAGCAGGTACAGACTCACTGAGCCGCTAGAGGGCGCCAAAGCATCGCGTGTTAAGGTGGAGCGCAAAGTGAGTTGAGCGAGCAAGTAGTTCACGCAAAAAGAGAACCCAGAATAATGAATTTTAACGTTACGGACTCAGGTATTCAGGATTTTCAGTTAACTAAACTATAATGAACTCTTACCCGAATAAGACATTGAGATGTAAACGAACAGTACATCTGAGTCAGTGGAAATTCATAACACTATTTCACTGCTCAACTAGAAAAAAAACAAAAAAAAGTAGTTTTGTCGATGGCACAGCTGTACGAGCTGTCGGAGGACCCGCCCGTCACCTACCCGGACATGAAGTCCTTTCTACCTCCTCAGCGCCACAGTGACGGCGGCTGGGTCCTTCAAAGAAACTACATTTCCATGACGGCAGTGGGAGGGTTGTTGAGTAACGAGGTGGGGCGTTTTCACAGTTTGAAGCAACAAGTTGCCCTGGCGAGAAGGCGAGCGGCTACTCCATCGTGGTTTCTGCGGCAGGTGGTCACCGCGCGTCCAGCACTGCTCGCACTTTGTGAATGGGATTACTGACCGCGCAGCCTTCAGAGCTGAAATGGACGGAGGATGGATGGAGTAGAATAACTTCTTCGAATTAGCTCAAAACACCTTTTCTTTTCTCTGAGAGGCGGAAAGTGAGGAAATTGGTAGACAAGTGGTGTTTTTTTTGACGCGTCTCTGCGTGCGTAATGCTCTCAGCCTAGAGCCTTTTTGATGTTTTTGTTTTTCCTGAATGTTGTTGCATTGTGAATAATGGCACTCGCTAGATTCAGCAAAATTCTCCGGCTGCCCACTATTGAAATAAAAAAGAAAAGCAAGCAGTACGAGCACGTCCGTAGGGACATCAATCCTAACGACATATGGGAGATTCTTGGCGAGCTGGGCGACGGTGCGTTTGGAAAAGTCTACAAGGTAAGAGCGATTTCAAAGACACGGAGCACCTGCAAAGTGGCCTCAACCACTGAGCTGCAAAACTGAAGTCCTCCCACACTTTATCGTTAAGTTGGCCTGCACCTGCTGCCAGTATCACGCCGTTATTTGCTGGATAATGTTTAAATGCTGCTCTGTCCGTCTCTTCCCAAATTCAGCCACTCTCATCTTCCTCCATAGAGACTGTGAGTTTGTCAGCGCGACTCCATGATGAAATATTGTCAGTCATACGTTACAGCTCACATTTGGCTTCTTTCTAAGTTAGAGCGTTTCTAGATGCATATATTTTATATATCCGTGTTTCATGCACACTACAGTAAAGGTGTGAACCATTTCCGATTGCCTTTGGCTGCTTCACCATCCCAGCATTGTTGGGATTATGACTAATATTCCCTGCTACGTTGTTTGTTCACAAACTCACCATGCAGCTTTGGGTATCATAGAAAAGTTTTGTAACGAAACCAGAGGATGAAAGCTCGTAACAGTCATTCATTGTACACCCCTTTGTGAAAGACAGTTCGCATCCTCCTGCTGCTGAGATCCACTTCAGAGTTAGTTTTTATTCCTTTTATGACTAAACTTGTTTTCTCTTTCCCCAAGTTTGACAGTCATAGTTTTACTGAAAAGAGACCACTCACTTCTGCAAACACGCGGAGGACAGAAGGTGTAGAAAAAAATCAATCATCCACCTGACTCCCCCACTCCAGTGTGAAGCAGCCACTGTGACAGTAAAAGCACCGGTTAATAGCTCTGTCCTTTCCTCTCAAGCCCCAGCAGCAGCAGCAGCGGTGGTGGTGGTGGTGGTGCTCTGGGTTCAGACGAGTTATTTAATCTGGATGTGTTAGCTGGTCGGCTCCCTCTGTGAAACAGGGCACAGGCGCTCAGTGTCTGCACAGCCCAGTGGAGCACAGTGAAGGGCTTTCACACATCGGGGGGCCTCAGTGGAAGAAGTGATGCCTTCCCAGAGGCCTGCCCTGAACAGAAAATGTAGTCTTTTTTGGAGGACTCCGCCTTGTTTAGGTATTTTGTTTTTACTGGACAGTATACATACAGTGGGGCAACGACATTTGGAAGAAGATTTTTTTTTTTTAAGTTAAGTTCTTCATTCTAGCCTTGTTTATGTAGCCAGAGGTCTGAAGTTGTCCTAGCATTGGAGACATCCTGCTGATAGTCTTTTGACAGCACAGAGACACAAGTGAAAGCATCTCGTGTACCCTGAAAGCAAAGAATGCTTTCCATTTTCTAAGAAGCTGAGGTACTGGCTGAACAGAAGGTGAATTATATGGAGAAATTCTTTGGCTTTTTTAGTGTGAATGTGTATATTCAAAATTCAGCTCCAGAACTGTTCAAACTAAAGCCAAACTAAAAGGTTCAGATGACTTCTGGCTTGCCGTTGTGTGTTGAACATCAGTCTACTTGAGAAACTCGCAAGCTTTCTGAAATGCTGTGCATCCTTGCTAGCTCTTTCTTCCCCAACTGTCAAGCCTCCTCTTTGGCTTCTGTTTCCTCTCCTGGAGTCGGGTGGAGGAGGAGGACAGCTCCACACCTGCATCTGTCAGATGGAGGGGAGGGAGGCAGAGTGGGAGAAGATGACGGCCAAGAGAGGAAATCGTGGGACTCCCGTCAGGGGACAACTTCCTCTAACATCTCCCGAACGTCAGAATAATCAGCCAGTCTGTGGGAGTGAAAGGCCTCAAGTGGTGAATCGCACATGTTTTCCGTTGTTAAAAGTGTTTGATAGAGCAGCCGTGAGGAGGGTGGGGGTGGAGGCTGTGTGTCTCCGTCACA
The DNA here is from genome assembly GCF_020382885.2 of Scatophagus argus. Lineage (NCBI taxonomy): Eukaryota > Metazoa > Chordata > Actinopteri > Scatophagidae > Scatophagus > Scatophagus argus. The sequence continues at coordinate 16,458,138 of NC_058506.1, read as the reverse complement.
AGTGAAATCAGCTGCTTATCAGACTTCTGGGGGCAGAAGTCAACTGAAAAAGTGTTGTTTTGGATGTGTTTCAGGCGGATGAAGAGCAAAAACTGATTGTCTCTTTGTATAAAGATTAATTCTTGTCATTTGTACCTGGTAGAGATCCCTGCTCAGGCTTCTCATTTCGCTTTTCCAACATCCGTCTGTGGGATTAAGAACAGATCTCTTTAGTTGCGCAGTGGTGGTTAAGAGTACAAAGTGCTCCTGTCACACTGACTCTCTAAAGGTTAATGCCACCACTGAGAGAATAACAACTCACTTTGTTACTTGAGGGGAATGTTAAGAACAAATCAAACTTGTGTGTGTTTATATCTTAGGGGTACTATGAAGGAAAGATCTCATAAAATGCATTATAATCCCTCAGTTATCAAATAAATTCTGCTGTATTCTCCTTAATTTCATCCTGGAGGTGTAAATGTACTTCCAAGATCAGTTCCTAGCAAGATAAAGTCTAAAAGTTCTCTGATCATTGGCCTTTTTTGTAAAATATTGTACAAGACATTCATGTCATTTCAAGGAAAGGAAAAATACTTCATAGATTAGCATTTTGAGCATAAATGAGATGATGTTGGTTGGTAATTATGCTCCCTTATTTAACTTTATTTAACTCCTTTCCTCAACCTAGATTTTTTATTGTTTTTAACAGGTTTTGTAACAAGCAATTTAGCACATAATTTGACATAATAAAAAAAAAAAAAAACACATGCTGGGTATTTATTTTGAAATGCAGGTTCCTTTTGTAGGAGCGACAGAGAAGGAAATGTGTGCACAAATGAGCTGTTGTTGACATTCTCAAGTTTTCTGTGTCACAAGGTTACAGTATCACCGTCCACCATCAGTGCTGCAGTGTCACCTGGTAGTTGAACATATAGACAGACATGCAGTTTGTGGTTGATTCTGACCAGGACCTAAATTTTACCGGTGCAGCCTCTCACTTGACCTGAATAAAAATGGTTTAACAGATTTTTTTTAGCTTGAGCTTCTGTTGAACGTGTAAAAGATTTTCTGCATCGTCGGTGTCTTCTGAAGTGCAGTGGGTGCTGCTTTGAGATTTAAAGCGCACTTTGATTATACTCGTTTAATGTTTGATGCCCTTTTGGTTCATGTTGTGAGACACAGTGCTCCAAAGGAGTTTCTCCATGTTGTGCAGACCGTCAATAACATCACAATAAAAAATACAAAAAGATCACAACACTGTGGCGATTCTTGAAAATCACCTCAGATATTTCGGTCTCGCTGTAGGGCCTTCAGGGAGACATGCTAATATGTGAGAATGTCTTACTTCCTGTCCACCCGGTGTGTCATAGTAGATTTTCTTTGTTTTGTCTCAGTGTGTGCTTGTGTGTGTGTGTGTGTGAAGGTGTGTGGCTGCAACTGAAGCATGAAACAGAGCTGTATGGTTCCTCTCACTAATTAATGGGCCACGTGCCGCTGAGCACATTGCCCTGCTGCCGCTGGTGAATTTTTTTTCCATGGACACGCGCAAGCTGTGAGGTTACGCTCCGTCAAATTCTTGCTGTGGGATGAAAGCCACAATGTAATGTAAAATATAAAAGACAGTGCACGAAACCTGGTCGATAGAAGAAGTGTGTGTGTGTGTGTGTGTAGGTGGCCTCATACTGTGTAAGTATTGCACTACTCTTGATGGAGAAGTGTTTAAATACCTGCAGTTGATTGAGACACTTCATGAACCACAATGGGAAAACACTAAGCTGCACTGGTGTGTGAGTGTGAACTGCTAGCTGCATGTTGTCGTGACAAGAGAAAGACATTTGGAAAGTGAAAACATCTTTCTGATAGTATTTCATAAGGAAAAGACAGGTTAGTTATCCAAGGCTCTTTGGTTTAGGGCTCAGTCTGTTTCTCTGTGTTGCTTTTCATTCATGACTGTTGGGTATAATCAGGTTGGGCCTAATGGGTCTGATTGTCCTTCAGCTCCAGGCCAGAACAGAATTCCCTGTGGCCATTTGGGAAAGAATATAATCTGCACGACCACTTTGGAAACAGGATTTGTTAGTTTCTTGGACCTCTGAAGATATTTAGTACCAGGCCTGATGCTGTAGGACAACTGGATTGGTTCACGGCACCAATAGGAAAAGTGCTGCGCTGGTCTGACTTGCAAAGACAGATGGTAGAACGCAAGTGAAAGGCTTATGGAAAAGTCATTCAGACATGATTATCCTCTTCAGTTAAGTGAAAGAGAAACTCACTGGGTGTCATGAGAGATGAGGGGGGAGGGTCACAGGTTGCAACATCCTCTTTGCAAAGGAAAGCCACGAGGGTTATGTTAAATGCCGTTGTCTTAATTTAGAATACGGCAGCGCGACAAAGACGTGTCGGAGTGCCTTTACTGAGACGATCGACGGTGCTCCTTGAAACTCTGAGTCTAATCTCAGGCACCAGCTGGGCCTACACTGACTGATAGGAGCCCTGCTGGGTGGGCGTAGGATCTGCATGCTGGGAGTCACCTCATCCTTGTGATGACTGGCACTTACAGTAAAGCCTCTTCACTGTTCATACATCTACACACTGTTGGTAGTTGTGGCGATTGAGGTCTTTTAGCAGAATTTATGATCCTGATTTTTTTTTTGGTCTCATAGAGCCAGAATCCAGTAGCTGCATACCTCTGCCTGCTCTCAGAGACTTTGTAACTGCCATCCCCACCTGAATTTATTTCAGTTCAGCTCCAGATAAAGTTTCACTGAATATCTTTGCGATACCTGTCTGAGCTTCTGTTTTAGCAGCACACCCTAACCATAAGTGTGTAAACACTCCAATCTGCTTTTGCTTGTGATGTGTGCTGGAAGCTGTAGTCACGGAGTGTAGCTCATCTGTCAGGAGATTCGTGTTTTTGAGATGTTGTTCAAGGTTTTACATGAGTATAAATAATTGAAGAGATTGCACTGTAAGTGTGGTTATCTTTCAAGACTCTCTGTTGACATATTGTGATTTCCTGTCTCACTGACCTGGTTTGCTTGCACTTGACTGTTCGTTTCAATTCAAAGTTTTGAATATGGGGCATTTTGTTGATGCAAGTTGATGAAAACTTTCACATCCTGAAAAGGCTCAGTGTTCCATCTCGGGGTGTTCGGTTTGAACTTTGCTCAGTTATGTGCTTCACACTCAGTCCCAGTCTGTGTATGCATAAATTTATGCTTACATGCTCGCTGTTACTCGACCCACTATATGTCAGTGGGTTGAGCAAGAGAGGAATAATCTCGCTGCTGAGTCGACAGCAGATGATATGACAAAATTAAATTTGAGGACCATTCTTTGCGGTTGTAAACTAAACAAAATAATTATTTGTGCAAAGCAGTCTTCATCACAAGCTGCGTACAGCCCCAATTACCAGTTAAGGTTGTGCAGTATGTTGCCTGAAAGACAAAATCCGGGGCGAAAAACTCAGCAAATCAGTCCTTACTTTATATTTGGCTTAAATGCTTTGAGTACACAGTAACAACTTAAGGCCACTCAGAAGGGCTTTTTAACACCTTTATTGACTCAGATCTTCTCTCCCCTGCATTTTGGTGGTTGGACAATAGGAGGACAGTGTGTGTGTGTGTCTGTGTGGGTGGGGGTCCCTGTCCCTGTCTCCTCATCCCCAGTGGAAATCATGCAGAATCACCTCTGATGAAGCTGTAATGAAACAAGAGCAAAAAAACCAAAAACAAACCAAGAACCTTTTTGAATACTTTGTCCTTCTTGTACTCTTAAATACATCTGGTAGCTGTTTATCACAGTTTGCTCGTGCACCTTGTTGAGCTGAATGAGACATCATCACTTCCACAGGCTGTCAGAGATGAGCTTTTTATTAGCTGTGGTCATTATGCAGGAGCTGAGAGCCACATTCCTGTTCACAGACACATGGCGAGAGCCTTCAGAGGAGGGGCAGTTTACAGGTTTATGATGGGGCAAAGGTCGAGCACACACACATTCCCCTTGAGGGAGGTGTGTGTGTTTTGCAACAAAGAATAAACGGCTGAAAATACACGTCAGCATGTGGTATGTCCATTCAACCTGGAGGTGACTGACCCCAGGGAAAGTTCTCTGTGTTGTCGGTCATGAGAAGGCATCTGGTCCATTGACACAGTGATTAATTATTCTTTGTTCTGCTCAGCAAACAGTCCAGATACACTTTAGTTGCGTGTTATGTTTTACAAAGCTGATCATAAAAGCATTATACTCCTGATATTTCTGGTTATTTTTAGGTTTGAACTTGCCATGGGCGTCTTTTCCATTTCAGTTCTTATCCAGTGCTGTGCTTTTAGGCCAACACACCCAAAGTGATGATTAATACGATATTAAACATTATTCCCATCTTGATTCTGAATGATTCATTTTGAAAATGCAGTGCGTGTCTCAATGCTAAATGATAACACATGCACAAGGCCGGAAACTTGTGCTCGTATGTGTGTGTGTTTACTAAGCACTACATACAGTATACGTTTGTATACCAACACGTGGGTCAGCAACATCTGCTTTTACAGCCCTCTCTAAAGCTTCTCTCAAGCAGCAGCCGATGTGCTTCTCAGTCATGGAGTGTGGCCTTCGGACAGACTGTTGGTGAAAACAGATGGGTAAATACAAGTGGCAGATGGAGACGGATATACAGGAAGGGATGACAGACAGATTTGGTGCGGGAGACAAAAGATGAACAGTGTGGCGGACAATGAGCGATGAGGCAGGAGGGTAGAGAGGCGTAAAAGCAATGGAAAAACTAATTGTATGAAGTTGAACATTGGGCACACTCAGGGAGAATACAGATAAACTTCTGGCTGATTGGTGAATATTGTGAAAATAGGAAACAGATGCACAAAAATATGGATGGAGTTAATAAATCTCTCCCTTTTTGTTTTTCTTTTAACTGGTCCATATGAATTGGATTTAAATGAACAGAGCAAGTTATTGATGGACTTGCTATTTTGGTAGAATCCACTGAGATTTGTGTTTTCAAAGGATTTGACGGATGTGGATGAGCGCTAGAACTGTTGTATAATCTTCATTTCCCATTTCCACTGTGTCTAGATAGATTGATGCTCAGTTCGTCCTTTCACACTGCAAGATAAAATCAAATATGTTGGCTTTTAGGTGGAAGTCAGTTGATATGTACTTGTCACAGTCTATAGGTGTTTTAGTCAGTATCCAGCGGTTTGGTGTCATGACGTGGTGGTCTAATAAGTCATTTCCAACTGCCTTTTTAAGCAGTCCGTTCAAACCATAGACGAGCGTCTCGTTTCCTGCCAGGTTGGGTCCTCCAGGTGATCCATTTGCACTTCATGAAAGCCAAGTCACTAATGAACAGGACACAGAGTTCTAGCGAGACGAGCTGTGAGACAGAGCAGGAACAAGTCTGTCTGATCTTGATGTAAACCACACGCAAACAAAGCCCAAGACTGTTCTGCTCTAGAGGAGAACTTGAGAGACAGTAGAAGAAGAGCCAGTGGGTTCGAAACTGTAAAGTGCAGTTTTCTCTTGGGAAGACTACAGCAGCTACAGTATGTAGATGATTGCATCCCTACTTTTCCAGTGTTGTGGTTGTGAACTGTTATTATGTAATAATTTTTTCCTGCATGACATCTGGTGTTTCTGTGTGTTTTTTTCTTTTCTTTCTTTTCTTCTGTTGTTGCTTTATTTTGACACATGTAAACAAAGCAAGGATTATGTAGAAGTGCCTTCTGGGCTAACTGGTAACAGCTCATATTGTTCCTCTGAAGGTGGAATTATGCTTCTCTGGGCTAAAGTTACCTTTTTTGTGTGTCTATGTGTCCATTTAAAAGTCCTGACTGGAGTTGAATCAGCCAATCAACTTGCTTGACTCTCCTCATTAATGTTGCATCATTAATTGAAGGTTTCAAAGTCAAACAAGAATCCCTGGACACAGTTAATTTTCATTTGCATAAGTAGTGTTCTTTCTTCTGGGGGATCGTAGGTCAGGATCTCAAGTAAGATCAACGGACTATAAACAACCAGCACTTAGAAAAGTTTAAGGCATTAACCTTAAACTTCATGTCACAAATCTGACACAACAGAGTATGAGTCAAGTAAAAACGTCAGTCATTTAGAGAGGAATTTGTGGTTGATGGGAGTGGCTGCTGCTGGTCTTTTGAAGGTTGTTGAGATTAAAGAGCATTGAGAAGAATGATGCCTCCTCCCGCAATTATTTCCTCATTTCAAGCATGTGCACACATACTTGTGCATTGGTGGCACGCTAACATGTAGAGGGGGGGGTCCCATGTGAGACACAATGAGTGTTTCAGTGTCTGTTCCTCTCCATGCAGTGTATGTCCTCTGCTATAACAAACATGCATGTGTGCTATAGCAGAGGACCCTCGTGATGCAGTTTATTCCCGGTGCCACGCTAAAAGGCACCACATGAACGCACGAGACTCACTTCTCAGGCTACCTTCTTTGTCCAACCATCTGAAGGCCAGAGGTGCATTCCTCAGCCTTGTTTCCACTTAGATGTCAAGGTGTGTGTGTGTGTTAGTGTGTGTGAATGCCCTTGTGAAGCTGGGTTAGGGGGTTGCCTGTTGAAAAGTTAAGGACTACAAAGCAACTGCAGAAACTCATTTATGGGCTCACACTGCTGTTATGTGTTTGTGTCTGTACACAGTTAATACTATTCATTTGAGCATGACATAAAATAAAATCCCTTTTTGATGTGGTAGAGACGTTCTGTTTTCTGTGAGACCCGTGTTCCACTGGAAAATATGGTGATGTAAACCCCCATGTACATTACAGTACGCCTACTTGTTCAGATATAAGTCAGCCATATGTGACTGTAAAATGCTGAGAGACAGAAGAGGAACAAATGATGAGGAGAAAATCTGTTTAGTGGACACAGTAAGAGGTGCAGGTAATCTGAAACCTGCATTAAGTACAATAAAGTGATGACGTTTGAGTCACCATATGTATTTGGCATATTAGTTTGTTGTATTAGTTTGAAATTTACAGCGTGGGTCATGTAGCCGCCAGGTTTTGATGACTGGGCATAATAATTCAAATAAATAAGTGATGATCCCTCTCTATTTATTTATTTATCATGATTTTGACAGCATTGCAGAAAGTGCTATTGCTAAATCCTGTAAGCTGTTGTTTGCCACAGTCAGACTGGAGTTTATCTCATGTCACGTTGCGTCTGTGCGAGTGTGTAATTTTACATATCACACTTTCTTGATTCTGCGACAGGACTGTTAGGGATGAGAAAAAAGTGTTGAAGTTTAAGCTGCTGTCTGGTGTTGTGCACTGTGTTTTTGTTTTTTTTGTGTGTGTGTGTGTGTGCGCATATCTGAAACCATATCTTGTATTGTTAAACAGTTGCAGTATTATATATTGTATATGTATACTCACATACATTGTATATATGTCTTTCAGAGTTTCATACATTTGGATGTATTTAAAATGGTTTGTTAAAAAGTAGTTGATGGATCAGGAACCTTTTCCTTGACACGGATGGCAGAACACCAACAGACACAAGCTGTAGGTCTGGAAATCAGATCCCAGGCAGTGAGCTTGTTGAGGCTGATGGCGTTGGTGCAGGAGGGGAGTGAACTGCATGGAGCTGAGATGTTAGCAGGGAAGTGAAAGTGTCTGGTGTCTCTGTGTTTACTGTCGAGGCCTGTTAACTAACTGATTGATGGTTTGGTGGCAGGAGGAGACGTCCTGTTGACTCACGCTATGGGTTACTCTGGAGGGGGCAGTCCGGCTTCTCTGGAGCTCTGTTTGACAAACAAACTCGTATAACGCACATAGTCATGGCGAATTGAGATGAGTTAAAGAGTGTGTTTTACCGTGAGCCCGTTCTATTTATTCAGATGTTTTCCCACAGCCCCCAAAAAGCGAGGAGGCATCAGACCCCACCGGGCTGTTTAGTCTGCCGTGTTTCTACAGGTCACCGGGTGCACATAAATACATATGTGCTCAATGATAACAACTCCAGTGACGTGCAACTGTGTAATTGTCTATGAAAATTTTGCAGGATAGTTTTTTTTCTCTTTTTTTTACAGAATTGTCTTTAGTCATTTCATATGATTTGACTGCGCTGGATGCTCTTAAAGACTGGCGCAGCATGGATCAACACAGTTTAACTCTTGTTTTCCAGCCTATTTTAAGTCTCGGCTGTGTGGTTCTGTCTGCAGGCACACATTAATGTCACCCACAAAATCCCATCAGTCAGCATTCGCAGCATTCTGTCTCTTACACACGGATGAACATCATGTTTTTGTTTGCTCGCTTTGTGCTTCGCACTTGAGTCACACTATGGTTTGAATGTTTTGTTGTTTTTCCAGAAAGGCACTGAACAATTCACTCCTGTTTACACTTGCTTCCCTTTAGTACTCAGAATTACTTGGAATTCAGTGTGTCGTGTCCCCCTCCCACACACACACACATACACGCGCACACACACATGCACACACGCACCCAGTCTTAGTTTAGTCATACTGACACTTGATGCTTTTTGTGGTTCCTCTTTTTCCTCAGTTGCTCAGGGAGGGTCAGTTTGGAGGTTCCTTTTCTGTTTGTCCTTAACTGTTGGTTGGTCATCCAGCTGGCAGAATGATGCAAGAAGCACAAATGAACATGATCTTTGTGGCAAACTCGGAATTTTGCGGATAGTGCAATGTGTATTTTTAGTAGTTTGATTTTTCTGATTGACATCATCAGTTTGGTTTTGATGTTTTCCATGTTTTAGTCTGACTGGCTACGACAACAAAAGTTGGCATATGTTAAATAATAGTTGTTGTTGTTTTTTTGTTTTTCATATCACATAGCCCCACTTTGCAACTCCCCACCTATTAATGTTTTTTCTCGAAGTGTTAGTGATAAAAATTCTCTCTCTGGGTACTGAAACTGAGTTCATAAGGATTTGTTACACTGGAAAAAAGTTTTGTATTTACTTTTCCTTGCTGGGAAAAAAATGGATTTTAGCCTAAAAGAGAGGAAGTAAAATGCAAGAGCCCATCAAACAGGACTTCCATTGCTAATGCATTTTTAATGTCAATGTTCTAATTTCTGTCTTTCAGGCCAGGAACAAAGAGACGGGAGCTCTGGCTGCAGCCAAACAGATCGAGACAAAGTGCGAAGACGAGCTGGAGGACTACATGGTTGAGATTGACATCTTGGCTAAATGTGACCACCGCTACATTGTCAAGCTGCTTGATGCATTTTACCATGACAACACACTGTGGGTAGGTAACACAGACATCTGGTTAAGACAACCAGCTTTAAGTGTAAACCACAGAATCGTCCACTTTTTTCTCTTTACGTTTTGTGTGTTTGCATTTTGTGTTTACAAAGAAAAATCCAAATTGATAGACTGATTTTAAAACCAGTTGTACTTGTTTTGTCTATCAGTGAATGTTACTGCAGATTTTGCAGAGCTCACGCAGTTTATTGAAATGAACAGACACTACAGTACGTTCCTGCATGGGAACACTGTGGTCAGGGCTGTTGATGTATTTGATTTGAGCATTAAGTGCCAAAGGGACCTTATCTGCTGTCTACAGATACCTTTCTCACAACATGTGTTGTTTTTCCTGTGTTAATGACTTTCTGTGTCTGTCCACCAAATTTTTTTTGCAACCTTTCCAAACAGCGCCACAACACACAAATCTAAGCTTTCAGCAAGGAAATTAAAAACAACCCTCTAACACCATGAACGTTGGCAGGCTCATTGGATGGTGTTATTTTATTGTAACGATATCTCATCCAGAGTGTATTTCGCTAACATTTTGAGGCCTGTTGAAAAATAAAGATGAGAGCAGGGATTGCCTAAATGGGGATGAGACAAGACTCCCAGGGTGACATGATGTGTAGGAAATGACCCAATCTTCAGCCTCATGTTACTGCAAGAGTGAGGATCACTTTCAGCACTGCTTTTTCTGCTCTTGAGTTATTTTTCCTCACCACACAAGTGTAAACTTCTCAACTCCCTCTGTAATCTCCCAGTCTATCTGGCCAAGAAAAATAATAGTGACCTCATGCTGGGGCACGACCTTGAATAACTGAGGGATTACAAGGCACTCTTAAGACTAAAGATAGTTGTCTTTTCACCCCTTTTATTTGTGTGTTTTGTTTTTTTTTTTTTTTTTGTAAATGCAATGTTTAGATTTAAATTGTTCTTTCCTTTTCTATTTTTAAGATATCAACACAGCAGTAATTGCTAAGTACATGTTAAGGGCAAAATTCTTTAAATTTTACTCCTGGTTTATTTGTCATCATGTTTGGTTACTGTGGTAAAACTTAATACTCCAGGAAGCACTTGTTGAGTGGCTTCTTCGTTTGAAATACAACAGAAAAGCAACTGATTTATCTGTTTACAGATCGGCCAGCCAAAACTGAAGCCATTGTTTTGTTAAAAAGTTTTCCGTTTTAGACTGTAGCCTTCCACCCTACAGTAGAACACAGTCAAGTTGGTGAGCTTGCTGTCCAGCCTTCTTGTTCCATTGCCCTGCTTGACAAAAAGCCAGAAATGAATCTGTCTTGTTTTCAACATGTAATTTTGATTAACAAATCCCAGATGATTTCCTGTGACTGACAATTAAAGCCACCAGTCGAGTGCTTTTAAAGTGAAGTAACCATTCAGTTTCCATTTGCAGTAAATGAATACATTTCTAACGTGCTGTTAAGAAAGAAAACACGAAACAAGGACACTGTTGTCAGTGTGGTAAGATTGTGTTGGACAAAATACATGCATTGTTTTCCTGTGAATACTGGGTGTTTAAGTGAAGAATCTGAATCCTGCATAGGAATGGTGGACTCCACCACTATCAGTAAAAGCTACTATAATGAGAGATATTTACAGACTGTACATACACTGAATGGTCACAAAAGGACAATGGTAGAAATGGGTTTTTTATTTTATGAAAAAATTCAGAAATAAATCCAGAAAAACGTGACAAACTGACAACTGCCTATAGCTAGATATGAAATGAGTCTCTGCTTCTACACACACAGAACTTAGCCGGTCATAGTAGGCCATAGCTGGAATTCCTTAGCGTGGAAGGTGAACGTTCCCCATCAGTCAACGCTGGACTGTGAGACTGTTAGTTTGTGCTGATAAGTCACATGTACAAACATCCCTTCCTGCAGCATTCATACCACATGCTTCCTGTGTGTGTGTGTGTGTGTGTGTGTGTGTGAGAGAGAGAGAGAGACTTCAGGGTGTCAACTTCTGTTTCAACTGTTTCACTTCCAAGTTGTGTTCAAATACTCATGTACTCTCTCTCTCTCTCTCTCTCCCTCCCTGTCTTTCTGCAATCTGTTATTCGTCCTGCATTTCAAGAGCAACCTATACTTTTCTTTGTTAGCGTAGAAACTCCTGACCAAAGTGGACACAAGTGAGCATCCGACCGGCACTAGAATACTTAGATATAACAGTGAACAAGCTCTGCACCTCATTGCAATGAGTATGCTTGCTAGCCTCAGAATCTCAACAATTAGCCCAGTGGCTGGCGGTCAGGCCTCAGTAACCTCTGGCTGGGTGGACTGGGCAGGGGTGAGATGATGCATTCCAATACTGACCCGCCCGTTCTGCTTTCTACTGAGTAAGAGAGGGATAGAGGAAGAAAAGAGAAAGAGGGACAGCAAGAGAAGGGCTGATTGTTCGCTTCCAGGAACAATCTGGTCTTGAGGCAATAGCAGGGCAGCCAGTCCCACAGCGTGAGAAAAAGAGGGCCTTTAACATGGAGGCAGGACTGCTGACATCAGCACACTGAGAAGAACGAACAGAGAGAGAGAGAGAGAGAGAGAGAGAGAAGGGAGGAGAGTAGTTAAACTACATGAACAAGCACAGAAGAGAACTTAAACACATCATTTAGAAGACTGCCTGTTTAGAGGGTTTGTTCCAATCAGCTTTTTAAATCATGTCAGAGGTTATAAAGGCTGAGACACCTTGTTTTTTAAGGGCACAATGGGGGATTTAACAATTGCTGTGAGCGTGCAGCATCAGTGGTTTCCTTCTGCATATCTCTCCTCCACCCTCTAAACTCCCACTTCCTTGAGTTATGGTGGCCTGTAGGTGATATCACACACTAAAATCAGCGTAAAGATGCAGCAGAAATGTCTAGTGACGAAATACAGCGTCACAATGAGTCTTTGAACTAATTTTCAAATCTTTTTTAAAAGGCAAATATTCATGAACAACTACAGCTTTTCCACCCCAGAATTAAAAGCAAAGATAATTTCTAGATCTTGTGTTTTTTCTCATTGAATGCACTATGATTTTACAAAACAAACAACAGGTTAGAAAGTGTTACCAACATTTTGCAAAGTGCTTAGTCCCATCAGTATTTCATAGGCAGATATGTGTATTGTGAACCCAGATTGCTTATATAATTCTTTTCAGTAGCTTTTAGATTTATAAAGATTAAAGATGATTTTTGGCCTTAGCTGTTAATGAATACTGCTCAGGTGTTCTTAATTTTTCTGTATTGTCTGGTTGTTACATATTTGCGCATAGTGGAGTGTACATAATAGCACCGGCTGTGGTTGCTAGGAGATTTTTGATGACACTGGAAAGCAAAAGGATAGTACAGTGTGTCTTTGTTGGCGCTTCAGGTTTGATGTGGTTTTATTTCCTTTTATATTCCATATTACAGTTTCTAATAAGCTCTTTTGTGGCCAGATGGCCTTCAGACCTCTGACCAAATGAGGTGGGAAATCACTGTGAAACTACAGGAACACTGCAATGTCAGCAGGGCCTGGACCGTTTATTTTAAAGCTTTTTGGGTTAAGAATAAAAGAACCACTCACAAATTTAGAGACATTATTTATTGTAAAGGAGTGAACCACACATACTTGTCTTAGTGTAGTAATTCTCTTTAATGAGATAATATTAAAATCTGATTAACACATTGAAAAGTATATTAACACAAACACCTTTAATTAGTAGATAGTTCTGTTACTTCCTGGTAAAGCTAAAATTCTGGTTTCTTCAAAGAGATTGCATTTGATACACATCTGTCTGGTTCATTTTTGCATCTTTGTGTGTGTGTTAGAGAAAGCGGCATGTGTGTTCAGCCCATAGTGGGTATGTTTTGCATGCAGCTTGACCAGTCGAGGCACATTCCTTACCGCAGCACAACATGTCATCCAGAAGTGTGGCTGCAGAGACAAAGACGAAACAAAAACCAGTTACATCAGTTTAACACACCGCTGTTTAGATTGGGCAGTAAAGTGTGTTGATGAGAGATGGGTCGTTTGGCAAGAGAGGTGGGCTGGGTGGATATGGTTTTAAGAGAAGAGAAGAACAGAAATATAAATAATCTTTGGTGAGCAGTAATAAGGAAGTGGTTTATACTGAAATGTGTGATGAATCTCCCTGTGCGGTGTTGACAATATACATAAACAGGGTGTGCTTTTAGTCTTGAATATCATAAGCTTTCCTCTGCACTGCGTGAACAAATGAACAACACATTTTAACAATCCACTTTTGAATTTTCGATGTGTCACAAATTAATTAATAATAATTAATATAAATTAAAGTCCCAAGGAAGAAAAATAAGTGCAAGCTATCGGGTTACATTTGAAAAGCTTCTTAAAGACACTGACAAGGCAGCCCCTCCAAGCCACAGTCCTGAGGTCAAAGGGTCAAGCTCTCTGGGATGGCCGATGCTCGGTTAAAACTGGAGCTATATGAAGTTATTAAAGGTGGTCTGTATTTGACGAGGTTGTTGTAAAGCCATTTGTATTTGCGACCTGGGAATGTGGCTGAACAGTCGACTAACTTTCAATCACTGATGCCCAGAAATGTCCAGAATGCAGCAAAAATAATAAGATAATAGACATATAAAGACACCACACACTTCTGGGGTAATAAATGATGACAGAGGGGTATTGTTTCTTTGTTTGAGTCTCTGCATTGTTGTTTTCTGCATAGCGTACCTTTAAGACAAGATAAGAACTTTATTGATCGTGCAGGAAGTTGTTGTACCAGGGTTGCAGTACAAAGAAGCATACAAAAGTAAGTCTTTATTTTCAGAAACAGATCAAAAACTGAGGGCGTATGTTTTGTGATACAAAAGGAGATAAAGTCTGTTTAAGTAGCGTGTAGAAAAAAAAACGAGCCAGACTATCTTTCTGCTGTTTGCCATTCAAGAATACAGATCATAAAGATGTAAAATTGTCTTTAAAAAGGGACCAAGACAAAGCGAAATACGCTTGATGACGTTTGACCAACTCAAAACTAATGTGGGTTTGTCATTCTGAATGTCATAAAAGAACACTGTCTCACCTTCAGCTACATGCCAAGACTGACATCAATCATCCTCCATGAAGTGTGTGTCTTCATGTGTTTGGTGTGCATAGGTTGATTCATCTGTGCCTGGAGTCTTTACATCTTTTGTCTGGACTGAAACTCCACACCCTGCCCAGTACCGAGTTGATGCTTTGACAGTGTTGTCATAGCGAGCAGGTCTGAATGATTAAATAAGAATGACATCATTCAGCATGTATGTGCAGCATACATCTTTTGACTATTCGGAATCATAGGAGTAAGCTGTGGTGTCTTTATTTTCTTTGCTTCAGCTTTTATTCTGACAGCTTTTTCTGTATGTGTGTGTGTTTGTGTGTGTGTGTGTCAGACTATCTAAGGAGAGGAAACACAAGGTGATTGTTGGAAGTTGATATTGGCTAAGAAGAGGCCATTTAGGGAATGTGCTCTTAGAATTTTTTCCCCTCATGTCTCTCTCTCACTCTTTGTTTTTACTTCACTGCTCAACTGGTATTATACATTTGGCAGGGCATCCCAGGAAGTGTGTATAGTTACAGCTTGGCAGCGTATCACACACTTCGGGCAGAATCCAGCCATCCACTTTGCAAAGTGTGTGTGTATTTTAGTGCTTTCACCACAGATGTCAAAGAGCGTCTGACTGATGTAGAGCAGAGGGGGAGTGATGACATGAAGGATCTGATCTTCTTCCTCTTTTTCCTTGAACTGTCACAAATGTTAAAGACTCGCCTCGACTTTGCCATGCTCCCTGGGTGCCAAACAAACGCTTCACGTGGGCAAAGCACTCATTTTTGCATACGTGTGTGTGTGTATGAATGTATATTAATGGTACTGTTGTCAGAAGTTCCTCTCTGAAAAACACATTTACTGATTTCCAGCCATGTCAAACTCTGCTGCTGTTCTAAAAAATGATTACACACTTTATAAGCAAATTTTAGCAGTGGAGCAGTGTTCACTTCCATAGTCAACGTGTGATGAATCTTTATGACTGGGAAAGTTGCCAGTTTGTTGTTTTGAGAATTTGCATGCTGAAAGGGATGAGTTCATCTGCCTGTGGCTCTGCAAAAATCTCAGAAAGAGGCAGATGCCAGTTGTAAATTGTATTTTAGTAATGTCTGTTCAAGTTTAAACTGACCCCTTCTTCCCTCCCCTTCATTCTGCAGATCATGATCGAGTTCTGCCCCGGAGGTGCTGTGGATGCCACAATGCTAGGTAGGCTGCTCTGTCTTGGTGTGTTTCTATAAGCGCTCCACCTTCCTCCCTGTCATGAGAGTCAACTTCTTCACCTGCAGCAGTGCTGTGACCACACCTGTCCTTTCCACAGTGACTTAAGTCAGGCGTAGAGTAGAGACCCGATTGAAAAGTCAAAGATGTGGTTGTTTTCAAGCTCCAGTCCATACACTGAGGATTTATAGCATGTTTATTTTAGGCAAAGATAACTAGCATTTGTCACAGTACTGTTGATTTACTCTGAGTGAAATCACGTATTGTCACTTCACTAGTCTGGCCTCAGATGTTCTAGACATAGCGAAGCCCTCCGGTGTGGGAAACCCCCCCTGGCCTGTTTTTACTTGGTAATCCACATCCTCATAACTGTCTGCAAACCCACTGCAGCTAACCAAACACAGACAGAGCAGAATAAAGTCTGCAGGGCAGCACTAGCTTGGATGTGTGAAAGCGTTTCTGATCTGGGATTGAGAGACTTTATTGATATCCTCGCTGGATTACCTTTTTTCTTGTTTTCTCTCGTGGAGTTCACACACGAGATTAGTTCTCAAGACTTTGTTTTGCATCTGATTGTGTGTGTGCTAAATATAATGGAATGTGCAAGGTGTGTGTAATGAGTTTGAACCCTCTCAGAGTTCTCTCACTTCTGTTTTGCTCTCGTTCCCACCCTTCTCCCCAACACCATATTTAACCCCTCCATCTCCTGGCTCCTGGCTCTGCCTCTCCTGCCCTTATTAGAATTGGATCGCGGGCTGACGGAGCCACAGATTAAGGTGGTTTGTCGCCAGATGCTGGAAGCTCTGGTCTACCTTCATAGCATGAAGATCATCCACAGAGACCTGAAGGCTGGTAACATCCTCCTCATGCTGGACGGAGACATCAAACTGGGTGAGGTTTCAGACATTTATATCTTGTTGCACATGACATAACATAATTATTCATTGTGTAGGCATCACATTTTGTATGTGGTTGCATAAAGACACAGAGGGAAAAATGCAATATTGTATGTTTTGAGGTTAATCTCACCAGGAACCAACATATCTCCCTTATTATATTTGTGCAGAAAAATATACCAGAGTTACAGAACTATGGTTGTTATTAATTAATTAATATATGAATTATTCATTAATGTATTTTTAATCCACCCCCTCCACATTCTTTTGACATTTTTGGCAAAAGAAAAGTGATGTTAGAATGATGCACATTTTAATTGTTTACACTGGCTGTTCAAAGAACAAGGTCAGAGAAAATTTGGGGTGTAACACCGCTTCCTTCTGAAACATCCTGTCATGCAGGAAGTCATGCTTTTAAATTAGCTGAATGAACAAGTCTTTTGTTTGTGTTCTGAGGGGTGAGTAAATGCACATTAAAGGTCTTGTCTTACACTGTACCACTCCTGTGGCGCTGTAGGAGAATCATAACGTGAGCGTTGTGTGGGGGGAAAATACATTCTCAAGTCTTGCATATTTTCATTTATTGGCTTTTTAAACAGTTCTCCACATTCTTTACATTGCACAGCTGATGCAGCGGATCCATCTCAATCACAAGTATGTTTGGGATTAAAGTATAGTTTCCAGAAAAGGGAAAATGGTGTCTTATTGTGCTTTATGTAAGTGTTGTGTGGAAGTGCTGATTTTTTTTCCTCCTAAATGGCAGAATGACATTTGCCTTCTCAGCAATAAAACTTCAAATAAAAACAAAAATAATCTTTTTACATGCATGATGTTTTGCTTCCTTTATTCTACTCTCACATTTTGCACTCCATTGTGACCAACACACCAAAAACACTGACTTAAAAATGAGGCTGCACAGAGCTTCATATTTGGGTGCAGTACTTTTGTTTAGTTTAATGTGAGTCCAAATGGTGTTTTGGCCCATAGTTTTATTACATTTTTTTCTCTGTGTTCTACATTTCAGTTTTCAGTTAATTTTAAATTGCTCCTTTAGTCAGCCACTGTGCCCGTTTAGCTGGATTGTACTTCTTGTTGGAGCTCTGTTCCATTGCCTCTTCCCTAAGATGCCACAATTAAATATAATCACTGGGAGTTGCCTTCTTAAACTCATTAAGTCATGACACCGACTCATTTACTGTCTCTAAACTCATCTAACTACTTGTTAAGGCAGCAATTAACTGTCACTGAGGGCAGCCAAATGCATTATATCCACCTATGATACATGACATTTAACATTATGTGCTTCCATGCAGCAGAGTTTGTTGTAAACTCTAACTGATTGTTGTTCTCTAGGTATGCTTAGCAAGTTGACCTATTTTAAGAGCTACAATATGTAGAAACCTGAAGATGGCAGAAAAGAAGTCTTGTATCCATCATGACTTTTGTTCCTGCTGCACAAGAAATAACATAGTTTTGCTATTTATACTTACGATGTAATCAATTATCTGTATTTATGGACTTAGAAATATTAAGGTGAATGTAATTCATCACTATTACTCCTTGGAGTGTTTGTGGAGTACTCATAAGTCATACTACTTATTGTCCTTGTAGGAAAGAAGACTTTCAAAAGTTTAGACTGCAACAGTCCAAATTATATGTTTGACCGGGAAGTCAAAGATATTCGAATTGTAGTCTGTAAAACCAAGACAGTCACTTAAGTCCCAGTAATAGAACATGCCAGTTTGTAATTGAAGCAGTCATCTTGCTGCCTTGTGAGTAAAATCCTCTGGTCTCTGCCAAATATTCGTCAACCGTGGGCCACATGTAATATTCTTACTCGCAGAGAAAAACGTCATCAACCATCGTCCCTCTAATCTGAAGGTCACGTTGAGGAATTTGGGGCAGCTTGTTTGGGAAACGGGACTGCTTTAAATTCTGGTTTTGTATATCATTTTTGGGGGGTGGGTGAGCAGCTTTGTTCCATCTTGCTGAGAAGTGATTCTCTGGAACAGTCTAACAATGTCATCTTTTTTTTTTGTCTTCTCTTTCTTTCAGCCGATTTTGGAGTATCTGCAAAAAACAACAAAACCTTACAAAGAAGAGATTCTTTCATTGGAACGCCATACTGGTGAGTAAGACATCGATCAGAGCACCAACAAGGGAAAGAGCTATGCATGACGTTAGGGGTGTGTGTTGTGGATAAAGCCTTTTATTTTTTCTATAAATGTAATTAGTGCAAAGGAGAATTCATTTACAAATAGAGAACTGAAGTGGAGTGTGCAGTGAATTAAATGTCAAATCAACAAATCAGGGTATTTCATCACAACGAGGCAGCATCCCATTACTTCAATATATACTCCCGTCCATTGATTTATAACGGTGGATACAATGTATTAATACAACCTAAGCTATTTAAAGGGATATTTAGGTCTGTATAAACCTTTATAGTAAAATCTGTAACTGTAGACATACTAATCATTCTTACACAGGAAGGTTCAGGAAGGTTATTGCTTGTTGAGAACAAATTTCCTGCTGCCCCCAACTCTTTCATAATTCTTAAAAGAAAATGATGTGTATATATACACGCTCAACCCACACAACAGAGCAATTTTCTCGTCTATACCTGAACAAATGGGAAAGCTTCCCTTTAAAGTCCGTCACAGTGAACCTTGTTCCTTACTGTGTAAATATTGTTAACCATTGACAAGAGTGGATTATCACCCCTCAGGAATACCCTCTCAGCTCAACAGCATGCCCTCAGTTTGCACAATACGGATCAGTCCTGAAATAGATTATTGTAAGCGCTTTTGATGTGTGCCTTTTCCCTTTTAAATGCGCTGACAAGCAAACTCGACTACAAACGGAGAGCAAACATTTGTTTCTTTGCACTTGAGCAGATCTCAGGGCTCCTCGGGTTATGAGAGCCAATTCACAGATTGTCAGCAAACACGTTCTGGCCGTGTGCTCGATGTTGACACATGCAAAATAGTGAGTAAGAGAAACACTCCTTATCCCACTGCAGCTATCAAAAGTTTAGTCACTTCCTGCCGCCGCTCAGAATTAACTGTTGTAAATGCTGCAGGTGTGTCGGTCGTGTTAGGACTGATTGCTCCATGACTAGTTGTGATGACTTGGCGAAACCAGATTTTTATAGTATGATGACATAGATACTGAATTACTTGATGCTTATTAGCACCTTTTTATCTAGGAGGCAATCGTTATGACATAAGCTTGGACATAAACTTGAACATAAAATACATTCCAAAAAGAAAAACCTGAAGCATGTTAAACCTGAGTTTTTACACAAGTTGTTTTTAATGTGTGGTGCAAGATTAAAGAGCTGCCTGTAATATTCAGAAATCCCACATGGTCATTTTAGGACTATCATGGGATGGGATCAGCACAGCATTTCATTTCTGTAGTGTATTTCACTTTTTATAACTTTTGTCTTGTAAACACACAAGGTTGCTATGCATGGCCATGTCCATATTATCCACAAACATCTCAGTCAGGTCACATGCTGCTGTTCCATGCGTTCTGCCCTTTAAACAAAAAAGCTGATTATAAACAAAATGGCATGAACATGCAGAAAACTCTCCACCCAGTGAATGATTTAAGGATAAATGTTATTAATGTACTGTATGCCTTGACTTAATAGCTTTGAAGTTTAATTGAGGATTCACTGTCCCTCACTATGTAGTGGTTCCCTACAAATATTTAACTGTTTCCTCAGGATGGCCCCAGAGGTGGTAATGTGTGAGACCATGAAGGATTCTCCATATGACTACAAGGCTGATATCTGGTCCCTGGGAATCACGCTGATCGAGCTCGCGCAGATTGAACCCCCGCACCACGAGCTCAACCCCATGAGGGTGTTGCTGAAGATTGCCAAGTCGGAGCCTCCCACCCTGGAGCAGCCACAGAAATGGTGAGGATGCACTGAAAATGAATTCAGCTGTTGCTCATTGGTCAATAAATGTATCTGGTCGTATGTGAGAAGTGAGAAGAGAAAGCAGGGACAGGTTACAGGCATGTACAATTCTGTTGCTCAATCCATGATTTATTACTTTTGGCGTGTAATACGATAGGTGGAGTCAACAGGGCCTTGTATCTCCCTGTCTTCACTGGATCATTTAATTGCATTCTATTACCACATTTTGTTTTTGTCCTGTAATCTATATCACGTTGTCCTCCCCCTGTCTGCCTGGAGTCAATTTTGCCCTTTCCAGAATTACAGCAACAACTCAGCAGAGGAGTGGGACGAGTGCCAAACTATAATTTTTTTTATTTTATTTGTTTTTTTTTATATACCATGTCCATTTTATGAGGCCCAGTGTTGCGTAGCAGCTAATTTAGTACAGCAAAAGTGAAGTTATCAGGTGCTGAAAGGAGATTCGGGATGCGAAGCTGACTCATCATCCTTGTTGAAGGTTTTGTCTTATGAAGCACAGCTGCACACAAGATGATTCACATGTACCAACATCACATATCTTGGAAACGTTGTGTTCAGATATTTTATGTTGTAATTATCCCCTCATCACTTCCCTCCCTCTCCTCTTTCTCCATTCTCCTCTCCATTCCATTCCAGACTTTTGATTAATGCTGTTTTCTTGTGTTCACCCAAGGTCACGGGAGTTTAAAGATTTCCTGAAGAAAGCTTTGGACAAAAACCCAGAGACTCGTCCGAGTGCAACACAACTCCTGGAGGTAGGCCCCGTTGTGCAGTGCACAAGTATAAGCTAGGAAATAATAGACAATACTGCTATTTGATATATGATGGAACATTGTCCTTGCTCTGTCCTTATCTTGCACCAGCACACATAATCTTCTATTTTAAGACCTGAATGGAGTGATCTTTGCCAGAGAAGTGACTGGTGCCCCATAGAGGGCACTGGCATGAGGGTGGGAGAGGAACAGAGGGAAATGGAGCAAGCAGAGAAAGGGTAGGATGGTATAAAAAATGAAAGAATAAAGCTAAAAGAGGCGAAGAAAGGTGAGTAAACAATGGGGACTTTAAGAAGCACTTGTCCACTTTTGAAGCAATGTCTTAGGGCATTTTAACATTTTCATTTTCAACCACAATTTAGGCTTTTCTCCTAAGGAGTTTAGAATGATCAGAAAATAGTAGGCCACTTAAAGAAAGTGATAGACAGTGATGAGCTTTGACAAACGTTCCTCAAAAGGAGACTCCCTAGCAAGAAAAATGAGAGAAAATGCAAACAGGGTGTGGATTAAAGCACAAGCGCAGTGTCTATTAAAATTCAGAGCCTCGGTTTCCTGTCTGTATCCCACAGCTGAGGGAATGCCAACTATTTACATTCCCACCCTCAGCCAATAGTATGTCTGGATTACCCTGAGCTCGCCACCTCCGGCCAATTAGAGAGGAGCAGAGATGAAACTCCTAGACCCAGGCCCGCTGGGAATTCTGCATGTGTGCTCTAGTGGGGGGAAGACGGGGGGGAGACGGGTGCGGTCCGGTTTTTGGTGCTGTGCTGGAGGTTTTAGATGTTTATCATGCCTGCTGCGCCTAACGGCTGTCGGATAGTGTTTACTGTAGATAGCTGTGCAATGATGGCATTAAGTTGTGCTGTGCACTGGATGTTGAATGTCAGTTTATAGGAATGTGAGTTTAACTTTTGGGGCAGACTTTATAATGTGGTTATTCACAAGTATGGATGTGAAAAACAGATGTAAGTGAACAGGAAGATAATAATGAATCATAGATAACAGTGTCTGGAGCCAAACTGCGTGAGGTGAGTGTGACTCTGTCGGGAAGAGATGTTGAAAGGATAAAGCTCCATAAAGTCTCGGTCATCAGACTTTTCTCAGATTCTCTGAACCTCTCGCCTTGTGTCGGTACCTCATGTGTGTTTGTAAAGAATGTATACAAAACAATATGATGGCGCATCAGTCACTGTGGCCGAGTGGCTGATGGGGGACCATCTGGATTGCTTGTACTCCTGATACTGATTATAGCTTCTCCTCCCACATAGTTTCTCATGTTCAGGATATTTTGTGTGTGTGTGTGTGTGTCTTTGGAGCAGCTACCATTCCTGTGTAATATTTTATGCTTTTCTGTCTCTGATCATAGCATGGCTATATGTTACATAATTTTGCCATGGGTATTTGGCCTTGGGTCAGTTCATCTACTTTTCACAAGGTTTCAAACTGAAGTATACCTTCCCAACACATCATGGGACAGTTGCATGATGTTGCTTTTAAAGAAAGAGGAGGTTTGTTACTGTAGTTTGGTCTGCTGATTTGCTCACCAACATGGTCAGTAGTTGCAGCTCATTCAGGCAGCTAAAGTACTTAATATTAACTGATTGCAGAAATCTATATTTATACTCCTCTAAGTAAAAAAAACTTACTATAAATCTGCACAGAAATTGTAGAAACCTGTATGTACTCAATTTTATCCTCACAAAGACAGAAGTACAAATACACTCCCGTCATTGCTAGGCAGATAGCATTTCAGCTTGCCACTCTGTTCCCCTAATGGGCATTTTGTTCACTTTTGACCTTTTCATGCCCAGCCAGGCATACAAGGCCCAAAATCACCAGCCTCACTAGGTATGTAATGTGAAACCAACTGACCGACACTGACCTATTGTGGCAGTTTAAAAAAAAAGAAAGTTTGTTCATATGGCTTAACAATCTAACCAGGAATTGGTAATGTGATTGTTGGACTCCACCCACATCAGTTACAGACCTTGGATTCAAATACTCAATCGTGTAAGGCTATAAGGAAAGCTGAGGAGGGACTGTTTATTAGATGTGTTAAATTCTAATTCCGTGCTGTTTTTTCATGCTTTATTCTCCAGGACATCCCTTCTTATATGCTCGAACTCGAAACACATGAAAGTCGTAGCATTCTATGCAAAATTTTAAATCATGCCCCTTAATCCCCCTTTGTATCTTAAAATTCAGTTTGACACTGATATCAACTCTTGCACGTTCATAGCGTATAAAAAAACTTGGATACTCCATTATTTTCACTGAGATGTAATAGATAAATTAGATGGTCAGATGGCACTTGGCATTTACGCTACCTGACTCATTAGACAATTGCTGACTGTTGTTAGTCATCGGAGACGTTAAAAGCTTAAGCCTGACGCAGCCGTCCAGGACAAGGCCCCTGCACACAATCAACTGTGATCATCCACAGCAAATGTACACACACACACACACACACAAACTGGCTTGTACACACTTCATGGACCAGCGCCACTTGTAGCATTTTCCCTTTGTCAGCTGTTCCAATTAAGCTACACAGCAGTGCAAAGCATCTGAATAATGGATGATCAGCCTTGTATCCCAGCTGTGCTCAACTTTTAATTTAGCTTTTCCTTCTCCTTACACTCAACTCACCGCTGCCTTATTTGCACCTTGGCAAAGCAAATGTTTTCTTTCGCACTTGTAAAAGTAAATATGGCTTGCTATTTTAAGGGCGTTATGTCAGATTGAACACTGTTACATCAGTGTGCCATTAAGGAGAGAGTTGGTATTGTAGAGCCACTATTGTTGTAGCTGTCCATGAACTGACAGGTGGCAGATAGAGTTTCCCCTGCAGTGAAAGTCCTCTGTAGCCTGTCTGTTGCAGCTCGCAAGTTCATGCTCATGTAATGACTGGAATTACTTTTATTTTATTCTGTAGCCTGCCTTAATTTCATTGTTGTCTCTTTAAACAGTTATTTGAACAGTAGTTTCACATCTTTTTGGCCTGTTAACTAAAGACTCTTGTGTTTCAACCTGGACCTTTGCAGCTCATGTGGTGAGTTATTGAAAGGACAGAAGTCAAACAGGTACTGATGTATCAGAGGTTGTTCCTACCTCATCATTCAGTCCAGTACTTGCAGCATCCTCAAGCAATAATCTCATGGTATAATGATGCTCAGATCCATGGATAATAGGATCTGTTATCCTTCCAGTAAAAGCTGTAAGGGTGTTGGTTCTGTTTATTGTGCAGGCAATAGCCAAATGCTATACAGTGAATATTTAGGGTAATGTTTGCAAGATTATTTACGCCCAGAATGTGATGCATAAAATGAAATACAGGATTGTAAGTTGAATTATTGCTATTTAGACACCAGTCACTTTGTACATTTTGACTGATAACTAATTAATTTCCTCTCTGCCCCTTGTGTCCACAGCACCCTTTTGTGAAGTCTGTGACGTCTAACCGTCCGTTGCGGGAGCTGGTGGCCGAGGCCAAGGCTGAGGTCATGGAGGAAATAGAGGACAATAGAGAGGAAGGAGAGGAGGATGATGCCATGGAGCTCACTGTGGTACCAAACCTTTCTTCTTTTTTTTCCCCCTTTTTTGTCCTTTCATTTTCTTCTGTTATTGTTTGTTTTTCCAGGAGAGCGGCCAGTCCATGTTCTTACAGTAACTTTTTTTTTTTTAAAGGTGAACACAGTCCCCTAAAAGCACACATTCTGCCCTAACTGTCCCTTTACCCCCTTCCTCTACTTTTGATGTCTTTGCTTGTTGGGGCTTGTTGACCCCTTTTGAAGAGCTTTTTGAGGGTCCACTTTGCAGAAGCCATTCATAAATCCATAGAGGGCACGAGGTTAGAAAATCACATGGTATGAATGCAGTTTACTGTCTCCCCTCAGCACAAACAAACGAACAGAAACCGGAATCCCGGCATTCACTCACACCCACACGTGGTTAAATATAGGTGCTGCTTTCAGCCTCGCTCCTGTATAGAAACTCACCTCACAACCCCTGATGGAGTAAATTATTTAAGGATCACATATTCTGTTTCCTATATTCTGACCCTTTACTAAAGACAGACAGTTTAACATAGACCACTGATACTCACAGGAAGCTGTTGGTAAGAAAAATGTGTTAAATAAGTGTTGAACATTTCTCTGCATGAAGATGAATGTTTGCCACTTATCTCTTCCTCCTCTACTGTCAACAGTTAGTGTGATGACTTCCAAATGTATTTAGGTGAATAACTTTGCTCCAGTGTAGTGATGGTATGATTTGAAACTTGTGTGGCCATTGCTGTAGTGTTTTGCACTGCTCTTTCCAAACATTTTGTGAATTCAAAAAAGTCAAGTTTCTGTCATACTTTCCACATATATCCAGTTGTGCTTTATTGTCTCTTAGTACTGGAAAAAAGACTTAAAGCCCATACATTCCAGTGTGTTTTCCCAGCTAAATGCAATTAGACGTTAGTTTTAAGCACAAAATGTTATATTTATCATGAATTGGGTCAGCTGCTGCTGCTGCGTTATTTTAGTCTGTTTAGTCTGTAATTACAAGATAAACATTTATTTACATGGAACTATTAATGGAAATACGAAAATATTTATATACACAATACTTAATTCTGAATGGCTAACTGAGTCCCAACATCAGCTTTCTCATCCCTGTGCTAAATTAACTATGGTGTCAGTACAGTGGTTTCCTCATCTCGTTCAGCAAGGGCACTTATGTACTAACACAGCAAAATTTTGACACTTCCAGTTACAAGGTCCTGGAAGCCAGCACAACAGTTGTCTGACCGTTTATCTCTTCCCATATATCATACACAGCCAGACAGAGATGTTTGCTGAGACGTTAGTAACGCTGAACCTGACCATAAAGA
The DNA here is from genome assembly GCF_020382885.2 of Scatophagus argus. Lineage (NCBI taxonomy): Eukaryota > Metazoa > Chordata > Actinopteri > Scatophagidae > Scatophagus > Scatophagus argus. The sequence continues at coordinate 16,432,145 of NC_058506.1, read as the reverse complement.
TGTCTGACAGTGTTGCTTACCTTTTGTGGAGAGGTATTTCAGGAAGCAGAATCGCTCAGTAAATTCTAAGTAATTCCAGGCTGTATCACACTTGCGGGTTTTCATATATATCTTCCATACTTAAGCCATGATTACTGTCCAACAGGGATTAAATTGCATTGTGGGTGGTATTAAAATGTATTTAAAAGTCTTAAAAACTCTTAGTCTAAGATTGTAATTGTTAATGTTCTTACAGCAGAGTCAATAGCTAATCAGCCACAGTGAGAAGAAGCAGCGCAAGAGTCTAAGCAGGAATGACTGCTTTCCTACTAAAGCTAACTTTATTGATTACTTCACTGAAGGTGGGAATCCTGAAGGAGTTAAGCAATTAGCATCTTGGCTAAAAACAAAAAAACATGTCAGTGTGCTGTCATGGACGGAGCACACGGTCACTCTGAGAAAGACACAAACTTTGAGCAACAACCCACATCAGCTCTCTTGCTGAAGTCTCCATCTTGTCCTGCACCGCAAACTGTCGATTGAGTGATCAGACACACATTAACTGGGGAAAAAGTGTACTGCTAATGTCATCAAAGGTTCCTTCAGTCTGGTTGGATGTTGGTGTGGTCCACTATCCACACACAGTCTGCCCATGAGACATAGTCTACAGCAAAAGTTTGTTTAAGTTGTCTCATGTAGCTTGCAGTGTAACACCAGCACTCTGGCTTTTTCTGGGTGACTGTGATTTTAATCAGACTTGCTCATTTGAGTGAACATCAGTGACTTCAAATCTAAAAACATCAAATTTTTGGTCACAGTAGTGCATAACAATGCTTATCTTTACCCTCCTCCTCATTCCCCAAGTCTCCAGGCAAGGAGCCATGCCAGACCAGTCAGACCAGTTTGGAAGGAGAGCCGGACACCCCGAGCCCCACCACACCTTCCCCAACCACACCAGTACCTTTACCCAGGAAAGCAGTTGAGCCAGATACACCAACAGAGCCAGGCTCCGTCATGGTGGTCCCTGTTCCGGTACCACGGCAGAATCTCCCTTCAAAAGATCCTAAACTTGCTGATGAAGTCACTCTGGAGTCTGATAAATCTGAGAGCAAGGCCTCAACCAAGACTTCCAGCTCAGATTCGGGCATTGAGGATGGGAAGAGTACGCCTACGTCAGAGGAGGAAAAGGTGCTTTTTGAAGTTTTAGATTTGCTGATGGATATTTGTGAAGTACTGACTGCAGTGTATTCAGAGATTATTTTAATAATAATACTAAAATTAATTTTAAGGTTGTTGTGGAGACTCCAGAGACAGAACATCCACCATCTCTGACCCAGCCAGAGGCATCTGCGGAACAGGTTGACATCATCATAGACTCGAAAGACCCGGAGGTGCCCAAAATCCGAGTGACCAAGGAGGATAACAACACTGGGGTTGATGAAGGCTTACCAACACCAAGTCCAAGTCCCACTGTCACTCCCATACCCACTCCTGCTCACTCATCGGCTTCCACCCCCATACCCTCACCCCGTTCAGGGCCGAATGGAAGCCTGACCAAAGATACCCCAGAGCGGACATCAATGGGAGGAAACACAGAGGCTAACTCACCTTATATCAATGGAGGGATTTTCAGCAAACGGTTCTCTTACTCAGGCAGCATGGCATCAGAGAGCATGGATTTGTCGATCCCCAAGGAGAACATGTCAATGTCCGCAAGGGTGAGTAACATGAATCATGAGTCTCTGTATTCAGCCTGATTTGTCCTGTACGAATGTTATTTCTGTTTTATTAAAAGTACCATTATGAAAATGGGATTTCATAATAGTTTGACAGTGCAGGGGAAAGGAGCAAACTCGGGATACAGACCCGTCATTTTTGCTTATGTACCTAAGTCGGCCTGTATCGTACAGAAGCAGCTCCCTGCCTCTGGAGGAAAACCCCTCCTTGGAAAAACTATTTCTAGGCACCCGCAGAGGAACTGAAACTGCATTGTGTTGTGTTTTGGGGTGTGGGTGTTAACCATCTGAAACAGAGGATAGCCTGTCTTCCCTTAGCTTGCACTATACATTGCTTTTAGGGAGGATAAGGAGGACAATGGTAGTTAAGCCTCTTAGTTCTCCTTTTCTGGTTGTGATTTATGGTGAAAATGGATGTATTTGGTGAATTTAGGTGGAATTATTTACAAGCATTTTTAGTATATCAAAAGGTCATCTGTGAAATATGAAACCTAAAATGTCAGATATTATCACATAGGAAAGCCAATGCGTTTTTGACATAAACCAGTGGGGTTTTAAAGGTTTATTATCCCAATAAAGAATTTCTGTAAAGACAACTTAAAAGTCACCAAACTTGTGCTTAGCCTGACAGTACCAGTGAGAGTGTTAGGAATCTGAGGAGAGAGAAGAGAGAGACCATTTCATCATTAGACACCAAGCCTTTCTGAAGCAAATATACAACATTTCCCATTCATTGGGACCAACAGCGCCCTTTGTGTGGGCACAGTTCGGTATTCACCAGTGTGAATGGAAGATTCTGTGTAGCTCATTGTCCCTCTGCTGCTTCTGGAGGCTTATGGACTGACTGTGATTGAAATCCTATTGACTGTACATGGAGTAGTGTCTGTTTGTGGTATGTTAAGTTTTTCCAGAACAGATTATTCAGCAGGCAACTCAGCCAGCCTGCAATGACAGTGAATGGGCCGTCTTTGTTTCTGGATAGGAGGACACCCACATTTGTGTGAGTGTGTGCTTTTGCACAAAGGTGCATGATTGAGAGCATCACTGTGTGCACATGTATGTGCTCATGAATTCATCAGTGTGCTACATGAGAGCTCTGTGTGTGTGATTTTGTGAATGGCGAGTGATTGAAGTTTGCACAATCACGCAGAGCCTCAAATGCAAACAGAGCAGCTGAGCCAAAGCATGACCCAGGTGTCTTCTGATTTTAGTGCCAGTGTGTACTTTATGACACACGTGCATTTATTGCTACTGTGAATGTATCAGTTGAGTAGACAGGGAATCAACAATATGGAGCAGTGAAAAAGTAGCATCTAGTAGCTGTCCTCTGTGGCAGTAGCTTCAAACAGACTTGTGGTCTGTTTGCTCAGCTGTAAAGAGTTCATGGAGTAGCTCCTCTCCTCTCTTCTCTTCATATGGAAACTGTTTATAAACCAGGAAATGACGACATACAGGGTTTGAGCTAGCCAGTGTTTGCAGAATAAACCCTGCCATATCAGTCTTATAAATATTGTCTACAAAGGCTGATTTAGATAGGGGACACTGAAATTGTGCTGTGTTAGCCATAGCGGTTTTGTCTGTTCAATTACAAGATGGGCTCACACTGTAGCATATAGTATGACTTCCCTAGATGTTGTTGGATTGGCCAACTTTTACCTCCTAAATTAGACTGAGTTTCTTCAACTTTGATCCGGGAGAAAAGGAAAGGGTCATGGACTTGTTTTTGGTAGGCTCATTATCAGAAATAGATTTCTTCTCTTTGGTTAAAGCATTGAATCTCCAAAGTGTTCCACTTTCTAGGAAAATTATCAGTTGGTAACAAGAGAAGACCAATCAGATTTACTGTATATAAAATGGGGTATTCACCCAGAGCTGATATAAAGGGGTAAAAAAGCCAAAGCAGACATTCACTGGATGAGGTCATAGTGTTATTTCCTGCAAGGCACTCCCCGTTACAGTGACAGATCGTCTTGTTTTTTTGTTACAGCAGAACCAGATTGACAGGAACATTAATGCCTTTGTCAACCCACACTGACACACAACTGCCTTTTCTTCTCTCCTTAAAGACTACACAAATGCAAATGCATGCATATTTAACTTAGAACCTCGTTCTCCGTAATCCATTTTACTCATCAAGGTCAGTTTACAGGTCTTGGGGAGGACTGCTACATCTGGAAAAAAAGGTTGTATAAAGCCTTTGGGGGCTACAGATGGAACTGTGTAAAATCTGATAAATTCCTCAGTTGATGTCACTCAAGTCAGCGTTCGATGGAGACTATGAATGATGATAAGACTATGTTCGAAAATTAAAAGAAATCTAGAACAGGTCAACCTGTCTAAACTTCTGTATCACAGTCCACAGTGCTCATCCTCATCTCTGCTTCAGGCTTTATTAGTTGCTGCTAGCATAAGGAAGATTCTCTGTGTGCAGTTGAAGTGCATTGTGGGTAACTTATCCACAGGGTTTTGACAAGGAGGGTAAATTCTGCTGTTGTTTTTTAGCTGCCCATCGCTTTACCCCCCAACATGTTTCTAAATAAGAAGAATAACCTCCTTGCAGAGTTTCAGTGTACTCTCTTACACATACACAACACATACAGTGCTGCATAGAATCAAAGATCTTGTACTTAAGCTCTGTTTTAATCTGTTCCTCTCTGCCTTTCAGAACTTCTCGAGTAAGACTCTGAAGCGAACCAGGAAGTTTGTTGTTGACGGCGTAGAGGTGAGTGTGACCACCTCCAAGATTATCAGAGATGACGAGAAGAAAGATGAGGAGATGAGATTCCTGAGGTACGTGGATGACTCGGCCTGTCTTCAGAGCACACATTCTATACACAAACTCAACTTATTTACATAAACAGAGTTAGAACTTATGTGCAGTATGTGTCTCCATCTCTTGGTTCCAGTCCTGAAAAAATAATCTGCTTTCATTCTTCTTGTGAATGAGGGCCATGAACTGTTCATTCCCCAGCTCCGAGTGAAGTCTGTACAGTGATAAGTGGCCTTTGGGATGTTGCTTTTACTAAACATACTATTTCAGGCATCCTGCTTTTTTGGGGCTTTGTCCCCCCTGAGATTTGAGTTTACAAAGTTATGGAAAAAGACTACTTTTGGTAGTGGTTTCTTTATATAAAGTCTACATTTTGAAAGAAAAATGTCTGAATTACTTTTAGATGAGGTTAAATGTATTTGTGTCTAGATGTTCATATAAGATGATCCATACAGTTTTATATTTTTAATCCAATGACATAAATTACGTATTGTTTTTTAAATGAGAAATTTGCATGGTTACAGCAGTCTTAAACACACTGTGATGCCCTTGAAGCCACAAGGAGTTCCTGGTGCATTACTTATGCCATCTAGTGGTAGGAATATGGCACTGGAACCAAGGGCACTTTACAAATTGAAAAGATTTAAAAGTCCAGCTGAAAGGAAAGGGAGGAATAAAGGAACATTTTATATTTTTTGGCTTCATGATTACCAATCAGCCTGTTTGATTTAATTTTCAGGAATCAATGTTTAATAAAAAAAGGAGACATCAGCAGGAAAGCTAATTAATTAAGGTCTGTGGCTTCGTTGGGTTGTGTTGCAGGGTGTTAGTCAGTATGACTGTGTGCCTTTAGAACAATGTTCTCATGCTGCAACACTTTTCAATGCAGGTGTGTTTACTTTTCACTGATGCACCGATTTAGAGGCGAAGAAGGGATCATTTCTGATGTTTAACCATATACCTTTTGTAAAGAATTAGTACAATGCAACAGTATTAATTAAAATATTGATATTAAGTTTGTGCTTGTTTGAGAAATTGTATGTATGCTAAAAATAATTTTGTGTGTGTGTGTTTAGACGCCAGGAGCTGCGTGAGCTCCGTTTGATCCAGAAGGAAGCTCACCGCGCTCTGACTGTTCTAAACACCAAACTGGAGACACAGAGAGAGCAAATGCAGAGACGTTTTGATCAGGATATGAATGTGAGTCACAGACACGCATACACAAGAAGTTTTACTGTAGACTTTTTCAGAAAGTTATTTTACTTATACATTAACAAAGTATTTTCTCTTTATGAAAAGAGTCCTGATTTTATTTTTGCTGAGGATTGTAATGTGCTTGTTTGCTGTGCATCCCAGACCAAGAAGAAACACTATGATGTGGAGCTGGAGAACCTGGAGAAGCACCAGAAGCAAACTATTGAGAAGATGGAGGCAGACCACCATGTTAAACTCAAGGAAGAGACCAAACGTATCAAAGCAGAGCAGGAACGTGAACACCACAAATTCCAAGATCAGCTGAAACACAAGAAAAAGGACGTACGTTGAAAATAATCTTTCTTTCTTTTGTTTAGTCCATTTCAATTGTAAGAAGATGCAAGGAATGAAAAAGAGTCAAAGAAAGCTTTCAGTCCTCGCATCCTTTGTGTCCTGTGTCAGACGCATTGAATAAAGCTGAGATCTTGGGGTTTTTTTAATATTATTTAGGTCAAACAGTCTGTTGATAAGCTGCCCAAAAGTCAGCGTAAAGAATCCTTGAAGCAGATGATGAATTCCTTCCAAGACATGAAAATAAAAGAGGTAATTTTTTTTTTGGTCAGCAGTCATTTGTGCTTATGGTATTTTCATGCATTTTCATACATAACTGGACTGGTTGTGAAACCAGCCTTACCTTCCCTCCTTTCATTTCTTTCTCTTTTCTGTGCTTTAGGAGAGCAGATTCTTGGCTGATCAGAAGGACTTCTTGGACACCACTCTGATGAGAATCATCTCCAACAACAAGAGAGAGATTGCGGAGATGGAGAGGGAATGCCTTAACAAAAAACAGCAGCTAATCAGAGGTACGGTGTCTGTTAGGCATAGTCTTAATTCAAATTAAACCCCCTAACAGGCGGAACACAGGGCCTGGGTGAACAGCGTGGATCCAGCAGTGCCTCCTCTAGAGATCTGATCTGCTTCTCAGCAAAAATAAACCTGAAAATGATCTGTCAGTAGTTGTTTTGACCTCACACCAGCATTTCACTGCAGTTTGAATGTTTATATCCGCAGACGTTGTCATGGACAAAAGGTGAGAGGTAAAGGGCAGTTTCTTTGACTGCTCTCTCTCTGTCTCTGAATGACAGTAAAGAAAAAGTCATGTTATCATCACAGCTGATCATTATCAGAGGCAAACTTCACATGGAACAGGGGCTCCCAAATCTTTTCCCATGGAGGGCCACAACTGACTTATATTATGAGGCATACTATGTGGAATTTGTCATGAGTAAGCTAGTCTGGAGAAAGATGTTGAATGCTCAGTCCAACCCAAAACATCGGTATTTGATGACGTGGGAAAGAGACTCAACATTGAACTGTGTTTCCAGAATTGTTGTCACATAGAAACATCCAAAACACAGCAAAAATAACAAAAAATAATAAAATACAGGCAGAGGGCAGGATCATAAATCACAAGTGATGACTGAGACAGATTATTTATTTGTTGTTTTAGGAAATTCCTGAAAAATAAAAGTATTTTTTATTCATTTGCTAGTCACAACAGCACAGTCATGACTCACTGCTTACACATCCTGTGTCCTGGCCATAAATCTTGTGGTTCTTAGGCCACGCCTGGTGTAGTAGGATGACAACATTTTGTTCTACATTCAGCAAGTTATTTCTTCTTTCCCCTCCTTGCTTGCATTAGAGCGTGAAGCTACGATATGGGACATGGAGGAGAAGAACCTCTATGAAAGACACCAGTTATTAAAGCAGCAGCTGAAAGACCAGTACTTCCTCCAGAGGCACCAACTTCTCAAGAAACACGATAAGGTAAACCACTTGATTGCAACTTCTGTTGGCACATTTGTACACCTGCTATTGTACCCAAGTTCTCAAGTCATGAATTCACTTTCCCTCAGTATATATTCAGTATATGTTCTGTCATGCTACAGGAGCAGGAACAGATGCAGTGCTATAATCAGCGAATGATTGAGATTCTGAAAGGTCGGCAGCAACAGGAGAAGAACCGACTGCCTAAGATCCAGCGCAGTGAGGCCAAGACCCGCATGGCCATGTTCAAGAAGAGCCTCCGCATCAACTCAACAGGCAGCTCCTCTGAAGACAGAGAGAAGATCAAACAGGTAGGGGTAGCACAGGTTTTTGTCCCATCACATTTGAGCAAAATTTAAGTGAATTATTTCATAACTCATTGTGTTGGTCTCTCTTTAGTTTTCTCAACAGGAGGAGAAGCGGCAGAAAGCAGAGAGGCTGCATCAGCAGCAGAAACATGAGAACCTGATGAGAGAGATGATTGGCCAGTGTGAAAGCAATATCAGAGAGCTGCAGCAGCTGCAGGTAAATGAGGGGAAACACTTTTCCACTTGTCCTCCATGTCACAGCAGATCTTTTTGATTTGTGTCACAGCTCCATCAAAGTCTAAATAAATGACCTGCAGCGGTTAACTAGAGCTTTTCTCGTGCTTCAGAATGAAAAATGTCACCTGTTGATTGAAAATGAAACTCTGAAGCTTAAGCATTTGGATGAACAACACAACCAGCTGCTGAAGGAATGGAGGGATCACCTAAAACCCAGGAAGAAGGTACATGTTTCCTGTCACAATGTTAATATAGCTGATAATAAAACAAACACAGCTGACTAATTAAAGGAGTAGTTTAACATTTTATGGATTATGCTTACCTCTCTTTTTTTTCTCTTGCCAAGTTGGATAAGAAGAAGATACCACTCTTATGTGAAACTAAGGTCAGGAGGTGATTAGCTTAGCACAGCACAAAGAGTGGAAACAGGAGGGGATTGCTAGCCTGGCTCTTTTCAGGGATCAGGAATACACCCATAAAGATTATTCATGAACATTCTGTGTATTCTTTGTGTAATCTGTACGCAAACAAATGCAAAAATGACAAGATAGGGTTTTAAGAGGCTGGAGGCAGTGAATTCCTGGAGTCTTATCTCTGTGGTAAACTAAGCTAATCTCCTCTGGCTCTGGCTTCACACAGTACTTGGAGTACAATATTAATCCCCTGTCATCCTCTTGGCAAGAAATGTGGGCATTTAACAAAATGAAGCTAATCAAATTTAACATTATACAAGGACAGTGTATTTTTAATCAGAAATGGCCTTTTATTGTCAGTTGTGCTGTATGCATGCATGTTTTTCATAGAACAGAATATAATGTGAAATTTTACATCCCTCTCTGTGTGCATGTAAATAAGCTTGGTCAGGTAATCTAATCCATGTTTTGGTTTCCTCCCTTCTCCAATCCTCTCAGGCCCTTGAAGAGGAGTTAAACATGAAGAAAAAGGAGCAGGAGGCTTTCTTCAGGATGAGTGAGCATTCGGATTGCCCAAACCCAAGTTCTCCCAATAAACTCTCCAGGTTTGTGCCTTACCAAGACTCATCTGCCACATAAAAATAGCTGCTGTGATGTTCCACATTATCTCCTGGGCACTGTCACTCATACATCCACAGGTGTTACAAATGCCTGCTGCCTCAGTTGTAATTGGCTTTGCCTGTAATGGCAGCATATCTATTCCTTTCTTTAGGTTCCTTCATTGTTTTAGCGAATATTTATGTTTTAACTCATGTTCTTAGGTTTTTCTTCGAAAAAGTGTTATAGTGTTTGATGATTTGAAACTCATCATGTGCTCCACATCAAATCAAGTACCGTACACAGCACCAGCTCCTCCAGTGTTTAAATTTCTTTTCATTTCTGCTTCTTCTTGTGAAACGTGATACAGAGATCGTGAGATCGTGAGTGAACATGTACTTGTGGGTGAGCTGAAAACCAAACTAATTATCAGTTGAGTAAATATTCGGGGGGAAGAAACATCGTTTTGGTAAGAATTAGTTTGCGGTATCTTAGTACTAGTGAGGAAATTTCTTTTTGCATGAGAAGGAAGAATGTTTGTTTCCATGAAAGCTGTTGAGGCGGTTAACTAAGCACTTTTTTATTTATCCCAAATTAGCGGGGCTGTCTTCCAAATATCACGACCAAAAACACACACAAACCCAAAACTTCACAATTTACCAACTACCAACTTTTTTCTGTTTTCTGGCTTGGCTGACTTATCTGTTTGTAAGTCAGATGCATGTCACAGAGAAGCTTAAGCCATCTTTTATTTATTTTTACATATAAAGAACCATATCCAGATTTATCACTGTAAAGGCTAATTTAATATTTTTGTTTCTCTGTTTCTACCTGCACACCTATGGTATGAAGGACATGCTTATTATTTTGTATCCTGTTTTAAATGGCCATGAGGCTGAATCCAGATCAGAATTTAATATTTTTTTAATGATTGATGTAATGATTATTTGGGAATGGGATTGTAACACACAAGGGAAGACTTAATTCTTATCGCAAAGTGTTACAACATTTTTGTTTTTCTATTTTGTTTTGTTTTTACTGTAAAATCAGTCACACTGGATAGTAACTGACAACGCCAAAGGAAAATACTGTTGTTGTTTGAAGGATGTTAGATTTAAATTTGAATAATAAAAGTAAATGTATTAAGTGTTTAATTGTTATACCATGTGCAGTAAGTGCACTGCTTGCTAACAAAAGTGCAATATTACATGTATGTCTTTGCTAAGCTTAAAGAGGTTTATCTTTCTTAAATTTTACCTTCCTTTGCACTGAGAAGGAGAATAATATCAAGAGTTTAACTCCAAAGATAGGTGGATCAAATTTTTGAAAGAAATGTCAATGCATAAAAGTGATTCCATCTTCAGCTATTTTCTACTCAAGGAGCAGTAACTTAAGATTTCATTTTTCAAATGATGATCTGATTTTTGAACATAACTCTTCACATCATTTTGTAAGGGAGTGCAACAATTCAGACTGACGGAAAACAACTCTAAAGTTTGTAGCTGAGGAACTTGTTGCCTTGAGTTTTCTTTAGAGCAATTTGACCTGCAGATTTACATTAAATCAGGTCAGCTTTCAGGTACTGCTTAGTCTCTTTCTCCTCTCACACACTTTCTCAAAAGTATTTAAATTTGTTGTAAAAAATTCTCTTTACTGTCACATTTGGTGGCTCCATCTGTGCCTTCCTCTCTGACTCTGTTTACATGATATTGTTTGTATGGAAAGGGTTGTGAGCGTGAATGAGACTGTATCAGAAGGAACCACTGTTGTAAATAATATTAATAAAGGAAGATTTTCTAATTACAGGGTTGTAGTGAAAGCTCTTTTTACTAGTAGTAGCAGTAGCCCCATCAAAGCACTTGCGATCAGAGCTTTCAAATAGTGAACAAGACTCAATTTGTACGTTCGCATAAATAATCCTTTATTCAAAAAAAATATATTTAGCACCGTATGGGTTTAATAATGATTAAATATACTGGCTGCAGCACATCACATTAGTGTTTTTCTTGTATACATATGAAAGTTATGTTGACTTTTAAGTGTTTCTCACCAAAATGCATTGTGTGTATGCAAATGAAAATGGCTTTACAAATGTTTATCATGAAACATTTGTAAAGCCATTTTTAAAAAAAATCATCTTTTTTGTGTTCCCTTCATTGCTTTGACTGGATATTGCCTCTTATAATTATTGTTATCATTATTATTTTTTTAATTGTCACCAACTGCTGACGTCTGAAAACCAATGGGTGAATGCGAATCACGGCACCTACGAACAAAACAAAGACCTATTTGGTAAAAACATAGCTCTTAAGAGTGTTACGAGTTATCAAAAACTCTACAATAATCAATGCTGGTTTGTACCACAAGAAAGAATACATATTTTTCACTTAGCTAGAGATAACCAATTCAGACACAGAATGACAGCTGAATTGAAAAAAAATCAGAAACTTTTATTGATTTAAGTAGAAGGAGACTCAATGTAATAAAAATACATAGCACAAAAGTAAATAAGATTACAATACTGAAATGATGACACCATCAATCTATTTGCCTTGGACTGTACTGCACCTCCCTGCCTTTTGTCCACATAACATACTTAAACAATACAATTTTAGGTATATTTAAAACTTTTTTTTTTTTTCAATTGAATATTGTCATTACTGCTAAAACATGGGTGGAAAGTTGAGTCGACAACTGTAAACATGTAATTTTGCTGATTCATTTTGTAAATAGCAGCCAGCTGTTTCACATAATTTTCTTAAGTGACTTTTTTTCTATTTATCTCTTGGCAGAAACAACACAGCCCTCTACATTTCCTCCAATTGGGAAATCCTATAAATCAACCAACCAAATTCCTTCTTGGCTCTTTTCTTCTTCTAATCCCTTCATCAGTACAGAGTAAAAGAACAGATGGGTCATCAGAGAAAAGTGACAACAGCTAAGATATGACTCTCATTTCTGTACAATAAAAATAATTTGCTATACTGACCATGCTTGAGACCAGTCAAGCATTAATGTAAAATATCATTTTTATACAATGATTGCCGTTATCCGAGCACCAAACTTCGGTTGAGAACAGACTGTACACTTGCAATACTGTAAATCACTGCACAAATCGCTGCAGATCTCCCAATTTCTTATTTCTTAGGCCAGTCATCTGGTACAGATAAGCAGATTTACTTTGCAAATCAGATTTCACAATCATTTTGGGTGCAATTACGTGTTAAATTACTTTGACAGAGAGCTCCTTTTGACCTTGTCAGTTTAGATATCCTACCCTCATCTCAACATAGGTGGATATTTGTAATGATGTGTATGAAAAAAAAAAAACATAAAAATGACTAATACAACTAAGAAATACAATGCACAGTGGCATTCTTCCCTTTTCTTCAGGGTGTGCAAACCTTAAACTTACCTCATCTGAAATGACTGAAAAAGTGCACATCTGTTACAAGTTACTGCAACAATTATGCAGTCAACAAAGAAAGCGTTACAATAGCACAAAAACTAATGCAGGTTTCTACTATAACAAACAGCACTTCTACTTGGCAAAGACATGTTTTAGTAATTGCTTAATAGCACTTGAAAGCCCAGATATTGTCACTGAACTCCCCCACTGAGTTCATGTGCAGTCTTTGTTTTAGATTTTTTGGATTTTGCTTTTTTTCCCCTCTGCTGCTGGGCAAAAGGCTGGCTGGATTTGAACATTTCATGTATTCTCCTGTGATGCAGATTAATGATTTAAAAGGTTTTTAAGATTCCAACATGAACTACACTACAGTTGCATACAGTATATTAAGCACTGAAGCAGGTTGCATATAATATAGAGGCACCGAATCCTAGAAGGCATGGGTGGAGATACATTTACTGCTGTTGTAGCGTCTAACCTTTTCACCTAAGAGTTCGTGTAATACTCAGATAAAAACAAAAAGAAGTAAACGTCACAAGACCCAACAAGGTCACGTGTTATTGCTGGTTCAGTTTAGGTAGAATATTTTTATCAAAATGAAACAGAACAAAAGTCAACTGAAACATGAAATGAAACATAACAAAAGTCAATTAAAAAAGGTACCTATAAATAAAACAATGCTAGTAAGCTAAAAAGTAGTGATATATTGTTCATTTAAATCCTTAGGTTTTTTCTTTTTTTTTTTTTTTTTTTTAAATTCATATGGCATTGGTTTTGAGAGCACATTCACACTATGGTTTTTTGCTCAGGTAATTTGAGGGGATCCAGCCCTCGACTTCTTCTTGTACATTTTTACAGAACCACCAGCCGCTGCCGTTTTTTTCCAGCACTTCAAACAATGTACCCACCTTGAAGCTAGATGTGTTTTCATCCCCCTCAAAGTCTGCCACAGCTAGGTACAGCTCATCCTTACTGGGCTCCTTGAGTAAAGGGGGAAGCTTGTCCTTGGGTGGGCCAGGCTTCTCACTCTTCACCTGCGGCTTTGGAGGAATTGGAACTTTATTTACTTTGGACTCTTCTTTCTCTTTGTTTTGAGGTGCCAGAGCAAACCCTTTGGGTTTAGGAGGAGGGGGTCTGCTGAGTTGGGGTGGTGGAGCCTTGGGCATATCCTGGGCTTCTTTTAGAGCAGGTGGAGGTTTGAGCTCAGTTGGGCTGGACGGGTTCTCCTTTTTTGGAGGAGGAGGTCTTCTTGGAGCCATGGCGGGGGGTCTCTGAGGAGGTTCCTTGGGTGGAGGCACTGCTGGTTTTGCAGGGGGGGATGAGCTCTCCTGGCTATGACCATTGATGTGTTTTGGAGGGAGTTTTGGCTCATCGCAGTGCTTACCATTATTGAGGGTAGGGATATGGTTGGGGGGAGGTGAGCTGGGGGTTGAAATGGGTTGGGAACTATTTACTACTGCTGAATTGTCAGATGCAGAGCCGAGATCCGCAGGTTTTGAGGGCCTCAGCTTGCTTCTCAGGTTTGTGATATCCAGTTTGTTCTCTGCCGGAGTATCTGGCTTGGCAGCGGGAACAGGTTTGGGTCGAATCACTGGCTTCGCCTTCATAAACACCGCTGGGCCAGCTGCATCTGGTTTCTCCTCCTGCACCTCTGATTTGGGCTTTGGTGGCTGTTTAGGAACAGGTTTCAAATTAAACTTCTTCACCTCTTTGGCAGAGATCTTGTGGCCACATTCAAGACCCATCTCATTCCGAAGGTGAAGAGGTTTGCTCTTATCTTCCTTCTTGGTCTCTGCTGGTTTGTCTTGTTTAAAGGGGGCTGCCTTGGATGGAACGAGAGGCATGATGACCCCTGGAGCTGGGGGTTTTGGGGGTAAAGGTTTGGAATGATCCGATCTCTGTTTCTCTGCTACTTCCAATTCAAAACTTTTATTAATGGACTCCCGTCGAGGTGGCAGAGCTGGTTTATCCTCAGCTGGAGGGGCAGCTGGGGCTGGAGGTAATGGCCCAACACCTCCCTTGCTGGCACTGGACTTCCAATCTCTCAGCTTAGGCCGGGCACAGGACTCAGTGGCCGTGGGTGGCTCATCTGGTAAAGGCTTGGACCAACTATCATCTGTGCCTGAAACATTTGAAGAACCACCATCTTCCAATCTCAGTTTTTCCATCTCGTTGGGCAGAGGGGCAAGGAAATTAGGACGCAGAGCATTACTAGTCTTCTTGTACTTGTCGATAAAGGTGGCGGGGGCCCAGCCCTCTTTGTCATCTATCTGTATGTACCACCAACCACTAGCATTCTTCTCAATGACCTGGCGGATACAAAAACAGTCAGTTTAACTTAAGTTCTAATAAGATAAAGGAATGTGAAGATATTTACTTTACGATATTATTTTAATACAACTTAAGGAGGAGCCTGACCAACCTCGACTTTGACTCCAGCTTGGAAGCTAATGCCATCGGGAATAGTGGTCTGAAAGTCTGCTATGGTGTAGAACTCTTCCTCAACCTGGGGGGGAATGGGCGGCTTGGGTAGGTTTGTACCACGTGGCTTTAAAAATGTAAGAAACAATAAAGGTTAAGTCAAAGAAAACTTTTTTGTTTAGAAAAATCAAGAGCTATCCCTCAGTACAATAGATTTCATTTGAATGGGATCTCTTACAATGGTAAGATCTCTGCGTGGTGGTGGTCTGTGTCTTGATCCTACTTCTGTGGGGGTAGAAAAAGACATTAAGTAATCAATGACATGTTGAGTTGTACACTTCCAAAGCAGTAGTGCACAACCCTTTTGGAAACTTGCAATCTATGCACTACAAAATTCTTACACATTTTGCATTCAGATTTTCATTTCCATTTGGTTTTGGTAATAAATGTTGAGTATGCTGACTGTGGCGTGGCAATAAGATTGTAGCCTTAAGTAAATCAGTACATTTTCAAATGATAGAGGTTTAATCTACAGGTATGTATTTGTATACTTTTTAGAATGTCCCTGCATATCCTTCTATTGTTTATTTTGAAATTAAAGACAGATTTAAAAGTTAAAGTGTTTCAGCAGCAAAACATATTAAAAGGAAATGAAAAGTTACTAGATTTAAAGAATACAACACAACCTACTTTTGTCAGAGAAAAACGAAAGTCGGTTTTCTTTTTGGCTGTTGTCTCGATTCTCTCTGGCTGCATTGTTTTGTTGGTTCTGTTTAGCAACCCCATCTAGGTCGTTGGTACTGGCGTGAGCAGCAGCACCAGCTGACAGCTTCTGGCTCTGGATGTCAGCCTTTTTCAGGTAGGAGGCTGGGGCCCAGCCCTCACGGCCATGGTACCTGAGTGAAGGAGAGATGGAAAAATCAGTGGCTTCAGATGAGAACGCTGAAAAAACTAAACAAAACCTGACTGGATAGACTTACTGAAAGTCTGTAAAATGACAACCCTTAGTATTTTTTTTTTTTTACCTTCCTCATTATTATTTAATCTAATTATTGATTAATTTTTAACACATTAACTTATCTTTGCTATTCCAGAGTTAATGTCATTGATTTTGTTACCTGATCTTCCACCAGCCCTCCAAATTCTTCTGAATCACCTCAACAATCATGCCCCTCTCCAGATCGATCTCATCCTCGTCTCTGGCCGAGTACGGGTAAATTACTGAATACTTCTCATCTGGGGTCACAAAAATACAATATTGATAAATATAAGAGTATAATGTCTATTTTGAAGATCACTATGTACAGGCTCACAAACAGGGGAACACAATGCTGCTGTAGGATCATAGCTTGGGAGACAAAGCACAAGGTGATACGCATTATTCAATAAATGTTTTTCAGCGTTTCAAAGTTTATGCTGCAATGTTTAACTTTCTTAACATTTAAACTGCAGCAGAGATGTCAGAGTGTATAGTGTTGCATTTATGAAACAGTTTAAGCTTCTTGTTGTTTGTATGCAGGGAAAATGACTGCAACCAGTTAATGAATAGGTTGCAGACATTTTGATTTAAGGTGATATACTAGAATTGGTACAGAAATACATTGGTTTTACTTTAGGTAACTGAGGCAAGGCTTGAGCACCATCTTGTGGAGTTAGAAGATGTAAGATACACACATGTGCAACACATAAAACACACATTCATCCTGCACAAATACTGTCCACAAACAGGACAAACATGTTACTCTACTAGAAGTAAAGTGCCTATAGTTTATTCTATGTAATACTACAGATCTATCAAGTGTTTAATGTTGGTTAATTGGAATGCTATTGCTATGCTATGCTATGAATGATATTTTTCATATATCATTTTCAAAAATTTATTTCAGATTAAATGCACTGTTCACTTTGCATGCGAGGATTTAATTTACATGCTTGGATCTTTCATGCAGCAAACAACAACCTGCATACACATGAACAAACATGCAAACAGTTGTGTATGCAAGTGCATACACTCACAAACACACACAAGCACGCGCGCACACACACACACACACACACACACTTAGATAGGGGGAGAAGAAAGACGTGCGTTCCACCTTGCCCAAAGCCTGTGCTGAATAGATCCCCTAAAGTTCTGCGACGACCCACGTGCCTTGGCAGTGACCAGAATCTGCGAGGCACTGACATCCCAGCACAGTAAGTGGGGCAAAATAGCAAGTGAACATTACATAAGCCATCTGCAGGATGTTTTCACCCTAAATGAAAGCATTTTCAGTATTGGTGGGTCTTGTAGAAATCAAAGTTCTACTCCTGGCAGGCCTGGTACTGTTTTATCCATTTACTGACAAGTAAATCCTTCCAGGTTTGTGCACATTTAATAAGTTTACATCGTGGAGTTACAGGTTTCACCCAAGCTAGACAGTTTATTTTCCTTTGGATCACCTTTCCAGTATCACTGAACATAAAAAGTGCCTTTTGCCCACACACACGCACATGTCTTGGTGCAAACATGTCAAATTAACAAGAAGTAGCAATTTTGTCACGTTTGCTGCTTGAATCTGCACAACACCAAATCTTGACCACTTGGAGCATCTGGTATGTGTGACAGGAGTAAAATGCTGCTTGCCAGATGGTGTGGTGCTACTCAAGTTGTATTTTGCCTTTTAGAAGGCTACAGATAGAAAGCAGCAAAAAATTATTTGTTTAATTTCTTCTTGCTTTTATTGTCCCAAGAGTAAGAATTAACAAGCAAGTACATCTGGATTTGTGAGTAAATGCTAAATGTCTAAATCTAAATCTTAACAACAGCGCCAAGATGGAAAACTTTATGTACCTTCTTCTCCTGGAAATGTGAAGTCATCAGGGTCATCCTGTGCCTCAAGGCAGGTGGCAGGGACCCAGCCCTGGGCATCCTCCGAGCTAACAAACCACCACCCTAATGAGAAGAATATAAACACACTGATAGTGAAGAGATGTTGAGAAATTTTTAATAACTGAAAGAACAAGGGGTGTAAGAAAACATCAGCATACTTGAGTATTGTGACCTTATATTTTGTGATGTTGTATCAAGCGTCAAAAACACTGTATAAATTTTTGAAGAGTTTATATCAAAACATTTGTGGCTGTGTTTTGTTTTATATTGTGTATAAACCCTCGATCACCAGACTGAAGTGTTTGTAAGCTGTCTTCAGCCATTTGACCCTTGCTTACAGTACTGTAATATATTAAACCATAACCCATGTATCGTGATATGGATTGTATTGCCAAATTTTTATCACCAGCCACAGCCCTACAAAGAACACAAATATCCATTATGCACTTGAGCAATTTCATTTTTCAGTCAACGATGTTAAACAATCAAATGATATTCCAACTATGCTTACGCACAAGTCAAGCTTCCAGAAAAGCACGAAAATAAAATGCAAATTAATGCTGGTTTTCATCCACTACTGTTATATGAATACTTGAGAACATCAAGATAAACAGCTGGTAGCCCCAATTCTTCAGTCTGGTGCCATTAAACCATTGCAGAAGAAAAAAGTGCAACAAGATGACGTACTTACAAGGGCGCCAGTCAAAATTCAAATAATGGAAACACGTGCTGTTAACAGGATAGAAGTGTAGTAACAATGATGTTTTTTGTCTACCACAATCATTGAGGAAAAATAAAAAAAGTCCCACACACTTATGCTGGCAATCTTTGCATAATTATTATATTGTATGTTTGGTATGCTGTATCATTACTTGATAAAATAATCAAAGAGTGTATTGGATGCTTTATTGAACTTACCAGACTCATTTTTCTCAATGACCTCCACCACCTGACCCACATGCAGGCTGATCTCAGAGCTCTCCTGCTTCTCATAGTCTGTGACTGCCACATACTGGTCGAGGAGGAGAGGATCTCCTGCGGTGGAATCTCCTAATCAGGGGAACAAATCAGAACAGAGGCTCATTTAGCTCTGTCATTTTTTGCTGCTTTGTTATTGGGGAGGTTAAGGATGAAATCCCAATAATGTAAATAAGCCTCCTCTCATTGCTTTGTATGCTTCGCTGACAATCTGTGCTTATATCTGTTAACGTGATATTAAAGGAAAACCAACAAACTTGAAATCACAAGAGATAAAAGATACTGACCTTTAAAATTCCTTGCATCTCATTGACTGAAGGAAACACGACCTTTTCAAATGTCAGATTTTATACGCACTTAACTGAAAATCCAATTTAAGCACACCAAATTGCAACTCTTTTTTTTTTTTTTTTTTTTTTAATGAAATGGCAATTATAATTCCAAGGTCAAAATCTGAGCAAAAGCTTTTTAAAAAGTTTAAGTGAGAGGAGGCTTATCCGGAGTATGGAGATTCACCCAGACATGGAGCAGAGGAGGTAGTGGACGTGATTGGAGAAGTGGTGTGAGGGAAACAATGAGCTGACGGAGGAATAACGGGAGATTCAAAGAACAGGAGCGAAAGGTACAGATTTGAAAAGGTGTAGAGTGTTAAGGCAATCATCAATGTGGCTATGAATTCCACATAGAAACAAACCAGCACCAGCTAGGACCCACCACCAGTGTTAGCCCAGAGCCACCCTGAGGAAACACTCAGCTTTACTGCAAGGGCTAACCATACAACCAGTAGCACTATGGCTCTGATTGAAATTTCATTTACATATAATACTGAGCTGAATACAAAATACCTTTTGTTTGACACGTTGCACGTCTTTAAATTGTAAGGCCTTTGCAAGTGCAAGAATGGCGAAGAGAAATTAAAATCAACCATAGCATGTAGATCACTGAAGGTGTTGACACATGAGCAGACAGAAAACATCTCATCAGACCACAGTTCACTGCAATGTAAAAATCTGAAATGTGCTGATGGTAAATTTCTAATTGCGTGCTTCTCAAAACAGCTTGATACAACACAACTTGGTTCTCCACGCACATCCTTCAGTGAGCTGCAGCAAATTGATTTATTTTAACATCTACAATAGATTCTCAGTTCCATTCAATAAGAAATTTTAATATTAGTAATGTAAACATTTCTCAAAAGCAGAACTGAAGGGAAACTTATATCAGATTGACAGAGAGGGCAAAGGCACACGACAATTCATGTCAGTTGCAGATCAGTAGGCAGCCTAACCTAGACTAGTATAAACTCTAAATTGACCAACTAGGCTGAAAAGCTACCCATGTAACTCAAGATAACTGTAAAATCATTAGCTCATATCGTTAAACTTTACTAATTCTTTCTCCTGGCCTTTAATTTAACATCACTTGGCACACATACATGCATAAAAATCTCTTTGGTTTCAACCATTTACATCTATTACATTACATCTGCCTTCAAGAGCGATCTTTACTAATCTGTCCCAACACATACTTTCATACACCCAAGAAATAATGGGCAGAAGATCACCAACTATCTAGTACGCTTTCTATACAGAACCAATTACAAGCCCCAAGCCTTCAACAAAGCCACATCCCACCTGCCCAGGCCAGGGGAGGAGGGGAACAGGCCTCTCGCAACCCACTGGGCCACACACACAGCACGACCAAGAGTTAACTACCTCGCTTTAGGAAAGTAGTCGCTCTCTCCACAATCCCTGATGGAAAGGAAAATGAATTGAGAAGAAAACTGAAAACAATGACATGGATGCAACTTAAGAAAATTGGATGAATGGAGAGGATAGAGTATATATAAAGAAACTGTGAAACAATGGCAAGATGGTTTCTTTGTTAAGGGTACTATAACAGTCCAGGAAAACATTTGAGTATTGACAGACAAGAATATTTTGATTGGTGGAATCAATTTTTTTCTTTTTTCTTCTTTTTTACCTGTGTAAAGCTCTGACCACTAGATGGAGATAATACCATATTACTCCAGCTGAATTGCAAAAGACATGTATTCTTAATAAAAAGCAGTAAAACAATGTAAGTATCAGATTTCTTTTTCCTCTGCAGTTTTTTAAAGTAAAAGAAACAACCTTTTTTTTTTCATTAAATGATACCCTATTACCAAGGCCTCCTAATCCCCTTTTTATTTCAAACACACAAATAAAGCTCTTACCTGATTTCTTCTTTCCGATGGGTTCCCTATTAAAGAGAGGAAATTATTGCATCATTACCATGAATTACCAAATCCATTAGCACAGCTAAGGAGATGTAACCTTCAAAATACCATTATCAATATTTATAATAATTCAAATGATAACATGGATGTCACAAATTGACTTAAAACTTGAAAACAAGCTAAGACAGCAGCCTGAAACTTATAATACTTTCAGTGATTTGTTATCTTTTAATCAGTACTTTGCAGGAAATACTCTTGTAAAGACAGGAACAGGTTTATTCTTGTGTTAAAAGATATTTGGTTGTTGTGTTTAAGCATTTACTTCATTATACTACTACTGTTGTTGTACTCCAACAAAGAATGAACAGTAACTGTTAACATTACAGGTAACTGTTGGATCTATTTATATGCTACAGACACACCAGAAAATGATCCGTCTCTCTGCCTCCCTCTCCAATCAAGGCCGACATGAGTAAAGAGCCTCTTGATAGCTGATCTCTGAAATTTAGTCTGATGTTAAATTCAATACAGCATCTGCTGTGTCTGGTTTAGACATTAGTCAGATAAATAGACCATCACTCCACAGCAGCAGTCAGGAACTGATTCAACGTCCAGATGCCCGAAAAGTCAATGGTGGCCAATGCTTAGCATTTTACTCTTTCACTCACTCTTGTCTCTCCCTCTTTGTTATCGAAATATTACTCTCTTACTTTATGGCCTTCCTTCTTCCATCTCACATCTTCACTTCACTCACTCCATCTCCCCTGATCATGTTTCTTGGCAGCTCCTGCTTGTTTCGTTTCCTTGCATCAACTTGAATGCTCTCAGCCACATAAAGCATTGTTCTATCGACAGAACTGTTAATTGCAGAGGCTTGAGTCTCAATAAATCTTTACCCATAAGCGTGCCCATTAACGTACTATAAAAAGAAATCCCTGGCTGGAGAGCAGGAATGTGTGTGTGTGTGCAGTGTGTGCATGTGTGCTTTGTTTGCTGGTTTTGATTTGAGGTGAAACCAGGGACTTAGATACTGACTTGAATCCTTAATATAATTATTTTACTGTAACTGGTGTAAGCTGGCGTGCTGCAGGTTTGTTTTTTAACAGAAAAGAGACAAACGATGGGACATGTATCAACCCTTTTACTACAGGAGATTATTTGAATATTCACTCTGGACCGACTGATTCTTGCTGTCCTATTAAATTAAAAGCTATCAGGTGTCTTCATCTGGAGCCCCATCTTACAGGAGAGGTGCCACACCACAGAGGACTCAAACAATATCGATTTGAATTGATCACTAAAATCCGTCCTTCTCCCTTTAACCACACTCCCTTCCCCCCTCCTCCTTTCTTCTCTTCTCCAATGATGTCCCTTTCTGTTTCCTTCCCTTACTTAAACACTTCCCCTTTAGTGCAGACTCCTTCACTTCTCACACATTTTTACCCTCTACTTCCTCTTTACTTTAAATACTCCTTTCCCTCTCCTCTTCAGCGTTTCTCTCCTTTTTCTCTACTTTGCTGCTCTTAAGGAAAAAGTCCAAGATGTCCCTCTTAGTCTAGTGGATTTATAAGCCATGATAAATTCTCTCCCACACTGGCTCTGCTGTGTCTGTACACTAGCCCTGTTGTCAGTCAGCCAAACAACAGGCTACACTGGCAGAAAGCAGTAATCCAATTTCAATAAAGACAAACCAAGGTCTTTGCTATATTCATCCGCCTTGAGTAAATGCTCCGTCTCTTCCCTGCCTCCCCTGCCTCATGTTTGGGGTTTTGTATGAGGGGTAAGGAGGTATGTGTCCTTGGCAACCTCCTCTTGTGAAGGCAGAAAACGAAATGTGTGTGTGTGTGCGTGTGTGCGTCGAGATACTGTGCATACTGATCACACACAGATATAAGGAGGTTACTTTTTATGGGCGTCACAGAAGGAAAGGGTTATTACACTAATAAAAATATTGGGATAACAAAAGTATCTCAGCTGAGTGACACATTAACAAAATTCTGATTATATTATCACAGCCGTGAGCAACACAGAAAACCCTGGACTGCAACAGAGCAACAAAGAGCACACTTCAAAGTGGCATTAAATCCTATCACATTATAGATGACAATATGGCAGGCTTGTGCAAGTACCCATCTCATACTCAATCCCCATAACAGCAATGTGTCCTGTTAATTGCCCTTGAGCAAGACCCCCATCTGCTCACTCATTGTTAAGTCACCTCTGATAGACATCAGCTGAATACCAAGAATGAAAGTAAATACTGCACTGCCTTGCATTACATAATGATATGCACAAAATTTGGCGACAGAAAAGGTGTATATAAAAGTTAAAGTCACAATGTGTAGAATTTCCAACTGCATTATCAAAATGCGCGCTGACCTGCGTGCACAACGAATTAAGGTCTGACGCACAACAGATAGCACCAATTGTCACAGAAATTGTTTCATTTTTGTGCCAAAAAATAAATAAATAATAAATTAAAAAAACAGAACTACTTGCAAAAACCTAACTGCTGGGTTTTGGGGTCAAATACACAGGGAGCTACAGCATTAAAAATGGATCCAAAAATGGATCAATATTTGGAAATTTCACAAGAGTAACTGAAAAAGTAGTGCACAGTTAAGTGAAGTTCAAGTTATTAATGTAGTATAGTAGAATAGTATTATGTTTGTTGTAAGGGATAGTCTTTCATTTCTATGACCCAAATTTTACAACCAAGTCTTGGCAATTGAAAAACCCACTCCCCTCTATGTGTTGGCACTACATGCACTCCCAGCGTATATCACAGGACTTGTGAACTCAATTTCCTGTCAACTGAGGCGACTTCTCAACACTCAGTGCCACACATCAGTATGTGATGACACAGAGGTTAAAATGACTCAAGTCAGCTGACAGCTGCTGGTGTAAAAACCATGTCCAGGGTCAAAATGTGTGCCCCACATTATGGTCTCTATGAAGCAAGCCACCCGCAACCTCCGCTACCCTGAAGGTGCTGGTAACCTTAATAGCAACACATCTGTAACTGAGGACCGCATGTGAAGTTACATGTGTGTGTCAACATGTGCTGGTGTGCGCTGGACGGCTGGCAGTCATATGATGTCTTACTTCTGGCACATTGCAACTGTCAGCACTAGTTATGATGCTAATGTGTTAAGTGAGATTTACAACAGAGCACGCCTTCAAAGCATTCATGTCTGGAGCCTGATGGCTGAAGTGAGCTGCAGCTACATGCTAAAACGCTAACTAAGCATTTAAAAAAAAAAAACAAAAAACAAAAGACCCATTAGGTGTGTTTCTGCTTGAAAAAATCTAACAGGAAGTCGGGCAACAGTATGAAATCATATCCATTAGAGGGTGTAATGAACGCTCATTACCCGCAGGCTGGGACTAAATGTTGGCTGAATGTGACATAGCATTACATCAGTCAGGGGAACAATGGTGAGCCTGGGGGTTCCTAACAGATATGCTTGTGAGTGTGTGTATGAGCGTGCACATGTGTGGTACTTACTCTTTGGGCGGGTTGATATCTTCAGGTCTGGTCTCAAAAAACACTCTGACCTCCTCGCACTGGGAGATGTAGACTGGCAGCTGGATGAGGGCCTGCCGGCACAAAAGATAGCAGGAAACTTAGGTAATCACACACAGGTTAACTATAGTGTTCGTTGGGTGTCTGGTCTCCAAGAACAAGCAATTATTACATACAATATTTCAGAGTATTTTCAGACTCCTGCGCAGGGCAACATGTTACAGTGGACAAAAGGACAAATGAACTTATCTGTCCAATTAACTACCTGTGGACAATCTAGTTAACACAACTGTCTGTCCCTCACTTCACAATGAAGTGCTAATCTGACAGCATTATGTATGGTATATATGGATGGAACTACACTAAAATGAATATGATTTACTTGGAATTTTGCACAATTCCACATCAAGATTAAAAATATTTTCTCTTATTAAAATAATACATTTAGGAGGCCTGTGCAGCCTGTGCGTCCTCTAATTTATAAAATGATTTATAGATTATACTAACTGCCCCTTCTGGTGTTCAATTTCTTTGTGAAGAGAAGACAATTTCACAATAAAAGCACATTAATAATGAGTAAAATTAGTAATTTTCTTTTCTCTTTTTGCAGTGTTTTTTTTTTTCTGTTCTCCGAGCTCAGTTCATTGAGCGGTCTCATCTCCCTTCCTCCCTAATCTAAGGCCTCTGTGGAGGATCACTATCAACAGCAAGATGAATCCTGACAACACGGCCAGAGATGAAAGACAAACAGGCACATTTCATCTTTGTCTTTATTGGTGTGATCTATCTCTCACAGACACAGCCTGTCATGTTATCATATAGTTTGTTTCTGGCACTTCTCTTTATTCTCTCCTGGGCCTGTTTCATCTGCTTCTTTTACACTTTGAACCAATCAACTAAAGGGCAGCAGTCAAACAGATAATCGCTTCAACAACTTGATGCCCCAAACCAGAACACAAAATAATGGTTGCCAATGACTGACGACCTCTTTTACAGCACAAAGGAGCTCGATCACGCTTTCTCCTCTCCCTGGCAGGAAAAGCTCAGTGCTATCAATCAAACATCCTCTGCTGATTTTAATACTCCTAAGTGTTTCAGTTCAGTCATTTAACGGAGCAGAGTCTCTGTCTGACTCTTGCACTCTCTGACACACACTGATATAACGTCAGGGCTGACGGATATGGAATGGAAGCCAAAGACCCACTAAGGTGCCCTTGTCCCGTGTGCCACGTTTGCCTTGTCAGAGTTATGACCATAAGTTCATGCCAACAGTGTGTGTGTGTGTGTGTGTGTGTGTGTGAAGGAAAGGCGCAGGACTACTGCCATGAAATGTGTATAACTAGTGTTTTCCATTAGCTGCATAATCACACAGAGCGTGAGTGTGGCCATTTAGATGTTTGTTGATTCATGGTACATCTAGCATTGCTAAATTATTGAGCATAAACGTGACCTTGAAATCTTTTTTACAGTAGCTGCATCCATATCTTTAGACACCAAAGCTAAGTAGCTGATTTAAGAGTTTTTACTAGTCCTGCAGCCCCAGAACACTGTGCTATGCCTGAGGTCAGAGTGCATCCTGAACCGGCCATGGTCTCCTTGGATTTATTCCTCTTCTCGTGTCAGCCTGTGGCCTGTCAAGTCATTAGAATTCTCCCCAGGGAGGAGACGGGAGGGAGGCTCAGGCTACATTACAGCAAATGGACTTTATGGGTGTTCTTTACAGCAGGCAGCATTAAGGTAATTGTGTGTGCCTCTTCCTGTGTGTGTGTGTGTGTGTGTGTGTGTGCGCATGTGTTTGTGTGTGTGTGCATGCACGCACATGTGTTTTCTCCAAGGGGGAAAAAAAATGGTAATGGCAATGAGAGATCTACTTGTGCAATCCCATATGGTACAATGCACTGTGTCTGTATCTGTTCACAGTAACTGTAGTGCAGACACATGAAACAAATGGGAATTCTGAGTGAAAACCACCACCAAAAAAGGATGTTTAAGATAAGATACAGTTTTGTATTGGTTTCATCACACTGTTTGAATTTTTATGAAAACAAAAGAGGTTATGAATATATTTTCAAAATATCTACTGGAGCATTTGCTCTCAAAAACAAGTGCTATGCTCACAATAATGGACATTTTGAGATATTATCTGTACAAAACATTGACTCTTTTGTTTAAAATGTATTTTTCAAATCTTTTGAATACTGATAAATGAAGTTGAAGTGGTTTATTACTTAAATCAATTTTTGATGTGATGCATTTCATCAAACTTTGTTACTTTTCTAGTCATCCAAGCTCAGCAGTCTCATATTTAGTTTATTCACACAATCCCTGATTCCATATTTTTTCTTCCCCCCTTTCTGTTTTATGTGAATGTGTTTCCTGACTTAAACAAATAACATAGGACCAGAACCAGGGAAATTCCATATGAGTCAGGTTAAAGCCTCAGCTGTGCAACAGGAGGGCTGACTCAGCAATTCCCTCAGAAAAAAACATGAAGTTTCACCTTGTCAACCTGACTGCCTACGGGGGTGGATGAAAATGCAAATTTTTTTTCTTTCTTTTTTTTTTTTTTTTTTGTGCTTACAGTCAAGTTCGGTTTTATTTAAGTGGCAACAATAATACTCCGTGTCTGCAAAGACTGCTGGGATCCAATGCAACTTGATGCTATCACATGGCTCAACGGGGTTTTAAATTGTTGTCATCTACATGTGACACACGCCACTGATGTAGCATTTGTCTCAATGGCTGGCGAGCTGTTAAGTCCACCGCACAAAGTTAGCAGTGAAGAAAGTATCAACATCCTTAAACCCTAAATAAATTTCATAAAAGTCCATTCAGCTCAACAGGTCAATGCAATTTTTATAACTTTTCAGATATTTCCACAACAGCAAGTCTGACTGCAGCAATGCCACTGGTGTGGCTCAGCTATTCCCATAAACATACACACCCATACACACGAACCAACAACTCTATCCAATCCTCCCCCAAACTCTTATTTTTCACATAAGTGGTTAAAGATGTTGCCTACACCAGCTGTACATTCCTTTAACCCCAGACGACATTTGGAGGAGAAGCTGGACAGTCACCAGCCCTTTCCAGTCCTCAACACTGTTTATTATACTTAAAACTTTGCCGTTCACTTTCACTGCCTTGAGAACTGTTATTTTTAAATCAGACAGGAAGAATCCACAAAGGCCAATCAGCACCATATCAGTAACTAACTTGTAGAGTGATGGTTTCATGATACTCATTATGGAAAACACAAGTAATCCCACGATAAAATAATAAAGGTGGAAAAGGCACAAGACAGATGATAGAGTGTATGGTTTAGAGGCCCTAAGGCGAGCCTGTAAAATTTAACAAAAACACAAACTATGGGTTGTGGACATGCTGACTGGAACAAGCTCAGCACCAGCAAGTTATCTGCCTTTAGCACAACACACTGCTGATAGTTACCACCACAACTTGAGATACAAAAACAGCTCATCTTCTCTGGTATTTCTGAATACCAAAACACTGTTTCACCTAAATCATGTGACTATGTGGCTAGGATATCTGGACCAAGATATCTGCTTGCAAAACAGACTCACTTCTTGGTTACTACAGATTAACGGTTTGTAATACTCAAGAAAATAGGAATGTTAAAACTATTGCTTTGAAGTTACTTCAAGGGTACAAACTTTTGTCTTGTTGCTAAGAAGCTAAACATCAATCATCACGAGGCTGCTATGGTTACATTTCTGTCAAACTGTAGCAATTAGCTGCAGTTTTATGGTTGTAGTTCTGCTAGAGTGCAGCCTGAGAATGTACGGTTATATTTTTTTCCCTGTTTCTTGAAGCTAAGTGATTTATCTTGTCTGTAAAAGGCCATGTAATGGGCTGGATAATGCACAGGTTTTAGTGTTTTGAGTGGAAATAGCTGCAGCACTTCAAATGGTAAAACAGACAGCACCAACACATCACAACACGCTTATATACTCTGCAAACCTTTCTTATAATACCAAAAGAAATGCAAGTGTATAGATACACTATACAGACAAGATTTTCCAGACACACCTCTTGTTGCCTCTTGGGGCTGTTTTTCAGGGGTTGGGCTCAGCCATTTACTTCCAGTGAAGGGAAATCTTAATGCTTCAGCATACCAAGACATTTTGGACAATGCTATGCTTTCAACTTTGAGGCAACAGTGCACAAAGCAAAGCTCTATAAAGACATGGTTGGATGTGTTTGGTGTGGAAGAACTTGACTGGCCCACACAGAGTCCTGATCTCAACCCCATCCAACACCTTTGGGATGAACCGGAACGGAGACTGTGTGCCAGGCCTTTTCGTCCAAAATAAGTGCTTGCTCTCACAAATGCTCTACTGCACGAACGGGCAAAAATTCCCACAGAAACACTCCAGAAGCTTGTGGAAAGCCTTTCCAGAAGAGTGGTAGCTGTTATGACTGCAAAGCTGTACCCAATACTTTTTCCTATCTGGTGTATATAAAGTATATTTTAGAAATTCACTTGTCCAGAGGAATCATGGATGGTTACTGTACATGTGGCAACGGCATTTTCTTCCAATATATAAACATATATTTGCCCATACACTATTGATCCCAAGAGAGAAACTTCTTTTATTTTTTAGCAGGCAGGTCAGCTACACAGTACCTGAGGAGCTTTTAGGAAAACTCAGCAAGGTCGATGGCTGCTGTAACAACTGCTTGCTCCAGGGAGTTGAGTGTGGCATAAACCAGCCAATTTAGAGGGCAAGGCTGTTGATGTTATTCATACAGCTGTTCTTGCGGCAATGTAATCCTATAAATCTGGCTGTTATGCAAATCTTGCAGTGTGGCTATGAGCGTAACTTTAATTTAATACATCAACGTGTTTGAATTTTTAACACTGTGTCTGTTTGACTGTCTGCCTGTTTGGAATATCTAACAGACACAATGGCTCACAAATTTGAGACTTTGATATGTTATCAAACCAAGACATGTATTCAAACATATATAAGTGTTCCTGAAATCAGATGGTTGGATGGCTCAGCATAATCCTGTGCTGAAAGAAACAGCGACTCGTGTTGCTGAAACATTAAACTCACAGAGGGCACGAAAAGATTATTTTCCATTTTCCTGTGTATGGCAAAGTTGATCCAGCGTGGGTGGGCTGCTTGTTTTTTCCCCTTGACCACTGTACTTTCTACCTTAATTTTAGTTCTTTGTGGTGAAGATAAAATGCTCACTATTCAGCGTAGCTTTTGTGCACTACAAACACATGTGACAACTGAAGATTTCCAGGCTAAAGTTGGTCAATACTTACCCTGCAGTACTCATTGATGGGCCTTAACCTTTTCATGGCCACATCTCTGATATGGCTCCTCCTAAACAGGATCTTTCCTGTAATACAAGTAGAAAAACAGGCTTAACAGATGTCTTTGAAAATTAATATTTTCAAAGAAAATTTTTGCAAAGGAACATCAATGTTGCTACCAGTGTTACAGAGCAAAATTACACGATAATCATTCATTATAGTAAGCATGTATTTGTACTTTGTTCTTTCGAGGGCACCTTTAAAAAGTTATGGGTACATTGCATAAGGACCCAATGTCTGTTACAAAACACTGTTTTTGAATTAGCATGCAGACACAATGCAGTCATGTCATCAATAACACTGACAGCACAATGAGGTGGGCAAGGAGCTAGGTGAATAGCTGGCCTTTCCAAGTCATGAATAAACAATTTTGGGAAAGCAAATTATGGCTGCATGACAACTTAAATGCTACTTCACTGTTCTTATCTCCAGGCACAAATAACCACAGGCACAGACGAGCTGGGCTGCCATAACAATAACAAGAAATGGCTACAAATAGGCCTCTTAAAACACTACTGTAACTTAACGGCATGCAGGAAATTTCAGAGCCAGCATTTATTTTCTCTTCATTTTAGCTGCTGAAGTTTCTTTAATAAATTCACCGAGATTGCCCTGATGCAATTGCCCTGATATAAACTGAGCAGGAAGTCTAGCCTGAAACAAGATCCTGAAAACAAAATGGGACATGTTTTGGAACTCACTGCATCACCTCAATCATGGGGTTATGATATTTGTTCAGACAGTATCTAAAGCCGACTTGCTGAAACATGAATCTATCTCATGGCAGATCACCGCTGAGCAGGCACCCCCACATACAGCTAAAAAACACAAATGCTTTGTTTGTGTGGGTCAGTGAATATTGATGAAACGATACAGAGACACAGAAACTGTTTTTGACCTGATTATGAATACTTACTTATGCTCATGTGTTGCTGCACATCTTGTAACAAAGACTAAAGCAATGAAGGGAAAGACTAAATTAAGAAAATAAAAGAGAGAAGGTGTAAAGTTGACTGCTGAGAGGAAGATGGGTAGCGACTTCCTCAAAAGATCTTGAATCTCACACCTTTAACCACAACCACCAACGCATCATTTCCAAAAGACACCACCTCACTGGACCTCAACTTTTATCTACATTACAGTTTGGCACAATGAGTATAACAACATCCACAGGGCTACAAGCATGGCTGTAGACTATCATGATAGTGATGTTAATTCACATGGTCTAATCACATCAGAGAAGAATGAATGTAAGTAATGTACAGTCTGACCGACATAAATTCACCATATTTGTGCAGAGAAGAACAGCATAGCACTACTTGAGGGAGACTGTTAAGACAGATATCCCAATGTGCTGGCAACATCTTGCCATAAAAGCAGAAAAGACACACTGTCTGGGCAGTTAAGGAGAGCAAACGATGTTTAAAAGTCATTGCCTAGATGCCTACAGTACTTTTCCTTCTCCTTCTCTCTCTGTCTCTTTCTTCCTCTCCTCCCAATGTCACTCCTCAAACATAAAGCTTTCTTGATGGTTTTCCAAATCTCTCAGGGGTCAGTAGAGAAGCACTGACTCAACACTGCCCACTCTGTATGCACAGCAGCTCATGGGTGCAGCTGAGAAAAGGTCTTGTTTGGGGAGAGGAAGAGGGAGGGGAAAGAAAGCTGCTGCCTTGGAGCCACAGCTGATGCACGGTAGACTTTATGGCAAAATTCAGAGCCAGCGCTGACCAAGAGTGTCAAACAACTTTTGTGATTCCTGGGGAGAGATAGAGATGGGAACACAAAGAGGGTCGTTGTTACACACCTCACACAACCAAAGCTGTTCTCAGCACACACCTCTTAATCACTGGACTCACCACACATGAATTCCTCCTGGTTTTTTCAACCTGTTTTGGCTCTTCAAAGGGATTCTGAGCTGCTAAAACCTTTACATAAGACCAAAACCATAAACCTAAAACATGG
This sequence comes from Scatophagus argus, assembly GCF_020382885.2. Taxonomy (NCBI): domain Eukaryota; kingdom Metazoa; phylum Chordata; class Actinopteri; family Scatophagidae; genus Scatophagus; species Scatophagus argus. The sequence continues at coordinate 16,400,342 of NC_058506.1, read as the reverse complement.
GCTCTCACAAAAATTGAGGACTTGAATTGTTTTGGATTTCACTGCTTGGATACTTGACTTGCAAAAGACTTGAGACACGGAAACAAAAGTGGAGGGAAACTAATAGATTTTGAATATGTAAAAATCAAAGCTCCTGTACACATTGAAAAAATTTAGCCTCACAACAAAAAGCTGTATTATACACAGCGTTGAAAGGGAAATCATCAAATTCTGTGTCATTTTATGGTAAGCATTCATGGATCTGAAATGACTTGGACCTGAATGACTCAGCACTTGCCGTGACTTAATACAAAACCTTTGACTTGACTTGGACTTGTAATAGTTCGTCTTGAGTAAATAACAAGGCATAGGTTGTGTCAGTGAAGTCAAAGTGCAAATGAATGAGCTCTGTGTGTGTTGTAAATGTGTTTTTGGGTAAGTTGCTGACTAATGGCTGACAATTTCATAGGCAAAAGTTAAAGGCAAGTTTGCTACTGATATGTCACATTCAAGCAGACAAGAGCAGTGATTGCTTTCCCCTGCGGGCAAGAGATGAACGTGATATGAATGAGGCATAAGCAACAAGGTCATTCTGTTTGGCTATTTTGTGTTTTTCTGCACTTCACAGAGGACAGACTGAGGAGGAGTGTGTTATTCAGACCCACGGAAACATATTTGACCTGCCCAACACACTGTGCGTCCTACATACAGATAGATCCCCTGCCAATTTATCATCCATCCATCCATCCATCCATCCATTTTCTATATCGCTTATCCGTCAGGGTCGCGGGGCCAATTTATCACTTTTATCCAAATGTCATGTATGAACCTATCAAAGGAACTTAGTACCATGAGAGTTAGACACTCTGGATATACCATACAATCTCGAGATAACAAGATGGAATCACCTCTAAAAAGGGATGAACTCATAACAAATGCAGCAGTCAAGTTTTTGTCAGATACACCTGGCAAGAAAACTGAGCAGAAATTCTGCACTGTGCACACTTGCAGACAAGCCACTTTGCTGATGTGAAGATACCAAAAAAAGTAAAAACAGCTTGAGGCCAAACCAAACCAAGAAGGGAAAACCACTTCTGTGAATTGTTAGGTTGTTCTTAGTCCACGGTCCAGACTTTTGCTCTGTAAGTGATTTTTTTTTTTTGATGGCTGACAGGAAAATTCTTCTGCAAATTGGACAAATGTTTTCTTAGTATCCATCTGAGAGAGATGTAAGACCAGAATGGGGACTTAAGATTACTAAATTTCTTTCTATTAAACCTCAATTAATGCAGGCACTGAGCAAATGTTTGCTAACAACGCTGTGCAGAAAGAACAGTTTCACAGCAGTTTTACCAAAAAGGTCTCATGTAGAGTCCGATTCTTTCCATTTTTAAAGTCTCCTTCAACTCAAAAAGTATGCCTTTATTCTTAAATCTTCTTCTACTTCTTAATTTTTTAATGAGTGGGCCTACAGGATTAATTTGTGACATCACAAGTAGTTTTGGAAGTCCATCATGGTCCAATTTGAAACTTGATAAGATGTAGAAACTTGAAGCTGCTAGTGCACATACACTGAGAACAGACTTTACGGTGAGGTGGCAGGAGGAGATGTCTTGTGTCCCGTAGGAGAACTTAAGAAATTAACAAAATCAGCGTAGTCTTAGGTTCTGAAATGTTTAATGAGGAAGGAATAGATGCTTGTTTTCCCCCAGGATTTTCATGGATAAAATATATCAGTCACACATTATTGCTTCAAGCATATTTGTATATATGTCTTAAGTCTGGAGGAGATCTTTAACCATTAATAACTTGGCAGATCCACAGGAACAGCTGGGGATTTAGTGCCTTCCTCTGGTTAATTGCAATGGTCATGTTCTTTCAATGAGTGAAAGTCTCTACCAACATTCAGAGCTTCACTTTAAGACAGAAAATGAAAATTAAGATCCTTTTTTTTCTTTTTGGGAAGTAGACAGACATTTCAGAGAAAATCGAGAATTGCAGGGTGAAATAGTAAAATCAGGAAAGAAGAAGGCAGAGCTTAACGTAGATGAGCATTTGTAATAGTACCCATGGTCAGTATGCAGGCATAGTAGGGGATAGTATGAAAAACAGTGTTTTTCTGTCTCTCTTCCCTCTTCCCCTCCTCCTACTCAGAGTTCATCAAACAGTCTGTGTGTGTGTGTGTGTATGTGTGTGCGTTCTCTCAATGAGTTCCAGACCTGCAAGGCCACGAAAAAACTTCTATCCCCCCACTCGTCCTGAGCCTAGCAAGGGAGATGTGGGTGGGGTCTTCGGGTGAGGCTTTCTTTCAATCTCTCTTGAAGAATTACTTTCAGCAGGATCTAAATCCCAAACTATTTCTTGAGTACACCCAAAGCCCCTATCCCTAACAAACTTCACTGCCACTTGTACTTGTAGGAAAAAATGGAAACCAAAAAGAAGAAAGCACCATTTTGGCTGGTCAGGTTTTACACAAGATGATGATTCATCCAGGACAACAGCGCAGCTAAGCCCTGAAAACTTTTCATGACGAGGGCTATGCACTGCTGTAACCTTTTAATTTTAAGATATTCTTATGTCAAAATTGCAAATATTAATGCTTCACTCAAAGCCTCCATACTAATATATATAGTTGTTTAATATGTCCATAGGCTAAATGCTTAGAGATCAGCTGAGACGGCTGAATATTTGAAGAACAGATGGAAAAACACATCCTTTCTTGCTTCACAGAAACAGTGTGGCTCAATTATGTTTACAGCAGGTTGTTCTGGATGCTTCTTTTGTGTGCAAAGTACTATGCTTTCCTCCAGTTTATTCACTGAGTCACTGCTGTCCACATTTTAACCCAATGCATGCAAAGGTTTCTAAACGACAGCAGGAATGAGACAAAGACATGACAGTACAGCAAGGGGGAAATACGAAGTGACTCAAGTGGCAATGCACGACTTCACTGTTGTCTGTGTACTGTGATGCGCATTTTCTGGCCAACACAAATAGGGCTGTCACTAACAATTTTTTAATCTATAAAACTTCATAAAATAATAAAATATATTCTTCAGATGTACTTAAACCTAAGATGACCTCCTCAGTTTGCTTGATTTGTCCCACTGACAGTCTGAAACTGTTAGTTGGACAGGATGTTGATATAAAAGGGGAAAAAGTGGCACAGAATTTTTCTTCATATTACTAAACTGAATATCAGAACAGTTCTTCCTACATGCATTCCAGACAAGCCACAGTTGTGTGTGTGTGCAGTGTCTATGTGTGTGTGTGAAAAGGCCTTGGACATTGTGTGTTTAACTTTTACCTGGTAGGAATGGAATGATCCTGCGCTTGGGGTCTTTCTGGCCTCCTTCCACTGGGAATTTATCCAGTAATTCCATCTGAAAACCCACAATTAATTAAAACCTATTAGCACACAAAGCATTTACACTCACACTCATAAACATACACTTATACACAACAGGATAGCTGGAGCTAGAGAGGAAGGGTTCACATTTTTACGAATCAGCAGTTCCTACAAGGAATTCGGCCAATAAAGTAAGGCCTGCCAGTGATTAGGAATGTCCTGAGCAGATGGTATGGTTTTTCCCCCTTCTTCATATGCTGCAGCAGCAAGGCACCACTGACATAATGGAACATATCTGTTTCCATAATTTTCAAAGGCCAGAGAGCACTGGTTCCTTATATCCATTATACATAAGCCATTTCTCTTGATCAATCATTTCTTTCTCTTTAAAACCAACTCTGTCTCTGTCTTTTGTTTTTACTTTGGTCATTTTGGCCCCAATGTCTGCTTTGCTCATGTCTCTTATATCTTTAAATAAATATCTGTGCTTGTGCATGTCCTCCATTCTCTATGCAGCTGAGGCCAATAAAATGGCATCTGGCCATTTTAACCGATGAACTCCAAGTGCACTCTCTCTTTCTCTTGTGCACTTTGAAGCATCTGCACATTATTTTCACTTATGGATTCTTATATGGTGCTTGAGGTAAAACTATATGAAATCTCCAACCAAAAGATTAAAGGTTCGGAATAAAAGTACTTGACTCAGGTCAAAGTTTGAGAGAGACGCCTTTGGATATTTCTTTGATACTGCACTCGGATAACAGAATCTAATACTTCACAAACATTGAGAAGACTTCCACATTCCAATGAGAAATTTATTTGACTAGAGAAAAAAAAAACATTACTAAGTGGATTGGACTAAGTTTCATGACTCTGCAGAACCAGATAAGGTTGGCTAAATGATACAAAGGGACACCATTTCTTAAATTAATTCCCAGTTTACTTGATCACTGTTAATTAGCATGGTGAAAATATGACAAAATAAAAAAAAAAATGGTCTTCAAATTTTGTCCCAACCAAAGACACCATCAAGTGGTTCGCTGAGGAGTTTCCTTCTTAGCTCAAGGCTGTTTTAATGAAATCACAAGCTGAAACTAAAACCCTCCTCTGATGCATATCAGTACATCAGGACATTCAGTTACTGATACTTTAGTCCAAAACTGCCAAACCCAAAAAAAACCAAAACTAACTGTTAAGCAATGTAAGACCAATGAGTTCTCATTCTCTCACTTTTGAGAGAATTTAAAGAACTGAAAGAGAAACGGATCTCCAATCATGTTTTCAATCAAAAGCTGCAAAGATGTGTTTTGTGTACCTGTGCTGTGTACAGGATGTTAATAAAAAAAATGTTAAAATGTTTTTTCAAATACTAGCATTGTTTAAAATTCTGATATTGGGACGTGTTCACTTCCAAACTGATTAAATGATTTATCTATAGGCAGCCTGTGATTGTAACTATAGCAACAGCATGAGAAGATGTCCTCTGATGTGGTCAGTGCTAGGTTCAGTTTGTCATTGCTGAGCAATTGGTCTGATCATTCCAAATATATTTTCTGTACATTAGGCTGACATCAGGACAATGACAATCAAGACATGACAGCAGGTAAGTAAATCCACTTACAGGCAAAGAAATTCAGAAGGAAGAGAAACAAAAAAAGAGCACTAAATTCTCAAAGCGACAATCTGCTTGGTTTACGAGTCAGATGCTTCATTGTTGACACTACCACCTTAAGTGCGACAGCATAAACAAAGAGACAGACAGACAGAGACAGGAACACAGAAGAGCCAGTACCCCACACACTGTAATTGTTCCCATGTGTCTGACTGTGAGTGCAGACACACCCAGTCTCTGTGTCTACTCTAACCCTTGTATCTACTCTGTAATCAGGGCCACTCATACAAGAAAAGGCATCTGGAGAGGGTAAAGATGCCTCTTCAAAATACCAGTTACATCATGCACTTGAAATCAAATATTCATGCTATACAGGCAAGCCAGTGACAGGCTATGGCAGACCACAGTTAAGCTCCACATGACACCCCAATGACATTCAGAATTATCCTGCCGAGTTAATTTCAGTTAGGAGGAAATGCATGACATTTAAGTACTGTATAGACTATACAGTGACAGATATAGATAGTAACACATAGATCACATTATACAATAGCTTAACAAAAATGCTCATATTGGGCAATGAAAGTTCTTGAAGTTCTCAGTTCTGGATAAGTACTAAATCTCTGTAATAATGCTGTCAGAATAGTCAAAACTCAAAAAAGTTAAATTCAAACTGCAGTGTCACTTTTTTTTATATACACAACTGATTCGCTTGAAAGTCAAACTAATGGACTCATTCACCAAAGTCTGCTGATGAGGAGATGAAGATATCTAGATTTCCTGTAATAAAAGGCAACATTGTTTACAACACAGAGTGTCTCAATTGTGCTGTGAAGTGTCAAAGCTGATTTTACCAGTTAGAATTACAAAAAAAAGGGATGTCAGCAAGAACATGAACATTGCCACATTGTTAGTCTGTTAATATACCCAGCGATGCTGTAAACAAAGCTGTTCCATTTACCCAATTCTTGATGATTCAGAGACGAATGTAATCTTTAAAGGGACTATAATTTGTCTAGTCCATATCCGCTTTAACCACAGCATTAAACTTCAAATAAAGGCCTAATAAATGAGATCTGACAAGTCTGAGACTCCATCAAATGAGAGTAAAAAGGCCAAAGAACAATGGCTGCTCTCTTTGCAGCAAGCCCATCTTGGTAGACGGCTTGCTGTTTCCCTCAGTCTACTATACATTCATGCCTGAGGTCATCTGTAAGCCTTTTTCAGACAACCATACAATTACTGAGACACCCCACATTTGTGGAATGCCTGAGCAGTTGGTTCATTTATGAAGTAGTATGTACAAAAATAATAAAAAAAATCATCCATGAGCTGTGGCTCTCATTTTGAACAGTTCTTCATGTTACACTGCATGATGCCAAGGGCTTATTATCAAATGAAGTAACTCTGGAATTAAATGGATTTATTATATATTTGAGGCAACCTCTTGATAGAAATTAAATACAATTTATGATACAAAAATAACTTTGTATTACCAATGAAAGCTGGAATGGGTGCCTCCAACCTTCCACAACCCAGCATGGGGCAAACAGGTATATATATTTTTATTTTATTTTATTTTATTTTATTCTTCTATTATATGTTACTTGTTACGTTCTATGTATGAACCAATCACGGAGACAAATTCCTAGTAATGTGAAACCTCTTCACTTACAATGGCAATAAAGTCTTTTCTGTTTCTGATTCTGATTCTGATAATGGGTGAATAGAAAGGATGGATAGATGGATGAAAATGGCTAAATAAAATCTAAGTACTCGGTGCCCACATTTTAATACTAGCAAACAGGTTCTATACTTTAAGAAATACTAGTTGCCCAGTTAGTATCCTCTATATTGATTTAAGCATATGGTAAAAAACAAAATACATACCTGGGGACTCATGATGATACCGCAGCATTGTGGGTTTAGTCTATACATGTTATAGATCAACTGACTTTTATTTAGTCACGTTAGGGCCATTCTCATTTCACATATCCGCCTCCAGAGAGGTCACAGCAGAGGGCCAGAGTAACAACAGCCCTCAAGGGTCCAGTTGTAGCTCAGTGTTTCTCAGTAAAGGTCCCCGACCCTAAATCTTCAATTTTATGATCTCTTCTTGGATGACTTAATTGGGGTGGACAACATCAATAAAATATTCCATCATGGTATATGTAATTTTACATTTAAGTACTGAGTATACTAAGGTAAATTTGAGGAAAAAAAAATTGTCTGTTTCTGCTCAATCTGTTGCTAGATTAGTGACCATTGGAAAGCCTATAAATTTAAACACATACTGTATTTAAAGATTCCTTGTCTCTCTGGAGGCATGACAATTTCTCTAGTGTCATATACTGCTGCCCAACCCCACCTCCACCTCCCTGCTGCTAAGACACAACTTCCATCCATCCATTGATTTTCTTTATTCAATTTATTCTTGATCGCTGGATGTGGAGCCCATCCCTGCATACACCGGACAAGGGGTACTGAACGCCCCAGACAATCACAACATGTCATGCACAACTTCTAAATTTCAACTCTTTTGGTATTTTGTAGCTCCAGCACATGGAGGCTCAATTAGTCTTTGTATGGTTTCTTAAAACCTGAGACAGACATGTGATAGAAACACCAAGTGGGTTTATCAAACAGCCAGTAACAATAAGCCATTTTTCTGAAAGATGACTCCTTCCAATGAAAGCTCATCATTTGACAGACAACTGCAAATCATGCTGGCCAGTCCAAATCAAGATAGAGCCAGAGGATGACAAAACCCACACCAGAACCCTCGTTTCACACTTGGCTTTCTGTGAGCCTGGTACATACTGCACAGAAACCACTGTCAACCCCCCGCAGTCATATACAAACACATATAAATAAATAAATGTAGCTTTGGAAATTTGGTCTTGTTTTGTTTTTTGTTTGCTTTTTCTTTTAAAATCAATTTCAGAGAATCATTAAGAACATATGGAAAATATGACAACTGTACAACTCTGAATAAGCTAGCAGAGATGTACTGGATTTTTTTTCCCCTACCGCCTTAAAGTGTGTCTATCCAAAGCAACTGAGAATGCTGGAAGACTAAGCTTGTGAAGTCAAGTGTACACGTGTGCAGCATGGAAACTGTTCTTAGTGACATGGAAATAAAGCAGCAAACCCACTAGGATGACCCCATGACAAAAAAATCTCTGCACTTTCCATCTATCTCAAGCAACAGCAACAGAGTTTTTTTTTGTTTGTTTGTTTTGGGTTTTTTTTTGGTTCAGACTTTAACATGCTGAAACAGATGGAGAAACCCACAGGTTTAATGTTAAAATGCTAGTTGCTCAGTTCATTCATTGGCTTATAGGTAGCAGCTACATCGAGACTCTGGTTTGGGTGTTGCAAGAAAAAGGTCGGTGAGACGAAGCAGAAATATTTTGGCTGAGAAAAACGTCTGGTGAAGTATTTTCAGGAAGTGACTGCTGTCAGATATGCAAAACATCAGTAATCAGTAATTACAGACATGTTTTTGCTATGACGTCACCTGTTTTGCAGAGCACGCTATGCATGAGATGTGGTGGAGTTAAATCTATACTATTCTTGTTTATCACCTCCATTAATAGGTAAATAAATTAATCTTGCAAGAGAATCATCACTGGGCAAGTTAGTGCAACAGAACTATTTTTTAAATAGGTGGAAGAATGAAAATTAGTATTAAGATTATAATTATCTGATGATACCCTGTGTTTGTTTTTTTTTTTTTTACTTGGCATCAGGATCATTGTATACTCATAACAAAATGGTCTGGTTTTTACCTGTTAGATGAAAGAAAACTGATGTTAACCAAGAAGGTCTGGAAGAATATCATTTTCCCTTTAGATATAAAAATCATACTGAAGTCAGAATAAGCGCACAGTCTAGTAAACACAGTTTATGGTCAGTGCTCACACAAACGGCACACGATGCCCTGGTTGCAGTAGCCAGCTGTGTTGACAGGATGTGGTGAATATCACTTCCTGTCTGGCTGTGACGCTTCAGAATAACACTTCATGCATGATTTTTTTTTTTAAAGCATGATCTTTTCTTCTCTGGTCAAACAGAGGTTTAATTACTCTCTACTCTACTGCCTAAATATATATATATATATATATACATATGGCCTTCTGCTCATACCACAAGAGTGAGTGGGAAATAAGAAAGCAAAGCAGGATGACAGGAAATGAAGAAATGGTACCGAGACATGATGAATGACTCAGTTCTCTGTCACTATCCTGGCTGGACATCTGGGATGACACTTGATGATGTCAAACCACTGCCTTACTCCTCATCATAGTCCACAGTAAATAACCTTTTAAAAATATTACAAAAAATGACTTCAAATAAATGCTGGGCAACGTTGGGTATTCAATGCAAAATTTCCATTTCCATTTTAGTTCAACAGTGGGCGTAGATGACTTAATATCCCTTTAAATGTTGTCAGTAAAGAGCAGACAACAGCCATCACACTACAAAGATTGCTGTTCATGGCTATATCAGAATCAGAATCAGAATCAGAATTCCTTTATTAATCCCTGGAGGGAAATTACATGCATATTTGCTTTGGCATGGCCTCAACAACAGAAAGATGCTACAATTAATGAGACAATTATTAGTTTGATTTATACGCGAGACTGTTAGCAGCTTTTGTAAGCTTAAGTCAAATTAATTTGATTAGTAATGAAATGGTTTGCATTCTCCTGGTTAATATTACAAACACAGGCTGAGAAAAACCTCAGAGGAGAACTACAGTCCTTTATTTCATTGTTCATGCTTTGACCATCCCAATCAATTAAAAGCCATTTAATCCAATTAAAGTTTGCTTAATGCTTTGCCAAAATCGACTACGTGCTCATTAAAAGTGGTTGCCTTTCTGGATTTTCCTGGAGTCCATGCTCTCTAAGCTCAAATGTGGCCAGGGCCATAGATCCATTACCAAGAGAGGAAGAAAAACTGGCATGCTAATGAGATTCCCACTTTGTGTTGCACACACTGCCAGCGTGACGCTCAAGAATGATTCAGACATTTCTGTGGTCATCAGTGCGGTCGTCACATTCATCACTGTCCTCTATTAACTTCATTGGGACATTTTCCGACTCCTCTCGCACAATATAATTACCAGTGTCATATGGGTGGAGCAGGGAGAGCTCGACTGCAAGCACCAGGGCTACAGGAGGACAGGGTTGTATGACAGTGCTTCCATTTATTTCATGACCCATGCTAGTCTTTGCTGGTGGAAATCTTATGACTTGCCACACTGCTTGTGCCCTGTGACATGAAACTGCACACCCAACTACAGTATATAATGACAACCACATACCAAGATGCACGAACACACTTACTCACCTGCAGGTCGAAGAACTTGCTGTAGCGTCTGTAAATGATTTCTGTACTGCCATCGCTCCAGGACACTTTGATAATGTAAACCTGGAAAAGCAAAATACAACAATAAGTGGAACATTTAAACTAACAAATATTAGAGCCATTACAGTCAAACACTTCATGATCCAAACCCCCTGAAGCATTGCTCCTAAAGAGGGTAGAATGATGAAAGATAGAAGGCGTGCTTGTTAGGCTACATGAGGCAGCAGTCAGTGTCATCATCCGTTCACATGAATGCAATAGGAATATCCGATTATTTCATTTCCCAGTCCATGTGCATCACTTCCTCCTGATGAGGAAGTCATTATCCTGTATGGATGCAGGGGATTATGCCGTCTTTCCAAAATTGCAGCTGTTAAGTAACATTTTCTTGGCAAGTATTGCCACAAAGAACCGAACAGCAAAAGCAGCAATGGAAACATCAGCTCATGAGTTTGACCATGAAGCCTTTAAAACAGCATAACATCACATTCTAAATTTACACAGAGTGTGACAGACATCATCAGAATACAGAGATACGTCGCTGTCACCTTCGCACATGTAACTGCCAATTCCATCTGCCTTATATCAACATCATTAAACATGTAACAAAGAGCACCTAGCCTAACCCTTACAGTCTGAAGACAAGAGACACAGTTCTTTATGTTGTTCGCTGATGAAGAAGAGGAAAGGAGACAGGAGGTGCTTGGAAACTCCCTGGTGGCTCACTGTGTCTGGCTGAATGCTGTTGGCCCCAGTCCTAGACCTTCTCTGGCTTCACTGTTTCTTTAAAGGCAGCAGAGTCAGACATGGTCACGGGTGGACCAACTACAGGAGCTACAGTGGTCTGCGGGGATGCTGTCCTGATTCGAAACAGGATACATATTTTTTCCAAATTCTGAGTTTGTAAGTGAACTGAAACCAATGGTGGACTATTTATACACTAAGATGACCATAAGAACTCTTTTCAGGATATTGTTTGTGGTCAGCTACTACTTACTTATATGCAAAAAGATGTCTGATTAACTTTTTTCCTTGCTACAATCTATCAAATATTTAAGAGAAATAAGCTCTCTAAACTAAAAAGTACAAAAGCTACTATGGCAAATGGGGCTGGTGCCATATCCCTGAAGAGCATAAGGAAAGCTGTAAAAGGTGCTGCTTTCTGCACTCTCTACCACACGTCCATGGTTTTGGAAGATTTAAGGTGTCCAGCCTGTCCGGAGCCACAGAACAACATGGATTGCACCAGAGAGCAAAAAGACAGATGGGGAAGACACAGGACCTCGAGAACTCTGTGTCCTTGACCACTAACACTCACAGTGGTATAAGGTCTGTTGGTCCCTCAACCCAGGGAAAATTTTCACACGTAGATGGACGCACACCAACATATGCATGCATGAGGGCACATACAGGCACACAACATGTACACGGATATAACACGAACACCTGCTAAGGCCCTGGCAGCGGCTCTCACTGTTGGCCATCTATATCCTATGATGTCATGAGTGTTACTTTAAACTGACTGTGTGTGCTTTTGTCGACAAATTTGCCCCAATGTATCCCCCGCTACTTGCTTTCAGACAAGAATGATGAAAGATCTATTGTGTATGAATTGCAGTAAAGTGAGCAATGGTCCTTTGTCTTTTTGACATTCTCATCTCCCACGCAAGATTTCCAGTAGCAACTGGGAATGAAAGCTATTCACACACTAACTCCTCATCCGCCGCTACTTTTGTCCTGTCCCCCCCACACACTGTAATGGGACTTGAACAGATCCCCTACATTGGCACATACTGGCACTGTAAGGCAATGGAAAGACAATGACATGAGCACATTATCATCAGCCATGAGCCAAACACTCAAACAGCAGAATTTTTTGTAAGTTTGGCTAAAAGCAGATGGGTTTGATTAAAAATAAAGCCTAAAACTGGCATAAATGGAAGCTGTACAATGTGCTGTATTGTATAGCTGAAGTCATAAAGCAAATGTCACCTGAGTCGTGGAATGTAATGTTTTGACCATTGCATTGCACAATGCCTTGTGTTCGCTATAGTGATCTTAGAAACTGTTAGTTAGACTTTCTGGTCACTAGTACCTATAAGTAGGTTTTTTGAGGAAACTGGAAAGCCTGGGATGCTCCATTAGAACAATACCCTCATAGGGATTAGTCTGGGTGGTTTGTGGAAAGGACGGATTTGCCTACTAAGAGGTTTTCAGGGACTTTCCTCTATGATGGCCCACAAGTGGCAGCAGACAAATAAGAAGCACTGGAAGACAAATTCTGGTAGTAACAGTACATTGTATATATTCACATAGGCCTTCATAGGTTACATGTGATACTGTTGTCATCACTTGAAGGTATACACGCTGAGGGAGCCATAAATCATATGAGCTGGATCAGTTTGAATTGTACCCAAACAAGAGGGATTACCCTGTGTGGACTAAAGGACAAATCTAAGATGCAGACAAACAACTGATAAACCCAAAGTTCTTGTCTACAGTCCCCTTCGACAATAAGGTAAACAAGACTACAGAACTTCTTCAGGGTGTCAAACTTAAGTGTTTATTGTCTTACTACTGTCTATTTATTGTCGGTTTCCTCACTGACTGCTAGTCGTCTTCATAATAAAAATCACGACGGGTCAAGTCTAACTGTTCATTCCCGTCTGCTTGGTAAACTGTAATCTGATACTCTCTTTGTTTTTTACCCGATAGGAAAAGGGAGAGGAACTGCGGTATAACCTCGATCTGTTGCTCACTTGAAGCTGCAAAGAGCTGTTATGAGAAATAAATCAGGCTTACGTAGTGCTTGTTGGGATTTCTCCGCTTCTGGACATCTTGCACTGTTACTTCTTGCACGGTGCGCCGTGGCATGCTGTTTTCTCTTCTTTGCGCCTCCGTTAGATTGAAAAACAGATTTCCCCGTTGGGATTTTACGAGCGATCAAACCCGGCTGAGAAAGTTTGCACCGCGACGCTTCTTTGTCATTCGCGCCGCTCCGATCCGTAAACGCCTGAATGCAACAAATGCTATTTTCCGTAAAGACGTATGTGCCAAATTTCCCGTGCAACATTCAGCCGCCCAGGAGCCAGAAGTTAATAATTTGTCAGTTCTTCGTTTTCTTGTGTCTAGTTCCGTCTCACTGAGGGCTCTCTAACCAAACTCCCAGCCTATCCCAGCTCACCCACTCCCATTTTAGCGACCGGAACGCTCCATGGACCAGCCCTCCAGCGTCAGAGCAAACCACAGGCTGAGGGATCACTTAGCCATGGGTTCACTCTGTTCACTTAAAGCCGTATTAACGTTACAAGGTGTGAATATGTTGATGCACATGTATCAAACACTTTCAATGTCAGTAATCCATAAAACACGCAGATATGAAAGGGAAAGTGGAGAGAGAATTAAGAACATTATTATTGCCAATGTTTGAGGCAGGACTCAAATGCAGCATAACTAACACTAACAGCTAATCGACTACTTGTTACACAAAGGTGGCTATTGTTAAAATGTTTTTCATAGTTCATTGAACTATGCCTAATGTTTGGGTTAAGCTGTTTCTAAGCTAATCAACAAGTTAGCCATTGCAATCTTACACTAGGCCTGTTACTTTCTACACAGGCTGTAAAGCGGCAGATTTTTGGTTTTGGTGCAATATAAATAAAACACATTAGACCGAGATAGGTGTGTGAATTAGAAACCAAGTTTCAAGTGACTCCATCTATTTTTGTTCTGCACCCACGACACGTCATTTTGAAAACGTCTACAAGGCAACAACATGGAGCCTGTCACAAGTTCCAGGTTTCATAATTGTGTAAATCTGTATTGTGGCGCGTATGAGGCTCATTTTGCAATCTGCTTATGAGCACCAGTGGTTGCACTATCGCTTGTGCATATGGAGAGCAACATAATTTGTTTTTCAACCTGGACCCACCACTGGCAGGCCGTCTCTGCTGCTGGTATTAACTTATTGGTTGAAAACGTCACCTGTGGGAATGCATCACATGATATTCACATGTGTATGTCTCCCTCAGTCGTGAGATGATTAAAGCTGTGGTGCATTGAACTGGACATGTGTTTAGCATCAGAAAAGTGCTTTGTGAGTATAACAATGTCAAAATGTATTCCCCACTATTAACATCAGTGTTATGCTGTATTTTTTGTTTTAGATTTGACTGTAATCACTCAAAAAATGCAAATTTAATACTTAATACATAACATGTCTCATAGTTACTAATGAAAAGACTAATGGTCAAGTTTCACGTTTGACTGACAATTTTGTTGCAAGACAGCGCCATCTGTTGGTGTCTTGTAATCATTACATTCATTTAGTATATGTGCCCGAGGAGGCAGATCTCTTGAAGAATTGCAGCTGCTTAACATAAAATGATGGCTTCATTACAAAGAAAATGTCCCAGAAGAATAAAGTACTGAGAAAACAGAGTAAATCCTTCTTAATAAAAACTAATGAAAATAGGTGACTCCCCAATTTAAACTTTTTCACAACATATATTTTACTTCCACCTGGTTTATATGGGAAATTAAAAATAATAATAATAATAATAATAATAATAATGAAAAGAAAAAATGAAAGTAGGAATTCATTGCCTCATTCAAATATAAACAGATTATGTAAAACAAATCATATTTCATGTCCATGTTGAGAGATGGAGCATGTTTCATGAGAAAAGAGAAGGAAAAAGTATGCAAGAGTCTTAATAAGTTTTTCAGTAATATTTATGATAAAACATGGCATTTAGTGGAAAAATGATAATCAAAAAAGATAACAAAAGTTTAAAAAAAATGGGGATATACATACAGATCATCAGTCGCACAAAAGCTGGCTATAATGTGTTTGTAAGAATGATGTCCTGACATTAGGGGAAAAACTGTGGTTCCCATAATGTGAGACACTGATTTTTAAAATGCTGTCAGTACGGAGACCACAGTTTTGTAGGGTTATATTCTGTTCAGGATAAAGAATTGGGAGTCTTGAGTCATAGGCCAGATTTTAGAAATGATATGAAAACTTGTGTCAATAGCTGTAAATCCAGCCATCCATCCATTTTCTATACCACTTATCCGTCAGGGTCGCGGGGGAGCTGGAGCCTATCCCAGCTGACGACAGGCGAGAGGCAGGGTATACCCTGGACTGGGACCGGAGAAAACCCACGCAGGCACAGGGAGAACATGCAAACTCCACATAGAAGGGCCCAGACCGGGATTCAAACCTGGAACCCTCTTGCTATGAGGCGACAGTGCTAACCACTGCGCCATCGTGACGCCCGAGCTGTAGATCATTTTTTCAAATATGTTCATGCACAAAAGTCAGCGCTCATCATCATTTTTAGGCATGAGTGATTACATCATGGGTCAAATGTTTAAGCGTTTCAAAAGGTAAGAGGTAACAGATTTCATGAAAGATGCAAGTCAGAAGTCATATTAAAGGTGAAAGTTCAAGGGTAATTTGAGTGAGGAGGGGGTCATACGAAATGTCACAACTGTATTAAAGATGAAAGCATAGGGTTCATATGAAGGGTGAAGGGTCAGTGTGGTCGCACATTTGCAGCTGCAGGTGTGATGTGATGCCGGAGAAGCGTTCCTGAAGTGGCAACAGATAACCCAAGGCTTCTCCCTGATCCACTGGGCCAATGTAACGGTAAGGACGGATGTTGAAGATCTTAACACAGTACACTGGATGACACAGAAACAAAAAAATAACATTTTGGAGATATTGATCTCCTGTTATTTCCTGTTTGGACCTGTTGAGGACTTTGTTTTTTATATGTGTACATACTTTTCCTTCAGTTATTTCAGGATATCAGTGATATTTTTGTAATTAAAAGAAATAGCCAAGAGTGACCTAATTCACTGCACTCACACAAATGTGAGTATTTTGGAGAGTTTAGACTAATTTATACCCATGAAGTCAGGTTGTTCTCATCACCTCACCTTCATGGAGTCGTTTTATGAGAAATCACAATAAATCACATTCTTCTGAATGGATGCAGCTGAGTTAATGATAGAAGAAAGCTTTTCCTACACCAAAAGAGGGCCAACATGGCAAATGGGAACCAGTGGCTGTTCAGTGATTTTAAAATGATATGCAATGAGGGCAACTGCCGCTTAAAGATACAAATACCTCTAAATATGCATTTAATATACAGTTTTACAAATATACAGCACGTCCTTGATCAATTAGATACGTAGACCGGCTTATAACTGCTTATTTATAATTTCACAAAAACCTAGACTCAAGACCCTACATAACAACTGTCTTATCATCTCCCTTTCACCAATCTGTAGACAAAAACAAAGAAACTGGCAACTTGGAAACAAACAACCCAAAAGTAGGTCTTCAACTCAACGCTATCATTAAGTCCTACAAGCTCCTAATGATGAGTGTCTCAGCATTAATGTGGGTATCATGGCGAGGTAATGCGTCTCTGTGATGTCTAATCATGTCTGTGCTTTACCCTGAGATGAAAGGAGCTGACAGTACATGTGTTCTTCTGATAATAGAGTTCAATTAGGGGTAGAGGCAGAATGGAGACTAATGATGTTTACTCATCATGCCAGTGCCTTATCAACACTGGATGCTCTCAGAATTTGCCTCACTCACATGAGCATATATAGACACGCACATATTGGACGCTGCAAAGGCTTGTGCTTGCTCCTCTGCCAAGGCTGACCGACAGAAACGCACAAAGGTTGATGTGTTGCTTTGTTCTGTAATGGTGGCCCTTAATGGGGGTCATTACTCATGAACAGCCTTTGATGGGGTTTCTCATGCAGCTGGGTTCTGGTGTTAGAGGCAAGCTGGAGTTCAATGGAGTCTCAGCTCAGCTTGACTAATCCTTCTAAATCACTCCTTTTCATCCCCACCTGTACGCCTACACCATAATAACCTAACATCACCTTTGCCCTATGGCCCTTCACACGGATTACCGGTATTTTCTTGCAGATGTAACAGTACAAGGCTGCAGTGGTTTAATAAAATCCACTTTTTTTTAATTATTTTCTTTTGTAGCATGTATCAGTATGATTTCCAGGTGTAATATTCAGTAAACTGGGCAGACGTAGCTGATACATGGTTTCCAGATGGTAAATCCTGCTGCGTTTGGTGGTTCCCCGACTTATGTAGCATTACGAGCAGATTAAAATTTATGCTGCAGTGAACTGTCTTGACAGTGGTTGAATGGATTAGTATGACATGGTCATGGTCTTTGTGAACTCAAGTGATCTCCTGACTTTTCATCAAGCAGCATTGTTTCTCTGACCTTCTAGCCTTCACTGTGAACATTACAGCCTCATAGAGCTGGTAACGTGGCTGTTGACTTTTAGTTTTGTTGATTTATTATATAATCATCACTGAGTAAACAGATGCTGTTGAAGTGCAGTGTCGGTTGATGCATCTTTTCATAAATAGTGAGTAATAATCTTCAGAAGTTTCTCTCTCTTGCTACACTCATTTTCAAGTACTATACTGACATAATGTCCTCCTTACCATCATTGAGAAGTTTGACCCCATCATACTGATTCCCACTGGGGTCTTTCCGACTCACTGGACCTGCGAGATAGCCTGAGAATGGAGCATTGACAATACTGTAGTCATCACACACCAGGTCCACTGCTTTATGGAGGTTATTACCTCTGTGGGAGAAGCAATAGAAAAGACTGGAATTACACACCCATCTTAAAAGACCTGTTTCAATTAGTCATATTTCAAGAACCTCCTGCTATGAATACAGCACTTGTCTGCCCAGCCTTTTACCCAGAGGAATCATCTGTGAAACGTTGGCCTCTCTTGTCCCTTCAGTTTAGACTGATAATATATTTGATTGGTAAAAAAGCTGTACAATGAAATGACATCATCTTAAATGATTACTCTTCATATCTACCTCATAGAGTAGGGCTGGGTAGTCATACCCTTAAGGTGTTAAACTATTGAAACTTCTCCGGTCAGGCAATACCTGCGCTTGATTCTTTTTGTACCCAGATCTAGAAAAAAAAAATGAAATATTTGTATGGTGTTGCTTTCAGCCAATCACTGCACATGCTCTTTGAATGAATGCAATGTGTTATTGGCCCACTAACGCAGCAGCTTCAGCCCATAGAGCCTGTGGTGTGTTGAGGTCGAATGTGATGTACTTTACAAAGTTGGCCATTCAGTATGTAATCGCAGCTGGAGTAATCTTGAGGTTTAAGCACACAAATGAGATCAGGAAGAATCACCTTCCGGAGTTGAAAGCTCCACAGCCATGCGCATCACACGCCCTCACTCGGTTGTTGTGGTGACCAGCACAAAAGATACTCCAGGCTCCAACTGCAGAGACAGGTTAAGAGAAAATGTAACATGTGAAGATAAGACTTTTGTTCCCAAAATACAAAATATTTAAAAGCTGCTACATAACATTTAAAACTTTCAAATCTGTATGTTTGTGTGACTCTCTGATTCAGACCATGTGCTGGAAATTTGTCACTGTGAGTTAGCCTTTGTAATATTTGCACATGTGTTGGCTGGTGTGTGTTTGCATTCACATATAACTCTGTCGCTATACCTGGCATACAACACTGCCGTGTCTTTGCCCCCGAACACTTGTCTTTCAGGTATCTGCCTTGGCAGATGTATCGGTAAGGCTGGCAGATGCCTCCCAGTTTGGTGCAGCTGATGTCACTCTTCGGTTTCACTGAAGCTCTCTTGCTTCCTGTCTTCTTGACCTTCTTCATCAGAGTCGCTGCTTTAGGGTTACCACCAGAATTCCTGTCAGGGCTTTGCAAGTCTTCAGCTTCCCTCTTTCCATGTTCTAAAGCACAACTTAACAAGACATCTTGAAGAGAGATGAAAACCACTCAGAGTTAAGGAGGGAAGATTAAAATTGAGAATGTGGCATGAAACAGCTTTCTTGGATTGAGGACAAAATCAAACTTTTGAGAGACTGATATTTGAAATTACCTTCAATTTTGGATTTAGTTTCTTCAGATTTAGGGGATTTTGAGATTAATTTACTCTCTGTACTCAAATGACTAATCTACTGTACACTCAGTAGTGTTTGTGACGCTAATGAACTGTCTTGCATTATACAACAAATTATGCCCATTTAGCCATCCCACAGTGAGTGGGTGAAAAAGGTAATAGAAACACCAATCAATATAAAGCAATACAGTTCCACAACATCACAAGCTGACTCCAAATTGATACAACTGAATCAACACATCTTTAAAAAGGTTTCAACAAAATCTGAGTGCAATAATGTTCACAGAGGAAGGTTTTATTGTAGGACTGTTGTATTAGATTGCATTGCTTTTAGTTAAGTGTCCAACTGCCGACTGTGTGTATATGTTATACTATGCTATAGGCATTTCAAGAAGATTTAGATGTTGAGGTGGGTGTTGAGCCACATAGATTCACTTTAGGGCTCAAAAAATCACAAGAACGTCACCGGATTAAAGAGAAAGAAAACAGCACTGCTATTCCCAGAAATCTCCTGATCCTGAAGCAAATGTTTTAAATTTCAAAGTCATACCTAACTGCTGATTGCTATAAAATGACATAAAAAAATCCTGCATGTAATAAAGACAGCTAAAAGGAGCACCTTCTAAACATTAACAATTGATAAATGTTAATGGAAAAACTTTAATGAGTTCACAGAACTTGCTTTTGTTAACATTTTAACAAAGTCTCTTCATTTTAGCTCACCACCTGGGCACACTTGTTGAGAACTGTGTTACTTGTCGGTATAGACTGAGAAAGTCATAGTTCAGTTAGTCATAGTGTGTTTTCAGTCTGACAGAATACTAATTATCCTGTCCAGATATGAGTTTTTGATCTTCATTAACTCCATTAACCTCAGAGGCACAGAAAATATTTCAATCATGCCGCCCTGGCACAGGAACACACGCTGGGCTCGGTGATTGAAAGAAGCTGCTTATCACTAGAAGGGCTTAATGACCAGGAGACAGTCGGCAGGAGAGCTGGCTGCGGTATGGAAAAGTAATTTCCCTCAGCATGCGAACTAAAAACAAATAGACAAGGTGAAAAAAATCTGTGACAAAAATGTAAGTGTGCCTGTTACCACCTGAGCAATATTAGGATGGAGTAGGGTTGTACTGGTGTTTTGCTAAATGGCTGTTAGTGTATTGCTAGTTGGTTGCTACATAACGGGGGTCGCTTGGTGTAGTTGTTAGGACATTTTGAGGAACATTCATATGATCACATCCATGTGATACAGACAGAATACTTATAAAATAAAATGTAATACTCATCACTTCAATTCACTGTAACTTTCTTTTAGACCTACAGGTCCATATCACGCAATACTCCAATTATGTTAACTGCACCAGATAACCAAGACCATATTTCTTTATGATATTGTGTGTATAGTTGCTGTGCTTGTCGGCCAGCACACACACTGCTATTATGACTCATATTTAGTCAGCTCACCACAGCCAAATTTTGCTATTTGCCTTTTCATTATTGCTCCATCCTTCTGTTTTGACCAGAGACACACATGTTTGTGGACCACAACTGACACAGCAAAATATGCATATTTTTGTGGACACATGCAGCTAGCAAAATTCACAAAACACGCATTTTTTCTTTTTCTTTCTTTTTTTTTTTAAATCAGAACCTTATAATAACTTGAACTGACTGAATATTTTTTGACAGAGTATCTGTCAGAGCTGTAATTCCTATATTTCTTTGAGCATTGTTTGAATTTCGCAACAGAAGTCACAAATTAAGAATTTAGGGACAGTTAGTGGCAGGGATTGAAAAATATCCAGCTGCTCTGTGAGTGAAGATATATTTTAACTGTAGTGCTTTGTACATTTACTTTGATAGCAAGGTATTCTGTCTGCTGGCAGGGTACTACAGATACACACAAATGCAGTTAACGTTTTAAGTAATGGAAAGAGGGCTACTCTGTCAGAGACATCAACAATTAACAAATTAGTGCAATTAGTGATAAAATGCAACAGTCATAAACATGTTTGGGTACCTTTCAAGCAACTGCAGATAGGGTTGTGTCCATAGTGTGACATGACTCATTTAATCTCCGTAACAAGATGGCTGCCTGAATGTGCCTTAAGCTTTGCAGTTAGATGCAAGTATGTAATGTTGCATTAGGCATTCAATCATGCTTTAAATGTCTCACTCACTTGTGCCAACATACAGTCGCTCCAGCAATAGGCCCATATGCCCCAAAGCTTATGTTTACAGGAGTTTGCAGTTTGCTAATAGGGCTCAGCTCATGGTAATCTCCAGGGGCAGACAGATATTTCTACATCATTTATTGTTTCTATAATTATGTCGAAACGTTAATAGTGTACGCTGAAATGTGAAACTGTTGGCAAATGTGAGTGTGGCTCTCACATGTGAAATTATAGAACTTGGTCGTGTCTGTGCATGTGTCTCTGTGTTTGTGTTTGGATGGTCAACTTGATATAGTTACTGTACATATAACTTAAATACTCCCAACAGACTATATGTGTATATGTATGTGTATATATTATGATGCATGCTCAAGCGTGCATAGTGCAGTAGGCTACTTACAGCATGCTAGCAGAACTGCGATGAGACAGACCCGAGACAGCATTTTCATCATCAGAAGTTCAGCTCCAAGCAAGAATTCTGTAGATATTGGTGGAACAGAAAACTTATGCCACTTTGTCAGGTAAGTCTCCCATAGGTGTCATTCTTCATATAAAGCGGCAGGTTAATTTGAATAATAAGGTTATTGATACAAACAAATTTCATCCCAATAATTAAAACTGCAGCATATTCTTGCAAAATGAGTCAGCACAGTAGGAAACATGTTTCAAATCTCACCTGCATAACAGAAGCTGACCAAATACAAATTTCTGACTGAATACAGCTCAGATTTTCTAGTGAAAGAAAGTGAAACTTTACATACAAGGCTCCTGGAGAAGTTGTAGTGTGGTGGCTGTTGCAGTGGGTAGTAACACAAAGCAGGGACTGTTGGAAAACCAGCCTGCTGTGGAAGCTGCAGGCCTGGGCCACAGGACGTCCCCCCACTGTCAATATTGATATTGGCTTCTAGAAAGCACACCCATTTACTTGCTGGAAAAAAGGCTCACTTTATGGACGTTTTGTTGCTTTACTGAAAGTTACACAGAGCTAGTTATTGACCTCTGAGAATGAGCCAGAAGTAAGGCCTGGACAAATAGCCTCCCAGTTCATTCAGAAATTAGTTTAGTTAGTCATTTCTGCCATGTCTTCTCAAAAACAGACACTCAAAGCCGAGATCAAAGTTAAATAAAAGCTTTTACTTCGGCTTGTACGAGAAAGATTCCAAAAAAAACCTTTAGCCTAACTAACAAAAGTTCTTTTACTAAATTCAATCGATGAGGCAGCAGGTGAGTGCATGTGGTCTCCATGAACAAAAGGAATTTTCCACCAGAGATGAAGACCGGATGGTCCAAAACAATGGCTGGGCAAACAAGGGCTGGGACTGAGCAGAACAGACTGGCAGCGACAAACTGGTAAACGTGGATGCCCAAGGACAAAAGGGTAAATTTCCAAAAGGCATGAGACAGAGATTGAAATGAGATCAGACTAAATGGAGCCAATACTGTAGGAACAATCTGGCGATGAAGGCAGGTGAAAGCCAGTCTTAAGATGACTGAGCTTAGGGTGGAGTTAATTGCAGAGAACTCAGGACAGGTGTACAGCAGGTAAGACCCAGCTTCACTCTGGATTGGTGAAGGGTAACCACACATACACATACACAGAAAACAGGGCAAGGGGGAGGATAGTGGAAAAATACCAGGAGAGGCACAATACTGACAATTAACAACTGAATGACAGTTGGCAAATTTCATTTTACTTTGTAATGATTTGTAAATCACACAACAAACACTTATGAACAGCCTCACTGGTCTGTTCCTGTTCCTGCACAGAATTGGTCATAGATTTCTGATTAAAACTGATTAATTTTTGTTAGAAGATCATGCAAAATTGATATTGATTCTTGTAGCTGCGCTTTTATCAATACACTTATCAATTCAGTGGAAATTCCCCAGAAGAATCACTCGGTAATGGAATAATGTGATGTTTACAATAATATAATCTTAATGTTTGTGTTATAATCATAATATTTGATTAGAATCATGTTTTATATTGCAGAACTGTCCCCCGAGAAATTACATTTATACAGTACTTGTTGTTTTCTAAATTCCATTAATGCAGAAATGCAGTTACCCTCTGTATTATGTTCACAGGCAAACCAGGCAGTTAGTACAATGTCAGTTGCTGTATTATGTTTGTGCCACTTCAAGAAGTCCCAAAAAGGTAGTATGAGTTTTTTTTATTTTGTGTTCTGTGTTCATATTCTTAGGGTGCAGCAGCTGAACAGTAAACATGCACTAAAGACTGAGACTCCTTTCTTAGCTCCAATTACACCTTCATATTTCAACTTCAAACTTCAAACTTTATTTGTCAGTATATTTTTACATACACCGAAATTCATCTCTGCATTTAACCCATCACTGATCGAACACACACATGCAACATGAAACACAGGAGCAGTGGGCTGCCATTGTCAGGAGCCCAGGGAGCAATTGGGGGTTAAGTGCCTTGCTCAATGGCACATCAGCCAGCTCAATGCCCCCCCCATTGATTAATTACCAGTTTTTTTTCCCTGCCAGTCCAGGGGGACTCCTGTCAGGGAATCGAACCCTGGTCTTCCTTGTGACAAGAGGAGATACTGTCCACTATACTAACAAGGAGACACACATACAGACTCTTTAGTATGAGTAGTGTAACCAGCAGGTATAGGATTGTTGTCTCACCTCTCTGCACCCTCATGCTGCCAAATGCCGGCTCCTCTCCTTTAATGAGACAAAAAAAAAAAACATTATTCTGCATGAGCCTGGCATCTATTATAAGATAATTACCTTTAAGGCCTCACACAATGCAGCTGAACTTAATCAATGGTATGAATTTTATCTCCTCCCAGTGGGAGAGTGAGACGTAGGTACGTGGAGGAATGCAGTGAAGCATGTGGATATAGGGTATTTAAAAGTCTGCTTTGTGCAGCATGTATGCGCTAAAGGCCAAAGATTTCAGATTTCATCAAGGTTAATACTAATGGCTCAAAGCTTGAGGAAAACTGCTTGAAGACAACCCTTCTGATTTGGTATGGTATAAAAATGTGGGAGCTTGTCTGCTTTTATTATGGAGAGGCTGCAAGCTTACAAAATCTGGATGAAAAAAATAGTCTCAGCTGGCACGAGGACAAAGATGACTCATGTATTATAAAAGTTAGTGATTATGTTACCTAACACATATGCAACACAGCTGCTTTAGTTCTTGTTTTTTAAAAAAGTCTTATCAGGAATAAAAGCGTTGCTCTTTTACCGCAGTTAAATGAAAGTGAAGTAGAGATATGAAGGTTTATTTGATTTTTGCTTTCTTATTCAAATTTCTCTTCATCTGTATGTCCAAGTGTATGCTACTCTACTAATGTATTGTGGTGCAGATGAGGTCACTAGAATTTGAATGCTTTTATTCTAATTCAGAGACGGTTACTCTTTCCGAATTACAATTTACTGAGTGTAGGAGAATGGACTCAGTAGTGGCTGGCGGAGGGTTGAGCCTTTTTTTCAGCCAGACAGCTTTGATAATCAAATATCTGGGCAATGGATTACACTGATGGACCATATGGGTTGGAATTTGAAAAGGAAAGAGGGAATTAGAGAGTGAGGGAGACGAGACAAATAAAAGACAGAGAATAAGAGGAAAATAATGAGAGATGGAGTTATAGGACTCAGTGAGCGAGCAAGAGAGTGAGTGAGTGAAGGAAAGGGGAGGGGATGACATGAGGCAATGAGAAAATAGACAGGAAACCTTGAAAGATAGAATGTGATGGGGGGAAAAAACAGATGAAGAAAATAAAGGCAGCCAACCACACAAACAGAGGACAAGTAAGAGGCAGTAGAAACTCCAGGCAGCCTGCCTGCATCCTAAACACTCTCTGCTCCGGCAGAAGAAAGGCTTGTGTTTACTCTATGAGAACCCTTTGATAAACATGGCTACTTAAATAGAAACATGTGCCACATTCTTCAAACTCCTTGGAGGATAGGACTGACATTTCACTCCGGCGTCTCTGTCAGTTAGTTCTGGCATTTCAACGAGAAGGAGGAGAGATGCCACAAGTGTTTCCTAGCAACAGTTCGCTGCAAAAGCCTCCCCCCCGCCATCTGCTCTCCTCCGTACCCCCCACCCCACTTTAAACTCCCTCCTTCCTGAGATACGAGTTGCAGCAATGCACCACTTGCCTCAGACCTGAAATACATCCTAATTCTCCTGGCTCTCCCTTTTTTTTTTCCCTTCAGCAAGTCGCCAGGCCTGCATCAAATGACATTCAGGCCCCTGTCATCTGTAAAGAAAAAGCACCCAGTGAGGCTTTTCCCTGTGAAGGTTGAAGGCACTGCAATCGAGAACTGTTGGCAGACAAAATATTGAAAGAACACGGCGATATTTCACCCTTTTATGAGCTGAGTGGTTACTGGGCATGAGTCTGACTTTTACTTTTTCATTTCATTTTTTACTGCTCCTCCTTCTGCTGCTCAGGTGAAGGGAACATCTCACAAAAGCAGGCTTGTGAAAAGGCTCTGTGGTCTGTTGATGGATCAGAACTGCTCAGCAGGTCTAAATCAGCTTTCTCAAAGCAGTCACACCCACTTGGCTCTGTTGATTTCTAAGCATATTCATGGGGTTTGGGAAGCGTGTGTTTAGGCGGCCTGAGCAGACAAACAGAGTGCCTTAGGGCAGGGGATGAACTCTGCGGCGCCAGCGGCAGCAGACAGGGGGCACCAAAGTCTGAATAATGTGTTCTACTAAAAGCATTTCCATGTCTGCCAAGGGAGGGCTTTCAAAGGGCGTGAGTGGATGGACTAAAGTCTGGTCACACATCTCTGTCTCTCTCTCTAGGTCTGCGGGGAACAAAACAACAACACTTAGACAGAGCATATCCTTTAAAATATACAAATGTCAACCCATGTCCTTCACCCCTCCTGTGAATTCCCATGAACCGACAGTACAAGTTAAAAGCTGACCTGAGCAACAAGCAGAGACACAACGAGGTAGAAGACTGAATGCAACCGGAATCTTAAAGCCCAT
The DNA here is from genome assembly GCF_020382885.2 of Scatophagus argus. NCBI lineage: Eukaryota > Metazoa > Chordata > Actinopteri > Scatophagidae > Scatophagus > Scatophagus argus. The sequence goes on along the minus strand of NC_058506.1, from coordinate 16,373,885 downwards.
CATCTTCATCATCATCAAAAAGACCACTAAAAAATCTGATAAGGATGGGTGTATTTGACATTAAAATGTTCTTACATGGAAAAAGACACAGAGAGAACTTGGAAATGTCTATTTTTCGTCAGAGCTTTATACTATGATGTTTTCAGTCACAAAAGTTGACATTTGGAGGTTTTTTGCATAAAGGTAACTGTGTATATTATCATTTGTGTTCAAACAAGTGGCTCCATTTGACACTTTGACCTGTCACATTTCCCTCATTTTGCTTCACAGCTTTGGTCCAGCAAGAGTCCATGAAACAACAACTACAAGGGTGAAGGAGAGAAAAACGAGAAGTAAAATTAGTTCACTGGAGACAGATTAAACTTTAAGGACCGAAGCCTTTGAATTGTGCAGGAGTGGACCCAACGACAGCAGTGAATGTGACAGGCCACGGCGACGAATGTCACACGTGTCATGGCCAATTGCGTACGGATCAAAGTGCAATTTCGTCACTGATGGATAAGTGCGGAGGGAAAGTGAGAATATCAAACACAGTGAGGAGGGTGGCTAAATCACATCTGATCGCTTTGATGAGGAATAAGGCAGAGGTGTGCAGTGAGGGAAGAGGTGGAGTAGGGGAATAAACGAATCAAGAGAGAGAGGGAGAGAAGTCAATGCTGAAAAAACATGGCAGACAGCCGTGTCACCATCATGAGCATGTGATCCCAACCTGGGTGGGCAAAGGAAGACAGGGCAGCACTTTTTTTGAAATAGCTGTTTGCATGGAAAGAAGAGTTTGATTCAGGAACACTTGGCGATGTTCAGGATTTATGTGCAGAAAGGGAAATGAGACCAAGATATTGTGATTTTCGTGCGGTTTATCCTAGGAGTTAAATGTGGCGGCGCACAGGCACAGCAGTTGCTGGATCGATTAGTCTGCACTGTGAGGTTGCATTGATGAGTGAACAACACTGATGTCCCCTATTTTTCACACTAAGTTGTTGCAAGCTCACAGGAGAATTAAGTGTAGATAAAATGTCAGAAGTAAGTTCAAGAAGTCTCTTAGTCCTATCTCGGTCCTGCTCTCATCCAAGCAACATCTCATTTAAAGTCTGTTCATTAAGAAGTACCTAATTACACCCACATTATCTATAATTACAGTGTTTTTACATCACACTTCCAAGATAAAACTCTTTCAATGCAGCTTCAATGTGTAATTAGCCTTCGTAAGCACCTACTACACACATAATTAGAGTGAAATTGATACTAATACACCTGTCTACCAGGCAGAGAAAAAATTAGTATCTACAAAAGCGCAAAATAAACCTTTGCAGTGAGATGATTATTGTTTAACTGAATACTACAAGCTGATACCCTACTGAGATAATACTCTACTGAACAGAAAGGTGAGAGGGGAAAAAAAAAGGCTGATCGTGTATCAGTGGCGTAAAAACAGCCAAAGAAAGAACTATAATGTACAATTTATAGTCGGGACACTGCTTGGGGCCACTAAAGAATTGACGAGGCTTTCACAGAATGACTGATTTGACTTCACAGTAATCGTAACTGCTACAGCAAAATAGCCTTCCATGAAGCTGCAAACCTCCTTAAAAGGACCCTGTTTTTATTCTGGTCCTCCATCTGCCCACTGTGGCTTGTTTTGAAGCAGAAATGCTAATCCTGGCATGTCAAATGAGCAGCTGTCCTTCCAGCAGCCACAAAAACCCAGAGAAAGGAATAAAAGAAGTGGGGGAAAGCAAAGAACAAGTCCTAAACAAAACCCAGAGCTATGTTGTTTTATGTCATTTATTCAATTTTGGACTTTACCCATTCCCCCTTTGATGTTTAAACTTTAGGAGGGCCTCATGCTCCTCTTCACATCATAATCACCTCTGAAGAGATGTAAGACAGAGACAGACCTGGATTTTTGACTGGGCAGCAATGCTTTACCTCAGGAATACTTGAGAAGGAAAATGCCAACTGCTTCCACTGTCACATCGTTTTCTTATTGTAGGGATATTCACCTCTTTGTTTGACCAGAAGATGGCAGTAATAATCCACCAGAAGAGGCAGGCAGGAGGCACGTTGAATCCACAAGAATCTCATAGGTTAATTACATAGCACTCTCATGGCAGGCAATGTGATCATTCAAACAGTATCTGTCTGGTACATGCACACATATTGAGATCGGAACAGAGAGAGAGAAAAGAATGTGTGTGTGAGAGAAGGATACTTTTTTTTGATTGCTAATAATCTGTACACGTTACCTCAGTTTGTTATTAGATTGTACAGAGCCTCTTATTTTATCATTTTGCCTACAATGACAGGTGTCCAGTTTGAACAAGTCCCCCTGTCTCTCGAGAAGAAAGAAGTCAGATAGAAAACCCCAAAAAATCTGAGGTCTGATGTTGTTGACTTGAAGACTACTTGCACATATTTTTGCCAGATGAACATATTTCAAGAATTTGTACAACAATCCACAGCTCTCATTTTGTGCAAAAATGCTTTTGTAAGTTGAAGCCAGTATGAGGCTTTAACATTCTGAGTGGCTGTCTACCAAAACACAAAAAGAAAAATAGCAAAAGAGGTGACCGGTAACTTGAATCTAAGTCAGAATGCTCAGATGAACTTTAGAATGAATTTCTGCAAAATACTAGGACTGTGAATTTTGTTTTTTGGATCTCTTAGGGATGAGTATGTAGAAGTGATCAATAATTCTTTCACTGCACACATGGCTCTGGTGTTGATGATATGTTATGAGCTCAGGCTGGTTGTTGGCGGGTGCTACGAGCAACTCTCTATGGGCACAGTCAACTGTATGGAAAAGGCAGTGGTGGTTGGTGATTCTTGCCTGTGTGGGTCAGTGAGAGCAGCAGTACCTTCAAGGTTGCTTAATTAGATGAAATGAACTGAGGACTCAATTGCCAGACTGAATGTGATGATGACTGCCGTGGGCTTCATGCACCTGCCACAGTCAAGTGCTTGTGGGTGGATCTGTCATTTTTTAAGTTCAGGGTCTTCAATGGCTGTAACAGTTGGGGCTCATAAGCAAAATGGGTGAAATGGGTCTCATTAGAGCTTTATTTCCGCACTAACATGATAGGATGAGTTTACATCTGTTCACACAATTTGCTCCAGGTGCAATTTATAAATGTTTTTCCAGGTCACAGTTCACTTATTTGAACTTTCCCTGCTGCACCCCCTACTTCTTCCTCACTGTCAGTAATCCTATCATGCTTTACAAGACCAATTCACCTTTGTGCGTACATATGAATGGGAGGTGGCAGTCAGTCACCACATGGCTTTTCACATTTGGTGAAAGAATAATAAGGGAATAAGATCAGGAATGGCACCCAGGAGTTTTTATCTGGAAGAAGTAATGAATGAAGGCATAAAGGAAGTTCAGTGAAGTGCTCTTATCAGTTCAACCAACAATTATGTTTAAGGTTAACTACACCAATTTGTTAAAGGGTAGCGTTTTATGGTTAGTTTTCTCTCTGACCTTTACTACCCACCCTGTTACTCCTGTTTAGTGTCTTCACCACGTAATCTGATAAGAGTAAAACCATTTCACTCTAAGATAGTGACACGTATTATACAGTTTCATAGTCTCTCTATAGATTTAGTTTTTTTCAAGGAGCACTTAGAATGAGGCAAAATAGTTATCTTCAATGCCATCTTCCAAATGCAGCACCCTTAAAAACACAGAACAAATCAAGGTTTGCAATGGAGTAGAAGAGAGGCAGTAATTCTAAAAGGTCACATAAGTATCAGTCTGGTGTCCTTAACGATCTTTATTATCATAACAAAAGATTTTAGTCGAGCAAACTTTTCAAGATACCGAGGTGGTGGATACAAACTTATGATGTCTTTAAAGTTTTGACTGATGACTGACTAAAACTATTAACGATTAAATGAATGTGAAAGTAGTGGCTAATTAGCTAGATTTCATGTTTAAAATCCCCTGTGCAATTCCAGTGATGATGAAACCTTGTCCACAATATTTTGTATACCGTTTGCCTCTGTGGTTGTGTGCATATCAAGAGCCCAGTAAAGAAAGAACAAAGTCAAATGAGGTAGAAAGCTAGGAGAGAGAGAGCGACAACATGTGCTAATGGGCCTGCAGTCAATAACCATGGGCTAGAAGCATGGACATTGTTAACAGTAGTCATTACTGTCACCACAGTCAGACATAAATAGTACAAAGAATGCACAGGGGCACCTTTTTTGCCCATTTAGCACAGAAAGCATTGACCAACTTGGAGAGGATTCTCATTGTGTGCGCGAGTGTATTCCAATTACGCTGTACTCCCACGGTGGCAATGGTCTTTGCTTATACCCATGTAGGTAAATGGTATTTTGTCATTGGAATCACCAGTGGCTTGAATATTCTCCAGGATGGTACTGTACAGTGGGGTTGAAAAATCTATTATGTGATATGCAAAAATGTCAGAATTCACACAGTGTGACACAGGAACACAAAATGCAGTTAATTATAGACCTGCAGCCAGACACAGTCTTTACTCATGGGGCAGTTAAAGGGCAATATTGTTCTCATGAGGTGCTCTTTTGTATTTCAACTGTTTTAAAAATTAAAAGAAAAGTCCTTCAGGTGTCAAACCTAGCATGAAATTAAGGGTTGTCTTATTGTTGCAAATATGCCTCATAAGAAGATGTGAATGTGAAAATAACTGAATGTTTTTGAGGAAATTATTCCCTTGTGGAGATGGGCCTTATTTTCTGTTGGTGTCAGTTGACTGACACTAATTGAACATAATCACAAATTACAGTTGGCAGATGGCAGAATTTCTGTCTGAGTCCAGTGCTCACATTCTCACATGGCTTCACCTGCACCTTTTCTGTATCCATAGGAGAGGTTGATAAAAAGGAATTAAGAACTGTACAATCATTAACAACAGCATATGGCTTGTTGTACAAAGAAAACCCCATTTATAGCCACATCTTAGAAATTTGGAAGATCAACAATAATGTAACAGAATACATGAGTTATGCATTTGCAATCCCCCTCAAAACCCATCATTTCATCTTTCTCTGTCCCAGTTCTCTGCATAGAACGTGTTGTGATGATGACTGAGTGTTAAATAAAGTACATGAAGGCTCTAGACTTCTTTCTGTGTGTGTGTGTGCGTGGCGACAGTGGGGGAAGCAAAGTTATGTGACAGGAAAGACAAGGGGATCTGAGAGACCTGAAAGAAAAGTCAAAAAAGAGAGAGACTCTTCAATGAAATAACAAAATGCGAGGGGGCAGGAGTCGCTGTGTGCTGTGCACTCTGATCCCCCTCAGTTAGGAGTGTGCCAGCGGAAGGGGCGACGGGCCGATAGACACGCAATAGGGAATGACACATCACCCAACACCATCCTCTGCAGCAATGTCTCCGATCCTATTCTCCCAAAACTCACTTGTCTGTTATCACCTATCCAAGTTTTCCAAAAAGTCATGCTCTCCAAAACTACATGACCCAATAAAATGCACCACAGCCGTACATACAACCTTAGTCTCTCACCTCTGAGAATAAGCTTTCAGCTTAAAATATAACCTCAGACACCCGTCCTCACGCTCCCTGGCATCTGTCGCAAACAATAATTACAGTAAACATCCGTCACAACCATGAGCTACTTTTACCGTAAAGCAACACGCATGAAAATAACAGTCGGCAGTGTATTTTGTCCTTATTGTGAGTTGTCACTTCTTGCTGCAACAGGTGTTGTTTTTTAGTCAACAAGGCAATGTTTTCAAATAACTTTGTAATTTATTCTTTCAGCAAGCTATTCACTTTCACTTCACTTCCTTTTTTGACTTTGCTTTGATTGTCATCGAGATTCTTTTGAGAAATCTCAGAAAATTTGTGGACATAGGGCAAAGAAGGAATTCATTTGTGGATTTACATGATTTTTAGGTATTTATGAAACCAAGTACAAACACAACAAAGTGGATTGCTGGAAGACCAAACCGGCCCATGAATCAAGAACATAAAACAATGAATTTAAATCACAACAATTAACATAAATGATTTATTCTGAAGACTGACTATGTTGGCCCTCAGTGAATTTGAGCCCAGGTTGCCACATAGTCATGAAAGTTTTGGAGCAGATAACCTATTAATGATTTTCTGAGTGCTCGGTGACAGAAGATGGAGCTTGTTTGAAGGCTAATGTCTAATGATCCTCCACCTAATATTAAGAAATGACAGATGGAAAAGTTGGCCTTCCCTAATGGTAGCTGAGGCAGCATCAAATAGACAACACTAACAATTAAAAAAGGTTTCCATAGGCACAAAGCTTCCTGCATTTGTGCTACACAGGTGAAAATTTGATGCCTTTTAAAATTAGTATCCATGAATATTATTTTAAACAAAATAAAAAAAAAACAAAAAACATTTAGGCTCTGGAACATGTTGTATTAGTGCATGTTGTTGGTTAAAAACATAAGGATGCACATTAGCTTTAACCGCATGATTAAGAAACCAACTCCAGATTTAAGTAATAGGTGCTCTGAATTCAAATGTAGTGATGTCACGAGTGAAAATATTGATCTGTGTGGTTGAGATTAAATTATTAGATTCATTGCACACACAAGGTGAAAAGCAGGGAGACATCTCAAACAGACCAATAGTCAATTTCAGATCTTCCTACCTTGTGCTACATGCGAGTTAAGAAAGGCTTCAGCCCCATGGCCATGAAAAGGATTAAGATGATGGGGAAAAAAAGAATGAATAGAAGAATAAAATGATACTGAGATATTAAAAGGATGGATTTCAAGCACCGTAAGGCATCAAATCCTTCACAGGTATTCCACAGTGGGAATAGTTAAGTTGAAAATTCTACGTCATGGTGAACACACACAGAGAAACACACACTCAATCAGACATGCATGTGTATGCTGTAACTCCCTCTCACAGATTTGTGCTCTCCCACACAAACTGAATCTCTCTCTCTCTCACACATAACACACACACACACACACACACACACACACACACACACACACACACACACACACACACACACACACACACACAGGAACATCATATCTCTGGTGTTCACCTTGACTTAGCAGAGGGTTGCCTTCATAAATCCCCTCTTATCTCAAGTCTCAAATGCACCCAGATATATGACCGTGGAATCTGACTGAAATATGTAACGCTATCTTCAGCAGTGAATGGGTACACGCACACGCATGCACACACACGGACAAATATGCACAGACAGAGGCCAGTGTTACAGTTGAAGAGATGAAGAGACAGCTTCACCTGTTAGTGTTGTGGAATAGAGTTTATTTTTTTTAATTTTATTAATGGAAAATAAGGACCTTGCTGGTTTGATTGCCCATCCATCTTGGGAAAGTTACTTGAAAAATGTTATCAGTTACTCAATAATTGATGATAAAAAAAATTGGAGTACTTTACTAATTATTCAACAGCAAAAGTAATGCGTTATATAACTTGTGACTTTACTTTTGTTACTCAGCACTGATTTGTCGAAGATGCCTTTAAGCAACTCCAACTCCTCTGCACCCACACAACACATCTGCTTCATTTAAGACGTGTAGGAGTAGAAAATAAAAGCATTTATTAACAACATATTGTGAGATCAATAAAGTTGGACTTTTCTCTGCTTTTCTCCCCCATCGCCACTCCACTCCACACCGAGCTAACACACACCAAATCAGTCTGTCTACTAAACGGAGAGAGACCAAACTGATATCACCCATCAATCAAACTCCAAAAGACAGCAATGAAGACAACCTTGGAAAATGTCAAAATAACAGAGCAGAGTGATGAGTAACTAATACAGTGACACAGTTTCATCACCAATAAATCCATCACATTACTTGTCATTCGACACAGTAATCACATTACTATCAGGCCCAACACTGTCAGTCATTAAACCGGCCCAGCGGACATGTTATTGCTTTACTCTGTCTTTTAATATGTATTGCTTTTCCAAAATTACAAAGACTTAAGCAATCTATAGAAACTACTGCTGTATGGAACCATCTGTATGCCCATTAAAGGATTCCTAGTGCTCCTAGCTTCTCGTGTTTGCCAAATAAGATCATAGATTAAATAATGTCCACTTAAAAAATGTACAGATGCAGTATAAATCTGCTGGGTGGTACTGTTCACTCTATCTTCACTGTTCATTATGATTTATGTGATATGCTGTTAATGTATCAGTGTAATTTCTAGTCTTAAATAGTTCCCCTGATAAATAAACATATTGTGTGTTTTTTTTTATTATCATTCTGAATGAACATATGCTGCATATCCATTGAAGGCTGTGAAGCATATAGTAACTCAGTGCCAAAACTTCTCCTTAGTCAATCTACCTGCATATATAAGAATACAGACAACCTGTCAGAGCAGACAGTTATCTTAACAGACAGGCATCGTTCTTTATCATCCGTCTCCCTTAAGACCTGTACTAACAACTCTCTACAGAAAAAGGAGTAGGTGAAATGAAGAGGCAAGTGTGTGAGTGGAACAAGGTTGGTCAAAACACCTGGGAAACAAAACGTGTCAGTGCTTGGAGTGCGAACTGGCTGATTGCTGATTCTTGCTGAGTGTCTTTAAAACCAGAGCCATTGTCTGGGGAAAAGAGGAAGTGAAATAGGGAGGAGGAGGGTTGAAAATAAGGAGAACAGTTGGACAGTGGGTAAAGGAAGGGAGACAAACTGATAAGAGGACAACGAGAAAAAGTCAGAGATGTTTCAAACTTAAGATAGGCAAGTGTGTCTGCTTTTCAATGGGGAAAGTCAGTGCAGGTCTTAAAATTTAGCAAAAAACTTCCAAGGGCAGGGAAAGAGGGAATTGGAGTTGGTAAAAGCCACAGAAGGGCAAGCAAGGAGAGTCATTTCAGGGCCTCAAAGCACAGAGGAAGAGGAGGAAAAGGAAAGCAGGGAGAACAGGGGTAGAACACTGAGGTTAGAGTCCTGGTATCCAGAGGGACAACCCACCTGCAGAGCAAAGCCACTGGGCATTGACACTGCCTCTTTCATGATTAATAGAGCTGTCACTTATGACAAATGCAGCACTGTGTACCTGACCTACTTCAAGATAGCTGAAATGCAAGATTACTCCTTCTCCTGCTCCTCTTTCTCCCTATGTTAAAGGAGGACCAACTACTCCTTCTATAACTCCTCTTTCTCCTGCTTTCCTGTTGCTGGAGTTTAGCCAGTGTGCTGCCTTTATCTGGGGCTAGAAAGATCCTGTGTGCTGACAATGCGCCTGCCTCTTTTGTGTGACTGCATAGGGATTGTAGACAGTTGGACACCATAGAGTTTTTGTGACAAAGTTTTATAATAACTGATAAAGGACTTCATAAGTTCTACTATGGCCAGCCTACCCTGCTAAAGGTACCCTGGTAAAACTGAGCCTCTCAACTCTGTGCGATGTATATGGTTTTTCTGAGCTGTAATATGACTTGGTTTGCTTTGTAGCAATTTGATCAAGATCAAATTCACAATCCAGCAGGACAATACAACAGATAAGCACAATCCAGAAATAATTTAGGTCTTAGGTCTTTAGGATGCAGTTTTTTTCACGAGTCATATGTATTGTCTGAAACTGTTAAGCCTGCCCCAAGAAGTGGAACTCTAGGCCTATCAGCCTACAAAGAACAAAATCTTCTCAGGACTCAAGTACACACATTACTGAGTCCGGTCTCATTCCTGGGGTGGCAAATGCTGAGTGCGTCTGAATGAAATGCACCGGGCTTTAATGTACCTCAACACATCTGCGTCAGGATCAGGTGATCAGAGCAACTGCACAACATGACATAGTTAAGTGAGAAAGTCCCAAGAGGGTCTGAGGTCGAGGTTGAGTGGTGGGTCACACCTGTGAAAGTAAAACACTCATCACGGATCTTTTCCTAAACCTAACCTCATAGCTTTTGTGCCTAAACTTGACGAAAGTGAGTATCTTGTGTGTCTGGATAAGAGACTTCACACAGGGTTTTACATGTTGGCCACAGACACCATAGGGAATAATGTGTGTGAAGTGCATCTGGATGAGAGGCACAAAGCCATGACAAAGTGTCTGTATGTGACGAGTTGCATTATCAGAGCTTAGAAGCTGCTGGGTTCACTATGTAATTCAAGTAACTCTCAAAAACTGGGAGTCATATGTGCAGTGGGCCTAGTAAGAGTTTTGAGTCTTTTAATGCAAAAACTCAAATAACATTCATTATTTGAATTTCTTTATTTTCCCTTGTTATGCTTACATAATTTTAGAAAATCTGCGGCAGAGAAAAGACAGCTTGCTCAGTTTAAAATGTTTCACAGTGTGTTCCTTCAGCATCTGCTGCAAACACACACAACCTCAATGGAATAAGCTGCTTGCTAGGTGAGCACCTCAGATGTATTCCTGACACTAGCAGAGGAGTGATAAAAGAGGTGAAATGAGAGGACACTGAGTGAGTTTCGAGATTTGCTTGTGATTTTATATAACTTGTTGTAATAGACCATTTACTTACTACAGTCTCTCCAGGGAGTTTCTGCATGAAAGGTTAGCTATATGCAAATTGCCCTATTTTACCTGAATTGCTCACCATAGCAGAAAACACTTTTATCAGGCTTTTCATCGTGTGACCTCACTTATCCCGAGATGCTAGGTGGAAATTATTTGACCGTGAAATCCCTGTCACCAAATAAAAGGGGTCACATCTGGTGCCATGTGCTAAAGACACATAGTAAGTCCAATTCCCTCTGAAGTGGGTTGGTGTGATGTTGTCAGATAGATATTTCACATGAAAATGTTGAGTTCAGTGCTTTACTGTGTTATATCATATGTAAAGCACTAAATGAAATGCAACTGCTAAAGACAGCATAATTCTCATTATTATGAAAGTAACTTGTTGTTGTAAGTTTGAGGCACCAATTGTGTGTCTGAATCACAGATGGACAGGAAGAAAGACACGGATGCAACTATATAGGAATTCCTGCTAGAATGGTCCAAGCGAGTGCCTTGGTTGTTTAGAGTAAATAAACATTGTCAAATTTGAATGAATGAAAATTGGATTTGATTTCAGCAAAAAACAAGTTCTTTAATAATTTTTCAGTGATGCAAAATTTATTAGATTGGGTCATCAGACTTTCCTTGAGCCTTGCTGAATTCATTACTGTAAAAAAAAATAAAAAAATAAAAAAAGATGGGCTCCTGGGCAGATCAGACCAGTGGAATAAAATTAAAGATGCATGCATGAGTTGCTCACAGAATTGAGGAGGATCCTTTAATGTCTGATTCTGCTGTCCACCCCCATGTGAGTGGGACTTCTTAAGAAGAATAAAGACCAAAAAAGCAAAAACAAAATGATGCCAATATAAAAATTAGATAACTCCATTTGACAATGGCCTGAACAGCTGAGATATCATAAGTCCAATTGTTGCCTCTCACACAGAGATGTGATGAGAAGGACCTCTGATCCCCCACTTTTGATGTGGCCTGGGAAAGACAGATTGGAACGGTACACCAAAGGACAAGCTGAAAGATCCTACATCTGAGAGTGCTGGTATTTAGAGAAAATGGATATTTTGACAGGTTTGGTTGGAAATTTTACCCAGGAAAAGTCGGCTGAGCTCTCTTGCTTTTTTCCGGTAACACCCTGGAACACGTTTATTATAAACCAAGTGAATGAATGTCCCACAGATGCTCACCATTCAAAACAAGCCTGAGTATGAGTCCCAAGAACATCTTGAATGGTACCATCTGTCAGCCTGTCACTCTGCAATATCACTGCCTACCTTCAACACAACACAGCACAAGTCCCCTATGTATGTGCAAGTGTCTGTCTTTGGTGTCTGCACACTCCCTAACACATACTCATTTTAGTGTGTCTCCTTGTATTGCTTCATGTGTGAATGTTAACTCAGTAGGTACTAATGTGACTCAGTGATCCTGGAGGTGTTTGTGAGCCCTTTCTGGAGGACTGTGTACAGCAGTCGATAGGAGAAAGCACAGCTCATGTCACCCCATCATGAGACAGGGGGACAGATCAAAGGCAGAAAAACTAACAAAAAATAAACCAAAACAATAAATTGCTCACCAGAGGCCGCCAGGGGAGCTCAGTCTTTTTCCCAGAGTGTCAAATACTGCCTTTTCTTCTCATCCCGCCGCATCTCAACGGTTCCCTCTGTATCTGGGTGTGATGAGCTGGGATGAAAACATGTTTCGGAGGCTCTATTGGGCGGCCCGGTGTTATCTGTGGCTGTACCTCTGAAACACATTACAAGCAACATGAGTTCAAGCTGTTGCTCTGTGAAAGAAAAGATCTTTAGTTGTCACTTTACAAGCCTACATGAGATGAGTAAAAAGGATGCACGACTACACGTGACTTTGCTGACATCAACAAGTCCTTATCACTACAGAAACAAAGCTTCAAGATTCGGTAAATGATGTCTTGCAAAACTTTACTGTTGCTAAATTATTATGAATATTATATGCACAGACTGAGAAATGGATGAACCAATGTATTTGTTTCATTGGGTATATTTTATGTAGTTTCTTTTAATACATTACATTAGATGGAGAATAATAATAATAATAAAAAAAACAAACAGCAATGAGCTCATTCTGTTAATTGAGTTTCATTTTTAGATTCTGTGATCACTCTCTTGATAGCCCAGAAATGAAAGCCTAATCTGAAGAACTTGAGAGAACTCGATTTATCAGAGGACATTTACTTACAGTGGCACTTACAGTTGATGGAAAACATCAATAACAACTACAAACTAAACTCTTTCTTTTAAATCACGACTTGAAAGCACTAATCATCATGCTGATGTACTGATCTACCTCCATCAGACTGTTTCAGCTGTTTCAGAAGCGAGAAGCGTACGGGTTTATTCATTGCACACAGACACCAAAGCGCATGACCAAGTGTCAGTATGTGACAAGGATGAGAACGTGTTGGCCAGGAGCAGGAGAAGTCCATTCACACGTCCTTGAAAGAAAAACAGGAGAGAGATCATACAGAATACACACATACCATACACGCATGTCACACACGACAGTATACACTGGTTGCCAAGCAGATGTACAGACACACAAAGAGACTTATGTCGAAGGTGGTCACAGTTTTTTAAATAAGCAAACATTTGACTTTTATCGACTGCGCTCATTATCTAACATGCAACATCAGTGAATAGCCTCCACTGAGGATGAGAGGACATGTTTTCCTCATACAATTTCCATTTTGTTTTTCTTTGCCTGCAACATTAATTTGATTATTTACTAAAATCTGTCTGATAAGTCTGGTGATACGTTGATAAGCTTCACAAGTATACAAGTATCAAGTGTTTTATTGCATATTTGTGGGATTTCAGGCAGGTTATTGCTTGGTATAGTTTGTGCTTTTGTGCAGAGCAAGAGGAAGATCTGCAGACACTATTCAGGACTACTGTTAGCAATGTGCAATTATAATTTTCTTAAATGGCACAAGGCCTGAATGTCAGATGAAGATAAGGCAGCAAAGAACACTTTAGCCTAAACCCAACTAAAAATTAATTGGGATCACTCTTTTAATGAGGACACCTTTTTCTTGTATGTGACAAAATGCCTCGAACCACAAGCAAACAAAAATGAATGTATGATACAAACACATATCACACTCAAGGAGCAGAGTTATAAACTTCAAGGACGGTTGCACGCTGTAAGTGGGTTACACGTTGATCGATCTGACTGTGGACATAAGGGGCATGTCATCATGGCTGGAAAACTGAAATGACTTTCATCATTTTCTGAGGACGCACAGCAAAGGGATTTGGCTCCTTTCACCTTCTTACTCTCTGACCTTACACATCTCAATCACACCTCCGTCTCAATATGTCTTTCTCCTGATGTTTCTTTCTTTTTTCTCTGTCCTTAAAAAGTTGTCCTGCGTCTTTACTACCTTCTCTTTCAGTTTCTTCTCCTTTCTGCTAAAAACCCACCCACGTATCAGAGGTATCAGTAATATCATAAATGGAAACATTCTTTTGCATAAAAAAGGAAAAAAAAAATAACCTAACAATAATATTCTGCAAATATGTGCAATTATATTTACATGATACAAAGATCACACTTCTCAGTAGTGGTGTATTTTGAGATTGTAACAGTGTTACACTGGGAGATCACAGAGTCATAAATTCTTACTGTGACTTGGCCAAGAGACAGATCTGACCGAGCATAGCTTGCTGTCTTTCATGACCTGATGTACATAGGTGATCAGTAAAGTACCAGGGGCCAAATTTATCATTTCACCTGACAGCAGCCACAAAAAAACGTTTGTTTATGTAATCATGGTTTTTATGGATGAAAAAGGAATTGGAACCGTTCGCCATTGCTCAGTGGTAAAGGGTGAGCTATGTCTTTGTCCTTCCCAGTCAGTAGGAAGAAGGGTGAGTATGTGGGTGCAAAGCATACATAGCCTACTGTGTGTATGCAGAGGGCGCAACCACACAGTGGCAGACCCAGGCTGTCTGAAGGGTGTCGGAGATCATGTGATACATTTATGGTGAAACGGTTCCAAACTTAAATTGAGATTAACCTCGTTTTATTATGTGAATCAAATTTAAAGTGGAACTACACTACCTAAAAACCCACAGGCAACTGTTCACTATTCAGCCATCTAGAGTTATGTAGAAGCCAAGTCATTTTGTGTCATGTAGGTCATCTGTGAGCATGCATGGCACCTCATTGTGTTTTCTCCATTTTAAGGGCACCCATTAGTGCACTTAATCACATTTTCTCCACTGGAAGGGCAGCCTAGAGCCCCAGATAGTTTGGTATAATGCTCCTGACCTGAGGGTGAGCCAAACTGTTACAGCTACACTGAAATGAAGCCTCACTTCACTATGTTCACAGTTGTGTGTGAAAAGCACTTTGTGCTCCTGTGGGTCAACGTCAGGAAACAGACGTACCAGATTTTGCCTCGATTGTCTTCCTCTGCCCAGGATAGAAATCAGCAGGAAAACTGACATGCAGACACCTTAAGAGTCTGTGAGTTCATGCTGTTACTGTGCAGCCTGAATTTGGCGTAAGAGAAATAAGATATTTAAGTTTTAATATTGCATATTTAAAATGTCACTGTAGATTATCCTTTAACATCTGTTGTCACACAACACACATTCACTGTGGTGAAGTCAAAGTTGTTGTATTCCTAATCGGGTGCAAGCATGTGTGTGTTTGTGTGTTTTTGTCACATGTCTGAAGTGAGAGTCTGCCATCTTTAACCAGCTAAATAAACTTTATAACATGATGAAAAGCCCAGTATCTCACAAATTTCCTCAACTGAAACCCCAGGCAAACATATCAACTGTACACTTTATTTCTCCTGAAGATAAAGTGAAGCGTCCCTGTCTGGACATGTATTGCTGCTGTGACATACAGTCTTGTAATGATCAACACTTTTCACCTTTAAAAGACGGAAGACTGAGAACCTTCACACAAACTCCATCTCTCTCTCTTTCTCTCTCTGTAAATATTGTTATACATCATCTCTCTCTTTCTCTCTGTTCTGGTTCCTCACCCTTGAACGTGCGCACCTCCTTCAGTCTTATATCACAGGGAAGAAAGTCCAGAGCAGACAAGAGAAGTCTAACATGATGCATCTTGAGAGACAGATTGCAATGAGCACTGCTCCTGACATGGTAACTGTAAGTGCATTGTAACTGACTAGCATCGGCAAATGTGACTGTGTATTGGTGTGTGTGTGCAGCGAGGGGGGTCACAGTGAGGGGAAGGGAGGTCAGTCAAGAGCTGTGCATGGGTGCCAGTTTGGATTTTGGTGTTGCTGTTGTTGTCTCCGCACTTAGAACATATAATGTGGAGCTTGTATGCACATAATAAATGGACCAATATGAAACAAAATGAGAAGTGATTTGAGCAAACAAACAAAAATAAACTCAACTGTTTACCCAAGTTAAAAATGAGAGATTGCATGACAGAGAAAGTGCACTGCTGAAACCGAATGTTGACAGACTGTGGTTTTAGATGTTCTGAGGGTGACAGCTCAGCATGACAATGTGCATTTAAAAGGACGCAGAGGTGTGAGGCTGCATAAAAGGACCAAAAGGGATAGGCACTCTTCTAATGTGCACAGTCACCATAACCACATTGATCTCATTATGCATTTTATACACAGCTGTGGCCAGATTTACATTTCGCTTAGTTTGTGGCAATGTATTAGCATACATTGCTTGATATACTAAAGCAGCAGGACATTAAGTAGACAGCTGGGACTGACCATGTGCGGTGAGGTTTGTCTTAGGCTCACCAAGCTCAGAAAACAAGTGATGACGTGGTTCAAAAATTTACTTCATAACACTTCAACTCCATCTAAGCAGATCTGTTACATGATAATATTACAATCTTTCAACACGCTTTGCAAAGGTGAATAATTTTCTGTGCAACACTGGCCCTTGCTAATTGTGTGACCAAAATAAATCCAGCATGCAGTCTGTAGACGATCAGATATTAAACAGAATTAAACCAAAATTAAACCCATACTTGGAAAATCTGGCTCATCACACAGTCGGATAAACCCTTAAATGCACCACAGTGGGCCATTCCAACTCATTTACACATTACTTAACAACTGCAATCTACTGTTCAATAAATGCTACAGTGATTACAATTATATGGTGTGTGAGGGACCTGCACTAAGAAATAATATTACCGAAACAGTCTGAGGGTCTGGCAAGCTTTTATTCATGGATTCTATTCAGTTGAATGGAAAACTGATGTCAGATTTGCTTTGAGGTATCGGAGAGTATTACTTGCTTTGTCAGCAAATGTTTGTCTGAAAGCCCTGCAGAAATGAAGTGGAAACACTGCTCTGAGAAACATGACATTCAACTGTCCTGTCTGGAAAAACAAGCAATGCCAAAATTTAATTCACAGGTGCCATCACCTCATCTGACCCCCAAAGTGAGTTAAGAGATAGTTTGAGAGCATTCTCTGGAAGATTAAATTCCCCTCTGGCTAAATCTCCTTGTGTCCTATTTGATTCCTGGTGCAGAGAAGAGAGAGACATAATCACCTTCTCAAATATTGCGCTTCATTCCTGGCAGGTCTGTATTGATGCCAAGAGAAGCTCCCCTTTAAAGCCATATTTTCAGAAAAGGACTCACTTAACATTTAAATTGTATTTTGAACCAATTCCGAATCACCTCCCAAAAAAGCAAAGCATTACCCTGAATGCTGTAACTGATTTTTAACCTGCTTAATTAATGCTTCAGCATACCAAGATGTGAAGACCAAGACCAAGAATTGTGATAGCTGTTATAGCTGTCTGTGTATTTAGATGTGATGTCGTGAAAGTTTCTGTTGGTGTAATGGTCAGGTGTCCCACTACTTTTGTCTATATAGTGTAGGCAATGAGTGATTTACAAGTAGGATAACTTCAACGCAAAGTCAGGATCTGACACAAATTAAGCCCTGGTATACAGTGTGAGTGTTTTCTTTTGTGATTTACTTTAATTAGAGACGCTGCTTTGATTATTTTAAATATTTGCATGCAGTAATGTCATTGCAGCAAATATTGTGGCACATTTAAGCAGCAAACCTTACAGCTGAGGTTCCAGACTTGACAGGCAACTCTCCAGAGGAAACAGAATTAAACTTTCACTGTATGTGTCAGAACGGATGCGATCATGTTTGTTTTAGTTTCACTAAAAGTATAAATGTGTCATCCTGTGTAAGCTTTGTTTGTGTGTTTTTTACTCCGTTGCATTCCATTGCAAGATCATATTTACTGTTGGCCACATGTGTAAAATTCCAGGAGACAACAGCAATTGCTTCTGACAATGCTCATGCAGTGTTCTGTGCAAAATGTTGATTCATATTACCTCAGAGGCAATTTGCCTTCAGCGTCCTTCAAGTCCAGTGCAACAGCAGAGATTAACTGCACTCAAGGAGATATCAGAACTGCTCTACATAATATATTCTGGTTGCCTTGCCTTAAGTTAGACCTGACATTGGGCCTCTGCATTGTAACAGCCCTTGGACACAAGCCTTCCCAGTAATCAGCTAACAAAAGAACTGAAATGCAGGATCAATGTGAGTTAGTGTTATCTCCCTTTTTGCCAGCAGCATGTTACACAGGAGGGAAATGTCAGAGAGGTGAAATGATTCACATTCAGTGTTGGATCACGGTCCTGAGCTGCAGAATGCAGTTCTGAAATGGTTTCAATGCTGATACTGCTAAGGTACAACCAGTCACAGTCATGAGCGAAAACGAAAGACTTGGCCTGGAGACAGTATCTGAATAGTATCACTATCAACAGTACTATGACTCAGAATTTGAGTAGTGAGGTAGTTATCAAAATGTAGACTAGAACGCATGTCAACCTTAAGCTGGCAGGGGGGATATATGACCGTCAAACATCCTTTTTGTATATCAAAATACTGAATTTAGTGGTCTTTACATATGGTGGCACTGGAGCACTGGATGGTGTTAGCCATGTAAAGCTAAGCGAGGTAGCTCATATGTCCTCTGAGCTTCAGCATCCAGCACTTCCTGAATGCTGAAGTGTTCGCGGGGCCAGGTGGGACAAGTAATCCTTCATTAGTGTTGTGGGTCAACCCTACGGTCCCTCCACTGTGAGGGATCCAGTGGACATCCTTATCAGATGCCAGCACGATCTCAACTGACCCCTTTGGGTTCAAAGGAGCAGTAGTTCTACTCTGGGCTCTTTCCAGATGTCCAAGCTCCTCAGGCTTTCCTTTAAATTGAATTTAAACTTTACAGAACCTACCAGAATAAACATTTTCTTTTGTATTTTCCTCTGCTCACATCTTTGCATTGATTTTGTATGCAGTGGTCCTATTTCTTTGCATTCAGTCAGTCTGAACAACTGTGTTTGTATTTGTATTCCAGATCCAAATAGTAATAAGAACAACAATATAATACAGATGCATGGTTCTATAGTTCCTCAATAAATACAGATCCTAAAAATAAATACCACAAGTTGTGAATGCCCTCTACATACAGTACGTCTTCCATACAACAGTAATTTCTTTTCTGTTGCTCAGGTTGCTCCTCTGGTTAGAACAGAGCGTCTGTTCCTTAATGACTTCCCACCTGCTTGACTAATTACTGGCCCACTACAAATCAACTGAGCATGCTTGAGAGAAGACAGAGAGGGAATAGGTCTCGTTCTATAAAATGCCACAGATACAACTGCACCAACATTAGGGAACAGATTTTTCTCTGCAATGTGCATGTGTGTAACTCTACGGAGCTCTGTTAAGTGATGTTAAATTGTGGGGGATTTGAGAGAAATTCCTGTACACACCATCACAGTTGGATAGATCGCCTGAAGCACAGAATGGTGGGAGTTTCTGTGGCCTTGTGGACCTAAGAGACTGAAGTATTGATAGCCAATAGGTCCATATTGAACCAAACACTGCTTCACAGAGGATGATGTATGCACCTGTAAAGGCACATATGTGGATAAATTTCTAAAATGCTAGATGGGACCCTACTATGCCTGAAGGAATGTAACACTCAAAAGACAAATATATTACTTGACACACTAATCAGCTATCCTTGTTCTTTGACTTTCATAAATCACAATTGACTGTATTCCATAGTGAACACAGAATAATCCTATAACACAGAGTTGTCTTTTTTCAAAAGGACTGCAAAATGAGTTTTATAACTTTTTCCTTGTCGGGAGCCTTCTTTCAGATGCATTCCTAACACAGCTTTTGGAGTGGCGAACAGACCTACTTCGTATTCTCGAAAGCTTTTGACATTTTAAGCACCCCTCAAACATTAAAACACAGAGAGATGAGAGGAGCAGCTGGTGAATGTGATTCACCTCAAGTCACCACTTGAAAACAGTTGCACTGACACTTGAAAATGACACCTTGTTTATGGCTGATGCGTATGTGCTTTTGTGTGTGCCCCTGTGTGCCTGTGTATATGTGTATTTGATCTGCGTGTGTGTCCGGGAGTGTAAGGCTTCCTCCCCACGTTTGGCCTGTTACATGCTGGCAAGCTAACGTATGGCTCTGAGCGTTCCCAAGGCTTCCATCTAATTGGTTCTCTACAGGGAACATCGATGCTTCCATGCATCCCATATTGCCATTACTTAGTACATCCAAGCATGCCAGTTAGCCTTAATCACACACACAAACACACACACACTGCAGACATTGAAAAACAATTGTATTTGAATGCATACATGCTGTATGTGTTCAAGGAAAACGAACAATTTTAGTAGCCAGTTTCAGTGTCACAATTTCAGTGAAATGGAAACTGTCATTCACTTTGTGACAGCTGACCTGTTGTTCAGGCTTCAGAACTACAATCATCACCATAGACAATATACAGAAGGACTGCATTATGTTCTTAGTAGTTGAGTGCCTGGTTGCTATAGTTATATTTGTCTCTGGAGTGTGAACTGCCTCCCCTGCAGGCACTGATTGGAGAATAAGGGATTGATCTGTTACCAACCCTCCCCCTCCCACTGCTAATTTAGTTGGGTTGGTATACGTCTCCTCCACTTGTAAGACAAATAAATTATGGCCGGTTCGAATTTGACGAGTGTGATTGAACAAAAGCTATAGAATACATGAAGAGTGTGGGCAGATGATCGATCTTCAGCAGTGCCAACATGCTAATGTGAAAGGTGATTAAGGCCGACAGACTAACAGGGCTGCTGACCTTAAAACCAAGGATGCGCCCTTCAGCTCAGAGCCAAATCACATTTGCCAGCCGAAAACTGGGCCGGATGCTGTGCTTAATTCTCTTTATACTCTTAATACTGGTCTTTTTCTTAATCACAGTTTTGAAAATGCTCAAGGCTGGACAGTTTAACATCTGAAAAGCAAACATCCAGAAACCAATACAAAATATACAGCAGAATTTAAAGGAAAAGAAATGTAAAGAACGTTAGTATGCTGTCCAGTGATGCTTTTAAAAATGTATGTAATATGCAGCCTAAATCTTACAGTTTAAAAATACATTCTATAATAAACATTAAACAGTTTTTCAGGCTCAGACAGAAGTAAATATTCTTTAATCTCTAAATTACAAGAAATGCTTCAAAATATACTGGAGTAACCCGAGTCTTGGGCTATTTGTGCATATAAATGTAATTTTCCATTGTGACTAAAAGTTAATATACATTTTCTGTGTTTTGAAGTGAGCTTACATGACTTTTCTCTCAGTTTGGCTGTCTGCTATCCTGACAGTTCAGTTTTTGAATGAGGTCAGCGTCTGTGTGGATCGAAAGGATGGACGTTTAAGTCTCGCCTCAGGTTTGAATTCATCTAGTCTACACCAGCTGTGCAGACAGCCGGCAAAGCACTGGTTCTGTCGATGCACCGTATTTTTTAAAGCACTTCAGTGAGTGGAAAAACATATTAATAGCCAGGTCACAGTTATGAGCATAAAATGCGAGTACAGTGTACCAGCATGAGGATCAGACAGAGTGAAAATGGATTCAGTTAGACAGGATGCAATTACATTTTATCTGTTTTATATTCAATCACTGACAAGCTGAGTCATTACTAATTCTATGAATGTAACTGTGGTATGTCAATTATTATATTTTTTCCAACCATGTTTCTATATTTGAAACAAACTGGCTGACCCACATTAAGTGGTCAGCTAACTTGAAATACTCTGCAAATACTGTGCTGATGCGAATTAAGTTTCAAACCTTGCTTGACACATTAACACAACACACGGAGTACAGATGGGAAATGAAAGCTGCTCCATTTATCGTAGTGAGAAAAGCCACCAAGGAGGGGAAATAGATTGATTCAGTCCACACATCATTAGACGTTCTCCAGTATAACCTTCACCCCTGGGCTGCCTTTGATGAAGAACAATGAAGAAGGGAGAAACGTGTGTTGTATTTGTCAGTGGCAGGTCTCTTAACATGCAGACCTGACAGCAGATGGCCTTCTTATCATTTAATAGGAAAGGTTGAACCATCCTATTGCTCCCACTCCACATTTACCCCGGATCCATACAACTTAAGAAAGTGACAGTCTGGGTTAGTGTAAGTGTGGGCTGGATTAACACATGCACACAGTCGTAGCTCACTGAAGCATTTAACCTAAAATGCGATTTAATCTTGTATTCAGACTTCAAATCTTTTTTCAGGTCTTTGAGCAACAGACTACATGTCACATCACTTATCCTTATTGTTCCTTTAAAGTAAACTTGCCTTGCAGCCACTGCTAAAAATAAAAATAAACAAAGTAGTATGTAAATATAAAAAAAATATGTACAAATAAACATAGAAGCCAGCAAGGAAACATACGAACAAGCAAATACAGCAAAGGGACAAGTTGAAAGAGTGATAAGCTTTGAAAATGTACACGGAAAAATTGCAACGGATTAAACGGAAAATATGCAAAAATTGTTTGAGGCAAAGTCTGGTTTTTAGATATAAATTATTTGCATTTAAAGTAACATTTTTAAATTGCATCAAAATGCTTTAACCTTCAGCACAACACAATGATGTTAACCTCTGTTCTGTTCTGTTCACATGCATTGCGTGTACGATAGCGAGCTTGTTATGTCTTAACAAAAATGTCAAACCATATGTCAAACCATGTATTTTAATTGCCCAGGAAGTGGATCTCTGTGTAGTTGGCTCCAGTACTTAGTAGTAATCCAAGAGGCTAATTCCTGAATCAGGGCTTTAGTTAAGACCATTTTCATTGAAGCTGGTCTTGAGAGGAAAGATTGTTTGTGAGGGAACTCTACCTTTGACAGTGAAATGCACAGAAGTTTTACCTTAGAGATTTAAACGTCATCTGTCTGGCAGAAGTTCCTGAGAGATGGAGGAGAAGGGGGAGAGAAGCTTTTTGATTAAGGGAAAAAAGCTTCAAGTACCAACTGGTTAAGGAGAGCGGAAAAAAAAAGTAACAACAAAGTCAAAGTCTTGAACTAAAGTATGATTGTTTGTTTTCTTCAGCCAATCATAATCCGTGCTGACATTCAACACTAGGGGGTTGATGGATGTTTGGGAAATGTGGATTTCAAGTTTGCAAAGGTTTGATTACTTTCTGCACCCGTGAGAGACAGAGGGCTGTGACACAAAAGGAGAGAGGCAGATGTCAAGTGGAGAAAATTTCAAGTGTTTCTAGGTCTTCAAGCAATCATAATCATGGTGATCAGAATGTTGCTGCTGTTTTGTCCAACCTCATGACTTGAACTGGAGCCCTGTGGATGTCATTTCCATGGAAAATGAAAATTATCATGACACAACCTATGATCCATCTCAGAACATGAATTCATGTCTGTAATGTGTGTGAAATATTGTGCCGGTTGTGTCAAACTTAATCATAATCATAATCATCATCATCACATAGTTCCATTCAAATGGCTAAGAATTATAAGCCATGTTTTGACTCTCCAGAGGTCTGAAAGTGCAGGACCTGATGAATTGTGCATTTGAAGACCTGTATGAAGGTGAAGAAATCAAATAAAATGTATTTATGTAGATTTTAATGTAAACATATATATAATGGGTTTATATAATGTAAATGTAACGTTTAGCTTCTGCCAGAGGTTGTGATTGATCAAACGAGAACAACAGAATCTTCTTCAGTGAGCTCTGTTGAAATATCGGCTTCTACATTTGTGCGCTTACCGCATCACATCTAAGCATGTGCAACTGCTTTTACTGATGTGGACCATAACTGTCAGGATTATTTGTTCATCTGCACTGCAAGGAAGTTAAATGTGATAGTCTTCCTCTAAACATCTGTTGTGTGAGTTTAAACTGGCAACCTCATTCACAGACAGGGGAAGAGTGACATATCCAGTCAGGGGAAGAACATTAGCATGTTGCTATGAGTCACAGCTTTCTCAGTTGCTGATGAATTGCCTGGCGCCCCAGTCTGTAGTCCTCTCCTCCCTAGCACAGGGTCACTTTCTGAGCAGCTTAGCCTCCTCACCCCGGCTGCCTCCTCCCCCCAATCATACCACTATGTTGCTTTGAAATGCTTTCATCAGACTTTAATTTGTATGGAAATAAATATTCTGTGTCCCAAGATAAAGTCTGTATTTTGCAGAAAAGTTAGGAGAGGCAGTGAAATGAACAGTTTCAAAAGTAAACTGACCGTGTAAAGAGGAGACTGTATTTTAGTCTCGTGGGCCATTGAGAAATATTAGAGTGTGGTAACTGAATATAAACTGAAAGGCAGGAGTGCGTGGAGAGAGATCATGGATTTTTTTTTTGGTGGTGGATGTGCAAGCTTTAATGTGCGCCAAGGACATCACCTGCAGATGCAAATTCAGTGCCCTTTCTTTTTTAAATATATCTCAAGTGCCCTCTTCTCCAAATCCACTCTAATAGGAATTTGGTGGAGAGGACCTAACTCACAATTTTGTCTGTGCATAGGAATAAGCTTAGACCTCATTTTTTATCAGTGAATGGGCCTTGAAATGACTCTGTATTCAAAAGACTCTCATCTCTCTCTCTCTCTTTCTCACACACACATGCACACGCCATTCTCAGAAGGATATCAACCGAGATCACCTTGACATAGTTTTATTCCCCAGAAGAAATTCAGAGGACCACAGATAAACTACTTAAATGTACAAAGGGAGGACTGTACATGTTTTTAAATGTGAAACTTTCTGGAAATCGTTTAAGTGCACTTGGCAAAAAAGTATCAGCAAGTGTACTGCTCACTCCAGATAACAGAATGATGTATTCATTATATCAGTGTGCCCTTGGGTGGGATAATATAGAAATAGAAGCGAATGCCTTTCTTTCTGGCTCATCCCAATGTGAGCTGTGGGCTTTGGGGACAGCTATCCCGAAATACTGGAGGAGTACAGAAGAGAGCACACACACACAGACTGAGGCATGTAAATTCATGCACGCCCATGCCTTAAGACATATTCCGCATCTCCCAGGCTTGGCGTGCGAATGAGCATTCTTGTTTTTTTTATCTCTGGAGCACCTTCCTGCTTTGGGGACAGCAATCAGGTCTCATGGTGAGCAGATGAGCCAGAATACCGGTGTCTGAGCACTGAGGCTGCACAATGATATGACATGAGAAACTACCTTGTCACCTGAAACAGGGACACACAGAGAGACAGCTGCCACCAGACACTGGAGCTGGTGAACCACAGCCTGCTGAGACAGAGGGGGCAGGGTCTTCCTTGACACGCACATATGCATATAATTTCCAGCACACTTGCATAAACTCATATGTGGCACGCAGTACAGCACACTGAGACAGGTCTATTCATGTATGCAGTCAGTCAAACAGATATAAACCTCAGATAGATATACAAGCACACAGGGAATTGTAATGGTTTTTCTGGCTCTTTTTAGACAGCCAGATGATTTGGCTCAGCTCAGCGATAACAGCTTTTAAAATTAATCCAAATTTAGCAATGTTTTGACCTATGATGGATATGTGTACACATTCATCACTTAAATTATGCAAATTATGCATGTAATTGTTAGAATTTGTTATATAAATTGTTAAGTTTCAAAATATCATTATTTTATATTATGCTTGGAGTGCACGTTTTGTGTGTTTGCAACCAGCTCAACATACAAAAATATCATCGTTGTTGGGTGTTAATACAGTTACAAAAGTGAGACATTTCTCTAACTAATGGTAGCTGTATTACTGTGTCTTGTATTCTTTTATTTAAAAAAAATAGAAAGAAATCAGCTCTCAGGCAGGATCCGGTTCCCATAGTTCACATAAAAGAGACCTTCATAAATGACACATCGCTAACAGGGGAGTCAACTGAAGGAGGTATTGCTAATATAAGAGGATACAGTAGCCAAAATAGTAGCCAGAGTCAGCTTGTCTAATTGCACAGGATAGCAATTATCCTCTCCTGGCATGGGAGTGCTCTTATTGACAATGACTGAAAAAATGTTTTTGCATAGCTGCTAACTCAGTGTGGCATACCTCCACACCAGCAGTAGGGTGATGACATCATATGTGAAATAGGTCACAGCATAAGTGGGCACAGCATAGTACCGATGCTCACTTCTGTATGGCTGTACAAACAAAAAAACAATAAAAACAATAACTATAGCACTGAGAAATTAAAAGAAAGCTGAAAACTATCATTTAAAAGGCAATTAGTTTTGAGCACTGAGGGAATGCAAAGTTACTCAGGTTCCTCTTTTTCATCAAAATCTTGTGATTGCTTATTAGCATCAAACAATTAATTCAAAGTAAACTTGGCTTGGAAGTGCACAGCAGTGAAAAATGAGGACAAAGCTAAACAAGACGAATAATGAACAGAGCTGACAGAGAGAGATATGGCAGACAGAATTTAATAAAGGTCAGCAAGGCACAAAGTAAGATGGCAGAACATCCCTTACATACATTTTTATGTGAATTAATTAGAATTTTTTCAGTTTTCAGCTTGAAGGACAAAAGTTTTCCACTACTCTCGCCACGTATTCTCATTAGCAGTTGGAACAGGGACGGGAGTTGTAAGACCACTCTTCATTATAATGAAAAAGAACAGGTTTAAATCAGGATGACTTTTCAGAATATGATCCAGCTCCGGTTTGTGCAACGTCTAGAAAATTTAACACTTTAAAATTAGATTCATGCTTCCAGGATCAAACTTTAAGAGAACTCATCGGAGCAAGAACAGCATATTGCCTGAAATAGAATTGATAGATTGACTCCAACTACCATGTGCAGCATGAGGCCAGTGATTAGAAACCTTCTCCCACTGGATCAATATGCTCAGGCTCCATATAATTAGCTTGGCCCTTGTGTTTATCATTCAGGATGCCTACAGCAGTAATTGTGGCATATTTTAAGACACTGTCAAAATGGACATTGGCTTATACGCTGTCAAAATCTCTATTTAACGATGATATCCTACTCTCTTCTAAACATCCTATTAAAGCCTAGACTCACACTGGGATGGCAAGATGAACAGGTTGGAAAACACAGATGATGCTGACCTTTGAAGCGTGACCCCCTGTAACGGATGAACCCACAGATATAATTGGCTCTGCGTGGCCACAGTCGATGAGAGTTGACCTGCTGGGGAGGATGCATGTTATATGTATATATATATATACACACACATATATATACATACATATATCTAAAATCTGTAAGTCACTTTGGATAAAAGCGCCAAATGAAAGGTAATGTAATGTAATATTGCCAATAAAGGGCAGTTACACAAATCCAAATGAATCTTCCTGTTCAACTTGATCATTAATGCCTCCATTGTGACTTCAAACCATTTAAATTCTTTCTGCCAGTGTTTTCATAAAAAAACAAAAATCTTATATAGAGTGTTCAATCTGAAATTATTTTGTCAAGCAAAGTCCATTTGTGCTGTGGTAATGGCTTGGCCCCTTGCTACTTGCCTATTCTGCATAAAGGCGGCGGCTGGCCACAGGCCATTGCTAAGCTTGTAGCTCATTTCCACAGGCCAAGCCAGGGGGAAAATTGTGTGCCAGCTTATAAAGACTTGAGGTGCCACAGCAGAATCAATAAAACTGGACAAATGGCTGCATTTGGATACGCATTACTCTGGGACAGTGTGATCTCAATCAGGTTTTACGAATGTACCGATGGATGTGCAGACATATACTAGGTAAGTAGAACAGTTGTAATTTTTACAAGCAGCGATGCCAATATGGTAGATTTGCACGGCAGATTGCTATTTTTTTATGGTGAAACTTTAACAAGGAACTATTCCACCTTCAGCCCTCTAGCTTGTCAGCACAAGTAGGACCGAGGGCACCTGTAAAGCAGTGATTAGAAGAGATTACAGTGACTTGTGTAGGAGTTGATGCATACTTTTAGATACAGTACAGTACAATTTAATTCAGTTTTCAGCTCATCAACTTAGCTTTAATTAGATTGTTTTCAGGGCCTTTTAGGACTAACCTCTGCAGACTTTTAAACCCATTGACATAATATTAATGTGGCGAGCCCAACAAAGAATATCAGTATATCACATAAACTGATATGCTAATGTTAAGTAAGCTGATATATAAGTAGGGCCTCAGTATTTTAAAGAACAACTGAAAACAAATAAATGATAATTAGGGAAGGGATCCAGGAGAATAGCAAATTACTACATCTTAAATCATGTTAATAAATATTTTATCAGAACAGAGAAAGGTAAGGTGGCAAAACAACACTAAAAAAAACCCAAACAAACAAACAAACAAACAAAAAACAAGATAAGACAACAAGGTAGAATAATTTTCAAAATTGCTTATGCCTTTTTTTTGTCAGGTGAAGTCTCTTAGTGTGAAATTTTAAATAATTCTCATTAGTGTGACTTGTATTGTAAGCCAAAGGGATTTACTCTGGCTACGTTTACTTCTACAAATAATAATTAAAACAAATGCACCATGATGTGGTGGGTTATGTCTGATAAGCTTTTCTAACCAAACAGGCCTGACAGTATTTAATTAAAGTTATGTTTTGTGTTGTTGTACTGAAATAAAAGTTGGACTCAAACATATTCCAGTCTTTTCTCCTGAAACTAACTCATTTGGTCTTCCATTATCTGGTCTACTCTTTTGACCTCCCACATTGAAGTACTTCTTGGTTCTTCCAGTAGGATGTGTGTGGTATGCCTACATGTTCACCCCTCATTTCTAAGCGGGGTCTTTCGCCAGTTATGAGTTTCTGTTGCCGTGTTTGCCAAGGGGGTATGGCTATCACTCTCTGCCTCTAAAGCATAACGAGGATAAAGTCTGAGTGAAATACTGGAGTACTACAGCACTATTCCTGCCTTTAATAGGTTTCACTGCATTGTCCCTAGTTGCAAAAAAAGGTTGTGGCTAAATATGAATGAGAATCACACCGTCACAAAGACTGTCCTCACAAGAAAAACCAATAGCGTTGATCCTTCACTCTAAAACTTAAATTAAAGAGGAAGAGATTGTCCTGCATTCATGAGGAGTAAAAAAAGGCATTAGTGGGTAAATGTGCGTAATATATCAGAAGTAAAAGTACTCATTAAGTGGCAGAAAGCCCCCCGTAAAGGTACTAGAGTATTTTAATGCTTGAGCTTGTTGAAGGGGAGACAATTTTAAACTAGTTGATATGTGGTTGGGTGTTTCAGTCTATAAGTGCATCACATCATTGTTTTACAAGTTGATGTTGTGTTTTGCTTACTGTCTGTGTCATTGGTGAGCTACTGAGCAACAGTTTGCAAGTTTGTACCCATACGTTATACAAACTTTACTTTTAGAAGACATAAACAGAGCAGAAAAATTGATGGCGTTAAAAGACATATTTTGAAAAGTATTTTCTCGGGAACAGTGTTTGCAGCTATTGATATTTAAAACAGGACGTTTCAGAAGTAAATGTCATCCTCAACTTCCTCTGGGAAATTGATGTGAGTGGATGAAGGCTCCTGAATACCTTTACAGCGCAAAAGAAAGTTCTATCACACTTAAATATCAATATGTTGCTGTCTATTTTACGATATCCTCAGGTAAACTGGATCATGTTGTGCACCCACCAGATGCCTTCTTAGCCGGCATACTTTGAATAGGACCTTTTCTTGCATTTTGACATTGTACATTTATTCACAGTGTAAGAATATTCAAGGTAATTTATAAAAGCTCTGAGAAAAAAAAAATCCACTTCAGGGGAAAACAAAACCTTGAAACACAGCAAACAGAGACATTAAAAATAGTTGAGCAAAATTCACACACTCCAATATTCCAGATAAGGAGTTGGCTGTCTTGTTACATGTTGTGACTTTGTGTCTTTCTCTCTCTTACTCTCTTCTCAGTGCATGGATGAGCAGATGAATAAGCTCCACGCCTAATTTACAGATGATTTCTCCCATTAATCTGCAGTCTGCAGATGTTGTTAATTTATTTTACTCCTCCGACCTCCTGTTGTCGCAGCTGTTGGATGTTGGGAAGGGAAACTTTGTGTGTACGTTTGTGTGTGTATACACTATAAATGTACTGTCTATGTGAGCATAGACATGTTTGCTCACATAGACATGTAGATGTTTCCTTGCGCATGTGTGTCTGTGTGTGTTGTACACATGGATCCTGTGCCAATGCAGTTTGGTGTTAGGGCAAAGGAACAGGTGGAGCACGAAGTGAAACATGCACAGCAAGCAAAGCCAGTTTCATCCTGTTGAACTGCAGCCACTATGGGATGTGACCAGACTCTCTCTCTGCCAGATTCTACAAACACAACCATGTCATACTGTGTGTGTTCTATGTGCTGACGTGTTGAGGATCATGCAATTTGGTCATGCAATGCAACACCAGTCAGACTCGAGTCACAAACCTGAGGAGCTGCAGCTGAACATTCACTTTAACACTGACTTATGACCTCACTCAAATATTAGCATTTTGACTGAAAATAACTTGTGCCCTTCCCACTTCAAATAAAAAACAAGAAAAAAAAAAAAAAGCAATCCGTTATAAATTATGTTGCCATTTATTGCTTGCTCCAGAGGCAATAATTCTTGTGGCCATGATTGCTCTTTATCAGGTGACAGAAGCAGTGCCATTTTTTTGTAGCAGTGTTTGGAACAAACTGAGCTTACAAATGGACAATAAGTACTCTAGTGCAAAAGTAGTTTTAACATTTGAATTTCCCTCGGGATTATTAAAGTATCTATCTATCATATTGTTTTCAGCATTGAGAACTGTTTCTCAACTTGACTACGCTTTATTCCAAGTGGTATGCAAGACTGTCACAATCATGACATGTCAGTAAAATTATATTTAATTTAGTGAAGGCCACATAATTGAATTTCCCTCGGGATCAATAAAGCATCTATCTATCTATCTATCTAATGACTTGTTTGGACTTAAAAGGTCTCTCAGTCAGCTTGGGACTTCAGTGTCCCACCTCTGCTCCATTTTTTTTTTGTGTGTATGTACATTTATACATATGAACATGAATATTTATCTCTTCCTGTTCTGAAAGTGTAAAAATGCACAGACTGAGTGAAGTTAGCTATAGATGGAGAAACCAGTGTATTTGTTTCAATGTGAGTATAGTGTTTTGTGAATTTTCTTAATGGATACACATTATTAGATGCAGAATAAAAAGAAACAAACAGCAATGATCTCATTCAGTTAAATGAGTTTCATTTTTAGATTGTGTGATCACTCTCTTGATAGCCCTGAAATGAAACTAATTTGAAGAACTTCAGTTTTTCAGAGGACGTTTACTCATTTTGGCAGTCATCTTCCACGAGTTGATGGCAAACATCAGTAACAAGTACAAACTAAATTATCTCTTTTAGATCATTAAATCATGACTTGAAAGCAATTATCCTACAATATATTCACTCATCTACCTCCACTAAATTGTCTGTTTGTTTTTCACATGTTTTAATGTTTTGGGAATATTTATAAGTCTAAACTATAAAAACTATATTATTCGCAACTGCTAGACACTGTTGTTGTTGTTGCCAAACTCAAAAAGACATACAAAACACTTTCATAAGAAATTGCAAAAAAAGCTGCTTTTCCTCTGTTAGATTCTAAAAACACAAACCTCACCCATGTGCTCTCATTGATCCTCCTCTAAGCTTTCACGACCTCGAAACTGAAAGGTTAAAAGCTAATCATATCGATAACTCATTGGATCTACTGATCCTGCTCAAGAGTTAATTGGGTATTACTCATTAAACTTTACCCTAATCAACTGTATTAGAAGCAGCCTCAGCAGTGGCACAGACAGTTGCTATGATAGAGTTGCTAATTGCATTTGGTGAAGCTACCTCATTACCGCCAAAAACATCCGCAGTCAGTCTGGCAAGGTGCAAACGAGCTGGGTAGAGAGAGAGAAGGGCACTGGTGGGTCAAGTCTCTTTTTATCATCACAATCAATGCTGGCTGTTCATAATCAAAAGGCACAGCATGCGCTCAGCCAAACTATGTCAGGACATCCTCTAAATGCGCACTAATTAGAATCAATGACTGACATGAAGAGAGCAGCTTGAGGCTTCATCTCACAGCATGTGCTGATTATATCGATAGCTGTTTTTTTTTGTTTGTTTTCTGTCCTAAATTCAAAATCCTTTTTTTCACCTGGCTTACAGCATGTGTCCATGTCTGTATTGACCTTTGATCCATCCCTCTCGGCCATGCTGTGTTTAAATGTTTAAATTAGCTTAAAAAGCTAATGCAGATAACCCGGCAAACTAGGGGCACTATGGCCATCATTGTGCAACATACAACCAATAAAATAACATCAAAAACAAATCTAATATTTTTTCTTTGTCAATGCTATTTCTAATAAATGGACTCTACCACATAAATGTCTGTGTGGGATGCAAATATCTGATTCTTTTTGAAAACAACTGACTGGAATCTGATTAACCTTTCACTTTGTTCTTGATTTTTCATATAAAAGGGGGATGCTACATATAAAACACTATTTTTAGTACTTGACTGACTCACGGATTATATAAAGCAGTTGTAGAACACAGTCCATTTAATTTAGGTACAGTAAATTTTATGTGTGAAACTGCTTTAAAATTGCTGTTGCCAGTAAATGAATTTTGTTTGGGCAATTGAAAAAAAAATGTGACTAAAGGTTTAGGTGATGCATTGACTTTACGGCTGTTCTCAAAAAGTCTGATGTCTTTTCTCAAAAGCTGAAAGATTTTAGGTGCAAAGAACACAGATGCTTATGTTGCAGTCATGCAGCGCTTCTTACAGCGTGTCTCCGTCATACAATGTTTCACACCAATTGCACAACCTGCTGCGGGGCTGACGCCTGAGGCAAATAAACGAAAACATGACAGAAACTGCATGAGCCAAAACTGCTCAAAAACAGCCACATTTCCTCCCCTTTACTGACCTCAGTGATATAGTGTGTCTGTGGGTGGGTGTTACCTGGCAGTGAGCAGGATGGCAGCAGTGGCTAGTGTATCATCTGAGCCCAGTGGAGACAGCAAGGCCATATGCACAGACTGAGGGGGGCTGAGCCACAGAGCCCTGGTCCTGTGGTCGACTGCTTGGGCCAAACTGTCGGACCATATGGAGATAAATAGTGTGTGTCTTTTGAAAGTAACTCTGGACTCCACTGCATGCTTCAGTGGTGTGTTAAAAAGAGCTGATAACTTGACTTTTTATTTTCCTGTCGGATTGTAATCTCACTTCTCCAGGCAGTAACATGCTATACAGAGGCAGAAGTTCTGTGGCATAAACAACCAAACCGAACAGAAACAAACCTTTATACTGAGGTTTTACAAAACAAACACATTTTAATAAAATGTAACAGCAGCACAAATTACATCCAAAATGAAGTTTCACTAATACCTTTCTAAACCAGTTGCATTATATTTTCATGGCCGCAGGATTTATTGCTGTTGTATTAGACTGCATTCAGCAACAATAAGCTGGGCGGACTTGATAAAATGCCAGCTGAGTGCACATTATCAGTATGAATTGAGATTCAGAGGAGCAACTAACGGCTGAGAACTAGTTGGGATGATATTTTCAAGTCTGAAACCAAAGGTATAGTTGTTGTGAACAGCCAGTCATCACAGAGACATTATAGAGACAAGATGTTCTTTAAACATGGGGGAAACTGTCTCTACAGGAAAACAGTCATAATGTTGCTCTTGGTAGTTCACAATAAAAGTAATCTCTTTGAACAGATATCTGCATATGAATGCAGAATCTATAGGACAAAAATATTTGATATCGGAAGCATCCTGGTTTCTGTTTGTAGTCTGAGTAGTATTGATCACTCACACTTGAGCTTAATTGTGTTTGGCTTTGGCTGCATGCAGGTGAACATTCTGTGACTATCATGTAATGACAACCGCAGCACAGCTAGCGAGTTGTGGTGTGAAGTGGGTGTGAATGTGGCTGGACACAACCCACCAGTCCTCCACGGACAGAAAATAGTTGGGGGAGGGGGTTTCTGAAGCTCTTCGCCATCCTGCGCATTTACCAAGAGGAAGATTTTATTGTTATTCTGTGCAACAAAGCACAGCTATCGTCTGTGCTGGCCAGTTGAACTGGAGTTAGAAGACTGCATGATAATTAGTGGCCCATTAGGAGCACTGGTGAGAGGTACCATACTGTGCCAGTGTAACAGACTGAATAATCAAGATGCTTGCTCTGCCAATAATAGAAGCAGTACTGTGTAAATATTCCATTCTGAATGAGATGTTCACCTTTGTGTGCAAATGTATGAATGTGTGTGTATGTGACTGAATAGACAGATTTGCCATAACAACACTGGTGCACTATTTGGAGTAGTATTTGATTTCTTGCTATTTCTATATTGTAATTAGCTGCATTACATTTGACTTGTTAATTGCACAGAGAATGAACCCCAATGTAATATGGGCAGTAGCTTTGTATTAATAATCATGAAAAATGTTCACCAAATCACATTTTCATCTGACTTGAACCAAGGCTGCACTGAGTCAAACACACATGGAACAAATAATGGCAAAATAACTGAGAAACTCTGACTAAATCAGACACTTTTACTCATTGCAAATACAGAAACAACATAACTGAAAGCGTTGACTGCCAGAATAAATACACACAGGAATACAGAGTCCAAATGCCTGAATGCAAACTAGCAGAAAGAAAGAGTCAGGATTAACACTTTAAGGAAGGGATTTCAAAGACAAGTGTCAAATGTCGCAGCATTGATATAAAATTTAATTGGAGTGCCAGTGAGATGAAGAGGATTAAAGCCATTATTCATGGAAGTGCAAATACAAGTTAGAGCTGGATCTAGTGTGTGTTATTCTGTAACGCAGGACCATATTTATCTGGGAAAACAAACCAATCATAGCTGCCATTTCCAGGGGCGATTGAAAGAATCCTATTTTAAACTCACATCCTGCCAGTATTCTGCTTTTGGCTTGGTAGTATCTAATCATTGCACATTTTCCGACAAGAATTTCTGCAGACGTGAATCATTTAGTATGGAAGAATGGCTTTCCAGGAAGAGTCTGCTGATCACCATGGCCTGGCCTGGATAGATGAGAAAACCAGAAGATAACTGTCTTCCAGAAATAAATAAAGTAACATTTATGTAAGGACAGCTCTATATACACCATTCTGCAGTTGTATTATAACACAATTGTGTAACTACAATGACCACAGTCAAAGAAAAGCATGTTGAAGCAGTTTAATGTGAACTGCTGACAGCGTTCTTCTCACTTTACATTACTTTCTTTGCCAGCTACAGCTCAGGTTTCAGGAGATGTAATGAAAATAATATGGTACCCATCATAGACTCCTGCACCGCCTTCATTTTGACCCACTCAGGGTGTTATTTTGCAGTGCATAAACAACTCCGGCATTCATAAATAATACGTTTCCCTGGATAAAAGAGACAGGCGGACATGAGGCCGACTGGCAGATGCTGGCATTTTCAGATGGCGCCCTCTGAGCGTAGATGTCTCAGCTCTTTCTCTGACACTCTGCCTCTGACTCCTGCAGCCATCCATTTGTCTGTCAGTCTGTGTGCCTGGGTTGTAAAAGGTACAAGGCACACAACTATTCCTGCTATATATCATAGCCTTTTTTTCTTGAACCTTTTCTTTCTCTTAGATTCTCAAACATTTATCTCAACAATTGCCGTGATATTCTTGTGCTTATCTTCCCCTGCTGCGTTTGTATCAACATAACAACTCCTTGTCGGAATCAATCAACAACAACATCCCCAGTAATGCTGTGATGTTCATCTGGATGGAGGAAAAGTAACAAATAATAATAATTGGTCACGAATGAGACAATTTGTCACAGAAATAAGGAATTTCGTGGAAATAATTTTTCTGAAGCTTATCTTGCCCATTACTCGCTGCTTGTCATTGTCAGATCCTCACATCTCAGCAAGACTCCTTTCAGTTTTATATTGCCTTGCTCTGCGAGGATTTTCCATTCATATGCATGCATTGTTCAAGGTGATAAGGTGATGACACTCCCGGCTCTCCTGTTCTTCAGTGTGCATGCCCAGGGGTTATATGTGTGAAAATTAAAATCAATGAAAGTTTGTTGGGGTACCGGTCGAGGCAGTCAAGGTTCGCAATCTTTAATGAACAGTTCACCGAACTTATCAGCGAAAAAAAAGTGGAGTGAAAAAAGATTTACCCAAGCTTCTCCTGCACTGCGCTGCTGTTTGAAGTGAGAAATTAGAATGCAAAGTGAACAGGGAAAACAGCTCTGACAATTGAATAATCTTTTATCAGCCTCTGAAATGAGGGAAATTGCCTTATTTTGCTCAGTTTTATATCATTGTAAACTGAATACCTTTGGGTTTTGGGCAAAACAAGCAATTTGTCACTTTGGGTGTTGGGACCTTATGATGGCCATTTTTCCCTTATTTTTAGACATTTCACGGACTGAGTAATTAATCACTTAATCGGAAAAAAAAGATTGCTTTGGAGGTAAGATGCCCCAGTGTTATTAACTTCTAGAAGGTCAGAAGCACCTTGCTTCAACCTCTCCTCCAGCATCGCATTACAAACATGATTACAGTGGAGAAAGATACGAAAACCTGGCACTTCTGCAACGGTTTCATCTCTACTCGCTGGAGTTTGTAGGAAAAATTCCATCATGATGTGACCTACTCATGCTCATACTTGCCAGGTGAGAGACACATCTTGTGCTCCTCATGAAAGGTCTTGCAGAGGTCAGCATCAGAGATATGAAAGGTCAGCATGACTTACCACTAAGATTAAAGTGACCTGTTTCCACCCCAAGGAAAGAGTGAAAGACCAGGCCACAGGTGTTAGAAAGTGGTCACTGATGGACATTGTGTGTATGTGTGCATCCTCATGTGTGCCATTGTTGACACCTTGCTGATAGTCACATAGTTGTTGGCATCACAGAAATGAGGACATAGCTCCAGTAAAGGAGAGAGGAGGAAATAAAAATCCTGTGTTTATTTGGAAAAAAAATGTCTTAGTTTAGAATAATTTGAAGGTAAAAGCCAGCGATTCTGTGCTGTTTCAGTGTTTAAAAGCTAACTTTGAAAAAAAAAAAAGTGGGTCAAAGCACAAAATTTGAAGTGAAAAACTGGCAACAACAAACATCTTTTTGTCATTCTGCCCAGCTGGTGCAGTATATGACCTCTAGCTTGACAGACAGCCAACAAGTTCTTTCAACAAATAACCAGTAAACCTGTCTCTCAGTCTTGGAAGTTTACTGAATAAAAAAATTGTGAGATTGAAAGGCAAAAATAGAGCATTTCATTGTCTCTGGCTGTTGTAGTCATAAATCATCAAAGAATTCTTTATTTGCAACTCAATATCATTTGTCATTTCTAAAAATCGGTTCTATTGTTGGTCGCTATGAATTAAGTTTTGGTGGATTTGGTTGTTTCCACGACGATCAAGAAGCAAGTAGTTACAGAAATGTCAGCTAATTTTATTTTTCTGAGTGAATTAATATTCAAAATATCTTCTAGTTTCTAAGGTTCTTTTAAGTCAAATATATTCTGTAGGGCTTTCTCAAACTCTTCCTCAAATGGTTTCTAAATTTGACATGTAAAAAGAATGTGTGTATAGTTTGCTACTTGCTTTCCAGCAACTAGTCTAGACTGCTTACTTATGAGGCATAAAGAAGATCTAATGTGCACTTTCCAAGCAAACTCCCTTCTGTATTCTAATTGTGACGTCTTGAATTTTCTACTTAAGGAGTCTTTCTAATCTTCTGTTTGTATTTACTTGTAATTCTTGTCCCCCATTTCTCCTTATTTTATTGTCTACAGTGGTCAGCTTTCGCAATATCATGTGATAAGTATCTAATTTGTGCTTACCTCTTGTTATTACCAAATCATTCAATGCAAAGGCATAATTCTTCATGTCGCTCTCATTGGCGGAACAAGTGTAATAAACCTCAACTCAAGATGAAATATTGGCTCATTTGTCTTTACAGAAGTGATGCCTGGATGCCAATAATTAATTATGACTCAGCGGGCTTGAGACGCATTCTTTCACAATCAATGTATCAAATTAAGAGCCATTGATAAGTGCGTCAGACATTTTAAATGCTACCATTACCACAATTGTCTTTTGTTGTATTCTTTACAATCTGTCACAGACTTCATCACTATTTACACTTGACAACTGCCTTGTGTAAAACTTTTAGTGGAGAATATACAAATTTGAACAACAAAGGATTAATGTAAAAAAAAAAAAAAAATGCAGGGACTAGTAAGACCAGTATGAAACTATATGATATAATATAATAGTTGTGTTTGCAAATCTTTTTTTTTGTTTTGTTTTTGTTTACTGAAACCCTTCTAATTTCATGGCAAACATTGCTGGTCCTCATCCTAAAGTGACGCCATCTGAGGTTTCTCATCTACAGTCTTGTGTGACCATGTGCTCACATCCAAAGCAGTTTGAATCTGCTATCAGCCAAATCTAAATGTCACTTTCCTGCTGTCTCCAGGACATCAGGAGGTCTTCTCTGATTTGCTCTGTCAGTTTGTGAATGCTTGCCAACCACTGTTTTGCAGGCTCCCTCAGTTTGATGGCTGGACACTGAGACGGGTTGTTTTGCATTCAGAACACACTCACATCATGTTTGTGCCAGAGACATTTCCATTACCTGACAGGAGACCCAGAGAGCTTGGCTATGAGCCCCATGGCAACATGGCAACATGGCACACAGAGAGATTAAACCATATATGATGATGATGTGAGATAATATGACATGGACTGCTCATCTTCCTCTGTAGTATCTCTGGGCAAAACTGATATTTGAAAATACCTTTCTGATCAAAGGGGGAGATTATGTTTCCAGCATCTGAATTAGACACTACCTGTCTTTGAACAGTAGGCCATGTCAATGTGTTTTTGATATTTAAAATGAAAAACATTCATATCCACTTACACCTTTCCTTGTTCTGAGATACTGTGATTCTGACTCAGCTCTTTCAGTTCTGAAGTGCTGGAGAATTGCCATCAGGCATATTTGCTGAAACATGAATGACATGTATTGCACACCTGTCTTCCTCCTCTTTGTAGTGTAAATATTGTTGTAATTATTTCAATTGCAGGGTGTCCCAGGTGCCTAAAACATGTTTAATTTAGATATGCACAGTAGTGATTGAAGTGTATTGCCTAAAATATGTAAGCATATGATGAAAGCACATAATAAAAAAATAAAAGTAGAGAGAAAACATTTAAAAGCCAGACACTTAACTCTGCAATTTGAATTTTCATGCTTCAAAAGCACCTTATCATATATTTAAATATGTAAGGACACCACTACAAAGCATTATTATCAGCGCTGTTCACATAAACTTGATGTGTTCAAATTTCTTTTTCTCAAGCAAATGAAGCTGAAACTATTGGCACATTTTGCTACTAAAACACTATAAAAGCAATGTTGAATTAAACTCAGCATATGCACTTAGTTACATGTTAGAGATGTACTTGCGCAACCCACAGTTGCCCACCAAAGGTAGCCGTAATATCAACATTAGTTCTTACGTCTGATAGTTCATGCTTACATTATGCAGGACCTTTCAGGACCCAGTTGTATTCATCGAGGAGCAGCGATGAAATGAGAAGTGAAGTGAGGCTGGGTAAGCTGAAAGCACAATAGGTCTAAAAACAGAGAATTGAATGGGAGGTGATAAGAAACTGAATAGAAATAGAAATGTGATGAGAGCGGTGACAAAGGATGAGGGAAAAATAAGGAAAAAAAAAGGCAAACGGGCATAATCAAGGTCATAATGTTTCAATCAGAGAGATGTGCCACTGCAGATCAGGACATAAATGCAGAAACAATTAAAATGCAGATCACAGGACTGGGAGGCTTTGGGAAATGAGGCATTTTGCCAAGACATACTCTAATAAATTCTATGTGCAACCCCATTGCAGCCTGCTGCCTCCCTGCAAACCCGAGCAGCTTCTATGGGCTGATTACAGAGTTTGTCCGTGGTGAGTGCTTAGACAGACAGTCCATTAGTCCACTTTAACATTAATCTCTATCACTGCACTCCCCCCATCCGTCTCCTCCTCTCCCGATCCATTGTTCCTAAAATGAAACCGCTCACAACATTTTAGAGGATTGGGGCTCACTATCACCATCTGACAAATTGAGGTTTGACCTAGTGATGATCCATCTCTGTTAATAGAAAATGAACCAAAATATAAAGTAGCCTCATAGACTGCCTCCCTCCCTCATTCTGCTTTACTCCCACATAACGTGGTATTTCTCTACGTTTCCTCTCTCTGAGATCAATCATTGGCCTGTTCTATTGAATGACAAAACACAAGGCAAATGTTATACCATTGATTTCAGCTATACAATCAATAAGTTTGCAGTAAAGTAGAACATCCCACGCAGTATTCCCGAACAATACTTACTCCACTTAAGAAAGAAATAAAAAAAGAACAGATTGTCTTCTTTCAGTAAATCTCTCCTCTTTGAATCACTGCATTTCTTTCCTGGCCAGCTGCCAAGAATCTCATCCAGAATGCCAGAACCAGTATTGTCTTAACATCCCACTGCTTTCCCAACTCATTTCTCTTCTGTTCTCATTCCAAATACACGTGGCTGTTCATAGTACATTCAAAAGTGACTGGCTGGGACTTGGTCTGCGGGAGAACTCTTTTCCCTGCACCAGCCTGGTCAATTTTCCTCCCTCCTGGCTTTGGTGGGGTGACCTTCCAACTCCAAAGTAGCTGTTATTTACAAATGTAGGAGGAAGGCTGTAAACCTGAAGCTCAAAGTGCAGACACAGTGGAGAGTACTGCCCCTATTAAGTGTCATTACACAGCTTTAATCCAGATAGTGCAGAGATCAGGAGTATCTGCATTTCATTTGCTCCTAATAATGAGGATGTACCCCTCTTGTGGCCAGATAAAAAATGAGATATGGACTTTTTGTGCTGTAATGATTTCCGGCAGCATCATGCCAGCTATGTAATATTGTCAATAACAGCAAACTGCAGCTGTGAATGGACAGTAGTAAAAAAAAAAAAAGAAAAAAAAAGAAACGACAATGAAGGCCTCACGTTTAATTTCAACTGTCAACCTACATCAGCTTCAGTGGTTAACACCAGCTTCGCATGAGTACACTCACACTCATTAGACAGCTGAAATCGGCTTACTTTCATCCCATCTGTGAACATAATAGTTTCCCTCTTTATTTACATAATATTACTGACCATCATTGCGGAGTCTGCGACACTGTCCCCATACTGATAGCTGTACTGCGAGACATTTTGTGTTGTGACACCTCACGTGCAGCACTGAAAAGAGGCAATCATCACTGTGATTGTAAGCCATACTGCTATTCCAAAATCTATTTTCCAGCATTAATTATTTATCCACTTTGCTGATGGCTTTACCCAAAAAAATAATGCTGGTTTATTTCTCAATAAAAAAAAAAGTCCTTCATGAAAATAGTCAGTTTCAGTTTAATTTTTCATATGATTTGGTTTCTCATTATTACTGTCAGTGCATAGTCATTCAGCTCACCATGTTTCTAGGCCTACTTTCAAGTGTCGGAATGACATGAAGCGTGACAGAAGCATCAATGGTGTGAAGCCTAGTGCAGCATGGCAAAAAGTCTGTGTGAGGGAAAACCCACGTGCCCTGGAGTGGACTTGATCCACCAAAAGAACCATTTTATCACCTCATATACCTACTGTTGTTTCACAACCTTCTTCTGTTTTTCAAACCTGGCAACAAGCTGAGACAGGGCTTGGTATATCCAAAGGCCAACATTACAACATCAATGGAGCAGTTGTCCATGATGTGAATTACAATGAGGTAGGAAGTACAGTATACATACAGAGCAACCGAGCTCCACAAACCCTTGTGAAATATGACCGACTTAGGCCTGATAATTGCATTACCTCATGCAACAGTATGTAAAAATAATCGACTCAATAATAGAACTTATTCGAATAATAAACAGGTTTTTAAGGTAATAATGGTCTTCCTCTTATTGTTTTGCATCCTTGTGTGATAAACGAAAGCTGTCATGAAAGGGGGATTTGTTAACATTACAAATCAAAGCCGGTTTTGTACAACAGTCCTTATTCATAGTGACACTCATGCTGATAACTTTAGGATAACAGTATCGATGCAAATTGTCCAAAGAGGAGAAGGGAAAATTTCAGAGGTGTCCTGCTGCTTATCAGTGGTACTTACAGAAAACACAACCTCTGCCAGCATTCTTAAATGCCAACCACAGTGTAATATTCAGCACTTCTGCACCCAACTGAGCTGTGAATAAACTGACAGTCTGTCTAGCAAGTCTTATAATTGCTTTTGAGAAATGTTTTGTCCCATCCTTAACCGTGACAAAGGCACTCGAATAAATCCAATCTAGGAATCCCCTGTGCTTCTGCCTCCAGCAGACATTGCAAAATTCTTAAATCAGCATGTCTGATTAAAGAGAATCGTAGAAAAATCAGAACTTAGCAAAAAGAGACTCAGCAACCTTACTTGAGACCAAAAGACCGTATTGTTTTTACCTACATAATGCATTTTGTGTGCTCATACATCCACTGTAATCTTCTGATCGTGATTACTGCTTCCAATGGAATACATGCTTATTATTAAATATAGATGGAAGTCTGTAGGGAAGCCATTTTGTTGTGGTCTTTTTATGGGATTTGTTCACATTAATAAACATAATTCATCTGGCTTATACTTGGAAAAAAAAAAATCCATTCATTGTCTAAAACCTAGTTGTTTCCAGCAGCAGCAGCCGGCAGGCAGATGCCTCTTATAAAACCTGCCCAGCACCTTTTCACACCTGAAAGTCCAAGTCCAAGGTTCACATTTGCTGATGCCTTACAGAAATTTTATCTGACTGGTTTTAGTTCAACATGGCAATAATGTGAGTGCACCAAGGAGGTACACGTGACACACCTACTTACTGTCGTCATCACCCTTGTGAGATGGCCATGCTGGCAACTGTTCGGTCTGAAACAGACGTGCATCTGACGTCAGATTGCTATCAGTTTGGCAGGTAGTCTTCCATGGCAGTTTGAATGAATGAGAAAAATTAATGAAAATTTGTTGCTGTTATAATTATTGTGGCATGATAGCAACTCTGAG
Organism: Scatophagus argus; assembly: GCF_020382885.2. Lineage (NCBI taxonomy): Eukaryota > Metazoa > Chordata > Actinopteri > Scatophagidae > Scatophagus > Scatophagus argus. The sequence goes on along the minus strand of NC_058506.1, from coordinate 16,330,901 downwards.
CTCTCCCAGCCTCTCTCCCTACTCCTTGTCTTGGAAAATAACTGGAAAAAACCCTCCATAAAACGTTTTCACACTAAAAATAAACCAAATCATGTACAAAGAGACCGGTTTTTGCCAGACCAAGGTTTGGCTCTTTGGTCTGGACTGAGGTGTGGGGGAGGTTTCAACCCTCTAAATTGCCAGCTGGGTCAGATTTAAAATTCAGAAAGTGCAGAACAAATAAGGTAAACTAGCTGATGAAGGAAATTAAATCTAGATAGCTAGAGAACCGAAGTTGGTGGAAACCAAATAGAGCTTGGTGGAGGATGTGCATGTAAAAGGATGGTGACTGCTGGACTTAACATTCATCAGTGAGGAAAGAACCAAGACACCAGATGAATGCTAATGTGTTTGCCGGCTGTGCAAATAAACAGTTGTTTGTTAATGAGATAGCCATGACAGCATTGTAAGCAGGCAGCTTTTTGCTAATTTCTGCTGCTAGTCGCTGTTCTCTCCTTCTTCACACATGCCTTTCCTGTTTTCTGCCCCCCACCTCACATCCAAAAACAGACTTGCCTATTTTCTCTTCCTCTACCAAGCCTCTGCCCCCACATACATTTGGCTCAGCTGTGGCTTGACAGGATCAACATATTCCTATATAACAAGAGACAGAGGAGCAATTAGAGGCTCAATAAAACATCTTGTCATGTGTAAATGTGCATGATGATGTGTCATTTTCCTATATGTTCATATGAAAAATGCTGGTAGTTTAAATATACAGGAATTAGGTATATAAGAGCGATATTTTTCAAACTCATTAACACGTGGCCCAGCTTGTTCATCTCATTCTCTCAAAAAAATCCATAATAGGCTCCTGTATGGCACATGAAACAGCCACATATGACACGCGTGTCACTCCAAGAGGAGATGACATTGTGGGTTGGTGGTGTGCAAGAATAGTTGTCATTGCTAGCAAAATATGTTTGCAGGCTTGTCAGGACATATGACACATTGGAGCACAGTTTTGCCACAGGCCTTGGTGCAGCTGCCGTGTATAGAATAAACATAGACACGTTTTGAAGGCACGCCTAAAGCTGTAAAGTCTGTTCTGCACTCATCCAGCTCTAGTTCAGGTTGTTACTGATTACTGTGACTCACATGGTGACGTAAATGGATATGCTGAATGTTTTATTCATTTGTACCTAATCAAAACAGCCTTAATCACAGAATTAGCAAAATGTTTATGCAACAAGGATCATGTGATTAGCTGTTTACATATTTGCAGACTACAGCAAACCTTATTGGAGCATAATTCTGTAATGCACTTCCTAAGTAGATTCAAAGCCATAAAAGTTGTACAAACAATTTGCCACACAGCTTTTACCTAGACGGACGGACTGCTCCTCTGACTGGAACAGTAAAGCTGCCATGCACTTTGCCACCTTACATGCCCTACTGCCAGATACAAATGTGTGTGCGTGTGTGTGTGTTTTTGTGTAAGGAAGTTTGGTTTGGTTTTATTAGTGAGCATACGCGCACCCATGTTGTTTTGTTTCCAAAGCCAATGGCTGTGAATATGCCTCCCACCATCTCATTTGGACAGAGGCCTCAAGGAGGAGCTTTTATGCTGTGTCATGATTGATTTGCAGTTTTTAAAATGATTATACTTGTAAAATAAAATGTATTTGCAATCACTGGTCTGCTTAAGTTCATAATGCACCATAAATCTACATGAACGGGACGCTTTTTACTCTTACTAATGCACTTCATACATTAACATTCCAGCTGCTTTAATTTCCTGTATGCACTGCATCCATAGAATCCACTAGAGAGCTTCGCTTTTGCCAGCAGAACTAAGGTTATAATGTCGTAACCTGTTATGCTACAACTAGCTGTTAGTTAAAGTGAAGGACAGTTGATTCAGAGGGATGGATGAAGCCCCGAATAATTTCTACCATTTGGTGGCTTTTACCAAACTGTATTTACTCTCAAAAGTCTGACCTTAAGCAACATTATCATTCATCCCCACCTCGTCTCTGTCCTTTGCCAGATCTTTACATCCATCTCTACATCTAAATTAGGCAACACACCAGACACTGTAACCTGAGGCAACATGAAGCTCCAGTGATGCAATGTCAGAAATAAAACTAGACTGGGAGTGTGTTTGACTGCCTTTGCCACTGTTTGTAGAAACCTTTCTAGCATCAGACACTCAGTTCAAGAGTTGAAAATGTCACATACTGTGAGTGAATGTTATCAGTTTCTTAAAGTCAACTCAACAGACTTGCAAACTTGTCTTGTTTGAGCCAGGAAAGTGCACTGAAAAGTAAAGATGAAAGGAAAAGACAGATATTTTGCCTGCTTTTTTTGTTTTTTGCTGGAACTGAAATAATGCTTTATTTGACTCCACAGTCAAAATGAGAGTAAAGATGAGGGAAAATGGGGATAACTAATTGCAATTTGTTAGACTGTGGTAAGATGGATGGGTGACAATTCAGCTTTAAAATATGTCAGAATTCTCAAACCAAATATTTTTAAAAGCAGAAATGTCTAAGAATGTAAATCAATATTATATCAAAAGTTAAATGTAGCTTTACATGTAATCCATCCATTACTCAATCCATCCCACTCACTGGTGGAGATGTTGTGGTTTGTTTAGAGAAAAAAAAAAAAATAAAAAAAAAATTAAGAGTCAAATAGTCAACTCAGACAGTTTTTATATATAGCTCCAAATCACAACTCTGCCACAAAGGGCCTAGCAAACTCTACAGCGTGGTCAGATGACCTGCGCTCTACCATGAATACCTGCAAAGAGGTAAATTACACCTAAGAGGTAAAACCCAAGCGCAGTTGACTCAGAGGGATGGTGGAGCATGGAAAGAAAAAAACAAAAACAAAAATCCGTTCATCATATTTTAGATTAGCCAATGTTGAGGAGAGACCTAAAGATTACACAGGGAGACAAAATTTAAAAGAATGAGTGGGTGAGGAATGAGGACATGTCAAATCTCTAGAGAAACAGCACATTGCTGTGATTTGCATAAGTGTATGCAATTATCTCTAATGAGGCACACAAGAAGTGACATAACACGCTCTTTTTGCGAAAGCCACTGGGACATGGTCATCTTCCCCGAAACATTTACTACATTTGTAGATTGTGGTTTGTTGATGAAAGACAAATGTCGTGTTTGAGAGAACCACTGGCTGTTTCACTGTGATGTTTCAGATCTTTGATGAAGTGATGGCAGTGAAGAATGGTTAGAGATTAGGGGCTGACTCATTTGAATGCTGGAGAATACTCATCGTAAAAAAACATTTATTTGCGTGCACAGCTCCTTACTGTGACACATCGCTCTCGTAAAGTGCCATTCATGATGTTATAAACAAACATTGCACCATGTTGCCGGAGCATAAAACATCAGTAAGTGTTATGGTGTTTGCTCAATCGTCCATGTACATCAACATGCTTTTTCTGGGTGAGCAAGATGTTTTTGATTTCATTTTGTTTGGCATCGCTGATTTCTGTCTTATTTTGCCACTTGCTGCGTGTCTTCTAAGTCATTTACTCATGAAAAATACAGGGTGCTTTGTATCATACTGTATGTAGAAATACTTCTACAAAACTGCAGACAGACAACGCCTGTAAACCTGTAGTTTTCAGTCCTTCATTATGTTGGGTAGACAAGCTATTTTTCCACATTTTTGTATGTGTTTACTTATGAAAAATGTTTTCTGTTTTTGACAAATTAAACGTAATCATTTTGGACTTGCAGTTTTAGATTAGTTTTCAGTTGTGATGGTGATTGCTTTCAGAGCAGTGAAACGTCTCTGGTTTTATTTACTCCCTTGAATTGAATCATCACATTGTTATTTTTAAATTATTAAACATATTTTGGCTTTTATTACAAGTACTGCTCTTTAAAGTAAGTTTCCTTGCTCACATAATGATGCTGCTAAAAACTGAAATGCAGAGTTTGGACCAATTCACTGCCTTTTTACCTCCCAGTTCCTGACTCTCCTGTGACATGAGAGCATCTTCAGAGAGCTGGTCACACCTCCAATGTATTCATTCTTCATACTTCCAATGTTACACAAGAATAAAGATCCCAGGGTATTATATTCACCATACAACAATACACAAAGTTATTGAGTCTACTGAGTCTCTCCTCTCTCAACAGCAGAACTTAAAATTTCCATCTTTAATTCCCATGAGCATTTGCAGCTGTGTCCTCTCAGGGTTTTACCAGCACCAATAGTTCCCTTGAGAGTCCTCCCTTTGGATTCACGCAGGGAAGGCAACAAACGCCAGAGATGCTTCAGTTAAAAGCACATATGCATGAATCATTAACAGTGGAATATGAGGTATGTTTGGGAGAGACATTCATTATATGGTTACAAGATTGAAAATTGCTATATACATTTTTTTTTCCTCTTAGAGATGACATTTAATTTTTTTTAGCTGACAGACAAAAAACATACTTTGTTTGCAGCTTATAAAGCATAAAATTCACAGTTGTATGCTCACAAACTCACCCACAGGTGAGGTTGTTTTTGTCACTCGCGGGAACATTTCATTCCCTCATGTCTCACTCTAAACTCAATTGCTGCACTTAAAACTTTCCCAACCATGTACCTGTTTCTACTCCACCAGTATATCTGAACAAAAATAAGCTGTAATCATAAAATGAATACTTAACTTTTTGGATTAGCTTTTTGCCAGCTTTTTGCCCTCAAATGGGAAGCAAGTCCTCACAATGTGGCTTTCTGAACAATAATGTCATTCATACAAGTACACCCAGGGATTAAGGTGGGCTGTCCAGTGCAAATAGGTCTACCCCAGCCCCCCAGTGCAGGTACAACAGATAGCAAATGAGCGAGCGAGATGAGGCCCACCAGCAAAGCCCAATCTGTCACACTGGCAGGCAGATGTTTGTACAGAATAGTCATGTAATAAATTGGTGTCATTAATGGACGCATTACTTGTCCTTTCAGCAGTCTGTTTGAGACAAACGCACAGGCAGGGAATTCATGGTGCATTCACCTCGTAAACTATGAAATCTACATGACATTGCATGGCAATGCGTGGGTGCTAAGAGGGATTTCATGGTGCACTCAAGTGCTCTTAATCTGTACTCAAATGGCTGAGATGAAAGTTTCTTTATTTTTTTGTTTTCCATTGTTGAAATACATATTCCTACAACTGTCATTACTGTCTTATTCTTTCACTACAGTATTTTTAATAAGTAGATGCTGAATTCCAAACAATATCTAATTTATTTCGACATATTTGAAAAATTCTATTGAAACATTCTCATTAGATTGTCGAGTCATAGTCAAAGTCATATCCAGTATGCATACTTCATAAATTTCAATTTAACCCGAGTGCACCCACATGATGTCCACAGGGACAATGTGTTACACTTGCACCTGGACTGTATTACGCCAGAGAGCAGACTGTGACCACGAATATCCAGCTGAAACTTCCTTTGAAGCCAGCTGACAGAATCTCAGTTTCTAGGTCATCAGTTCCCAACGGGGCCTTGTGCAACTGGTTAGAGAACTTGAAAGAAAAAAAAAATCATCATTGTTAATGCAACAGATGATGCAGATGAAAAGACATACACAGGAAAAACAGAATCTTACACATGGCTCCTGCAAAGAGTGGCTTCACTGTTTCCAAATCCTGGATTTATCGTCGAGTTTAATGCAGTACAGTTACTGTTTTCACACTGCATTGGTTGGTTAATATTTCTAGGAACATTATAATGCAGTTTGTCCCTCCTGACGAGCTTCGGTAGAGTAGCACGAAACAAAAACCTGAGGCACCAGAGCAGCCATCATAATGTAAGTGATAATCAAACTGCCAAACATACTGATAACCCTTTCTTTCTCTCTCTGTATCTTTCTGCAGGTCTCTCTCCATCCAGATCTACATGTTGAACTGCATCCGGCCCTCTGACAAACCCAGTGTCTACTATCAACATCTGCCCATGTTGTTCTTCTATGTAGTGCTAATATAACTAACTTAAACAACATATCAGCTAAAAAACAAATACATACAATACAAAGTCTTCAGAATTCCAATTATAACAACCTGTCATGTTTGTCCTTTGTAATTTATGATGTTTATTGCATGTATGTTTCTCTCTCTCTCTCTTTCATCCTCTCTGTCCTGTCGACCACTCCCCTCCCCCTTCACCCGGCCGACTATCAGCAGGATAGTTCTCCCTTGCGAGCTGGGTCCTGCTCAAGGTTTCTTCCTGTTAAAAGGGAGTTTTTCCTTGCCACTGTCTGCTTGCTCGGGGGTTCAGGCTATGGGTCTCTGTAAAGCATCTAGAGACAATTTTGATTGTATAAGGTGCTATATAAATAAATAAATTGAAAATGAATTGAAATAACTTTAATCTATTCACCCACCCATCCATTTTCTGACACTTGTTTGTCAGGGTTGCAACTATTTTACAAAATAGTTATGTTGTTCTCCACTTTATATTTTATCTGTTTAACAACTTTCAGAGACTGTGATATTTCAGTTACTGTAACTTGTTACCCAGCAGGTAAACAAGCCTACTTTGTTAGAGGGAGATGACCTTAAGCAATCATTGTTTTGACAAAATATCTTACCCGATTTTCACAGAAGTATGTGCAGACTTTAAAAAGTTACAGTAAGGAATTAGGAAAATATATCTTTTGTTGTGCAGAATCATCAGTGTGAAACAAGGATGACACGGATTATTTATTTATGTTAAATCTTTAACAGGAGTGTGTTGGATACTCTGTATTTCCTGTGCTGCAGCCTGTCTGCGCATTACTCACAGTCCCACAGGTCCGAAACTTGGTCTGCTGATTGCCAAACAGGTAAACACATCAAGCATGCAACTGGAGCGCTGACTTTTTCCGTTGGAAATTGGTACAACCTCAGGCCATTTAGAAAACAAATATTAAGCCAGTGTTGTATTATTTTTCCCGTTCCACAATAAATGTTAACAAGGCATTCAGTTCAATGTCTGGCTGGGAAGAACCGAAAGGTAAAGCTAATGAAAACAAACACCATCATTGTCCAGCAGAGAGCTACACTAATTTAGAAGCAAAACAAAGAAACTAAAAAGCATTTCAACCAGTGTGCCACTAAAACACATTAATAAACTACAAACACATGAACAGAGCATTGTGCATGAACAGACACACATCCAGCGGATAACACTGTTCTTTACTGCAAGTTCAAATACATTATGTCAGCATGTCAGATCTGTTCACAATAATAATAATGATGCTTTAAAAACCGTGAAATGCATGTGCTGTTTTTTTTTATTATATGTCACTTTGTACTTGAATCCTGCCAGCTGCTTTTTTTTTTTATATACTTTTTGTTTTTGATGAGTATATATATATAGATTATTATTATTATCATTATTGGGCAGCTACTCTTATCCTCTCAGATGGAATAAAGAACCCTTTAGAATAAACTAGACTTGAAATTTCACTTTATTAAAATTTTAACATCACTTTATTTACTTAAAATCTCTCGGTTTTCCTAAAATTAGCATATTTGCATATCCTGTTGAGAATGACTGCCCTAAGAATTAAATGACTTTGACATTAAATCTGTATATGTGCTAGTATTGATGTACATGTGCGTACGGATACTCCTATTTAACTTACTAGTTACTTAACTATGAGTGTGCATGATACTTAGAACAGCACTTAGTGCTTGTTTTTTTGTTTGATCAGCTTTGCAAAAGTACATTACATACACATAGTGTGGTGGAAGAACACACAAATTCACCCAGTGTGTATGCATCAGACAGGTGGAACTCTGACAGCCATGAATTAGCTGGTAATGAGAGCCTTCTCTGTAATGGGCGGAGGCACCCACTGGCTGAAGGAAACAAAAGGTCAAACTGCGTGAGCTGCCACAAATTTGTTAAAAGGTCAGACTTGACACTGAAGCATTCTTCAGCACAAAATCTTTACAGGTTATAAAAGACGTCCATATTTATGTAGGTTCAATTTGCATGTGTATATGTGTTGCTATGGTTACATTATGGGATATTTGATTGACGCACATTTTATTTTCTGTTCCTTGGGTATTGCAGCTCTTCTGAAATCTGCTGTCTACACTGCTAGTCTCATAAATAATACATCTTTGATATGTGATGACATTACTGACCACCTCAGTATTAATTCATCTGGGAAGACACTGTACGGTTTGTGACCCAGAGTTTGTGTATCAACATATAATTTGACAGCACTATTTTCTGTTTTTTATTTTTCATATATTGAAGTGTAGGTAGATAAGATTACATTCAGAATGATTGGTATTCTTTGCTGCTGCCCCTTTTGCTTTCATAATTTACAAAACACCTTCTGATTCCCTGGTTATCAAGCTGAAGTGTCCTTAAGGCCTCCACTATCACAGTAGACTAAAGAAAGTTTGTTTTTTTGCCTCTGCACCAGCGATAACTGTTGTCAAAGTCGTTTCGGGTCATCCGTGCCTCCATTCCTCTGTCCCATTCTCGTGAACGCAATATCTCAGGAACGCCTTAAGGGAATCTCTTCAAATATACCACAAATATCAACTTGGACCCAAGGGTAAAATGATTAAGTTTTGCTTGTCAAAGGTCAAGGTCGCTGTGAGCTTAGGTCCATCGCATTTTCAGGACTGCGATATCTGAGGAACGTCTTGAGGGAATTTCTTAAAATTAAGCACAAATATCCCCAATAAACACAACAGGCTTACTGAAAATTAGTTTCCTGATCTCTGAAAGCATTTTTAAAAGCATTTTTTCACTAAAACTAGACCAATAACTCCAAGTCTGGAAATACTGAATGATGTAATAGTATTGGCTTATACGTCTAGAGGTTCAGGGCAGAAATGCCAAAGATAATTCGGTTACTTGTCATGGAACAACAAAGTAAAGACATACCCACAATCTGCTGATGGAGATCATGTGATCTAATCCATAGTTCCAGGACAGCTACAGAAATTGTAGCTAGATTAACTGCTGTTTTGAGGTTAAGAATGAACGTTTAACGAGGAAAAACATAATATGAATCCATAAACAAACGTGATAAAAGCTTGCCATTGTAAAGACAGGTATCAAAGTGTTCTCAGACAACAAAGTTAAGGCAGTTTGATGAGTTTACTTAAAGCACAGCTGTTCATTAACGCATTGTCAAGATTTAATCTCTCAGAAAATATGAAGAAGTAAAACAAAATAGATGGCTGACGGCACCTCTGGCTTTTTATTCCACGGCTGAAATGTGTCATTCGTTAGGTAGATTATTCCCATTAGCACTCAGTGAAAAGAGATCTGCAGGTGGGGGTCTTGTATAATTCTCACCATTCAAACAGGTCTGCATAGACTGTGCGTGCAGAGAAACTGTAAGTTTCTCAAGCCTTTTCATGAAATCTTTCAAGGGGTTCCCAAACCCTGATTCTTCTTTTCATGATGGATTCAGTGTATTAATAATAGACAGGGACACTATTATTCTGGGTTATCCAATTTAAAGTGATGAAAAAGTAATACACTGATGCTTGGGTAAAATGAGAAATATGAGAAAAGAGAGAAAAAAATGATATAAAGGGGTTTCTTAGAAAGGGGAGATGTGCAGAATATCATATTAGTCCAGTGTAAATCATTCTTGTGCAATTTACTAAGTGCTCACAGAACTGAAAGGCTTAGCTGGACTCACGAGAGCAGATACATAAAACTTTAAAAAGCCTATGTATGCACAAAAACAGAAATATGCCATATGTACCCGATTATGTACACAGTGTTTATCATCATGTATCTCCATCATCGTGTGAAACTGTGCACACAATCCAAACTCCCACAAGTCACCAAAATATGCAACGATCCAAGTCTCACTATCGCCACTTGTAGCTCCACAACTCTGCCATTGTGAGTGCATTTAGCAATTTATTACAATGTCTTGAGGAGATTAAATGTATTGTGATAAGGCTGTCCAAAGTGTGGTCCTCCATAAAGTTCAGCGTCGGATAGATTCAATGTGTATGTATGTGTATTTTCTATGAGGTTCCGTTTAATTTAATTTTTATTTTAAAGAGCTTCCACAAATTCATTGTGTCAATATGTGTTTTATTTTGAAAGAAGTGAAGGGTAGAAAGGAGAAAATGACAATAAGGAGTTTCTTCACTTGAAGAGATGCGAGATGATGTCTGAGAAATTAGCTAACAAAGGGGTGTCTCCTAAAACATGTATTCACCCTTGTCCCACACTGGGTGGATTAATCGAGCCTATTCATCAGAATGAGTGGATCAATTTACCGTTTGAGAGCACCAGCCCCCTTTATATGAAACTGAGTGGTTCAAATTTATATTCTGTTGTCTCTTTAGTCTCTCCCTTCTCCCTCTCTCCCAAATTCTGTCTTGTGCTCTCTTTTGCCTTATCGGTCTCTTCTCTCTCCACCTTTGCTATATTCTTCTAAAAGCCTCAGGGAGAGTGAGAGAGAGCATGAGGTATGTAAAAAAAGAAAGAAGCACTCACTGCCAGAGAGTGATGAGAAATCCACTTCAAGCTAATGGAATACAAAGGCGACGTCTCGCTAATTTTCAATTCAATTACTTTGTGATTAATGCTCTAAAGGGGGATGTTCTTCAATGTGGTCGTCACTCACTTCACCTGATTAAATATCCAGTTCTTTGCCAAAACAATCAGAGGCAGATTTGGTGCCACTGCTATTGTTACTCAAGAAGGGAACTACAGAGTTATGAATCAGGCAGATTATAATTAGTGTGTTATGCAGATTACAGATACTGTCTGCTGTGGATGGTCTTAGTATGTAGGTGCATGTTGAACCAGTCCCTCCACCTCATCCAAACTGTCTAGTTTTTTCATTACCTGTGACTTAGATAGGAAGAAGGAAAAAAATATTTGGATATTAGACTCTGGATCACAATCAACGAGAAATCTGTTTTTTGCTTGTTGCTGCTCATGTTGTGCAGTCTGGAGTGAGCATTTTCAGAGATAATTATATACAAAGAAAACATAATGAACATTTTCCCCCCTGATGATTATGTCCTGTATTGTGAGGCAGCCCCAGCACACATTCTCTCAAGGCGTATCAGTGCTGCAATTGACTTTGCACAGTCGAAACTTAATTTGATTTGCGTAATAATGAAATCTGATGTCTTGCATTAGAAAGGGAAAATATGTTGACAATCTTAATAACAATGGGCTGCTATAAATGCTGATGATTAGCATGAAGGTTTGTTTGCACATACAGTATTGCTGTGTGTACTTCAATTACATTGTGCCTGTGAGTGTGTACTTCATCTTTGCATGGTTGTTGTTGAATGACCTTGAGCTGTATGGATTTGCCAGATTTTCCCCACACACTAATCTTCATGCTGTTTTACAATGCTGTTGCCTTGTACAACAGTACAATGTCAATAAGCAGAATTGTTTATGGTGATCCCAGCACTGAAACATTACATTAAAAGCATAATAATACAGGAACATCCTAGAACAGAAAAATACAAATTTTAAGTCAGAAAAACAAAGCGAATTTTGTATTGATTTGACCCTTTTTTGACCATTGTGCAGGCTAATTCATTTGTTTTAATTCAGAAGAAAGCAGTTTCAATGAGAATGGCTCAGATGTTCTCTGTGGAGTTTCCAGAGAAAGAGGTTACATGTTGCAGTTTGTTATGCCCCCAGTACATATCTAGAATAACCACGGAAAAGATACCTTTAAAATGGCCAAATCCACGGGATTTATCAAGATAAAAACAAATACTACCAAAATGACAGCCACATTGATTTTTTGGTGGGCAATTGCTAAAATGTGGTTTTGCTATTTAGGTGAGCTGACCCTTTTAGAACTCGTCAGCCACACACACACACTACTGGTACAACAGAACATGTAATAATGAGAAAACATGATTTACAAACATCTGCAGAAAATGCCAATCACACCATGCTGACACATAGTTGAGACAGACTGTAGGCCATCTAAGCTGGCTGCAGTGGAGAAGATGAAAGCACTTAGAGTAAACAGTAAGACATACTGGATTGCTATCAAGAGAAAACAGCCATAATATAATGTGATGTTTACAGGCCTTGGGGCTGTAGTGAACTGTCACTATATGGAGAAGCACATAATTCTAAAGCCAGGTCTATGCAGAGAAAGGAACAAAGACTCCAAGGCTTGGCAAGGACTTTATTGTAGCCTCAGGACTGATTTTAACTTGTTTGATTGGATGCAAACACCGTTTTTTTCCTTGTCTGAGTGTGCCTACCATTAACACCTTGGGCTACTTTACTTGTGATATAGATTTTGTTGGAATTCACAAAAATGTTCCCGATTTAAGGATGTTAAAGATGACACAAGCAGATGAGGGGCAGAAGTCTGCAATACATTCATTTTCTTTAAATATATATATATTAACAGTACAAATAAAATATATAAATATACACACACTGACATTTAATATTAAATTAAGAAGTTTTATCTCATAAGAATCAGCAGATCTTTCATGTCTTGTGCCAGGGCAGGCTGCCTGTTACATGAGGGTACCTCTTGGCTGCATTGCAGATATAAAATTCATATTCTGTGGCCGAAGCTTGATCTTCCTCCTTTTCTCTGCAACAGGGCCTGAACAGAATGTAAACGTGGGAGATACAGGGGATCAGTCCTCTGCTCTACCTGCCACTTCTTATGTCTCTGTTCCTATCTGCAACAATTAATGTATCTGATGTTTTATATTACTAAGCTTCGAAGTGCACATTTTCTTTGAAGGCAAATCTCTATTGCTGGTGCCATGGTGACAATTTGAGAATCTAAAGCAGCCGTCAAACATCTGTTCATGAGAACAGAGAAGACATAACAATACCACCTATAAGCCTGGTGACTGCTAATGTTTACCCAACACACTGTATATACGTATCATCTAAAATCTGTCTGGAGAAGTGTGAATTATGCTATTCCCTTCCAGATGTACAAAGCACAAGCCAGGCATATAACTGTCAGGAGAAATAAATGCCTTCCACCTTGTCGGTCTGCTGAAATATCACTGTCACTTGAGGTTGTTTCGGTCCTAGAGAGCACTCAGCAGTCGCTCAAACAAGCACTCTGGGCTTTTCAGTGTGAGGGCTAAAACGAGCTGAAACCTTCTTCAGTGGGGGAAGATAAAAGAAAAAGAGAAACTAGACCCCTTCTCCACTTAAATGTCTATTTCTATATGTATTTTGCACATGTGCTTCTCAGACAGGCTATAATTAAAACAACTAAATAAATAAATAAATAAAGAAGACAAATGACTGAGTGAGCAAGTCAACCAAGCAATTGAATGAGTAATTCAACAAGGATGCGAGCTGGGGGACTGATCAGCCAACTGACTGACAGCGAGACAGCTGACTGATCATCTGAGTGACTGATGTCCAGGTGAAGCTTTACTGATTCTTAGAATACTAATCATGACATTGCACAGACAGAGAGGGACAGTGAAAGTGAAATGGAAGAGTGAAAGAAGGAAGGGGGAGAGAGAGAGAGCGAAATAGAAAGAGAGCTGAAATAGCCGCAGGTGAGCGCAGAAAGCTACATGAGGCTTCACTGGTGTGCAGTTCTAGGTTCTTCTAGATAAGACTCAAATGGGAAATTGCAATATGGAGGCACAGTCTCAACTGGAATACTAAGAGACTGTCTCTGCATCTCTTTCTCTCCCTCCATAAGTACTCAGTAGAGGACAGTATGCCAATGAAATCATGTATGCATTTTCTTTATGATTATTGCACTGGCACTAAACTTTGCAACAGACATGTGAAACGGTAATTAGTCTAATTATGAAACCTTACTTTCTCTTATACAGGACATTGAAACTAGTCAGCAGGGTCTAGTTCATTTATAGGAAATACAACTATTTAAGGATATTTTCCTGTCTTTTTGGCTTACATTTAAATTACATTACCTACTAATATTTTCCTGTATAAATCTTTGCTTTTGTTTTGATAATGTTCATGAGACTTCAAAGGCCCCATTCAATCCCAGCAGATATCCTGTGCAGCCAGCAGGGGGTACTGCTGATCTCTACTAAATGTGACAGCAAAGAAGCACACACGCACACACAAAATCATGTATTTGTTCTATAGCTCATTTTAAGAAAGTCTACTTACAAACATATTGTATGGTGTAAGCTTTGACCTTGCTGGTTTGTATTTCATGGGCAGTTCCCCCACCCACAGGTGACAGTTTACTATTCTGAACTGTGATCATCAAACTCATCAAAGATCACTAATCTAAATCAAAGCGAAGGTTCCTGCCAAACTTTCAGCCGACCATCTTTTCAAACAGGTTAAATTCAAAGGTGCCATTGTGTCAGTTTTTTGCTAAGTGCAAAGCCACAAGGAGGAATCTCTGCACGCTGCAATCCACACACTGGTGACATATTTACTCATACAAGAGTATGTCCAAAGATCACTGAAAATAAGGGACTGTGGGATAATGTACCATGTACCTGCATGATACTCTAAACTTACTTCTTTACCCAACCCACCATATATGTCTTGAAGATATAAATGCAGCTGAGACAAAATGGCACTGAGAGCTAACCCTGCGCCCAGATCGCAGCTGTCACGTCAGCATTGTGCTCGTGTGATGACAGTGTTCATGAAACACTGAAGCATCCATCTATGCTGGTTTGATCTTGTCTGAGAATTTCAAAGCATCGACAGCAAAAGAGAAGCTAAACTTTCCATGCCGTGTGCAGTTTTCCATTGACATGTGTAAGTGTTCCTGTCTATTTCTTCCCCTCAACAATAATGCATATGATTACGCTACAAGAAAAGCATGGCTCACAGTGAGTGCGTTCTTGAGCGAAGAAGAGAGCGACTGATGGTGGCTAAGCTAAGGTCAGACAGTGTTAGCGACTGGAGCAGAGACAAATGTTAGCAGTCAGGTTGTCTAGTGGCAGGAAATGTACAATGCAGATTACAGTTTGACCCTAAATAAACATTCCTTTTTTGTCATCATCTTCTGGATTGGAGTCGACAATGGCTGACATTGTGGTAATGGTTAGGGGTGCCCTATGAACTGCCGTACTACTACCAGATCTGAAGAGGATCGTTGAATAAAGCAGGAGCTAAACAATCTTACGGTGGCTCGCTCATATCGATAACACAAATATTAAATCTATTTAAATTCTTTTGTAATAATTTTGTGAATTTTTTTGAGTGGGATAGAATAGCCAAAAGTCTACAGTCCTCTAACAATAAGCTACAGTTATTGACACCTTCACAAATAACCAATGGGACACTTGTGTGAGGTCCACCGAGAGGAAGCTACTTCTGCCTTTAGCTCTGGTAAAAATGACAGTTAACAATGTTGTGCATAAACACTATAAAAGAGCAAATTCATTAACCATGCTCTTGTTGGAAGAATGGTGACCTGAATGTATACATATGCAATAATGAACATGATGCACCGTTTTATGGCACCAACTTTAAAAAACGTAAGAGGCTAACATTTTGTAGCGAGTACTCAAAGCCAAAAATATTTCATTACAAATGCATAGGTGGGTCATATTGTATAGCCCTATGAAGCCCAAGACAGTCTCTGATTGGCCAACAGACTCATTGCAAGGCATCATGGGACTACCAGTGGATAGCTGAAGCTGTCAAACTCCCAGCTGGCAACTCACACACAAAGGGTAAAGAGGTAGTAAACATTTAAACAGTAAACACTTGTTTCAAAACTCAGCTACCTTATCAGTGTCAAAACCATTTCTGTATTAGAATAAGTATTCACCTCACAGCCCAAAACTTTTCATAATCTCTGAGGGTTATCAAATGCTAATAGAGCATGAAATGCTAAACTGATGATTTCAGCATTGCAAGGCTTGAAGCTTGATGTCATCAGACAGATAGACAGACAGACAGACAGACTGCAACTATACAAATCAATTTTACTGATAAACACATCAACACACCCCGAAACCTAACCTACATTTAGCAAGTAAAACAAACAAACAAACAAACAAACAAAAAAAAAATTAAACCCTATTAAAAAATAGGAACTCTTTAGTTCTCCTCTCATACAAAGTGCATAAATAAAGAAAGAGATGAACCTACTATACAAACAAAAACAGTGTTCCACATTGTGCACATTATGACATTGTTTTATCGTGGCTCATGAAAATATAATTAACAAACTGCATATGAGCTATAATAAAGACAGATTCTGTCAAGACTTGGCAAAAATAGACCTGGCAATTCTACTGGCAGTTGCACTAACTTGCATTCTACAGAGGGAAGGAAGTTTTCTTAATGATCATCTTAGCTGGTTGGAGCATAAAGTGCACAATATTGTAGCAGAGACATTTTTTGGCTAAATGTGTGTATATGAAGTGTTCACTTTATTCTTCATCGTGGTGTTATTCACTGTGGGATGTATGGGAACTATGATCCATCTGTCTCCATGGACTCAGATTCATCAGTGACAAACCTGAGGCATCAGCATCAATCACGACACTGTCATATTATAACTGACAGCACTTCCTAACAGAGACATATTTTCTGAGAAAAGGGTGCTCTTCTAGTTTTTGGGAACTTGAGAGACCTTACAGAGTGACACATAAAACACACAAGCAGAGTTATGGAGTAATGATACATTATCAAATATGGAATATGACAAAGACCACATCAATAATTAAATCAATAGCAGATAATTTACATGTCAATTTGTTCAGTCATAACATGATATTATATATATATATATATATATATATATATATATATATATATATACACACATATATATGATAGATAGATAGATACTTTATTGATCCCAAGAGAAATTCAATATACTGTATAATCGACGATTGTCTTTGCACCTGGAAGTCCCTGGATAATTTGAACATTCAAATGCACAAAAACACAAATGAGGAAAAGGTCATGGCACCTTATATACCTCGTGAGCAAGAGTCTCAATTTCTGTGGTGACATTTATAGTGCTATCGTGACCTTTATCAAAGTTCCATTATTTGTATATTGATATATATGATCTTTCTGTGGGTACTTTTCAACTAACAAATTATTTGCAATGACTTATTTGATACTAAGTAGTTTGAAATATGTGCTTTGATGGGAATCTTATGTATTACAACTTTAAACAAAATTTTCTTGTCTCTGACTGAGAAGTTTATTTCACGGAAGTTGTGAGGAGTGTGAAAGAGAGCTTGGGAATTGGAGAAAGGGGGCGGAAAGAAAGTCGTTATTTAACCCATAACCAAGATGCACTCAGCACTTAGCGCTCATAATCAGTTCCCATGGTGCCGTTCTGTTACAGTGATTATTTTAAAAGCCTTGCGAACAGACTCATTGGACTGCCATTTTAGTGGTGCTTTTAGTATGACACAAAGAACACCTTACTTTTACCAGCTAGCCGCGCATTTTATGTGAGCTACTTGTCTGTCTGATTGTCTCATGAGTACTTGTGTTAGCAGAGCTGAAATAATGCTATCATGCAATTTGATCCGAAATAGATTTAGACACATTTACATGACATTTGAAAGCAGTTAGCTGACATTTGTCCAGAGCAATGAGTGAGCCAGCAGCAGGGGTTCACTGATCTCCTCACGTTTATAGTTAAATTAGCTGCAGTTTGGAGCAAGTGAGCCTCAGAGGCTAAGCCAGCGTAAGAACCTTGGGTTCATTCTAGTTATCTTGCATGGTCTCTGCTTGGTATGAATATGAATATAAAGCCTGCAGATTCCTATTGTCAAAGGGACATTGCAACACTATCTAATAACCTAATGTTTTTCTACAAAACTCCAGTGCACTCATAAATGAATACAGGCAATATATTGTTCTTAACACTGGGTGCATGCAAGCATCTACAGTTGCAATTCAGACCACGATCCCCATTTGATTATGTGGCGATCAGTAGCACTGCTGTGATACACAACTCCCATAGTAGTTTTGATTCCATGCAGTAATGTTGCATTTATTCAGGAATTTATTTATTCCATGACTGCTCAAACAAAAACATCCATCTAAATACCTTTAGTATTCTCACATCAACACAAACATGTCAATGCCAAATGCCCATCTACTGCAAAAACAAGAAGCGGTTTCAAAATAGACTGAAAATGGTTACTGCTATGAATGACACACAGGCCTGTAGGTGAGGAGCAATTTAAATGTATTACTTATTGCAAAGTGATTTCATGCCATCAGGTATTCTCTGAATCATTCAACTGTACAACAAAACATGGCACATACAGAACAGGCAGGCTGCTGAATAATCATATGGCATTATATGGAAATGGAACTGCAATCAGAAAAAGTCCCAAAGCCACTGAATCAATGTTGTTTTGTATATGCTGTGAATTTAATGGAATTTTGAGTGCAAACTATAAATGCTTTGGAAAAGTAATGCATCTGGTCAAAAACAACTGGTCAAATGTAATCTAGTATATTCTCCCCGTTACATATGGCTTTTGGGTTGATTGTCAGCTTTGCTCTCATGGGAAGATTATGAGATGGTCAAAACTTAGAATTCACGATTATTCTTGGATGACAAAAAAAAAATAATTATCTCCACTAAATAGCCCACTTCCTTTGGCGTTTTGTACTTGTTATAGTCCTTCCCTCAAACAATGCAGTGGCTCTGAAACTGGATATAATGCCATATAATGCCAGAAATGTTCCTCATGCACATAAGATTAGTGGGGCAGAAATATTTTCATGTACATACCAAAACAAGTGGTGACACTGAACTGCATCACCTGATGTAAATTGTAACAGGCAGCTGCATTACTCAACACTGTACAAATTTTTAGTTTCTAAATTACTTTTTGTATCTTCCTCGTCATTAAACAATATCTTGATTCTGAATGTTGGACACTTGTCATTATATTTAGATGTAACACTAGTGCTGAAATTGCAAGTGGGAGACACACTTGGTTTTTGTACCTCTTTTCACTCCTCTCACTTTGACCACTTCGAGCTTGCAACAAGACTGACTGGAACAATTAATTCCAATGGTGTCTTGTCTGTTGCAATAAAAGCGAGTTCAGTGATGTGCATGCTTTAAGATTTAATTACCCTTAGAGGTGGAAAGCTATAAATAGATTATTAATGTGTGTTTGTGTGTGTGTGGGTTTGCTTGCAATGGAGAGAGAAAAGTAGTTGCGGGAGACCGCAGCAGCTACCCCACCAACATGCACCTATAAGTGTGTACAGTTCTGAAAAATGTTATGGGAGAACATTTACCATACACAGTTTGTAACCCTGTATAGAATAATTTTGGACATGCAAGAAGAAAATAGAGTTTAGGTGTTAAATTATCTTACTTTCCGCCATCTGCACTGGAGATCATTCAAGGTTGCACCCTCTGATTCCAATGAATTACTTCCTCACACTGATTCAGAGACCATAGAGCTGTCTCTTGAAATCATTGTAGAGAGCTATAGCGGCGAACAGCAATAAGGCCGTCTAAGGAGCGTAACATTGCTATGAACAGTTTTGTACGTCGATGCATAGGCTACACTACAAACCAAACACTATATTTCACAAGAGACGTATGACAACACAGCCTGTGGGGCTCAAAAGTTGTTTAAGCAAACTACTGTTATTGCATTTTTCAGTGCTGTCATCTGTATAATTTTTCTATTGCTCCCAAGCCAGTCAGGCTGTTCTTTGATATTGTGAAAAGTCATAATATCCCGTGCTTCATATACATTCATATACATTAAGAATAAAATGGGACAGGTTCATATAGCTGGGTCTTTTGTTCCTTTTCAGGGAGAAACTCCTTTAAAAAGCAATGAATTCATGAATTTTTCAATCACTGCTTACAACTTGGTTAATTTAATTTGCAAATAAGTACATACAGTTAAATGTCAGGTTCACGTTCAGGGAGCAAAAAGTGTATTTGAGGCTGAGTAGACTCGTCTTTTAATGGTTCTGACTGGGCAGCTATTTGACTTCTTCTGGGTGGTGGTTACTCTCATAACCTTATCTCAAAGCTTTTCAGCCAAGCTTCCTTGTTTTGTAGAAAAGACTCTTGAAGGGTTCTTTGTAAGAATGAGGGTTCCATTAAGGACCATTTTCATCCAAATAACTCTTTCCACAAGAAAGAGCTCTTCAAGGATTGTTGAAAGCATGGGTGTTAAACGATCCCCACCGTGAAATATTCAAACATTTGCCATGCTTCAAATGGTATTTTTAAATGTAAGTAACATGTTCTGTTTTTGGACACTTCACATTGTTCATGCTCATGTGTTTTCTGACATCTCATGGACGAAACTTGCATCAGATGATTTTTTTAATATCCATAAGGTCTTCCTTGCTAATGCAGCAATACTGCAGAGCAAAAACGCTAAAAAATGGACTTCTGTTTATTTAGTGCATTTCTAGTCCTGTGATCTCTTGAAGTATGTCACAGCACATGCCACATTCACATACATGTTCATGCTATGATTGCAGAGGGTGCCATACCATGCGGGGTGCCGATATGCTCATAAAGAGATATACAGTTTCTATCTAAAGTGCCCCATGATATTTGTATGGTCATCCATTCACACAAACACTCACATATCGATGAAACAGCCATAGGGTTCAGTATCTTGTCCAAGGACACTTCGACAATCAGCCAGATGTTGGGATCAAACCACTGACCTTCCACTCTACCTCCTGCGCCACAGCCACACTTTACGGGTAAAGAGCTTTTACTTTTTTACTTTTACTTTATATTTAAAGTGGTACTGTGTAAAATTTCTGCATGGGTTTTTGCTTGTGTCCCAAGCGGTATAGCTATACAGCATACATGATATTGCAAAGAGTAAGACTGTATAAAGTGTCTCCTGGCCAAAGCTCAGATTTAGTCATGTATTAGTCATGTCCTTGGACTGTGCTGCCTGAGTTGAAAAGTTATGTTGTGGAAAGGCGAGGTGAGAGCCCTTGAGTAGAAAATTCTGTAAGGGATATGAAAGCATGTTGGGCCTGAATACAGCGCTGTTATTGTGTGTTTTTGTGTCTATATACTGTGTGCACGTGTTTTTGTGTGCTTGTATGTGTCCACGTGTCTGCTTTCCTGGCCAGCTGCTCACAGTAGCTACATGATTGGCTGTAGGCATGTAATGTTTCACATCAGCAGTTCTTACGAGTAGAATATAAAATTGAGAAAAAGCCCCTGGAAGAACATTTGTTTTGCATCATAAATGGCCGTGTATCTTTTATATACAGATGTTTCATAAGCACTTTTCATTTTTAAGAACAGTCAGCTGTTAGTGTGGACACGAGCTATTGCTATAGCTTTACACCTCTCCTTCACTTCACTGTCACAGGTGATGATCATTTATTGTGAAATGAGGACTGCTATGAAAATGAGCTGCAGAATATCTCATCTATACAATTTGAAAACAAATCCAAACAAGTGGATTACTATTGTAAATTATCAAGTAAAATCATAAATTTTCTAACTTATGATTCAGTTTGAATTGAAAACCATAACCTCTCAGTTGCCAGAATTCTTAACCAGTTTGAGAAGCTGTGAATTACAAAAACATGAGGTCCAATATTCAGTTGCCTTATTACTGTGGTTTATTCCAATATTTACTTGCTTTGCTTTGTAGGGCCTTGGTTAATGTTTTTCTAAATTTCATTGATTGTTTTGCTGCTCGATCGAAGCATTATTCTCTGGAGTTTTAGTTCTTATTAACTGTTAGATTGGTCCAGTTTTTACTGCTGCTATCATTATCATTGGTCCAAACCTTTTTTGACTTTTTATTTGGTTAACGTTACCTGATGTGGACCAGGACTTATAAACTAAAGTTACAGTAAATTGACACTTTCTTTATGTAGACAGGATGTTAAAACGCAACGTGATTCAAACAAATTCAACTTCAGAGCCTCAAATTTGATTTAAGAAAAGATTTTGTTCTATTAGATTTTCAGCATCCAAACATGCTGAAATACTGGCATCAAGATGTGATGTTTTTTTGCTTTTGAGTTTGCTTAGCCTATTGTTCTCACCTTCTCAAATGAACTGCAGTAAAGCGACAGTAACGAGAGAGTTCAACAGTCTTATGGCTTGTGGGATGAAGCCTTCCCTGTGTGTTTTGGTGCTGGGCAGGATGTTGGTGTTTCATTCAACATGAACGATGTGTCATCTTGTAGATATATGTAGGTGTAAGCTTTCTGCACAGTTAATTTGCTATGGCAAGTCTTGTTCAGTAACTCCTCTAAAAGTGTAGCCGAAGTGAAGGCATACAGTCATGACAGGGTATTTATGCACAAAGTTATATATGAAACTGCTGAAATTATTATTATTTTTTTTACCAACAATCATTTACGAGGATAAAATTATATTTTATCTGCAGGTATTTCACCTTTGTGTCTCTTAAACCGTTTCTAATTCACCCTTGTCTCCCTCCACTTCCTTCCACATAAACAAAAGGAAAGAAAGCTGGCGCAGGGCAAGGAATTGTTAATTGGACCCTGACCATTTGCACAAAACCCAAGCAATTATTTTTCCAGGTGAGCAGGTGAATGGCAGCATAACGTGATAATTAGGTAACTGCAGTGGAAATGTGCATTTCTAAAAAGGGGAAGCATACGTTACAACTGCCTGACCATTTCATTGAGCTCCAACTCTTAACCATGTGTAAGGAATAACATCTCCTGAATGTTTTTATCAAAGGTGAACTTTCTAACTAAAAGCAAATAAGTAATCTTGCACGAAAGCACCTAGAGTTCCCAATCCATCCATCTTGTTTCAAAATCCAGCACAAACAAAAGATCATTTCAGCCATCCAAATGATTTCAATTCATATTTTTTGTACTCTTGTTTATCCAAAAAAAAAATGATATGAATTTAAATATGCATGTTTTTAGAAAAGATGAGATAACACACTTCACCACCAAACTCCCTCATGCCAGCTGGTTTTCTTATGAACAGCTGAAATAGTGTTTGGCACACCTGGCACCTCCTGGACTGCTTCAAGCTGTAGTGTGGGCAATAACTCACACATGACTGGTTAGCATAAACAATTAGAGTACTTGGGAAATTAGTCAGGATACAGTCTCAGAAAAGCAACCAGCTGATAACAGAAGAGACTATAATGTTAAGTCTAAGTGTGATCACAGTGTGCCGCATCTTCACGTACAGTACAGTTATGTATATCTATCAGTTGCTGGCTACTGAACACAAGGCCTATGAAAAATATAAAGAAACTGAAATGTCCCTGTGATGACCGTCCATCCATCTTCTCAGTCACAAATGGCTTGCTGACAGAACCGCGCAAATATGTTATGCTGATTAAATAAACATGATGCTGCAAATCTGTACTGAGACTGACAGAAGGAAAGTTAGTTAGCTGGGGAGCAGCAGAGGTGCATTTGGCTAAGGGAGCTAACAGCTCACAGTGCTAATAGCTTTCAGTGGAGCTAAGCACACACTAACAAATTACTTAAACTGAGTATCCCTTGGAGGTAGAAGTACTTTGGAGTTTTGCAGGCAATTTACATCAGTGTACGTTTCACCAAACTTCTGTCAGAGATGTAATTAACCAGATACAAATGGTGACCAAGTGGTGGAGTTGTGGCAGAGACAACTGAGACATCATTTTCCACATATTCTGTGTTGCTACTTTCTGTATCCTTTTTATTTGTTCTTAAAGAGAACTTCTCATTTCGTTTTAAACTTATTTCTTTGAGTTGACCATTTTATTGGTATTTTATTATGCCACAGAACAACTTAATGTGATACTAAAGTAAAGAAACATATTGATTGGTGATCAGCATTGGCCAATACTGCTGATCTGCATCAAAATCCCTGATTGGAGCACCCTTATTGAAGTCCATATGAACGATCTAGTTTTTGGTCGATTTTGTGGTGTTGTTTTGATGTTACATGATATTTGTCTCCTCCTTTAAAGTTAATCTGACAGCCTTTGTAAAAGAGTGAAAATTGGGTTGGCGCTTTCACCAGGTATAAAGAAATGGCTCCGACTTGGCCACAGAGCAAAAACTGCTGCATCTGAAAAAGGAAGCTGGGCATGACATTGACTGTGCCACAATCAGTCTAATTTGAGCCTCACTGTGGTGCAGAGTATTGCTCTGAAGTCAGTGGCGAGTGGCTTAAAGTATCACTGCCTCCTGTCTGACAGAAATGAATTGCTTTCACTTATGCCTTGGCAGTTCAGAAAATAAGATCTGTACTTCTGCTCTTCTTGCTAGCCTTAAGAAGATGAAAAAGGGTCTACAAAATACAAAATAGTGTGAAGGATTTACAGAGTCATTCATATTTATAACGCGCCAACTATATCTGCACACATTCAAAGGAGAAATAATAAAAGAACAGGATGGTAGTCAAAGAAAGCAAGGTTGTGATCCTTAACCAAATCTGAGTATAAAAACCCTTTGGAATCATGTTCCCCTGTTTGTTTTAAAGTGCTGGAACAGCCAGCTCCAGTTAAAGGCCATGACAGCTGATTGCAGCACCACCTGCACAGAGTGCGAGGAGGACTGCTCACCTACGTCAGGTTCCATTCACCTCAAGAGCAGCACCGGCAAGTTACAAGGATGGCTGACCTCAATAGTCAAATGGAGGGTGCACTGAGAATGGCTGCTTGTTGACTGGTAGTGCAGATCGCTACAAGTGGGTGAACACACATTGTTTGATGAACACAGAAATGATCGCAGACCTGGGCCTGCTCGTGCAAATATTTGAGAGTGTGAACCAAGGACATGCTGCTGAATGCTAAAACGCACAAAAGCAAAATTAGTTCCCTCCTCTCTCTCCAGTTTTAGCTCTCTGTATGGCACAGTCACACAGGAGCACACAAAACCCACAGAACATAAGACACCCATACATTAACACCACACACACACACACACACACACACACACACACACACTTATTCTTTTAGCGGCATGTGTCCACTTACCCAAAAGCTGTTGATAGATGTTGATTTCTAATGTATTACTATTAAAAAGGCAAGAAAAAAAAGGAAAAAAAAAGAAAAGCAAACTACCGGAAGAGAGGATTTATTGTCTCACACTCTTTAAATTAAGGAAGCAATGTATGCTTTTTCATTGTTTTGTATAAAACCGTATTTTCCATTTTCAAAGAAATCTGGCATAAATGCACAACTAATCCAGTCTAATCTACCCACGTTGATGCTATGAGCGGACCTCACGAACAACACGACAGCAGGGAACTTATCTTGATAAAGAGTTGAAAGTGTGCTGGTTTGCACAAACTGCATTAAGTCTGTTGCCTGAAGCTAGCCTCACTGTGTGAAAGTGCTCAAACTACCAATATCTTGTTGTGTAGACCTATTTATAGTGATAAAGTGCACTTTTACCAAAGAATCACCACTGACCCTATGACAAATGCAATGCATCTGGTAACACTTTAAAGACCCCAACAAGCAGTGTAATTACTCCCGAGATAAGGTGTAATTTTTTATACAAACAGTGTCACTGTAGTTGTAATTATAAATTATATGCTGTTACTGTTACAGTGTTGAGTATGACCATGACACTGAGCAAAAATTGACAAAAAAAAAGTGACATTTCAGGAAAGATGTAGTGATGACTTGTGTACAGCCTAATAAATCTGATGTGATTTTATTTCAAAATAACCTTATTTCCAACTAAAAGTGAAATTACATTGTTTCTTCGTAATTCAACTTTTGGGGTACTTAATCCTCCTTTGAAAAATATTTACACTCTTAGTGCTTGAGTTTCAATTATTAACAAGCACTGAAACAAAAAATAAAGAAACAACCAACAAGTAAATAAATTGCTCAGTAGGTCATACAAACACTGTAATACTACAAAAGGTAGCCAGTAGTGAAAAAATAATGAATAACCTCATATCTTGTTTTTCAGTACTGACATATATGTGTTGATACTGGTGCATAGGTTACTACATAACTCCTGTGTAATTGCTCGAAGCTGTAATCTGAAGAGTTACCTAAAGAGTTACCTCGTTACCTGGTAAAGACGGACTCCAGTAATCAACAATGGCAACTACTATATGCAAGCTGTCTCCACCCATAAATAATTAAAAATAAAAAGATGTTTTGATATTGTTAAAACTTTACATACTTAAACTTTAAAATACAGGCTGATTGTGATGCAAAATCTATTCATAAAGTCAGACTTTCTCAGAGATTTTTGTATTCTTGACTTTTTACCATTCAAATTATCGACTGATCAATTCCCTGTTTTCTTTTAGCTCACTAAAAAAGCAAAAGCAAAATTTAAAAAAAACCTCCATCTAAATGTCAGATTGTTCAACACAAAAGGTGGAGAGGTGTATAAAGTGTAGTGACTTTTCATCACTTTAAGAGGTTGTATTATAGCACCGTGGCGAATAGGATCAGTATAAGTCAGGGTATGGAATAGCTAACAGATGCACCTGATTGCACTTATATGAAGAACTGTCTTATCTATATTCAGAAGTAAGATCCCTTTATTTCAAGTGTTTCAATTTATCATGCAGTGGAGCCGTGCAGCCCACAGGCATGAGGCGGCATGATGAATGTCTAGCAAGGGGCCAAACAGTTCCCTTTGTATTTCCAATGGTAATTATAACAGCATAATAGGTCTCTGGAGACCCATTGAAATTACGGACGGGGACACACAGTGTCAACAAAACAATCATCTACTATAGATCACTGTTACTACCAGTGTAACAAAGGGAGTGAAACAAACTCCTGAAAGTCACAAGAAACACTGTTGGGCCAAAGATGAGGAAAAGAGACTGGGTGGTTTTGATTAAAGCCAATGTGTTCTAACCACAAAAGAGGAAGCAGGAGGAGCTTATGTCATATAAAAGGTTTGCAAGATGTCAAATATAATAGTATATTATTTATATCTGACAGATGATTGCACTTCTCTAACAACTGACTATACAAGTTTTGGATATATTATCTCTAGAAACAACTTTTGTTAGAAATGATGCTGCACTACTGAGTCAACTGAAACTTTGAGGGACACAACAAGGACTTGGAAATATAAAACCCTTTAAAATGTTCTGCTGTGTTGCTTCTGATTACCACTGCAGTGGATAAATGAGCAATCCTCAGCAGAGAGCGTTAGTGGGTTTTCCCAAAGTCCTTCATTTCTCCCTGTGCTCCTCCTTTGGCTCTGTGGACATCATTAGGCTGACTGAGGGATGCCAAGCAGCTCCTCTGCGTATATATGTGTATGTGTGGTGTGTGTGTGTGGTGTTAGCGGCAGTATTAGTGGAAATGAAGGCTAAGAGTCAAGGAAATGACAGCAGAAATTGTCAACAATGCAGCAGTTTCATGGGGGATTGGAAACGGAGTCATTGTGGCCAGGTTCACCAGTCTAATGGTCCCTAATTGATGTCCAATTATCAGTCTTCTCTCACAGTGGTGCCTGACCTCCGCCATGCAGTGTCTCCTGAGATACAGTAAATGATGTTCACACTTCATTTAGCACCAACTGGATAGGTGAATGTGCGCTAATAATCAACATGGTGTAATGGATTTCCCAAATGAGGCAGCTTTTGAATACAGATGGCTGTTCAAACTGTAATAAGGGGATTGGTGAGAACTACCCAATATGAAAAAAATAACACTTTAGAGAAGTTGCCATTGATTTGAAAGCAACATTATATCGTTATGCCTTTGATATCTATATACAAGTATTATGATGATGCTATTGTTTACATGGTGATGGTAAGTTGGCTATGTATTAAAATTGTGTTTTCTTTTCTGTTTTGATGTGATTTATGATCAGCAGTCTGCACGGGGCATTTTGTTTGGAGCAGTGCTGCTCCCATGTCTGACTTCACGACCAACTTAACATGCTCTTTGCAGCTTTATTTGGCTTTTGTCAGAAACAGACTGGACATGTTTTATCCATGGATCAGAGCAGAGAGACGCTTCTGACACATGGCTCACATTGTGAGATCTCAAGCTGATCGTAATACTAGCTTTTTAAAATCGCATTCCACAATGTTCATCAGCACATGTAATTTGCAAAGATTACGAAAGGCAGTTTGTTGCTGAGAAATAAGGGAGTAAGTGAACCTTGAGTTTTAATTTTCCTGCAACAACTTGTTCTTTTTGACCATACAAATACCTCTTCAGCCACACTCAGACAGTGTGTCTGAAGAGGCACAGACTCCTATTTGTCTGACCTCTTTCTATTCCAGGCATATTTTTTGATATTACCCAAGTTCAAGGCATTACCTTTACCTCAAAATTTCTGCCAACTTGCAATGCCAGGCCACATCCGGCGAAACAAGAAGGAGTGGATGTCATTGCCCTTATCCTGCTTCATAGGTTTCCAGGTGAAATTCGTTCAGCAAACAAATCCCTGTAATTTCCGATCTCTTACTGCAAATGCAGAAATGCTTAACAGCTATGAAGATATTTGTAGCAGAATGCCAACAACATATTCACTCTTCTAGTTTGCGTCTTGTTTCTTTGGTCTGCTTTTTCCTCTACATTCACCTACTCTTTGTGTTCCTTCATCTCCCCTTCTCATGTTTGTCCTCCGGTCCTCCCTAACCTGGTGAGATTTGCTCCTCTTGGATAGGCTCAGAACCAGATGGTGCTCAAAGGCTTAAAGGTTCTGACTGGCACCATTTCTGATTTGTGCTTATCTGGCCATGAACTGCCTCTCGTGTTGCTGAGAACATCCAGGCCAGTGGTTCATGTCTGTTTATATGCAGCGCAGCTGACCTTTGGGATCCCAGCCTTCCAGTCTGCTGCACATGGGACAAGCTGCCTGCCCCTAGTGCTCGATGATGCAAGGCACTTGATACTTGATAAAACCTTTATACCACATACATACACATATCTCTCTCTCTCTCTGTATGTGTGTGCCTGTGTGTGTGCTGTACCCAAACATAGGAAAAACTCTCTGGAGACTAACACATACATTCTGTACAATTCTGTGCCCAACAAAATTGTGTGCATTTACTTATTTGGCACATGGTGGTCACAAATACAACAATCGTTACAAGATGATACCTCTCTTACTCACACACACACAGGCAACCCACTGAAAGAGGCAATTTAATATCATGCTCTGCAACTCTGAACAGAAGCTTCCCTTATCTGACTCGTCATGTGGGTACATGTAGGAACGTGACAGAGGTACTAAAAGCATCATGGTGGTCTATTAGAAGAAAACAAGGACCACGGAAACATAAAATGAAACAGGAAAAATGGGATTTCATTTTCCAACTCACCATGTGAAGAAGACCCAGAGGCCAGCTGCTTCCTTTGCCACAGCTTGAAGATCCTGATGAATTAAGAAAACATTGCAATGAGTTTCACTATCATAGTAGTGATGAAGAGTAGGAGGTATGAGTTTTATTTTCATTTGTCCCGGTCAGAATGCTGCCATACAAATAAATAAAGGTTTATTAGATGACATGAAGCCCCATGACCACATTAGACACAAAATACAAATCTTAATAATGTTGAAAATTGTAACGTTTGGTAAAAAAAAATTACACCTCTTTATTGAGCTAAGATTTACAGGGCAGGATTACCAACCAGACAAAGCGAGGAGCCGCTTGAGGTCAGCATTACACCCCCAAGTATTACAAAAGCTTCAGGTAGTGTGCTGTGTTAGTGTGTGATGGTCTGTGGTAATCTGATCTGATCTGACCCTGAGGCCCTGACTTACAGCAAGACCCAGTGTTAAAATCCAGCTGTCAAGGTCCATCCATGTTGCATCACCATGTTTCTCCAGTGGCCCAAAATGGACAAACTAAACGCTGGCTCTAATGAGGGGCCTAACTATTACTGGGACTTTAACCTGATTTAATACTGATGATGACAAACTTGTGTTTTGATATTTAACATTTTGCTATTTGACTGGTTTTGGTTGTCTGTAAAAGGGCACCAGTGCATGGACAACCATGCGGCATTCCAAAGAGAGTACTGACTGATCAGATGAATCTTCTGCTGTGGTGTCAAAAAGAACATAATAACAAAAAATAATCATTAAAAATAATCATTCATGAAAGGATTGGTAGTGGAGCACAGTCGAGTCACAGAAACCTTCTCCGCCCTGAATTCTATTTCAATACAATTCAATTTGTATTTTGGAAACCTCAACTGATCGCACTCTGTTTTAAATAAATACAGGTTAAAAGATCTTTGACTTTCTAGTATGACTTTCAGTGTTTTTCCTCTCTAAAATATCCCTTGAACAGACAGACAGAGGAGCATGGGGAGAAAGATGGAGAGAGCCACAGAAAGAAAAGTGGGTGTTTGTCTAGGCCACTAATTGTCTCTTAGTGTGATTGATTTCTGCTTAGGAAATGTAACTCTTTGTCAAGGACAATGCCATCCCATTGACTCTAAAAATAATGCCATGTTTGTATCTATGAGGAAGGGGTGTGTGTGTTTGTGTATGTGTACATGCTTTTTCCTATGTGGCCATTACCTAGATTTAATTTTGTCCTGGTTTGGCTCAGTTACTTAGTGTTGCTATACCATCCATAACCATGCATCAAGGTTGATGAAAGCAACACATCTCCTCTGATGGGAGAGAAAATGAACTGACTTTAAATGCCCTTCAGAAATAGGACACCATACAGTGTTGGACAGGCCATCAGCAGGTGACTGAAATGCACTTGGGTTTCATTAAAAGGCATGTGGTGACAAACGTACCAGGTGTGTCCGTGTGTGTGAGTGAGTATTTTGTAATGTATTATGCATGTATTAATGTGTGTGTTCAAAATTGTATGAGTACAAGTGTTCTAGGTACAGTATTGATCGCACTGAAGGGACAAATCTGTATACTTGTGGTTGTGGAGGTCTGTATGTGCATGAAAATGTTAAAAAGGTACATGTTCACGTATGTCTGATGGTGTAAGTGTCAAAAAAACTGCATTTTATTCTGCAGTGTATGGCTATGGCTATGTGCATGAGCGCATTACTGTGTTAATCTGTTTTCCCTCCTTTTTTGATTGATTGTTTTCACCCGTGTCTTGTCCCCTTTATCCATACAGTATATACCGGTGCTCTCTTTGTGCGAATAGTCAGTTTGTACAGTTATAAAGTTGCACAAAGGAGAATACACGGTGCAGACACTGATTTAAGGGATAAGGTGAACAAAAGAAAGCTTAATTCATAAACTTACTCAAAACAGAACAGAAGCAAACAAAAGTTGGCAGGAAGTCCAGGGAAAAGAGTCCAAAAGAAGAATAATCCAAACAATACACAGAGGAGCAAACATGGGAAACAAAGACGAACTGAGCACACACAAGAGGAGAACACAGGTGTATATAGGGCCTAGACACAGGTGAAGACAATTAGGGCGGGGCAAGCAATCAAAAAGGGAGGGAAAACAGACAGGAAATGAAGAGAACAAGACACAAGGGGAGAACAACTACAAAATAAAACAGGAAACTAACTAAACAGAAACTTCAAAACATGCCTGTAAGTCATAACTTTTCTGTAAAGTGGGTTCCTTGTTTCCTAGTGATATTTGTTTTTTGTCAGAAAATCCCTAACAAAATTAACTAACAATGTATTAGTCCTCCCAGTGCTTTCCAACTTCCTTACCTTGTTTGTGGCCCTCACCATGGATTTGATGCACAAACGAGTATTTGCAAAAACAGGACACACTTTAATTTTTTTTTTTTTTTAAACTCAGTTTAAAAAAATCAGTTTGCAGTGTTTCTCAGTCTAATGAGATTTTTAGAATACGAAATCCCATCCTGGCATGTAAACTCCTTCAGGAGGTTAGACATGCAGTTTATTTTGACAGTAAGGATCCTGACAAGTTCAATTACAAATGTGTGCGTGTGCATCTGAGGAAGAAGACAGGGCAGACTGGCCTTTTTCCTCAAGCACTCCATTGTCATCTTAGGCCTCAGGTCCATGTACCCTGTCCATATTCTCTCTCTCTCTATCAGACACACACACACACACATACACTTTAGCTCTCTTGTGCCCCCATGATGGGCAACATTTTTCCCATTCCCCTCCCATTAGCAACTGAAGGTCATTCTAATGGGGCCACTGGCAGACCAATGGAATTGCAATTTAACACAAAGACAATTAGGCATTGATAGGACAACCCACCCCCCACCTCACACACACACACACACACACACACATACAGTGTGTGTTCCAAAGCAATCATTCCTCTCTCAAATCTCTGCCTTGATCACCATCATTCTCCCATTCTCAGTCATTCCATCTGCCATCAGCTATTCTCTCACTCAATTGCTCCATCTGTCCTTTCCTCAGTCTCACTGACCCTTTCAGTCATTAGCCTCTTACTCACAGCTTCCCAAATGTGGAAAATGCCAGATCTCACCGCTACATATAACATTGTTTATTTGAGTCTGGAGAATAGTGGCTTTGGAGTTTTTCCAGAATAAAACCAAGATCGTTTGTGTTCGTCTAGCACATCCACAAAAACTATAATTTCTAAATTCCAAAATCCCCTTCAGACATGCAAGACAATAACCATCAACTGTTGTTGTCACAGGAGATAATTTCGACAATGACAGGCTTTGTTGTTGCCCAACACTACTCGCAACGCAGGCCTCATTCAGAGAAACACTGTGTTGTTTTTTTTGAGAGAGCTTTATGTGATGAAAATTGTACAGCCTGTACTCTAATGTTGAAAAACAGGCAGCAGAAACTGAAAAAAGTATGTGCATAGATTACAGCTTCTGTCTTCAGTCTAGCCAGTGGGGTAAACCTCCACAGGGCATCCCTCATCTCAGAAAGTCAAAGTCGTGCGCAATCTAGTGTCTTCCAGTAACTCATACAACACTCAGACACGACTGCCTTAATTTGGAAAGCTGTCGTGCTGAGCCAAGGGAGGTAGGGAAGAACAGGGCAGTGTGTGCACATATGTGTGTGCGTGTGCCTGCTCACATGCTTGCACTTAACACAGTCTCAGCTGATAAATAGTTTAGCAGTTTCATTCCATCTCATTTAAAGTCGTTACATGTGTCCCCTGGTTCTGGGTTCCTTCTAATCTCATTACAGTTGTCAAGAAAAAAAAAAAAGAGTCCATGAGCATCAGACAGCACAGCAGACTGAGATAAAGCTGCTGTTGTGACTCTCAATTAGATATAAAGTCTGACAGTGTTTGGTCACTTTAAATTATCTGTGGCTGTGCAGGGCAGTGTGTATGAAAGAGGGAGTTTGTATTTAGTAGAGAATCTGCATGACATAGTGCTTTGGAATGATATAATGGACTGACAGAAGACTGTTCCACCATCATCACATCAGTATCACCTTCTCTGTTTTTCATATAGAAATTGCCAAAAACATGTATCTATTTCTAAGTAAATAATAGTCCACCACTATTACAGGGTTCTTACACAAGGAAATTAATCCTTCCTGGTTCAATGAGTGTTTCTGTGAATATTATTATTATCACCATTTTATTAAACGTGCTAACATGTAAACAAAGGTCAGTCCAAAGCCCTAAAATAACATGACTGAAAGGTTTTCAGATATTCAGTCAACTTAGCACCCCCAGAAGCACTTCAGTAGTGAATTCAAGAATCTCTTTATTTAACAATTCAAAGGCGCTACCATTAAGAACAGACACATCCATCATTCAGTTATAAACAAAAATCAAAATACCACAAATACAAGACAAAAACATCCATTACCAGTCAGAAGCACAAAACTAGATTTCCTACTGTTCCCAAAGCTGAAACTCTCTACTTTGCCATTGCTCATAGGTTTTTTCACTAAGGTGAGCTACTGCCATCTCCTGCAGGATCTGCACTCAGTCATCCACCAACATTTGGAATATTTTCTGATAAAACACCTCAAAGGTGTTAAACTGTCATCTCATGAACAAAAAAGCCATCCACACCACACCACGACTTTGATCCAGGTGTGCTGCTTTAAGTGTCGATTTACTGCCATTAACTCATGCACCAGCCTCCAGTGGAGATCAGCTGTCCATTTTTCAATGGGCGCCACATGCGGTCTCTGGCAGACCTGACATTCAGTTGTTCTGTAACTTCTTTATTCTTATATGTTCCCATGCTAGAGTAGCTGAACTATGATCCCACCCCAAGCTGGCAGCATGCAAGAATATCTTTCCCAACCCCCCACTGATGTAATGACCATGTTGCTTTCGCAGTCCACTAAGCCCAGTTGTTTCTTGTGGTGATCAAAATAAGTTTCAAATCACATGTGGACCCACTGAGCTGCTAGAATATGATGCATTAAAAGAGAAAAAGTTGCAACTTATGTTTGTCAGAAAAAGATACGGCATTATTCGGCTAACTTACCCTTTGACATTACATTTTTTTTTTGTGGGAAGTTGTTATATATTGTACATTGGCCTTCAATAAAATGCATTTGTGGGTCCATGAAAATAACTTGTTTCTTGCATTCTAGGAGTGTCCATCCAACATTTTTAAAGAGTCTTAAATGCTTCAAAGAATTCAAACATTAAAAACAAAGAAGCAAAAAAACAAAAAAACAAATAACAGTTAGTAAAAACATTTATAGAAAATAACAGAGATGGAAATATATCAATATTGAACCAGACAACTGTTTTGCTAGGGCTGGACATATTCCAAGGAATGTAAACAGTTGCTCAAATTCATGAGCGGTGCCAGTGGGATGCTGGTCTGTATGTGATTAATGAGAGCTGGGCTGTGTAAAAACAAAACATTGCTATAATGCAGGGTTTGTATGAATTGCAATGAGACTGCATTGTGATGTTTAGTGTGGTTGACAGGTCTTTCATGAACAAATCAATCAATCACTCAATCAATCACAATGACTATGTAGATACATACATGCAGTCAATTCACAGAGAAGCGGACCACACTTAAAGATGGTTATTTTCAGAGCCAGGGTCAGGGCAGCAGCTTCCTTTGAAAAATCTGCTAGCATAGCCCATGACCATTTATTAAAGTGGTAGCAGTATTCCACATTTGTCACTATCACTGTGTCCATGTCTTGCATTTTTAATGGGTCTTCTCTTTGAACCGTGCAGAAACTGATAAAATGACCAAGTTGTTATTTGACCAAAGTGTTGTCAGTTTTACTCACATGGCCTTTGAAGTGTCCCATAAAATTTTGCAGAATGGAAATTATTATACATTCTACTTGTACCAGACTTTTCATTTTTTTAATCTTTGATCACTATGTGTTTATTAGTATTTATTGCATGCCTTTTTATCTTAAGTTCGTAGAATACTGCTGGAATTTGTGAATTTCCCTTGTGGATGATTAAAGTATTTATCTGGTGTCCTCTCATATTTAGTATCAAATCTAAAAAAAAAAAAAAAAAAAACGCCATTAAGGATTTGTCCTACTCCACACCACTATTCAACCACAATGAGCAAAACATTTATTTTCATCAATCAGCAATCATTTTGGACATTCAGCACATTGTCACTGAAATAAATATAAGGTGATTTTTTAAAACATGAAGCAATTCTCATGGCATCATTCAGTGTCACTGTCACATTATTGATTGAAATTGCTCGCTTGTGGTTGTGCAGTTAACTCACTCATTCTGTGTTTTAGTGGTAGCACATAAATACAATGTTAAAGATGACAGAAACATTTATTGCCACGCAGGGCAGATCATGAATGTTAAATACCTGCATTAGATTGTACTCCCAGGAAAAAAAAAAATAGAAAAGACAAAAAATTAACATGCACAATGTGTATTCCTGTGCAAGAAACCTTTAAGTAACAAAAGAAGCGTGTACACTGAACTCAGGTCATTTAAGAGTGTTACATTTCAGATTCACCCTGCACTCATAATTTCGATAAGAAAAAGATTTGAGACAAAACATTTTTCTCAGTGAGCTCTGCATGGCTCGTGGTCATGTTCTCCCTTTTAAAGGCTGTTTTAAGAATAATTACTCCCCCCAAAGCTGTGAACAGGTCAAATTGACTTTTGCTTTTCTCACGGGACCCACCTGAAAATTACTTTCTTAGCTTCTTATTAGCACCAAAGCTGGGGGGATGTATTTTTGTATTGTTGTGCTCCTGTCGAACACTGCAGGGACAATTCTCAGTTCTCACATGTTGGACCACATGTTGGTTAATTCCACCAGCTCAGTGATGCTTGGTAAACCTTTTTCTTTTAGGTACAATCTGCAGTCCAAAAACAAAAACAAACAAACAGACAGGATTGGATGTTGTTATCCACCCACCCATTTTCTTCAATTTATCTGGGATCAGATCCAGGAGTCTTTTTCCAGCCGAGCAATCCAATCCCTCCAGCAAATTCTGGGTCTACCCTGGGCCCTGTAGGAAATATTGGGAAAACCTTCAAAGGGAGGTGCCCAGGAGGCATCCTAAGGAGATGCCCAAACCACCCAAGCTGACTCCTTTCAATGTGAAGGAGCAGCAGCTCTACTCTGAGCTCCATCCAGATGTCCAATCTCTTTACTCTCTAAGGTCGAGCCCAACAACCCTAAGGAGGAAGGTCAAGGTTTACCAATGTAGGTCGACCAATAAATCAAAAGACTCAACAACTGATTCAGCTCCCTCTTCATCGCAATGTTCTGGTACAATGGCGCAATTACTGCTAATGCCACACCAGTTCAGCTCATGCTGCATTTTTCTTGTCACTCATAAGGATAAGATTCTTATTAAGACATTTGAGCAACTCATTGGTTATTTCTGCTGCAGCCTCAACAGCCCTTGAAGAGGTAAAATGTGCAGAGAAAACAAAGAATTCAAACAAGACGCTGATTCATGCTGAATTGTAGTGTACAGGTGATCTAACATAGAGTTCGTACCTAACTCCTCGATGTATAACCTAACTCCTCGATGTAAATCTGATATGTCAAATCTTAGAAGCAGAATGTCAGGCTTGTAGAACAACTGACCATGTAAAAAAAAAAAAAAAAAAAAAGAATATTTGACAATTGACTTGGCAAGTATAGATCTTAAAATAAAAATAAAGGAGTGCTCTAGTGTAGAAGCATGTCATTTACGTAGCCCAAACTTGTAAGAGGTGACTTCAGAAGGATAACACAGATGTGTTCAGAATAACACAGGAATATACTGACTGTTAATGTATGATAAGCTCGGTCTGACTGGGAGATATACCGGTGGAATGCACAAGGGAAATGCTGCGATGCTATCCATGTTAATCAGCCGTTGCAGTTGTCTCCTACATTGCCACACACACATATATAAAATCCCTTGTTACACCAACGCATGCATATGAAATCTATAAAAAAAAAAAATGTGAACAAACACACACACACACACACAAGAGCACTCCTACACAGGAACACACTCCTACATAGGTTAACTAATTCAGGATTCTGATGAGGACAGGCAGAAAACAGTACTAAGCTATGATAGATTGGCCCTGCTAAAAGAAAGTCAAAAACTCAAACAATGAGAGTTAACATTGATTGGCATCTGGGTTGTCAATAACTCTGTAATCTTTCATCATTAAAGTTATACACAATGAAAGCCAATATGGCAACAAAACATTTGAGACAGCCTGTTATTACTGGGGACAAGCATGGCATATAATTACAACCGTCAAATCATTAAAATCACTTTTCCCACAGCTCTGTTTTTGTGAAAGTGCGGGAAAACAAAATTCTGTTTTGATTCCCTTGAAGCCCAGGCTAATGATTCATTTTCAACAAACTGCTAGCATTGTCGAGTTGTCTGGATGTTCAGTGATTAATATTTTCTATTCTGTTACTTGGTGACATTTATTCAGACACAGTGGTTTTGACCATCTTGACTTGAAGCTACTATTCCACATGAATGTGCATTTGCCTGCCAAAACACAAGTTCACTCAGCGTATATATGTGTGTGTCAGTAAGTGGGTGAGCTTCAACCAAGTTGGAGCAGGTGCACCAGCTGGCACTGCTGGAGAGAACCAGTCCCCTCTCTACCTCCAGCTGCTGCTCCAAACACACCCGCCCATGCGACAAACAAACTCCCTCAGCTTGCATCTTCATCTCTTTCCTCTTCCTGACACGTTCCTTAAAAACCTTTTCTCTCATCTCTAACACTTTTCAGAAAACTTGTTGCTTGCCAGTTCTCGCTTTCCATATTTAACCTTCACGGCTTTCCTCCTTACAGGAGCATATTTTACAATAAAACTCCTAATTCTGAGGAGACTGAATTACTAGTGTTTGAGCCTCGAAGGAATGTGATATTCTACATAGCATGGCTAAAGCAGAGTTTAGGTCTGATCACACCAGGAAATGTCACAGAGACATTAATCTGCACAGATTCAAAATATGAGGTTCTAGAGTCCTGACTAGTTGCAGGGTTAGTCAGTAAGCTACTATAGCTGGTTAGCTCTCTCCTAGCATTCTAGCAAGCTGGAAACACGCTAATACTAGACAGTCACAAAAGCTCTGCAAGGATCTAAGCCATTAAATTGAAAGTGGCTGAAATCTTTCTGAGCTAACAAGTCAGCAAGTTACATGTTCACTTGACAATAAGCAAACAATTGGTTCAAAATGTGTATTTGTAGCATTGATTCCACAAATTTGGTTGATCAAGCTGAACTTCATTAGTTTTATTATTTTTTAATGCAGGATTTCAGGATTTCACTCTATCACTGCTTTATAGAATAAAAATAAGGCAGATGGGGCCTCCATGACTGGGTTTGCCAAGGGACTCCAATTCACTAAATGGGCCTCTTCATTGTCATATCATTACCCTTATCTTCCTGCTTTCCTCACTGCTTCTTCACCTTTCTTTCCCCCTATGTCCTTGCCATCCCTTTAAATGACAAATGCAGCAAAAGGAGAGGAGGAAAGAGTGGAATTCAAACAAGTGCTATGCTGACAGCCTATTGACCTCTAAACTGTAGCTGTAGTCTTGTCAAATTTTAGGTTGAAATAATCATCCTTTGATTCAACTCAAATGACATTAAATAGCAGTGTGTGACCATGTATAGTGATAAGCCCTCCCCAATTAAAACCAAGGACTATGCACTTCACTAAAACCACGCTTGTTATTTTGAAATAACAAACAAATAAACAAAAATCTCACAAAGAAAATGTCCTTCAAAAAGGTCTGGAAACTGCCAACAAATGCTTGATTTATTTAGTTAATTATTTTTTCAAATCACAATGTTTTATTCAATTTAAACTATTTCTGTACCAATTCATTTCACCTGTCTCTTTGGCTGATCAACAGTTAATTCAGTGCTTTAAAAGTGCAATTTGCCTTTGTCTCTGTTTATTTGCCTTGCTTACTACTACAAATCTTGGAATGCCAATACATTCTCTAATTCACTATAAACTCTAGAGGCATATGGAAGTCATGGGCCCCTTGCACCATACCTACCCACACACTGCAAATTAGGCAAACATAGCAGCGCATACATAAACAGGCAAATACACAAAGATATGCCAATGGATGGCTCTGTAGGAGGACTGACAGAGCAACGGTCTGTCAGTGTGTTTGCCTGAAAACAGAGTGGAGCGTCATGGATGTGTGGATTCAGGCGCTGTGGGTCCTGAGGAAGGTTGCTCACCTCAAAGCCCCAGCATACCAATGAACTCACAGAAACACACACACAGAGGAATAGTTGTCAGATTGACGGGATGCCTGGGGACCTTTCCATTCTGGGAAAGGGCCTAACACAAAAGCAGCAGAGCCAACTTGCATGAGCAAACATGCACACACACACACATGCAAAAACCCCTGCAGAATTTGACCTGAATAAAATGCTGACTCTCGACATGTAATTATTTTTATTTCAATTTTTTTTTTTTATTAATATTACTTTAAACTTTTTTATACTTCTACCAGATTCTCCAATCAATGCTTCTCAGAAAGCCAAGCTGTCCTTGGAAAAATTAAACATTAACTACTTTTAATTGTGCATCAGCAATATTCAGACGAGGTAGGGAGCTGAGCCAAGCTTCTGCACATTTATCTGGCAACAGGACAGGAGTTTTCTTTTGAACCAGAAATCAGGTAACAGCAGTTGGATAATTGGGTTTCAGGGCCAGCTGCTGACTTTTTTTCCCCCACAGAATTCACTACATTACATCTACAAGTTAAATTTTTCATGTGTGAAAGAAATTACACCCCTAAATTCTTTTAATACATCAGTCTTAATTTAATATACAGTAAAATAATATATGTGCATTCGCACTGTGTATACAACAGAGTTTGCCTCAAGGATTCTCATATGTAATTAAAACAACAGCAAGTGATAAAATGGTTTATCTGTGGAAAGTTTTGCCAAAGGCTTTTGCATTAGTGTTATGTGTCTTATTCCTTATAACCAAGAAGAATTAACTAGCCTACATTTTCACACTTAGTTTAAATCAGTTGCATTTTGCTGCCAACAGAACTCAAGATATAGGATAACAACACATTATAGAAGCAATATATGAGATATAAATTAAAAAAAAAAACAAAAAAAACTTCATTGTGCACTGGTGGTAAACATTTTAACAAAATCAGATCTATCTATGTCAGATGTCTTCACTGTAAACCTATATTGCAATCTAAATTCATCTGTCGTGTCAAACAGTCCTTTGTTGTCTGCCAGACATTTTTCCGAAGCGTTTAGCTCAAAGATCAGACTCACTTGGTGTCCTCCTCTGGAACTGAATGGAAGCATTCAGTGTTTACAGACAACTGCAGAAGCACAAAAAGACCTCTGAGCTCTGGTGATGCATACCCTCAAGCCTTCACTGTTTTATATTAGAACTGTTGATGCCATTTGTGAGGCTACACAGCAGCCCTGACATAACATTAACATGGAACTACCCATGAGAATGTTGCTGTTGTTGCATTTCCCCGGTGTGTCAGGTGTAATATTGCCCTTAATTGGATATGAAGAATAAAGTAAGCAGGCCTAAGTGTCTAGAAAAATATTTTAAACTCCTGTCCCTTAAACAGGAAGATCCGAATGCAGGGAAACAAGAGGAAAAACAATCTTGCAGACAATCAGAGTCTTGACTATGGACACATCAACAGAGTATATCCATTTATCGACCTGAGGAAGAGGAAACCTCGTCCTCTAGATGAAGGGTGGAATTTCAACACGTTACACCACCCTGCTCACCCAGAGCACTGTCAGTATTCATATCTGCAAATTGCTTCAGGGACTTTGGGCCCATAAGGCAGGGAGGAGGTGTAGCAGAATGTTCAGATTTTTACAACAGTGTCCACATGAGATCAAGTTAACAGAATGAAATTGCATGCTAAATTTCACACCATAGTTTGAAAATTACCCACACTAACCACATTTTAAAGCCTTTTTATCAATGCACTTACCGTTAATTTTATTGGACAACTGAACCCTTTTCAAAAT
This sequence comes from Scatophagus argus, assembly GCF_020382885.2. NCBI lineage: Eukaryota > Metazoa > Chordata > Actinopteri > Scatophagidae > Scatophagus > Scatophagus argus. The sequence continues at coordinate 16,289,669 of NC_058506.1, read as the reverse complement.
GGCTTTTTAACATTGACATATGACTTTCGGGGTATACAGACTACATCATACCCCAAAGGGAATTCTGGCTCGTAAAGAAAATGTATTCTGGCACTCAGGCTCAAGTCCATTTAGCTTTGTATTAAGTTAGTAAACTGTGTGTAGCCAAGTTCATTAACAAACAACATTTTGTTAGAGGTTTAAAGCAGCAGTTCTTACTGACTGGTTGGGAAGCTTATGATGTAGGGAGTTTGTCCACTCGCAAAAGAAAGATGCAATGTCACCGATGTAGGTAGCATGAGAAGTATTTTGAGCTGGTATAAAGCTAAGGACTTAGGGGCTAGTTTTAATATGATAAAAATACTGTCACAGCTAAGATATAGATGGATATGGATTACTTTTTTTCATAAAAACTTACACTGTCAGGTATCAAAATCTATTAAAATTATATAGAAAATTACATAACACATGTTTAACACAGTATGTATCTTTGATATGAGAAGTAAAACATTGTAAAACAACTTGCATGTTTGTGTATACTGTTGCTAGATGGTCGTAGCAGCGGAGCTGGTGGTTGGGCAGTGGGGAGTTTGCTTTTCATAAAGGAGCTGCTATTTAATTGGCATTGATAAATAAATGCAACAGAAAGGGACTGCCTGATTTCACTTTCTCCACTAATCCACAACACCTTGAGGCATCATTTCATTTTTAGATGGGATAAGGTACTTTAGAAATGATCTATGACACTGAATATTAAAAAAAAAAAAAAAAAATCCCACTGCACCACAGTAGTTCGTTAGTGGGTAAATAACACTCTTTTACTAATGTAGCAAACATCCCCATTGGCTTACAACAGTCCAATTACTGCAAAAGGTAAGAACTTGCTAATTAATCAAAGTCAGACACTTTTTTAAGAGATTGATGAATTTCCCATCACATGTGGATTAATTAACCTGTCTCAATGACATGTTTTTTTTTTTCTTTAAGGTTGCATTGTCTCTGGAATCATTTTCCCACTACTCTGTATACAGCAGAGGGTTACATGTTATAATTAGCCTCTATAGTTTGACTAATTTATCCCCTGAGGTTACATTTGGGCCTTGCTGATCCATGATTTTCTGCTGTTCTTTGTCCAAAATGGATGCATATCTAAAAGCAAGTTACTTTAAATTATTATGATGCTTTGTTCTCATACAACACAACTTTTTATATTGGTGATAATGTGAATAGAAGTTTTTTTTCAGAATCAGAATCAGAATCAGAATTCCTTTATTAATCCCTGGAGGGAAATTCTTGTTTCTACAGACAATTGCACATGCAGTATTCCCGACCAAGAAAGGAGAAAAGTGCAGAGTATATAAATAGGATAAACAAAAACTAAAATCTCAAGTACAGTAGTATTTACAAAAACTGTATTCAAAAATTTTTTAAGAAAATTTAAAAATACAGGTATGTGCAATGTGTAAAAGTAGCCAATATGTACATTGTATAAACAGTGAGTGTGTCCGTCACAGTGCTGAGTTTAACAGTTTGATGGCGACAGGCAGGAATGATTTCCTGTGTCGCTCTGTGGTGCATCGTGGCAGTATGAGTCTGTTGCTGAACGAGCTCCTGTAGCCGATCAGCACATTGTGGAGAGGGTGAGAGGGAAAGTCCAGTATAGTTCTTATTTTGGACAACATCCTCCTCTCAGACACCACTGTCAGAGAGTCCAGTTCCTCTCCCACAACATGGCTGGCCTTCTTGATGATTCTATTGAGTCTGTTAGTGTCCCTCACCCTCAGGCAGCTGCCCCAGCAGGCAACAGCATATGTGATGGCACTGGACACCACCGACTCATAGAACATCCTCAGCATCGTCCTGCAGATGTTGAAGGACCTCAGCCGCCTCAGAAAGTAGAGGCGGCTCTGGCCCTTTCTGTAGACCATGTCCACGTTCTTGCACCAGTCCAGTTTGTGGTCTAAGTACACCCCCAGGTATTTGTACTCCTCCACCACCTCCACAGTGTCCCCTTTGATGTTGATAGGGGTCACTGGAGCCTTAGTCCTCCTCAGGTCCACCACCAGTTCCTTGGTCTTTGTCACATTGAGCTGTAGGTGGTTTTTCCCGCTCCATGTGACAAAGTTGTCCACTACCGTCCTGTACTCTCTCTCATCCCCCCCAGTAATACACCCAACCACTGCAGAGTCATCAGAAAATTTCTGAAGATGGCAGGACTCTGTGCAGTGCGTAAAGTCTGTGGTGTAAATAGTGAAGAGGAAGGGAGAGAGGACAGTCCCCTGTGGAGCCCCGGTGTTGCTGATCACTTCATCTGACAGGCAGCACTTCAGGCGTACGTACTGCGGTCTGCCCGTCAGATAGTCTGCGATCCAG